>NC_135499.1:75585226-76185226 GCF_052857255.1 Amblyomma americanum
CGAGTGCACTCACGATATATTGGCGCCCGCTTCCTTGTTTGCGCTGTAATACATGCGCCAAGACTCATGTCAGAGAACATGACTGAGGTAGTGAAAATAAATTTCTACATCTCTCTGACATTGTACGCGTTCGCTGTTTCGTGAGCGCTGTGGTCGGAGGAACTTATTTTCAGTCAGGTCTGGTTATCTAGGCACCGTTCTGCTGTACGACGCTATTCGGTAGAAAAAGATTGGAAACCCAAGATCAGACTAAAAGAACACATTTTGTATATGCCCGGTTACTGGCATGCATATGAAGCCTTTAGGAAGCCCTTATCCAGTTTTTTTAGCTTGGCACTATAGCCTGGTAAAAGACAGCATGTGAAAACATTACAGCAGGTAGAAACAGCTCTGTAGTTGTAACGCTAGTCATGTTCCGGTTTGCAGCATTTGTCACAGTTATGTGCAGGTATGAATATACTTCTTGATGCTTATGAAGTACTTGCTGCCATTCATTTCAGGCACATTTTGAAGAAACAAGTTTCGAGCAAAACAGACAGGATGGCTTAAAGAAGCTAAGGCCAGATGCGGTTCCCACACTTTTTACTTATCGAGGTAAGCTTCTAATTTTGATCCATCTCTTAAATACAACTCTGCCTCATTCATATGAAATGTTTGCAAAGAAATTTGTCTACACGTATACGGTAGTGCTGTGGTTGCTTTGTGCAAGCTCAAAAATGTGCGCTCATCTGCTTTTAGAAGGCTGCAAAGAAAGGTTCATCACCATCAGCATTTCAAGGTCCATAGCAGGACGAAGCCTATCCTACTGACTTCCCTTTAACCGGTTCCTGTGCCATCTGTGGCCACATTATCCACACAAACTTCTTGGTCTATTGATATGGCTTTTATATCCAAGCATTCCTACAGCGCATGTTTGCATCAGCATCTAGATCCCTAGCTAGAAATTTGTTGGGATCCATGCAATTCATTTCTTGTAAAACTAAATTGCGGGCATAAAAAAATATGTATATTGCACGTTATTGTAGGATCATGCATTCGAACAGCACCTTCAAACATAAAATCACCTTAAGCCGTGTTTTAACGGCTTCTGCATTACCTCTGGCTCATTTTTCACTGTAGATTGAAAAACAAATGAATGAATGACAATTGAAATCTTCCGTGTAAGCCATAAAGGTATAAAGTATGGCACTAAACAAAACTTTTGCCACCTAACTCTCTGCCTACCCCTACTATATTTGCTTTTCTTGAACACCCACTGCTTCCCTAAGGGACTACTGTTTATCTTCTCTACACATTGAATGCACTCATATATATGATACTAAGATCCAAAACGTAACACACAGATATAGCCTTGTATTCAAAGAGCACAAGGCCACCTATAGTGTGTTTATACTTTGTATAGCATCGTTTTTTCTTTATAATTCACCCGACGCCTGCGAGAAAGGGGGCGTCTAGAATCAAACAAATATCCTAAAGCAGACTGCATACTGTGCTGTCTCATTTGTTCTATGTCACCTGGCACAGAAGCTAAAATGGCAAAATTCAGGACGATTAGTAATTCTAGTTGCATCAATGGTACCTCAGCTGCTAACACAACCTGCTGTTGAGCACAATTTTGCACGACTGAATCATTGCCAGTTGTAGCATGCTTTCCGACGCTGTTAAATATGCACTGGCGGTAAGAAATCTAAAGCCCCCCAGTACAGCTTTGGGATCTTAAAACCCAACTGATATTACTACTCCTGAAGTTTATTTGGAAGTTTTATGCAGGTACTAGGTTGCGCTTCTGTAAATGCAGAATTTCTGCAGTTCTTGAGTGTAGTGCTACCCTATTGACTGAATTTTTTATTTCAGCCATCCCGAAACACCGGAAGCCTCCGAAGAAGCGGTCTTGCTTTCGTCCGGCCACGCCAACGCAAAGCCCAGTACTTGACCCCACCGGAAATGAACCATGTGGTAGTGCTGCTCTAGAGCCTGTCTTCGCATCAACAGCCGAACAAACACAAGACTCGGCTGTGAGTGACAGCATGAGTTCCCAGGACACTGTCAGTCCACTACAATGTGCTCAGGTACCAGGGTATGATCTACCTTTAACAACCACCTTGCTGCCGCCCAAAGCTGTCGACACTGTTATCTATGCAGACAGCGTTGCCCATTCCTTTCTGAGAACAGATAAAGCCAGTGGGGAAGATTCCACTGATGCAAGTCGACTTCCTCTGCCCGCAGCTTCACCCATGGAGGCCGAATCCTTAAGCGCTGAAAGGTCACAGCATAGTAATGAGCGATCAAGTAAAGAAATACCTCAAGCTGCATTCACACTTGGTTCAAGTACTGCTTCAACTGACTTGTCTCTTCAAAGACAGAATGCTGAGCTGAGAAAGAGAAATAAGGACTTGGCCCAAAAGTACAGAAACCTACAGAGGCTTCACGAGCAAACAAAGAGAAAACTGCGCAGTCTTGTAAAGAAGTCACAGTCGCCACAACAAAAAATGATAACCTTGGAACAATTACCGTTCCTCAAACACGACCAGAGAAGGGCTTTGACGGTGAAAACTACGAAGGGCCTTAAGTGGTCTGAGAAGACTATTCGAGAGGCCCTTCAAATAAAGCACGCATGTGGAACAGCAGGCTATGAATTATTAAGATCATTATCATATCCACTGCCATGCAATAGGACATTAATACGAAGGCTTCAAAATATTAAATTTTTGCCTGGAGTTCTTCATGAAGTTTTTAATGTCCTGAAATCCAAAGTAGCCACAATGCAAGACAGAAAAAGACTGTGTGCTCTTCATGGATGAGATGGAAATCTCCCAAGGATTTGACCACGATCGCTCGCTTGATTGCTTTTTTGGGAGCACTACATTGCCGGAGTCCGCTACAGATGTTGCCAACCATGCTCTTGTGTTCATGGTTGGTGGCGTGAACACGAGATGGAAACAGGTTATCGCCTATCACTTCACTGGAAGGTCGATAGATGGCTCTATTTTGAAGGACATTGTGTTCCACTTGATTGAGCTTTGTTTTCAAATCTCGCTTGTTGTCACAAGTGACATGGGAGCTGCCAACCGTGCAGTTTGGCGCCTGCTTGGCTTGTCCAACCACAGAAACTCACAGACTGTCTGCTGTATTCCGCACCCGCACCTCCGTGGCAGGCAACTATTCTTTATGGCTGACCCCGCCCACGTCTTGAAGAACATCCGTGCCCAACTACTCCGAGTGGGAGAATTCACTCTGGGTGAAGAAACTGTTAAGGAACAAAGTCTTCCTTCTGGCACTGTCAAGGTGGAGCATGTTGAAGCAGTGTTGAAGTACGACTGTCAAAGTGAGCTGAAGATTGCAAATAGGCTGTCGGAAATCCACATCAGCAGTGGACATTTCACTACCATGAAAGTGAACATTGCTGTGCAATTGTTCCGTGAGGCTCCTGCTGCTATCCGATATTTAATCCAACAAAAAATTTTGCCCCCCGAAGCAGAGGCTACAGCGTGGTTTTTTAACCTCGTGAGCAGGTGGTACACCCTTATGTCGGCCAGACATCCGGTTGTTGCTCTGAGCGATATAGATCCTTCAAAGCATAAAGAGGCCACTGCGCTTTTGGAACTGACGTGCAGCACTTTCCGTCAAATAAAAATGGGAGCAACGGCACATTGGAAGCCTTCACAAGCTGGCCTTCTGGCATCGACCACTGTTGCTCTCAGCCTGTCGCAAGACCTCTTGGACAACCAAAGCTACAAGTATGTGCTTCTTGGCCGGCTCGTACAAGATTGTCTCGAAAACATATTCTCTGTGTTGAGACTCAAGAAGCCGGTCCCTAGTGCATACGACGTTAAGTGTGCACTGAAGCTGATTTGTGTTGGACAGTTCATGCACACACCTACAAATTCTAGCTACGAGGTTGATGACAGCTTGCATCTAGCTGACCTCCTTGACCCAACTATCCAGAGACATGAAGGACAAAACCAAGAGCCTGAAGAGCTAGAAAACCTGTTTGTGTGTGCTCTCACAGAAGCAGAATGTGACATTCTTGCTTATCTAGGAGGATTCCTGGTCAAGTCTGTCATGAAGTCCATTGGTAACTGTAGTGACTGCAAAAATGCCCTTGTTGGAGATGCTACAAATCAGTATAGCAATCTTATTAAGCTTAAAGAGTACGTGAAAACTTCTGAGAACCTCATTTATCTAACGCAAGCAGTGATTAATGTCCTTATAGAATGTGAGGAGCAGTTTAAGACTTTTGCAGATATGAAGGAAATCATGGTGCTCAAAACCCCATTTGCTAGCATTCTGAATGCCCTGTGCAAGGCTGTCAAGTTGAACTTAGGTTGCTGTGAAACACATCATGCTCAGGCAGGGAAGGTCCTCCTGACAAAATATGTGAGGACAAGACTGAGGATCCATCTACGACAGCAGCATGCACAGAGGGTGGATGGAATGTCTAGCAAAACATGTGCCGCAACAAACCTGGTCTGAACTCTGAGAAGGATGGTAACATCATATGCTTAGATGCTTGCAGTCAGCTAGTTAATGATTTGGCCTTGCTTTCGTTGTTTTTCTATAGTTTGACACAACTCAAGAAAATAGGGGAGATGTCCTTAAAGAATTCTATCCAGCCAATGGCGCCAACCGATTTTCATGACACCATGTTTAATGCTGGGAAGTTGCATCGCTGGGAGTGGCAGATGAACGGCAGTTAACCGTGGCTTAATCGGATTGACCGCGTTGTCATGAAAATCGGTCACTGCTATTGGCTGGAGGGAAACGGTCGGGGGGCATCTGCCACTACTTCCTTGGGTTGTACCCGAATATAGCACTCTGACACTTTCACTGTGTATGTCGTGTGTACTTTGCTCGCCTGTAAATTGTTCACGTCTTTCAGCATATTTTTATGTCACCTCTCTGTAGCAAGCTGTTGCTTGCAGATTGTGTGCACTAACCAATGAAGCTGCTTTGCTTCAGTCAGCATTTGGAAATAGCAAACTGATTTACAGTGCGTGCCACTAGTGTGTTCATCAAAGGTGAAGTTTTTAGGAGCAAGTGTTGGAACTAGATGCAAATGTGTAAACCACTGTTTCAAGTCTTTTGTGAAGTGCGTAACAGTCTTATTTTTGTGGCTGGAGCATCACTACCATGCCTTGCATTATTTAGGGGCTGTAAAACATACGCTCCCACAGAGTTGCCGTGGTGTTTCTCATTATCATTTGAGTTGTTTGCATTACTAGTCCTGCTAATTTAGCCCATTTATTGTGTCCTCTGTACTGCACTCATGCAATTTGTTCATGGCTATCAGTATATTTTGTTTTATGTAGAAGTGTTCATTGAGCAACGAAGCTGCTTTACTTCGGTCAATGTTTAAAAATAATAAGCCTGTTTGCAATTACACCATCAGTGTGCGCACCAGATATGTTTTACAGGAGTGACTGATATGTGTACAAAAATTTCACTGGTTTCACAGATGCTGATAATGGAAGAATGTAATTTCATATGCACTTTATCTGGCTGCGGATGCTTATATATTCTGTCAGTTTGCTTGAGAAAGAATATGAGCACCTCCCCTTTAATTGACAGTTGCCAGAAGTGTGTCGGCAATAAAAGAAGCTTCTTGAATGTTTACACGAAGGCGTCTGAAAATGTCATTTGTTTTCTTGATTTTAGGTTTTCTCACTTGTCCCATTGTTTGTATTGCTCCTCTTTCTCTGATTCCATTCCAGCAAGTCTCATGTTACACTCTGAACATTTGAGCCTCCTACTGAACACCCTGTGTAAGTTAGTTTCTCAGCACACGTGGAAAAATGGTAGGCAATGTGAAATGAAGCACTGCTTTAATGTTAACTCAATGGCAATCTGTACAAAACTAAGACGCTTACAACACTCGATCTTAATTTGTTAACATCAGCCTCAAGATTCCCTAAATTTTTTTAAGTATGTTTATACCTTTTGCTGAAGCTACAGTGTGCTAGTATGGGGTTGCATAGCTCATTGCGTAGAGCATGTGTAATTGCTCACAGAAGAGCAAAATGCACAAACTAATGGTACATTGCACACGCAAATGCCATTGTGATGTCGGTAATAGAACTACTGGGGCACTTAAGTCTCTTCCCGTGCTGTGAATGCATAAGCATTAGGTGCTACTGTTTTGCTTCTGTTGCGTGGTTTTATTTTGAACCTACATAGACCAGCGTTAGCTCGGTTTACCGTTACATTTTCGATTCTACTCATCGAGACCTTTCAACGATATATGACGATGCTATAGCATTAGGTTCAATTTTAAATCAAATAAATAATTAATGGTAATTAAGACCTGCGATTACTCCGGTGGAATTATACTCGACATAAGCTATCCAACGATATATAGCTTGATGATGGAGCATAACGATTGATTTTTAATCACGGTTATCTAATTAATGGTCAGTAAGACAAGATTAGTTCAGTGCAATTGTACTCAACATAAGCTATCCAGCGACTTAGTGATGTAGCGTAAATTTCAATTACATTACAATTAACTAATTACCGGTAATTAATTGAGACCTACAATTAGTCCGGTGCAATTATACTCGACATAAGCTATCCAACGATAGAACACTTGCGGCGATTATGCCCGACATAAGCTACACAGCCACTACGGCCACATTCTGTACAGGCCGCGCATGAACCAAGTAATTGATAAGCATTAAAAAGTGGGCCTGCGTAATCTTTTGATTACCGTCATAACATTAAATTCTGAACGCCCAACACCTAAGCTCGGTTAGTGCTCATCGTGAGGAGGAACCCTTTTTACGTAATTGATAAGCGCTGCCTTTTGGCGCGATGACGCGCGCAGAGGAGAGACCCGTTCGGAGTGTAATGCACCGTCGCTGAGAACTGCTCTATGTCGTCGGAACGGCGTCATCTGTTGGTACTAACTTCGAAAGAAACGCCGATAAACTAGAATATAAACTAATGTTGTAGATCGCCCCAGTGACCACGGCACTGAAAGCCGGGGATGCTCTCTTCAAGGGGAACAACATGGCTGCCCGTCATGTTTAGCGGCCGTTTTCGGCAACACTGGGAGAGATGTCACCACCCTAAGCCAGGCGGCAGGCGGCATGTATGTAGGCTCCCTAGTTCATGCGTACGTGTAGCGCCATCTTTTCGGGCTCACTTGAGCTGTTTATATTAATTGCTGTGGCAGTCGCTAGATGGCAGTACATGTAGAAAAATACGCCTGTCACTAGTTGTCTGCGCATTCTACTGTGAGTGAATGTGGAGAGATGGACGTCCACCTCTCACAGCGCGTAAACATAAACTTCTGTGTGAAGCTTGGCAAGACAGCCACACAGAGGTCCTTGGTGACGCTTACGGCAATGAGACATTATTGCGGGCGCGAGTTTTCGAGCGGCACAAAGGGTTCGTTTCAGGGAGAACGTCGGTGGAAGACGACACAAGGCAGGGGCGCCCTTCAACCTCGCGGAATGAAAACAACGTGGCTCGGAAATGGGAAATCGTACAGCAAGACCACACCATTACAGTCCGCATGATATCAGGAGCTCTGGGCGTTAGTAAGACAACATGCCACCAAATTTGGGGTGAAATCTTGGGGAAACGAAAGCTGAATGCCAGACTTGTGCCGCGCTCCCTTACGCAGGACCAGAAAGGCACGCGGGCATCAGTGAGAGCCGATTTGCTCTCCGAGGCAGAGAAGGATGCTGCATTCGTCGACAGCATCATTGCTGAAGACGAAACATGGTGTTTTCAATACAATACTCAGACAAAGAGGCAGAGCGCGGTCCACAAGCTCTCCGGCGTCGAGAAAGGTGCGGCGACAGAAGACCAACACATAGGCGATGCTGATAGTTTTTCGATGCCAGAGGTGTCATACACCACGAGTTCGTCCCACAAGGACAGACGCGGAATCAGGAGTTTTATATCCGCGTGCTCCAACACATGCGTGATGCAGCGCGACGCCGTCGCCCTGACCTAGGGTCATCTGGACAATGGAGCCTTCTCCACGAGAAGGCAAAGCCGCACACTCCTCTCAGCGTGAGAAAATTTCTCGCCAAGAACAGCATTACTGTGTGGAAATATCGGGGGGACAAAGCCTGTCGCCCCGCCCGCACTCCCACTCCGCGGATGCAGCGTTCCCGCTCGCTAACCGCGGATGGGTTCGTGCTCGAGGGACAAAGGGAAGGGACGACACAGCGTTAACACTCATATGCTATTTATTACACTTGCAATTAATACACAGAGCGGGCTAGCTAGCTACAAAACATCGAGGCATACTTCGGAAATAGAAAGCTACGTAAGAAGGACTTCCGACTTACCGGCTGGGGCAGGGGCGCGACTTCGGAGGTATCAGCGGCGAACGTTTGTATGCGCCGATAATAGCGGCCGGGTTTTCCCGTGCGCGCCGCATTCTTGGGCCAAAGCCATTCCCTAGCATTTGCTGGGGAAGGCGGTCAGAGCGCGCGTTTGCTGCGCTCGCTTCACTGCCTGGAACCGGAAGTCCAGCGGCAAGGCACAACGGATCCCCGTGCGCCTGCCGCGGAAGGTGACGATCGCGTGCGGCTCCAACCGCTCGTGACGCTGGCCGGATCCCGAAGAGCTCTGTCCGGTTCCGCAGAATTCCGCGTAACCTACAAGGTGGCGCCCCCGTCGCCGTTCCCTTTCCCCCATGAGGGAGACTTCTCTCCTCGCCCAGCCGGTGTTGTCCCTGACGCACGGTGGTGAAGATGGGCCGCGTCGAATTGGAAGGGGAAACAGGTTCTCCACATCCCTCCCTCCTTAAATGTTGGCCTACGGTTCAACTCATCCATGGAGGCCGACAACGAAGGGGTCCCGAGCGTTGCGATGACGACTGCAAGACAGCTCGTACAGGCGGGCTGCCGGGGTCATCCGACGAGCAGCAAGGTCACAGGGCACCTGTCCTTGTCCCGCGGCAGGCATCCAAAATTAGCGTGTCGGGAGGGTAGTTTTCGCGCCGACGCGCCTTTGTTATAAGGTAGAGGGGGCTGCCACCCCCCCCCCCCGCTCTCGTAGCCGCTGCAAACTGCTCGCCGGAGACTCCGCAGCTCGATGACTCACGGCCGCAAGGCAGCAGGCAGGGAACCATACAATGAACAGCAGGCCGGGGCAGCTTCTCTTGAACTCTGCATATCGCTCCTAGGATCTCCAAAAGTTTAAATGAAAAACAATGGAGACCGCGGAAACTCACCATTTGGTAAAAATGCGGAGCAATGCAAGTGCAAAATAATTCTATCCGGCACCGCCCAAATGCTCGGTTCATTTGAACGTAGCTGGCTCTCTTCGGTCGAAGCACATTCGCGGTTTGCTTTCCGGCATGGTGATGTTAAGCTCACTTGAGCTGCGTTAGCGTCTGTGGTTCCGCGAAATTATAAATTCGGTTCGCAGCCCAAAATAATTTAGTTCGAACAAAATTAGCTTTCTGTAGTTGAGCGAGACCTCTCGGCTCTAGCGAGGTTAAATATAAAACAAGCAAACCCGTTTGCGCGTGCTCGTGCCACGGTACGACTATGTCCTCCCAAAAGCGACAGGCAGCTCCCGAAGAACCTTAGGCCTACTCGCTCTTACACTTCCGGGTGCCAACAAAGGGCCAATGACAATAGCTAGAACACAACGCCACGAGGAGATACGTTTCTGCCAAGGTGACCCTAACCCGCTTCTCGCGGTGTCGCAGCGCCCCGGTGCTTTTCCTGTAATCACGACCGCAATCCAAACAAGCTGATTACGGCACCCAGCTCCCAGAGCCAAAGAGACAGAACAGAGAATATTTACAACTATGTACAAGAAAAATCGGGCCACCCTTCAGGCTTCCGCATTCACTGGCTTCTGGCTTGCTGTTCTCCGTGGACGTCTCGGTCTCGCTGTCCATGTGCGGACCTCGTAGGTTCACCTTCCAAAGGTGTACCGATGAATTGCTCATCAAAAGCGTAGCATGCACGGCAATTCTCCCATGCTGCTATTGCGCTCATTTTGCTGTCAAGAAAGCATCATAGCCTTGCTAGCAACTCCGAATTCGGGTTAGGCCTAACACTGTTCAAAACCCGGGCGGGCATTCCACGAACCGAACTGACTGTCGTCCCTCGTCCCAAGAGCTTGCCACACGTTGGGCACCATTGTGGAAATATCGGAGGGACAAAGCCTTTCGCCCCACCCGCACTCCCACTCCGCGGATGCAGCGTTCTCGCTCGCTAACCGCGGATGGGTTCGTGCTCGAGGAACAAAGAGAAGGGACGACACAGCGTTAACACTCATATGCTATTTATTACACTTGCAATTAATACACAGAGCGGGCTAGGTAGCTACAAAACATCAACGAGGCATTCCTCGAAAATAGAAAGCTACGTAAGGAGGAATTCCGACTTACCAGCTGGGGCAGGGGCGCGACATCGGAGGTATCGCCGGCGAACGTTTGTATGCGCCGATAATGGCGAACGGGTTTTCCCGTGCGCGCCGCATTTTTGGGCCAAAGCCATTCCCTAGCATTTGCCGGGGAAGGCGGTCAGAGCGCGCGTTTGCTGCACTCGCTTCCCAGCCTGGAACCTGAAGTCCAGCGGCAAGGCACAACGGATCCCCGTGCGCCTGCCGCGGAAGGTGACGATCGCGTGCGGCTCCAACCGCTCGTGACGCTGGCCGGATCCCGAAGAGCTCTGTCCTGTTCCGCAGAATTCCGCGTAACCTACAAGGTGGCGCTCCCGTCGCCGTTCCCTTTCCCCCATGAGGGAGACTTCCCTCCTCGCTCAGCTGGTGTTGTCCCTGACGCACGGTGGTGAAGATGGGCCGCATCGAATTGGAGGGGGAAAACAGGTTCTCCACAACTGTACTTCCACATCCGCCGTACCCGTCTGACCTTTCCCCATGGGATTTTTTTCCTTTTTCCTCGTGTGACGAGAGCCCTAAAAGGTCGCTAGATAGGAAGCATGGAGGCCATTCACGACGCCGCTACAAAGGAGCTGAAGCCCTGCCAAAAGAAGCGTTTTCCTACTTTTTCCAAGACCTCAAGAAGCGTTGGAAGCTGTGTATAGACAGCAAAAGATACTATTTCGAAGGGGTGCTGCACAAATGATTCCAATGTTAAACATAATTTTTTTGTGGACTCTGACTCGGAAGTTTATGGACAAAGAGTGTATTTGTATGTTGTGGAACTCCTAAACGCTGGTACATCGTGAAAACTGTTATGCACGATGCTAATTGCGGCGAAGGGAAACGCAAGATAGTCTTAAAATATCAGACTTAAAGTTACGGGCCACCAATTCGCACTACGTATGGGCACTTTGAGGTATGCACTCTCGGCAGATTTATAGTGGGTTACCGGCTCCATAAGCATTAAGTTAACTCCATAGAAGCGCAACTAATGCTGAAGAATGAAAGACATTAAACGTGTAAATCACGAAACGGCGATTCGTTTGGCACCACCCGCATCACTCTGCGACCACTGGTTCGCCCTCATTGGCTCTCCGAAGGTCGCCCCCTATTACGGTTTCGAGGACCAAAGGTGGTCGGTACGAATCTCTCAAAAACAGGCATCAACTCGACTAATAACTCTATGCGCCAAATCTCGCCGATTCGTTTTCCACCACTACGAACCCTCTGCGCCAAACGGGACTGCCACAATTTTGCCAACAATGGTGACCCCAAGTGACACTAGTTTCGTCACCCGCTCAGACGGTACATTTATACTGGAACGTCAACATAGGGGGTAAACCAGCCGCTGTGCCGGCCTGACGACTGCGCGTGCTCGGGCAGGTGAAGGGGGGTCACATTTTGCTGACCTGAAATTTCCAGCAGCCATCTTGAAATCTCGGACAGAAAAGGAACGTTCGAATGTGAGTAGTAAGTGCTAACGCTCTTAAGAACTATATCTCGTAAACTATAATAGTTTCTAACCCTTTATTATAAAGGAAACAATCTGCTCCATGATCTCGCGCTTTCTGCATTTGTATCTTCATCGCTGCTAAACAATACGCATTCGCCAAGCCTAGCATCTGTGCAAAAAGGAAAGAATTCTTAAAATTTGTAGCGTTTTATCGCTGGAATTGATAGTGCGGGCACCTTCACATGCATAGAAAACTTTTGGCGAGCATGAATGGGAGAGAAAGAAATTATGGAGAGTGCGGTACTCATCGACTGACTGCGCCATGTTGCCCGACACCATTTGGTGTCACAGTGTTTGGGTGAATGGAGACCGCAAACCGAAGTGCACAATTGGCTTTTGGATTCTGTGCGTGCCCACAGGCAACCCGATATTTCCCTACCACCTGTACGATAAAAGAACGGATATGGCATTTGTGCTATAGGGGATTCTACGATACGGGAACTTTGCGATACGAGGAAGACGGGGAATAAACTGTCTACTGTTTATGCTTTGTACCTTTCGATTCAGTAGGTCTGAAGAGTACCATATCCGGCTCATCCAACAAAAAAGATGCTGTTAACAAAACGGGGATCACATCATCATTAATAAAAGTTATTGGCCGCTACCGAAGCAAATGGAAAAACTGCCCCTGGACAAGGCGATGAACCTTATGAGGTCTTCAACAGCTTAGAAGGAGACGAAATTGACAGCCTGTTGGACGTATTAAACGACATATCGAAGGAGAAAAAAATCCATTCGACGGGTAACACTTGGTGGTGGACCCAAAGACTCGGAAACCTCCCTCAAGCCTACAATCTTTGCGTTCTCGCTAACGCCCAGACTTTTCAAGATCTATGAAAAAAATGGTTGCTTATCATTATGGTTGGAAAAGGAACAAAAATACCATGCTCGACAAAATGTTTACCGTGCAAACCTTAGAACAAACTGGATTCGCTATACTGGCTGAAGTGGTCATACATGTGTCGCCTCATAGCCACCTTGTACGCACTGTGGTAGCTACCGACTTGGCGAAGGCATACGACAGCGTGTTACATGCCAAGATCCGTGAAAACATGGAACGTATGGGCATTCCCCTAGAGGTCATAAAAGCAGTGCATAATTTGCTCAAGGACAGGACGTTTTTTGTGCGGGTAAACGGACACCGAGTAGTTACACTAAAACAGAGGGATGCCACAAGGTTCAGTTTTAGCAGCTTTGCTATTTAACATCGCCTTCATACAATTGGCGTGAAAATCAGCTGAAATACCAGAAGTGCAGTTCCTTATTTACGCAGAGAATGTCACGATTTGGTCTGCTCATAAAAAACTTGAGGCAGAATTTTTATCTGCAGTAGGCATTAAATACTCAAGGTGAGTAGGTCCATAATGCAGGCCTAAAACCGTCATCGCAAACGTCCAGCTACGTTCATGTTGCAAACAAGAACGGAAGGAAACAATTGGGAACTAAAAGCCATGCTAAAGATTGGAAATCAGTCATTACACGGGGCAAATGAGTTGAGTGTCCTTGGCCTAGATATTAAAAAATCTGGTGAAGGAATACAATGGCTGTATGGAATGAAAAGAGCAGCTGCGACGACCTGGCACTTGACTAAACGCATTGCGTCTAGAGGAAGAGGAGCCCGAACGGAGATGGAAAGACGTCTCGTACAATCGGCGCTTCAGCCTAGGATACGCTACTAGGCCCGGTTCCAACGAATGACGAGGAGACATTGAAAGGAGTTGGGAGCAATAATTAAAACGCAATGCGCACCGTCACGGCCTCACCAAAATTTACCCCTATCCATATTTTACAGGAATTTTCACAGCTTAATAGAGTGCAGGGCTAGTTGATCAGCAAGAGACAAGAAATCTGAGGTGAAAGTACGTTATGCCCATAGCATCTTTGTACTGTGCGGTGACAGCGCAAACACGTACATTGGCTGACCCCCCTTCATGGGAATTCACGACTATTACGACAAACAAACGAATAAGCCTTGTCGTAAAGAGAAGCCTAGAACTCGACCTCTGGTATATGTATGCCCAGGAACATGCACATCATGCACGGACGGGTCGATTGTGTCAACGGGCGGCAGGAGAGCCGCCACTAGCTCGACACCCACAGAGCTAAACGTACACCGCGTACACCTATCAGACCCTCTGGACTCGCTTTTGGTGAAACATTATGAAATACGTGATGCTCTGCAGGCCATAAATAAAATTAGTTTATAAAAGAAGCCCATATCTATACAGACTCCTTGGTAGCCATAAATGAATTGAAAAGAGTGTCAAAGACACCATGTGCAACTCAAGAGATCTGTGCACTCAATAATAAAAAGAAAAGCATCCAGATATGCTGGACACATGGCGATGCTTGAGAACGCTTAGCAGAGAAAACTAGACAACTTTACACACAAAGTTTCAAATACTACGGCATACACCCAAAGTTTCAAGCACTAAGGCATCCCCACTAGCCTCCGTTTTGGCATGCTACGCTCCCCCCATCTTAGCATTGTCTTTAAGGCAAAATACACGTGCTCTCATTTCATCATGCACATTTCCGTGCCTCATAACTTATCGAGATTGGAGGAGGCGTCCAATAGAAGAATCAGGGCTGGAGCGGCGCTTAACCCGTCGGTCACGTGCCGATGGGGCTCTGAAGACCCGACAAAACATGAACAAAATATGTGCTATGGTACAGTGATACTGCAGTCATTCGAAGAAATCGTGATCAATGCATGCGAGAAATAACTAAAGCTCTGGATAACAGAAGGCCAGGAAATTTTTGTGTCAGCAGCCCTTAAGTTAAACTACTGGGAAAGGACTGTCAATTCCGGGAGAAGCGTAATCATATAATAGCTTTGCGTCATCGTTGTTTTTATACCGGATGTCGCGGAAATAAATGCTTTGCTTCTGATAGTCAGTGCTTTGTTCAATCTCATTCTTCGTCCCATGTCGCATGTTGTGTGTGTGTCACAAATGGCGCTGTTCACTTTAACGGCATAAGACAGTCTTTCAGGACATTGTATTGAAATTTTGCTAAAACAATTGCTCAGGTAAGTAATTTTGGACATTATACTGATGATCAGTATCCGCCTCGGTGCACATATGAATTGCTGAAAGCTACATCCTCTCCAACCGTAATAAGATGGGCTGTTTTCTATGCTAGCCCGTATGTGGTGATCCCACTGCCGCTCTGCCCATGTGTAGGTGGTAGTGGAAAAGTCACAGCTTTGAACACACGTTAAAGACTACCCGTGGTTTTCAGGTTACGCACAGTGAGTGTTACGTTAAGAATGCACAACATCGTAATAGCTTCTACGCTTCAGGAAACGTGGACTCAACCTCATTTCAGGCAGCCGTGCAATCATGAGAGGGCATTGTATTTCAGGATCAACAACGAATGAATGGCCTGGCACTGCCAGAGTTCTGGCTCGGCCACTTCCTCTCAGCGTTCGCCATCCAAATGTTCGAGAGTACCCTGGTCATGGTTTTCATGCTCTACCTGCGGAACGTGGATGAAGAGAGCAGCACCTTTTTCAGCCGTATCGACGTTTCGCTTTTGGCCTTTGTCATGGTCGTCTTCAACACGTGCCACATAGTGACGGCCATGCTTATTGCCGCAGTGTGCTCGAATGGTGAGTCCTGGGGGTGCGGATGGGCGTAACTGACTGATTTTCGCTCTCAGATAAAAGTATTGGGGATATCGTCGCGCAAACATTCTTTTTGGAGGCATATTTCAAGAAGTAGGCGCTTCTATGAAGAGACAAGACAACCGATGCGAAGGTCTACCTTACGTCGTATGATTGTTAGGCCTTAGTAAATGACCCTGCCTGCGTTTGCAATACACGCCTCGAGTAATAAAAAAACTGCTGCCCTTTGAGCTCTCTAGCCTGCAGTATGTGTCCGACATCCCATTGTCACAGCGCAAGTACACTCTCTCTTAGGCTTATCCTGGTCATTTGATTAAACATGGGGCATTTGGAAGGGTGACCACTCCTCTTCCATAATTTCTCTATGGATCGGCTTCATGTGCACGACATTGTTTCGTGGCTGCAATTGGGCTCGTAGATGTTAGTTTGCGGAGTCTGCTGACATATTAAAGCAGGAGGAGTTGGCATGTTTAAGAAATCGTCAAGGTGCTTCCTATACAATATGAAAAGAGTTATGTGGAGCAAAGGGCAGCAACAAATGAGTTAAGCAAACCGACCACAGGGATATGAGCGCTCGCATATAGTGTACCTTATTTGCAGGGCGTATTATAATCATTGTTGGGCGTTTGCTAACCTTATATGTAAATGTAGTTGCGCAGATGCGCTCAATGCAACCGAATATTTTTTTCTTCCAATTTGGATTTCGAGGATTCACCTACTCTATGTCTAAGCCAAAGGAAACTCTTCACACGTGGACGTAAAGTGTTCACCTTTCTTCCGTTCAGCGGTAACGCCTTTAATGAACTCATGCATACTCAGTGTGTTGTTGTCCACGTTGTCGCCTGTGGGTCGCATGAAGCAGCAAATAATTCACGAAATGCAGTGCTTTGACCCCGGATATTAAAGCGGTGACAATTTTTTGTGCGCAATTTGAGCTCCACGTGGCCGTTTGGGCTGTGACCCCTGCTTTCCGGCAAATACTGTATGCAGCACGGAGAACTGCCAGGCCACGATTGTTCATGCAGCTGCGCCTGTGTCGCCACCTGAGAGGCCCGCGTTAAAATAGGCTGCCTGCATTTCGCGTCATTTGCGTCACTGTCATTATCCCACTTCTCTCTTTGCCTTATCTTTTTGGAATCACGCTCCGCTATTTTAAGTCGATTGGAGGTGATGTAAGTTTGAAGGTATATGTAAACGTGGCTACCTGTGCGCCAGTTACCGTAACAAGAGAAAATATTGTGCTCGACCATGTTGAGGGGGGGGGGGGGGGGTTATTATCCACTCAGTTCTACATTTTCGCGCAAGTGGTCAAATTTCATTTTGCGCTCAATTTTATAAAGAGACATTTAAATTGTGCGAGGGGGCTTTAGAATCGGGCCGCTCTTAGAGGAGTTCGTGGCGCCAAAAATTTAGTAGAGCTAAGCAGTAAAAAGATTTCTGACTTAACGCATTAAACAGCGTAAGCTGATTGTCAAAGGAGCCGACAGGGCTGGAGGGGATGGCACGCTTTGGCATTTCACAGGTGAATTTTCACAGGTTGGGCTTTCCTACTCTCACCTGCGCATTTGGCCCTCTTCCGCTTGCGTTCTTCGGTCCGATTACGTTGACGCCACACTTCACAGACTGCATGTTTACGCACGTTGGATCTGTGAGCTTCACGAAGCAGAAGCCGTCGTCTCTACAACGCCGCACTTTAACTATCCTGCACAGACTTTATTGCAAACCGATTACTAAACCCCGCCGGACTGACCGCTACAACGCAGTACAAACGCAAGACAAGGACTGTGCGGATATTCCTCAGCGAGTTATTCTAGCCGTGACCTCTCCAAAACGAGACGGGGCCCGATTGCCATCAACCGGCGCCAGACATTTTCTCCTCCCAAACAAAAATTCTATTCTATTCCTTTGCAGTTGGTGGAGTACTGACTATTAGAGGTTAGTATTTCGTATAGGCCTGCCTTGATAACTTCACACTGTTCCCACCAGTCGCAAGTTTTGAACGCCACAACGTTTCGGGCAATGCTGGGTTTTCGAGTGATGAGCCATCTAACACTTCGCCTTAGCAGTTTCTTGAAGCACATTAATGGACTTTTTGACTCCACTAAGTTGAGGAGTTGACTAATCTTCATTTTCAATTTTTTCCCGTTTTTTTCTTTCATTGCAGGCAGGGCAGCAGCATTTACTGGCGTGATAGTGGGGTTCTTGATCCCGAGCTTCGACAACGCGGTCACTTTTGGACGTTCCGGGTCCCTCAGTAAATTCGTGCTTCATAATCGCTGGAGCAAGCTAAGGACTGCCATATATCCGCAAATTGCTGGCAGCGAAATACTGAGAACCTTAGCTATCTTTGACGACTACGAGGGTGAGTGTGTGAATGTAAGAATATGTAACTTTCATAAATCGACTTTGAGTTTATCGCTGAGTGTTTTATTGCTGTATATGGGCACATGCAATAAGTGTTCTTTCGATGCAGTGAATGGGACATGTGCGAAATATACGATGTTTATAAAGTGTGATACTTTTTCATAAATCCGTGTGCGAGCCACACTTACTGTCTTTTCAGAGGTGAAATTATGCAGCTTTGACGAGAAGTGGTTCAAGCAGCTATTGTTTACAAAGAACTCTTTGGCCAAGGATAAGTGCTCGCTCAGGTTTCTTGAACATGTGTGTAGAACAAAACGTCTTGTTGGTGTGGTGAACGGCCTCGAATGCCAGTCTAGAGATGGCTTCGGCTGCAGTGGCGTCCTATAGGCTCAGCAGTGATGTGGCGAGTTGCTTTTTTGGACGCAGTACCAGGGCTTTTCCTTACGTCTGAGAGTCTGAAATAAAATACAATCTGGAGACTATCGTCGGTCGCGTGAGGTAATGGCTCCGTGACACCTAAGATATTTTGCAACCGCATCTGTATATGGCTTTCAATTTCACATTTTCTTGTCCATCACATCTTTGCAAAACTTGAGCTGCCATCGCACTAGCGCCGCGATTAATCAAGGAAAAATAACGTGAAAGACCGGATGAAGAATGCGCTTCCGCTAATCTGCGATTATAGACGACATCAGGGCCGGTAGCGGTCATTTTCACGAACCATGGGGTGAGAAAAGACTGATGTCACCGCTTGTTTTTTGCCTCGTGCCTATCCCAACTTCCCTTTTTCCTCGCCGTCCGAAATGAAAGAGAAGTCAAGTGCTGCTCAGTTTGGGCTTCGTGTTACATTTAGTTCGCTCTTCGGGCAGCTTTCTTCTCGCTGCACTAATTGCTCTATAACAGAAATGACCAGGTGAACCAAAGCTCTTAGATAACACGAGTTGGAACGGAAGAACGAATAAACATTTATTTATATGCAAGAAGGGAAGTTATCGGATCGGAAAAACATTTATTGAGCTCTAGAAAAAACTTCGTGGCTTCAGACGGCGTCTTCCGATGGCGTCTTCCGTCTTCATTCACAGGGTTGATGCCCTAGTCCAAGGCTCCACTGAGTATGGCCATTTCGCCATCTCGCTCTATTAGGCACCTTTTGCCTTTCGAGCTTACACTGGAAAGCATACTCTACCACTGCTGCGCACTAGGGTTTTTCATTCTATGGATAGTTGGAGGCTCAATCCTTTGACAGGCCCATGATATGTGGTATAAATCTGGTTTCTCTCCGCACCATGGGCACCTAGCCTCATACTGCGTAGGGAACATTTTATTAAGAAGGTTTAGATTCGGGAAAGTACCCGTCTGCAGCTGTCGCCATGCAACAGCATCCTCTCTGCTTAGATCCTTATGTGGGCGTGGATACTTCAATCTGACCCCTTTATAATAATTTAGCATATCTGAGTAGCCCATGGGTACTGACTCGGGTTCCTCAAGGCTGAATGTGTCGGATGTCCGGTTGGTATGCCCTCGAGCTATCCTATCCGCTTCTTTGTTCCCTGTTATGCCAGTGTGCCCTGATACCCACATTATGGTATGCTGAAATTGTATGTGGCGTGAAAAGTATGTGGCGTGCTCTACGCCCGATTCTGCCGTTTCTATAATTACGGCATGCTGCTTGAGAGTCTGTTAATATTGTTAGGGAAATGCCAGAGCGGTAGCCCTCCAGTGCTGCCAGAGCTACAGCTGCCTCCTCGGCCTCGACTACCGTGCAGTCCTGTAGTGATGCGCTGGTGACTTCCTTGAGCTTCGAATTAACAACCGATGCCACTGCTCTGCTGCTTTGTCTTCCGTCTTTGTCAAACGTTGGCGTGTCCTTATACATCGTGTTGTTGTTTGCTAGGGGTCTCTGCACGTACTCCGCCCTTGCTTCCCTACGCCCCTTGTGCAGGTTCGGGTCCATATTCTTGGGTATAGGTGCGACTGGCAGTGTACTGCGATACTTGTCCGGAATGTCTTCGGTACTTTCGATCTTTTGGATCATGTTGCTGCCGGCGTATCTTTGCAGGGGCGCCCTGCCTGTGGGGGTCTGCCTCAACCTACGTGCCTGAGAGCATATTAGGGCTTCTCTCAGTTCACTGAAGGTATTGTGCAGTCCCAGGGCTAGCAGTTTCTCGGTCGATGTGCACTGTGGCAGGAGAAGCGCAGTTTTGTACGCGTTTCACAGTATGACGTCTGCTTGTTCTTCTTGCTTGATGCAATTGTGATAGGGAAGGCTATAAACCACTCTGCTAACCACGAGGCTCCTGACTAGTTTGAGTGTGTCGCTCTCCTTCATGCCGTGTCTCTTACTGGGTATTCTGCTGATCATACTGGTCACCTGCATGGTGGCGGTCTTCAGCAGTGTCAGAGTATGATTGCACCGCTGATTGGACTGAAGCCACATCCCGAGGGCCTGAATGGTGGTCTTCTCCGGAATGGGCGGCCCCTCGAGGTATACGTTTAGTTTGAGCTCATAGATTGTAGGGACCATTCGATTTTGTTTTCCTCGCCACACCCTTAGGAGCTCGGACTTCAGGCGGGGCCTCTGGCCCTAATGTAGGTTTCTACGCAGGTGGCCGCTTTTTGCAGGCATTCTTCTTTTTCGCTGAGCGATCCCCGGTTCACCCATACAGTAATGTCGTCAGCGTACATGGCGTGCAGTGTGCCTTCGATTTGTTCGAGTTATCTTGCCAGCACGATCATTGCGATGTTGAAGATGGGGGAGATGACCGACCCTTGAGGAGTTCCCTTCTTTGGGGTGCGAAAATTCTCGGATCTGACTTCTCCCAGGCCGATAGTTGCTTTCTGGTTAGAGAGGAAGGCCTTGACGTAGCCATGAATCCTTCTCCCACAGTTCAGGTTATTCATTCCTGTGACGATGGCTGCGTGGCTGACATTGTCGAAGGCTCCTTTAATTTCCAGGGCCATGCTGACATGTTCACCGTTCCGCGGAACGTTGCTGAGCACCTCCTCCTTGAGCTGTAGGAGCACGTCTTGCGCCGATAACTTAGCGTGGAATCCAAAAATGCTGGGAGGGTACAGCTCGTTGTCCTCCATATAATTTTGCAGCCTCATAGTAACCACCCGCTCGTATAGCTTGCCTAAGCATGACGTGAGGGAGATTGGTCTAAGACTTTCTACTTGCAATTTTTTGCCCGGTTTTGGAGTCATCAATACTTCCGAATGCTTCCACTCCTCGGGTAAGAAGGGAGGTTAGGAAATACAAGCTTGAAAGAGTACCTATTCCCAGTAGCCACTTTCCGGGTCTTAAGGATGGCGGCGCCATCTTGAAATGGCTAATAAAAGGTGGTGCGATGTGGCGCTATATTCTTTCGAACAGTGGTTTTAGTGCTAAAGTGCTACTTCCACCAAACACATTCGGTGAAGCTTGCTTAACCTTAAGGGTGAGCTGGCTTAACACGGCCCAATGCAGAAATTTCATGTGAAATTTGAGGCTGGTCTTGGCAAACCTGTAGAAATAAAATAAATATTGCCGTGACAGGGTTCCGAACTCACGCCGGCGCAGACAGATCAGCTTTCCTGGCCACTGCGCAATAGCACTATGCCATCTCCGCAGTCGATCACCCCATGTGTCAAATAAACAGAGCTAAACACAAAGCAAAGCCAACAACCAATTAGTATAAACAAGCGTTTTCGCACGTCTACTCGGTTTAAACCTGTTAAATCCCTACAACCCTTTTTTTTTCTTTTTCCACATTTCAATTTATATCTTTGACCGTTCTATTATTGTATGTTTCCTAATGGATATGTTTCGCTGGGTTTACTGACAGGCGGTTTTCCGTTTAACAACAGTCTTGAAGTTGAGTCTTGAAGTTTGCAGATGCAGCGAAGTTGACGTTATTGACAGCGGGTGGCAATCCATACACACATCTGAATTTTATTCAACTCTGACCGCATTTTTATTGGAAATTTTCCAGCTGGTAGTGTCAAGGAGCTATAAGCTGAACAGTTAAGCTCTTAGAGCGATACATGTTGCGCCACCTCAGCCAATTTCGCGCCTTTGCAGTAGCGCACCCGCAACCACGCAGGACAGCCTTGAGATACTACATCACCGCTATTGACCGGCTTGCAGTAGAACGGAAAACGGGCGAGGGTAGTAAGTAGCCCTGCGTGGAGGAGAGGAGAGGAAGGTCAAAAGCGATGGGACCGTCACATAGGTGTCCCTTTGTGTCACCCATTTTTCACACGGCGCATATAAAGCTGCAGAGTGCCTATCGGTCAGCCCTAACGGGCAGAACACAGCGTTCGGAGAGTGGTACGCTGCCCCATACGTCGCCGCATGTATGTACATAAATTGGCTTGGCAGCGTGCTTGTCTGCACTGCGGCTCTGTCGTTTCCCCATTTTCCCAAAACAACCGAGGGCTACGGGTGTGTCCTATTAAAGTTCAATATAGTGGCATTTAGCAGCTTCCAAGCTTGTGTATCCATCGCAAGAGATGAAACGCCTGAGATGTTGCTTTGTCGCTTATACCGTGCCTGCTGGCTACGAGCATGCCATTTTAACTTGTAACGGTAACAAGTCCGTCCCCTCCCCCTCTCCGCTCATTCCCTATCTGCCAGATTAACTGGTTTATTTTTATCTGCGCGCTCGAATACGCATATCACGCTCGTTCTGCGTAGCATCGGCTCAGGTGGAGGCGAATTGTTGTGCTAGCAGGGCACTAGCCTGCCTACACCCTGTACACATTTAAAGCTGTTCAGAGCGCAGGAGACGTCACCCCTTGAGAAACTTATCTTGGAATTGAAGCCTTAAGTCAGTGTCAGTACTCAGTACTCGAATGAGCGGCTGAATCAACGTCTCATCGCTTTTCATGCTGATTCTACTGCACGCAGGCGGAGCCGGCTGGGGCGCTCTCTTCAAGCGAGCGATGGGCCTTGACAGCGTCACCCTGTTCGAACTGCTCTCTGTCATGCTCGGAGTGTGCGCCTTAAACGTCTTCCTCCTCTTCTATCTAAGCAATGTGCTGCCGTGGGCCACCGAGTACCCGCAACATCCGCTCTTTTGCCTCATGGTGGGTGCCTAGTGAATGCGGACAAAAATTGGCCGCTACGATTAACGAAAAGAAGGGCTAAGAACAAAGTAGGAAGTTATGCGCAGCTCGTAATATGCAGCATGACATCCATTCGGCGTATGGTAATATGTGCTTCGGGATGTTTTTTTTATAACAACAAAATCGACAGTTGCCTTAAAACGAATGCATTATACATGGCTCAGAGTGCGAGGCTAGAGTGATGCAATGAATACGTTAATGATTTAGTTTAGCCACTTTGGTGAACCAAGAATGCAGAGAGCTTCACGTACTTCAAGAACTCTGTAGTGTGTGCAGCGCCTAGTTCTGCGGAACTGAGCAAATATTAGCTGGCCATCCTATACGCAACCTACGCAAACGCTTTAGACCATACGTATCGCCTTGCAGTCCGCGGAAATAATTTCGCACTCTACTGAAAAGAAAAAAATATTTCCCCTCTAGAAACTACCCAGAACTTTGTTGGACACCGCCAAATTTGTGGACCTGAAAGCTTTCAAAGTTACCCATATCAACGAGAATTACATACCCTAGGTTCTGCAAGTCGGCTACTTAAACCCATATGACTCATGATATCTTTGAATGCAGATGTGCATGCGTTCGTCGGCTGCGACTCGCTTCCCGGCTTCGACGATCATGTCCGGATATTGCGCTCGCCCATTATTTCAAGAAGTAACACGGCGGAGAAAAGGATTTTAGCAATTGTAATCGCCTCTTTTGTTTATGCCTCATTGAGGACCATTATCTTCGGTAACACTGGCCACTTGTGGGGCCGACGGCACTGCGTAGTCAGACGTGCCTTTAGGAACTGAGCATGCCTCAGACCTTATCAAAAATTGCTTGATCCTAAGCTGTAGCCAGAGTAGCAGTTGTTTGTGTAAGCGTGTACATGAAAACACATCTGCCGCATATAACGTTGACACGACTGCATCTCGATTTCTACACAAGGTGGGAGCCTGTTTCATGGCTGGCGCGTGTGGTGTATTTCTTTTCCTTTGCAGCGATAACTGCATGGCCTGTACTTTGTCGCTTACTTTTGCTTTGCATTTTTTATCGCTTTCGTAAGCGAATATTGCGTTAATTTTGGAAGCATTGTATATAAATGAACTGCTCTGCGAACAGCCTTGAACATGAACAATATCTGCTCAGAGCTGGGGTTTCGCGCGAAATGAAGGGAGAAAGGTGCGCAGCACAAGTATTTGCCAGGATGGCAGCATATCACACCACCTTGTCACCATGCGTACGTTAACGTTTGCACATACTGTGTCTCCGAAATAAAAGTACTCAACGTTCTTTAAAAGTAGGAGTGTCCTATGCGAGTGGAAAACATTGAGGGCAGTTGAGAGTTGCATGGCCTTGTCAGCAGTATTTATTTTTTCATGAAGCTTGACTACTACAGACTCATTGGCGAACTTTTTTTAAATATTGTTGTCCGAAATGCAGTGTCGCTAGGGAAGCTGCCGATGCGAAGCTGCCGATTGCTTTAAAAAACAGCAGGCTGAAATGTTTGCTCCAAGGTACCATTTAAGTGGCTTTATGTTCTGGCCTTGAACAAAACTCGTAAAATAAAAGCTTGTACATGGCAGCGGTGCATTTACAGCGTGACAAGACGCGCTTGCTTAAGATGACGAACCCTGGTTTCTTTCGATTAGCTGTCCCCGTCGGGGAGTGCGGTATGCATGAGCAGCTGTCATGTGGAAGCTTTGATAATTTGGCAGGCTTTCTTTTAAGACTGGCAAATAAACCTGCGTAAATGAAAGCAATTGCAAGCATTTCAGCCAGGTGATTTTCAAAACGATATGCAGCTTCAACAATGACTTATAATTAACAATTGCCTCATTTGAATTTCTCCATTAACTTTTCAGAGCGAAAGCTCACCACACTACTAGAACCTCAACAGCACTCAGTTGGTTTCACTCTGTTTTGAGTTGGAGACTGATTTTTGAAACTTTCTACTCCTTTTAGCTCACGTACCCGGTATACTATAAACTAGGCAGTGGTGTGGTGTTGTCCAGTGTCTTCGTCGTTAACTATAGCAAAGCCCGGACATGCTGCCCATCTGCCATCCGTTGAGTGACTGCTTGAGACGATATGCAGATATCGAGCCCTGTGGAGGCACAAGCGTTATAGCGGGTGCCTGTTTGTACGTCTAAGCTCGAGGTCGGTTTTGAGGAAAATCAAAGGTGCCGTCACTGTTTCACTTCTCTGTGGACACCCCATCCACGCCGTGAGGGAAGAGAGAAAGGTGGGAGCGAAAGAAGAAATTGAGAAAGAGGTGTCGTAGTCAAGGGCTTCGGAAAAAATTTGACCACCCGGGGATCTTTACCTGCACTGATACCCCACAGCACACTGGCGCCTTTGCGTAGAGCCAGCAAAGACCAAGCTCGTCGAGCAAAAGAGTTAAAGGAGAAGACTGAAATGTACAAGTTTTAACGCACGCTGCGCAAAGCGCACAAAGTACTATTGATTTCAGTCGGAATGCGTAAAAGGGGGAACCATGTTGCGGGTCCTTTCGGCTCTGCTCATAAGAAGACGTTATGAGGCGTTTTGAGGTATTCCTCTTAGCGAGTGGAAATAACTATATTTTAAATAGTATAGTGTATAGGGCTAATTGGTAAAAATACATCTTGCAGATTTCGAGCAAAAAAAAATGGCGGTGGTTTAGCGCTGGTTAAACCGGGAATGACTCGTTAGCTACAGCTGGCCGAGTGGAACTTCCTCAGTCGAATTTCAAAGTCAGTCTTTCGCCGCTCCGTTTCGCTGGGCGTTCCTTCTTCACCTTCGTCCCATTTGACACGGCGCATGCGCACGGCTGTTGCAGCTCGGTTTCGCCGGCGCGCAGCGCCGCCGGCAGCAGCAGCTGCTCAGCACCACGTGGCTCGTCCCGTGACCAATCCGGTGACAAACCACGTGATCAGACACGCGCGGTAGCTGCACCACGTGACAGCATGGCGGCGCAACCACTGGGTGGCAGCGCAGCCTGAGGGTGGCGGCGTTGCCGCGCTGAAGTCTCGAAATGTTACCTTAATGTAGGTATCGCTACTAAACAGAGGGCAACGAAGAATTTCAGCGCATGCGTTGCCTTAATTTTGACTGTCCTACGTTTCTGCCGCGCTAAATCTAGATGAATTATAATTTTGGGCGATTTTCATGAAGAAAACGCGAGCCTATTTGAAAAACAAAGCACAAAGAAAGAAGCTTCTTCTAATAGAGAAATACAGGCGTTCATGCATCTGACGCTGACATTTTAAACTGGTAACTTTTCCTGTAGCACGGCATCAAAACGCGATCAGAATTTTAGCCACCACGTTGTTGTTACATGCCCCATACATTGCCAACACGCGCTCGTCGGCTGAACTCCGCCTGGTCACAATGTCTCCACGCATCTGGCAGCATCTACCGCAGGACTGCTCATAACACTATCCGAGATTTTCCCTTAACTGAATGCTCATCAAAGAACTACATTGCGGTTCCATTGACAGCATCGTTTGCATTCACGTTTGTATGGGCGTTAAGAAATCAAGAATTCATAATATGCACTAACGGGCCTTGCCTCACTAGCTCCACAGGTGACGAGGTTCTGTGTATACTGCACGAACCGTCTTTTGGTGCAGAGAGCGCGCTTCGACGAAGCCGAAATGCGAGCTAGTTTAAATGGTGTTTTCCGGAAATGAGTGTCTATTTTTTGCACGCTTTTGTTCATCTTCTCCGCAGATTAATTCCTACTAAGTGACAACAAAATTGTGTTTGAATGATAAATCCTAATGAAGATACGCGGGAAAAAAATTAACTGACACCTAATTGCAATATGTGTTGGCAATGCGATGACATAGCAGCTGTTGATGCCTTTAAAGGAACTAACATCATTCTCCTGTAACCCATGTTGACGTCTCTTCCATTCTACCAATGGTAGGTCTCCATTCTGGTGATGTCATACAGCTTCAGCAAATGGAAGTGCTCCGGTATGGTGACGTCAATCCTTGATGAGCGAATGCGTAAATTATGACCAAAGGCATACTTGGGCCCCATGGTACTTCTAATCAAACGCATTCCAAGGACAGACCTTGTGCGTTTCTGCCCAAGCAGTTAGGCCTGGAAGCAATGCCCTCTGCGATGAGTTGGGCACTGGGAACTGACTGGGAAATGCCGCATAAACGGAGCGTGGTTATAGTTTTGACTCTAAGAAGACGGAGACAAAAAGAAGATGACGAACACAGCCGCTCTAAATCAACTCCTTCCGCAAAGATATCGGCTTCGCCTTCTACGCGGACGACATTACCATATGGGCTACACAGGAATCCTTGGCGCAGAAAGAAGCTCTGCAAGCAGCTATAGGTACGGTTGAACAACTTTCCGAAGAAAGCGGTCTTTATTTCTCCCCGGATAAATCCGAACTTGTCTGGTTACACAGGAAAAATTACAAATTCCATGGAGAAATTGAATTCTACCCAAGAAACCAGAAAATTCAGGAAAAAGAGACGATCAGAGTTTTGGGGATGTGGCTACAAAGCAGTCTGAGAGCAGATTATACAATCAAAGCTCTCAAGGCCACGGTCAACCAAATATCAAGAATGATTAGAAGGGTAACCTGGCATCGGAAGGGGATGAGGGAGGAAGACACCCTCCGCGAGTCCAAGCTCTAGTCGTAAGCAGGATTTCGTGCAAGGTGCCATATGAAGAGATTAGAATCGTTGATAGAAGCGCCATTGATACCATCATACGGGCAGCCCATAAAACTGCCCAAACATCCCAGCAACGTCATCAACGGAACGCCTTTTGGCACTCGGAGTACACAACACTTTCGAGGAGCTCAGGGAGGCGTTTCTGGGGGGGGGGGGGGGGGGGCAAAATAAACGCCTAATCACAACACAAGCGGATAGGTATATTCGGACGAGACTGGGACTATGGCAGGCACCAAGAAATTGTGAGATCAACTACCAAATTCCGACATCTGCGAAAGAGAGGATCTATGTGAACCCGATACCCAGACAAATGCACCACGAGCGGAAGAAGGGTAAAAGAAGAGCCAGAGTCAAAGCACTGGAAAAAAAAAACTGTCACAAGACCTGGAAACGTTATACGTGGACATCACGGGCCTATGCCGAGCCAGGTAGGTTCACGATTGCCGCGCTCGACAAGAGGCCAGTCATTAGGGCTTAAATATATGCCAAGGACCCTGCGGAAGCGGAATAATTGGTCACAGCCATCACCATCAGGACTGAAGACCGACAGGGCCAGTCATCGCGTGTCGTGACGGACTCCCAACAAACCTCCAGGGACTGCCTTATTGGAAAACCTCACAGAAGGGCCAGCACACTATTAAGTGTACTCTCACACACATACGGAACAACATGGACACCTGGTCACGAAGGCCTAGCCGTGAACGAGGTAGAGCATGATCTAGCCCAAGCTCTCACAAACGGGGCGGATTCTCATCCCTACCCCACCCCATCCTTGGACCGTATGGTGACAGGCTAGAACACCTTAGGCTAGAAAGACGACATTTGTCACTGTCACACAACCAACTGTCCTCCTTAGAAGCCACTGACTAGAGGAGAATAAAAGCACATATCCAATTCTTCACATTTTAGATACGATCAGAGCTTTAGTGAGGAGCAAGCCTCACGCTCTACTATATATGGGGTATGCCAGGACAAAGCGGAGAAAAATATTAATAGTGCCATGCCCGACACACGAGCAGTGGGAGGAGGCCCTGACCAGTGACAACCTGGACCAGACAGCCTGGATAAGCCAGCTTGTCTGCAAGTCAGTTGCCGCCAGCGGAGCCTTGGACTAGCGGCCCCGACCACGCGGCTCCTGCGAATTAATCACCTAAATAAAAGTTTTCTCTTTCTCTCCTCCATCGCTTAAGCCTGGCCAATCCACCTTTATGGGTACGTGTCATGTCACTCAGCAAACAACATCTGCACATTGCGAGGTAGCCCTAGTGACATCACCTATTCTGGAATATGTACTCAGTCCCTGTGTTCGTCTGCTTTGCGTACGAACACAGCCCGCCGATGCTGCAAAGTTCGCGCCCTGACTCAAGCGGTCAACTGGCTGCCGGCAGGCTTTGTCAGCGGCAGCACGCGTTACCTTCTTCCATGGCTTAGCAACACGTCATTACTATTCTCCGATTGCTGCAATTGTGGCGGTGACAAAGTATGTGATGACAACGCGTGGATAATGTTTCCGTTCTAACTACGACGCAGGGTTTCTCCAGAAGACCTCTCCGATGGAGTTATAGGAGAGGTGCTGCGAACCTGCTTTTCTAAGCTGGCATTAATAAATCGAGCAGTATGTTCCCAATGCAGCATGTGTGTCTGCGTGCATGCGTTGCACATTAAGAATGAGGAAGACTTTAAAATGGCAGTAAATGAATGAATGAATTAGTTAATTAATGAGCAAGCAAGCTAGCAGGGATCGACCGGGAAGATGTTGGCGACATTCTTGCCTGAGAACCTCCCAATTGATGAGGTCATGATTTCGCGAGAAACAGAGGCATTCAGCGTCGCAATGCAGGCTCATTGATAATTACAGCAGTAAAAAAACCAGACGGCCACGAAAGATTTAGACGCAGAGATAGAAGTTCCAAAGTAAATATGTAGGGTGTAGGCATTAAGACCAAGTGCACAGGGGAAGAGCACGGATTTTAGAGCATTTACACAATGCGCAGAACTGACGCAAAATGAAATGTTTCGATTCAAATCGACTGCTCTTCTCCATGTTTTTGCTGTGCAGACACAGAACCAATATGAATAAACAAATTGATCAAGTGTTGAGCGGGCAGATTGTACTATGAGGCTCTTGGAGTGCAAGGATTCAAAGAGGTGTTGTCCCCATATGCAGCCCGGTTACTGGATTCCTGGTCGCACGCTTCCCGTCAGCGAGGAAGTTCCGCCGGAGCAGCCCGATGCAGAACGTTTTGAGGACCACCCGAACAACGAGGTGGTCGTAGACATCCGTGGCCTGACCAAGGTACAGCAGGCCCTGCCAACCGCTGACCGCAGTGAAACGCTAAATTTTCTTGTATCCGGCTAATAACTTGCACTTTCACCCCTTCTCTTATTCGATGAAGGCGAATGGCGATGCGTGTAGTGAATAGAAATGAGAGAATTTCTATGCGTCGCAATTAAAGTTGAGGAGTGAATTAAGGAATCCAAAAAATCTGATTTCCTATTCACTTCTTTAAAAAAGTAATTAACTCAGTACCTAACAATTAATTTCATGACATCACCTGACGAACTGAGAAGATTGCAAATGCTCGCGATAAACCTACCGGCTCTTGAGGGAACGACTTCGCTTTCCGAATTACAGGGGTCGCAGCGCAAACTATGTCACTGTGGTTTGCAAACTCTGCCACTATATCCATGCTATTAGTGCTTCCCTCTTTACTACGCATAAATAACTCTGCAAAATTGTTATTTCGTACTCCGTCATTTCTGACTTCAAGAAATCGGATAAAATATGCCTATTATCCGATGTCTCAGTCGTCGAGACGCCGTTTTTTGCCCGCACGTTAGAGGTGCACAGGCTACGTAGAATATATACCGCAATATGAAATGATGTTTACGAATCACTTGTCCTTCCGGTGATACCTCTTCTCGGCCTCTTCTTCAGAATCTCCATGCGCAATTCCGCAGTTAGGCTTCCCTTCGAATCACAGCTGGCTGTAACGTTCGGGAGCCCCATGCGAAAATCCGCAGTTGGAGAGTTGGGCGTAATTTGTAGTTTGGCCACGGTGGGATTTACGACATTTGAAGGTATTCCTTATATCACAGCGCGAAGGACAGGACAAAACGCAGCGCACAGAAAACGAGAGCGCTGCCTGTTGTCCTGTACTTCCGCGTCTTTCGACGATTATTAAGTGGACTTGCTCGAATCCGAGCGTTAATCGGCTGTATTGGATCGCTTCCGATAATACAAAAAATTTCGGGGGCCCATTTCCTGAACCGAACAACAGAGATATTCATGTGAATTAGATATTTATAGCCTTAGTACGCTTTTTCTATAACCTGTTTAGAAAATCTTTTTTTTTCTTGCAACATGGTTAAGATTTGCAAACCAACATGGCTATATAGGGTTTAATGTTTTAAGTGACACATTGTGGATATGAAAGCGTGCACTACTAGAGGGCTCCGTGCCGCTTTCAACCACCTGAGATTCTTCAACGTGCACTGACATCGCGCAGCTGGCGGGCGCCGATTCCTATCCGCAATTGTGGAAAAGCGGCCACCGCTGTAGGGATTACACCCGCGTCCTCGGGGCGCAGCTGCCAAACGCGCTGTCCACTCACCGACAGCGCCGTTTTTTTCTACATGAAGAAAATCGTCGGAGCATGAGTCTCTTTCTTTAGGATCTATTTTTCATGGAATAAGCCCCGGTTATTCTAGTTCTCCCTGAAGCCAAGATGTAGAAACTGACATAGGCAAAACACTTAATTAGTAGCAGGCAAAGGCTTTTTGCTAAAAATAACACTAACATAATGTACCCGTAATAATAACGAGTGGACACTCAAGAACCAAGAAAGGGAAAATTACAAAATTTGCTAGAAGTAGGTAGGTGCCCGTGGTTGAGGCAAAACAGGACGTAACTGAAAAGTTGGCCACGTGCTGCCAAGCATTTTGAGCTTTAAGGATGGCAATTAATTTGGGAAACAATTATGAACACCACCAAATACAATTCGATGAAAACATTATATTCGGCGGCTTTAGCGTTACCAAATAAAAAAAAGTGGCGCCATGTGTTTGCTAGGAGCTTTCGGTGATCTCCATTGGCAATAAGTTTTGCGTTGTGCAGTGGTTTGTCACCACTAGATTGAAATGTTTTCTTTTACATCAGGTGATTCTTGGCATCTCATGAAAAGAGAGCGGAATAGGCTACGGCAGCCCTTTTCGGGACGGGCGAATTTCTAACCCCCCAACCCCCTTAAAAAAAGGAAAGAAAAGATGTTAGGCATTCGTGGCTGGTGAAATTAGCTTTTCTATGCTACGGAAGCGCCTTGTTTTTAAATATTGATATAGGACTGTCAGAGAGGCAACCACAGCTCTTTTAAGTGACAGTGAGGGCCACTTCATTCAATCCTTATTTGTCAAAGTTAATTCTATAGCTCTCTCTGGGTATGGCAGTGTTTGTCAGGCAACAGTCTGCAGGAAATGAAATTTATATAATTGCTTACAAAATTTTATTAAAATGTTTCCTATATCTCGAATCACAATTGTCACGTCCATGCGAATAACTTATTTTCGGCGTTTAGAATTAAATGCTGTATGGTTTCCTCTGGGATGAGTGCTAAAAGTTTGTGCCAATGCATCCAGTTTACTGAGTAAATTTTTCGTTCAGAAATGTTTTATTTCTGGTTGCAGTAGTTTCTTTGTCGTTGTTACAATTCCCCAGTCTATGAATGCTGCAACCAACTTGAACTCATCCTCAATGTCCCTTTAACAGGCCTCGAGGAGCCACGAATTCATGTGACAAGTTGTCTTCCGCAGTCCGTTCTCCCGTGAATGACGCGATGCGTACCTTTAGTCCCTAGTGTTTCCGCTCCTTGCTCGAGTACCGAAGACCTTTTCAGGGCCTTAAATATATTCGGCATGTAATATAGCGTTACCTCTTTCGCAGCGCGTATTCATGACAGTCCAATGGCGTGCACTTCTATCACAGAAGGAGTACGATACAATCCAATATATTGCACCTGCAACAACCATCATGATCATAACCCTGACTACGCCACCTGCAGGACAATAGACTGTTTTTAATATCCCTCCTGCTAACCCTGTCCGGTGTGGCTGCGACCACCTTATCCCAGCAAACATCATGTAATCCACTTTGTTATGTTATGGAACCGTGGGTTATGTTATGAGTTATCTTGCCCTCGCATAACGGGCCCTGCTTGTTGTCTTCTCAATTTCGGCTATATCATTAATTGCGTCTGCTCCTTGATCAATTCTGCTTTCTTCCTGTCTCTTGACATGACACCTATCATTTTATTTTCCATACCTCACCGCTGTCTTCAAAATAACTTTAGCCCTTTTCGTTTTATTCTCCACGTTTCTGCCTCATAGGTGAGTACCGTTACGATACAGCTGTGATGTATTTTCCTTATGAAAGATAATTGTGAACAGCTATTATTCAGCTGAAGGGGCTACCATCTTTGTAAAACGAGAACAGCCTTGGTTTATCAGCATTTTTTCGACGCGGCGAATTCAAATTGTCCTATAGTACAAACGCTGGAGGTAAGTGAAGGGCTGTTTTTCTTTATTTCTAGGTCTTAATGCTTCTGTCTTCGTAGTAGCTATATTGAAACAGAGTAACGTCCGTAGAGGTAGTACCTTCAGAACCTCCATCCACTGGTAGTCCTTCCAAAAGCAATGCTGTCGTTTAATGTAACTTCTGTTGTACTGAGGCCTTGAGTATACTTTCTTCGTTTGCGCTTCCTCACGCATTCCCCAGGTGTTCGGCCATACCACCGCGCTGGACGGAGTCAGCCTCAAGATCTACGCGTCTCAGGTGACGGTTCTGGTGGGACACAACGGTGCTGGCAAAACGACGCTCATGAGCTCTCTGGCTGGTGAGTGGGGCCACTGCGAAATGCTACTCGCTGGTGCCGAACGGCAGCGCTACTTTTTGAAGGCGAATGTTTATTCATGAAAGACAGGTAATACGTACAAAATACAGAATAAGGCCCCAGAGCTCAAGGCTGTAACTGCATGTCCTATAAATAAATGCGCAAACTCTGCACAATAATGGAAGAAAAGCAACCGTAGTGAAAAGCAAAAAACCAGTGAACGCAATACCGCAAATGGAGCAACTTGAAAAATTCGTCAGAGGCTGTTAGAGAAAAAAACACATGAAAGTTTTCCAATGTTATAATACATGGTCAAATTTTTACGGGATTCGCTTAAGGTGGAGTATATTAGTAACAATGGAGTAATTGGTCATTGGCATGCACCCAAGCACATCCAAACGGCTACAGTGCTGTATAGCTGTATAGCAGCGTAGCTGGAAAGCTGTAAGCTGCATAACTGTAGAAGCGGCATAGCTTTACTTTGTAGCCACACGGCTACAAAGGAATGGTGTATGCCATAACTCGAAACTTTTTGCATTCCCTTGTGTGCTTATTACAAATAATAGGTGCTGTTTGAAGCGAAACAGTGATGGCATAGTTTGTGCGAACAGTTGGTCTTAAAGAATTAATATCCCTGGCCAATCTTGTTTAATTAACATTGATGAGGACCTCCGTGTCGATTACATTTGAGGGTAAGGAATATTGCACAGCTTTATATAGCAGAACTGCGAGATTAACGATGATCAATGAAGCGACTGATAAAATGTGATCGTGAAGTGAGAATGCATTGCTGCGTTATGAACTGCAAGTTATTATATGAATAGCCTGACCTTGAAGATGTCGAAATTAATTTAAATGCGACCAGTAAGATGCAATTTGACGTTTGCATCAAACTTCATTTTCCTGGTCGGCGTCTTTGGTTCTTGAAATATATCCTCCCGGACAGACGGGATTCCGTCATACTCTAGACTTAATCTAACGACATTTTTGGTTTGATACCTAAGATGTGTTTAGTGTACAGGGTTTGAGTCAAGAGTGACACTAAGAAAGCTGCATGGGCAGACACTTCAACGAAATGGCAATTAAAAAAGCTATGGAATGTGTGCTGGAGCCTTGGGACTGGAGCTGAATATCATGTAAGTTGTCTTAGAAGAGTTAACCTGTAAGCAACTGCGATGACAGGGGAGTAAAACATTACTGAGGTCACATGTGTTGGCGTTGTTTTTAATGAGTGAACTTATTTATCAGTAGCTAATATAGTAGTATAGTCAACATAAAGAAAGAGTTGAAACATGGCAAGGAAACTGGTTAGATAATTTATACTGCCACAGTGTTAGCCATTTACTGGCGCCGCCTTGCGGTGAGACAGCACCCGCTGGTCTGCTTTTTCTTCCCCGGCTCATGCGTTCGTTCGCTGAGTGTGTCTGCCTGGCTAGTCCTGGTGTGCCCTTCTGCCCTTTCTGCCGGCTTTCGGTGACATTTTGGTGGAGGTGCGGGGTATTTCCCAATGCACAAAGAGCTGCCGGGAGCCTCCGACGACGCCCAGCTACACCCCGTGGACACGACACCTGTCCACGAGACAAGCCGCCGCTTTCGAGGCTTAAATCCTGAGTTTCGACCCCTGACGGCACGACCCCGCGCAACGACGTCCACTGCGGCAAATCAGACCACCCAGAATGCCGTCAGTTCCGCTCCGCTGCTTCTTCATGCGCCTCGCCCTCCCGCGTCGTTTCATGGCGACAAGTTCGAACATGTGGAAGACATGTTGGTTAGCTACGACCGAATGGCTGCGATTAACGTGTGGGACGAGGACCGGAAGCTACGCAGTGTCCATTTTGCCCTGGAAGACTCCGCCAAGACGTGGTTTAAAAACCACGAGTCCGCTATCCCCACGTGGCGAGACTTCCGGCGACACTTGCTCGACACCTTCGGTAGCAACGATCGGAAGGAGCGAGCTGAGGTTGCCCTGCAGTCCAGAGCGCAGCGGCCAAATGAGAGCGTCGCCATGTTCGTAGAAGACATGACACGGCTATTCAACCCGGCAGATCCTACCATGTCTGAATCGAAGAAGGTGCATCATCTTATGCGAGGAGTGATAGATCAGCTTTTCGCAGGACTTGTGCGCTGCCCTTCTAGCACAGTGGTTGACGTTTCTCGGGAGGCGACGAGTATGGAGCGCGCCTTGCAGCAGAGGTTCGCGCACTACGGCCGTCCGGCGAATGTAACTACTATGGATGCCAACATGCCGCTGCTTGGAACCGAGAGTGAGGCCCTCCTTGAGCTTGTCAGGAGCATTGTGCGCGAGGAGCTACAGAAGCTTCGCCATGTCGAGCAACACACGGGTGCCGGAGCCATCTCGGATGTCATTCGCGACGAAGTCCGTCGAGCGGTGCAGACAACGGCCTGTCCCCAGCCGCTGCCTGAGCTCTATGTCATGACGTACAGTGAAGCGTTGCGCAGCTCTGCGGCAGAACCACCGGAGTTTTACTGCCCTGCTCCTTCTGTACCCCATCAATGGTTTTCGACTTCGCCTGCCCTCACCGACGCACGACCACCCCTCAGCAAAGAATACGCGTGGCGCACATCGAACAACCGGCCCCTACATGTTCTTCCACTGCGGTGAAGCCGGCCACATATTTCGCCATTACCCGCATCGTCGGATGGGCCTGCGAGGGTTTTCACCAGACGCACCCCGGCCACGCTACGGTAAACGACACCGTGACATCGAGCAGTACCTGTTGGCCAACGACCCCTCTGCGCCTTCGCCGCAGCGCCCGTCCAGGTCGCCGTCGCCCCGTCGGTTCTCTTCCCCAGGTCGCCAGCCATCCATCCGGCAGTCCTCTAGTCCGCGCCGGGAAACCTAAAGACGGCGACCTCTGGGCGTAGGGCCGCCGTTGCTCCGTAATTTGAACAAGATCCTCCGCTCGCCGACTTGATCCTTCAACCCGATCTTTCGCCTGCTCCGACCATCTTCCAACGCCCAGAACAGCCTCTTCTCGACGCCCCATTTCTACGAACACCTAGACCCTCATCTCCGGAAACTTCCACTACGCGCGTTTCAGAAAATGAGGTTGTTTCAGCCGAAATACCAGCCTCGCTGACAACCACCATATGACTGTCCTCGTCGATAATGGCGCGGATTTATCAGTTATGAGTCTTGGTATTTCTACCGTCTTGAGAAAAGTGCTGACACCCTGGCACGGAACACAAATTCGGACCGCTGGCGGTCACGTGGTGATGCCGCTCGGCGTCTGCACCACTAGGATTGAGATTCGCGGTATCATCTTCGCTGGTTGCTTCGCTGCGCTGGCTGAGTGCTCCAAGGACGTGATCCTCGGTCTCGATTTTCTTCGCGAAAATGGGGCTGTCATCGATCTCCGCACACTCATGGTGACATTCTCCGCCCCATGCACCATAGCCGACGAGAGTGCGCCAGGAAGACCCGTTTTTCGCGTATCCAACGACCACGTCACTCTACCACCGCGTGCCAGCTTATTTGTTACAGTGGACTGCGACAACCCCCGCACGTCCAATGGCATCGCAGAAGCAAACTTGTCTTTACTGCTGAGCCAGCAAGTCTGCATCGCACGGGGTGTCGTTACCTTTCAGAATCAGCGAACTGAGCTTATAGTTACGAACTTTAGCGCCGAATACCGCCACTTGGCGAAAAATATAGCCATCGCCCATTTCGATGAAATTAGCGAGCCCGCCACCCACTGCGCGTTGTCAGCGTCCAGGGACTCTGCTCCAGGAGAGCCTAGTCGAACAGTTAAGGCTGCGTGAACCCTGCTTTGAATACTGATCACCATCGCCGCTTGCAAACCATCCTCGACTCTTTTCATGATTGCTTTGCGACCACCTCTAAGGTCAGGCAGACGTCCATAATGAAACATCGCATCATAGTTGATGACAGTGAGCGGCCTATTCATCAACACACCTACCGAGTGTCGGCAAGAGAACGTGAAGCGATAAGACTGCAGATGGGCAAAATGCTCCGGGATGATGTCATACAACCGTCAACAAGCCCATGGGCTTCGCCCATATTGCTGGATGACAAAAAGGACGGGACACTGATATTTTGTGTAGACTATCGAAGACTTAACAAAATTACCAAAAAGGACCTTTACCTGTTACCTCGAATCGATCACTCTTTCGACCGGCTGCGTCATGCCCGCTACTTTTCTACTCTTGACCTCCGCAGTGGGTTCTGGCAGATTGAGATATATGGACGGGACCGCCAGAAGCCAGCGTTCGTTACTCCTCACGGGTTGTACGAGTTCAAGGTGCTCCCCTTTCGCTTGTGTTCCTTTCCTGCCACCTTTCAAAGAATGATAGACTCAGTCCTCGTTGGCCTCAAATGGCAGTCCTGCCTCGTCTACCTTGATGATGTCATTCTTCTGCCACCTACGACGAGCATCTCAAGCGCATGAGTGCAGTACTGGAGGCCATACGATCGGCCGGCCACTCGCTCAAACCAGAGAAATGCCACTTTGCGTTCCAACGGCTGAAGTTCTCGGGCCATGTCGTGAGCACTGAAGGTGTTATCCCTGACCCCGACAAGACGGCTGCCGTCTCTCATTTTTCGACCCCCACTGATGAGCGTGCTGTGCGCTGTTTTTTGGGTCTCTGCGCCTATTACCGACGTTTTGTGCGAGACTGCTCCCGACTAGCCGAGTCTCTAACTCGCTTGACAAAGGACGACCAACCTTTCAACTGGGCCCAAGAACAGCAGACGGCCTTCGACGACCTCAAGAACCGCCTCCAAACTACGCCCTTTTTGGCCACTTCGACGGGGAGGCGGATACGGAACTACACACCGATGCCAGCAACGTTGGTCTGGGTGCCGTCCTCATTCAGTGGAAAGATGATGTTGAGCGCGTGATTGCTTATGCAAGCCGCGCTCTGTCGCGATCTGAAGCGAATTATTCTACCGCGGGAAAGAGGTGTCTTGCTGTCGTTTGGGCGTTAACAAAATTCCGCCCATTGTATGGTCGCCCATTTGGAGTCGTGAGCGATCAGCACTCGCTTTGTTGGCTCGCGAACCTTAAAGACCGATCGGGGAGATTGGCGCGTTGGAGTCTCCGCTTGCAATAATTCGATGTGAAAATCGTGTACAAGTCTGGCAACAAACACAGTGACGCAGACTGCCTGTCCCGTGCACCTCTCCCGTACAGCATTGCTGACACGGAAGACGATCCCGCTTTTCTTGGCGCTTTAACCACGCCCGTCCTTGCTCAACAACAGCGAGATGACGCCGAGCTACGACCTCTCAAAGAGTACCTCGAAGGCCGCACCTCGTCGCCGCGCCGCTTCTTCACACGAAGGCTATCGTCGTTCTGCTTGCGGGTGGCAGCCTCTACAAGAGAAACTACGTTCCCACGGACATTCCCTACCTGCTCGTTGTCCCAATGTTGCTTCTAGACGATGTTCTGCCCGCATGCCACGACGACCTTTCTTCCGGCCAGCTCGGCTTTTCTCGCACGTTGGCGCGGATACGGCAGAAGTATTATTGGCCCCGGCTTGCTACAGTTGTCCGGCACGACGTTAAGTCTTGCCGCGAGTGCCAACGTCGGAAGACACCACCTGTCAAGCCGGCCGGCTTACTGAAGCCCATTGATCCGCCTCGAATCTCTTTCCACCAGGTCGGCATGGACTTGCTGGGACCATTTCTGACATGATCATTGGGCAACAGGTACATTACACTTGCCACCGACTACCTCACCTGGTATTGTGAGATGAAAGCCCTTCCCTGCGGCACCGCGGCCGAAATTGCGAACTTTTTCATCTTTAACATTGTCCTCCGTCACGGTGCGCCTGCGGTTGTTTTAACTGATCGAGGCACGGCTTTTAAATCATCCCTTACTTAGGAATTTATGCGTCTCAGTGGCACCAGTCACCGTCGAACCACTGCCTACCATCCTCAACCAAACGAACTGACTGAGCGACTCAATACGACCATTGCCGACATGCTTCCCATTTACGTAGACACCGACCATAAGAACTGGGGCCAGATCTTGCCTTACGTCTCGTTCGCATATAAGATAACACTGCTTTTCAAGAGACGACGCGCTTCACGCCGTGCCGTTTGGTGCACGGTCGCGAAGCCACGACTATGCTGGACGCAATGTTAGTGCCAGACGTTGCACGTCCCTCCGTCGCTGGCGCTGAAGAGTTCGTTCGGCACGCAGAAGCCGCCCGCCAGTTAGCTAGACAGCGAACCCGTACCCATCCGGAAAGCGACGCTCAACTTTAGAACCTTCATCACCAGGTGGTGCTTTACCACCCTGGTGATCAAGTTTGAGTTTGGACCCCAGTCCGTCTGCGGGGTCGCTGCGAAACACTGCTGCGCCGCTACTTCAGCCCCAACGAGGTACTGCGCAAACTTAGTGCCGTTAACTACGAAGTGCTCCCGCAGGAGTCTCTTCTCTCCTCCAGGCGGCAGGCGGCATCCGGAATCGTCCACGTTGCCAGGATGAAGCCCTACCACGCCCGCTTGGACTTTTTCTGCGAAGTCCGGCTCAGAGACTTTATTCCGGATTTCCGTGATTCCACGGCCTCGGGGCGATGCCCTTTCCAAGACGAGGGGCAATGCCACAGTGTTAGCCATTTACTGGCGCCGCCATGCGGTGGGACAGCACCCGCTGGTCTTCTTTGTCTTCCCCGGCTCGTGCGTTTGTTCGCTGAGTGTGTCTACCTGGCTAGTCCTGGTGTGACCTTCTGCCCTTTCTGCCGGCTTTCAGTGACAATATAAATTAAGAAGTGGAGTGCTTCCAGAATGAATCTTTGAGGCACACCTGCATAAACTGTACTGTATTTAGAATAGAGAACACGTTAGGAATATGGGCACAGCTTGTTTTTTGTCTGATAACTAACTTTTGGTAAGTTTCACAAGTCGATAAGCTGATCCAGGCACACTTGTGACCTTTGGCCAAGGTTGTAAGCAATTTTGAAATAAAACCAAAATTTTTCTTGGTCTTTGGATCTAGAGGGCTGAATACATTAAGGTACCACTCGAAACACCAAAGGAAAACTAGAAGTCGGACGAAAGCAAACCGAAATGTTGATGAGTCCTGTACAGACGTGAGGTATCAAATATCCAAGAGCACATACCGGTTTCTGGGCATGAGGTATGAAACGATGAATGATTATATCGTCCTTTTTACCTCCACACTCCCTGAAACTCTTAGTGGTGGCAATACAAACTCAAACTACATTCAGCCCGCCCAACCACCATTGGGGATAGTCCTTGCGGCAGGTGTGCGGGTTAGTTGCAGCTGCTTGTAAAATTCAGTATCGCTGCATTGATCAAAGTAAAGCAGTTTTTATAGGCTCGGGAATATTTACTTTGTCTGGAGCCTGAGTGTACACATGGAGTGCATGCCGCAAGCATGTAGTGTCAGTTTGTTCTTCAGTGATTTTCATGTTCACCCTGATAGGGACTAAATAATATTCAAGAGCAGAAACAGGAGGAAATCAACACGCGGAAGCTAGATGCGGAAGGTAAATCATGATACCACGCATGAGTATTGACCGCTCTTTCTTATCAGGTCTTTTATTCCCTGCTTTTTAATGGGTGCTTTTGATGGTTTTTTAAAGGTCTTGACTTGGTGGTTCTGGTCTCTCGCCTGTTGCTTTACAAATCCTTCCCGACATTTTGATTTTCACTTGGTGCACTTTCCTTTCACTTCTTATTACATTTCTATTTAGTTCGTGGCCGTCCACAACATGAGGTGGTTGGGCTTTCGCACCTAGCTTCCACGCCTTCATGTTTTTTCTTGCACTGTTTTGTCGGTCTTTGGGTGTGTTTCCTGCAGTAAATTTGGCATCTCGCCAGCCTTGCTATAAAGTTGAAAGCTGGAAGTTCTGCATGCGTCCTGTGCTGGCACGTGTTTGTTTCTGCTGCGCCAGTTTTTCGCAAACCATGTCGCACCAATTGCCTAACTTTCAAGCTTGCTAGTCACATTTATGTTCCAGTACCTAGGAACAATTTTAAACAATATCTTCATCGACGCGACTTTGTAGCAAAGCTTTCGGAACAATGAACGTTCAGGCTGTTTGGAGCTGAAAAGGTTGAAAATGTATCACTGAAGCCAAATTCCTACGCACATCACAAGATTCCTGCTTTATTTGATATCAGTCGACATATAAGATCAAGGTTTTAAATCGGTGCACATTGACTTTGATGCCTTCTGTCATTGAGCAGTTCTTCGATGAATGCAGTTAGGAAATTTGAACCTCATATTTTCTATTTGCTGGTATTTTTTTGTAATATGCGACATTGTGCAAACTTTGTGGCTTCTTGAGACGATATGGTGAAACCCACGTAGCAAATCCAAACAAACTTTCAATTAAACTGCTGCAGCGGTTTCCCGACTACAAGACACCTGCTATTGCACCCTTTAAAAAAACCGGGAAAGATCGCGTTTTAAACGACTTTATTGATCCCGACCCTTGATCCCAACTTTGTAATGAATGCGATATTTCAGCACTCCTCCGGTTCGTTGAGTATTTCTGGTAACTTGAATAAAAAGAAAGCCTCAAAATGCATTCGCCTAACGAATGTAATAAAAGCAGCGAAGGCCGGGTAAGTCCACACTTAACGGCTCACTTCGTCCTGGCGTACACGATAATCGCGTTAATGTCACTGCCATAGGTGTGTGGCATTCGCAGAGCTTATCGGGTCTTTTTTTTTTTGGAGGGGGGGGGGGCGTCTCACTTTTTAAGCGCCCATATTATTTGGAATTGATCTAAATATAGAGGTTTTGATGCCGCATGACGTTAAGAGGCCTCAGGAGAAGACAGCTGAAAAAATGATTTCATGGTTGTTTTGTGCTGGTTTTCTCACATCATCAAAACCCATCGCAGAAGGCGTACAGAGTAGAGGCAAATGGAAAGTTTTACTCTCGTTGTGCTTTACCTTACCTGCTGTTTAGTTGTCAAGGGCTGAACTAAGGCAGTAACTGAATATCCCTCATGTCTATGCTCATTCGCAGTTCTTCCGTGTTTCCTTGCTCGGCCTTTGTCCTGCGGTTGAATTTGCCAACCGCCACCAACAGCCTGAAATCTTCGTCTTCAGTGTAGAATGAACAGATTGCTTTTTTTGTTTGTTTCTCTCCTGAACTTCAGGCCTACTCAGACCTACCTCAGGCTCAATAAAGATCGATGGCGGCGACGGCGAAGGCTCGAAAAGCACTGCCTTCTGTCAGCAGTTCGACGTGCTATTCCATGATCTCACTGTCATGGAGCACATCACCTACTATGGCCAGGTGAGCCGTTAACCTGGCTTCTACTACATTTTTTGCTATTTTCAGCGGCCTCAATGGCGTTTCAGCATTCGACAGCTCCCGTACACCACCAGGCAAGTATATATACTAGGCGATTTCATCAAGCGGCAGATTCGGTCCAGCTTTCTCGGTAGCTCCCTACACTTATTTTGCATGCTCTGTTCCTTCGATCTCAGGTGAAAGGGAAGCAAAAGCTGTAATTCGTGTTAAAAAAATAGCCTTTTCTGGCTGCAGTGGGAATCGATTCTTCATTCTTTTAAAAACCGGTTCAGTTCCCTCAAGTATAAACGAAGGGATTTACGGTTATTGAAGCACTGATGGCGTGTGCCATCAAACAGCCCACGAACGCATGCTCAGAAGCACGGTTAACGCAGTGGACACCAAGTAATCAAAGATCATGCACCCTTGTTAGCAGCGCAGTTTTGTTAACATTTTACATGTGTGGCCCTGGAGTTTTTCTTGTACTAGAAGTAGTCTGAATACGACAGATTAATTCATTATTATTCAGGACATCTAAACAGACAATCAAGTGCTGATCGTGAATTCGCTTCAATGACCTTTTCGTTTGGCGGCATAAGCTAGCCGGAAGACAAGCGTCTTAGAGAGGTGTTTCGCATACTCCGCAGTCAAGAGCAGAGATGAGACTAGCAAGACGACAGTATTTCTAAAATAAATTATATCATGCAGGAAGAAATACAAAAGGTGATGGCCGTTCCTGAAAGAAAGAATGTGTCGTAATGCCAACAAGATTTCAGACAGATCATTGCAAAAATGTTCCTCTGACTTATATGGCTTACCGACGCTGTATAAAGGTTTAATTCTGATATTCTAAATGTGCCATTAGAAAGTCGAGAGAAAATTAAAGACGCTGATAGCATTGCTTTACATTTACCAACTACTCTAGAGAAAGCCGATCTGGTTTAAATAAAACAAGACCTCTTGAGCTTCGCATCAACTTTCCCCGACAGTAAGCATTCAGATTATAATCTTATAAGGCCTCGCGATCTGCAATACATCATCCAAGAACTAGTTTTCATAGTTCTCATTAAAAATAGCATATTTGCTACCGGAAAAGTTCCATCACAAATGAATATGTCAATAATATGTTCAATTCATAAACAGGCCAAAAAGATCGATACAATTATACACAGATAGCAATTATATTAGTACTTACAAATAAAATGCAAAAGCTATGTGAGATGTTATGATCAACTATTGTGAAATATATTCGCTATTCTATTAAGTCACGATTTGGATTTATTAAAAGTAAAATCACTCTGACTCTTCTAGAAAACTTCAGTGATGTTAGCACTGCTATCGATAGCAATGAGATTGCGTCACCACGGTTCTTCGATATGACTAGGACGTTTGACACAGTTGACAAGAGAATATTAATGGAAAAGCTGAGAGCAATAGAGTGTCGAGGGATATTTGCAGACTTGCTTGAAGGTAATCTCTCAGATAAGTATCAAATGGTTATGATTGGAAACATAACAGCGCCCCAATGCCAGATAAATATGGGGTACCGCAATCTGTCAATATCGCCCCACTTCTGTTTACCATATATACAATAGACCTAAATTTCGTTACACTGTCATCACACCTCTTTTAGTATGTCGGTGGCACTCTATTAATTTTTACAGAAAAGTCACGCGAATTATCCTCAGAAAAAATGCAAATGCACATAAGCAACGTCGCATTCTTGATGATTAGGAACTACATCTAGTTAAAATAAAAATATTAATAGGATTATGTTTATTAGAAGCACACATAAAGAGGTTAATATTGACTGTAATCTCTTCCTTCAAAACGAATGAAGAAAATGTTCGTTGCCTCTATACAAGTACACTTCAAGGGTTAAATATTTAGGAATTTATATAGATGAATTATCAAGCTGGGAAGAACATGTTATGTATACTTATGTCTAAGAGGCTAGGAACAGTAGCAGCGTATATTTACAAACTGCGTGAAGGTGCGAATATGCGATCCGGTTAAAAGTTATATGAGTCTTTCGGAGATAACATTCTTTGATATGTTATAACTGTACAGAAATTAGTCAGTAACAAATATTTAGAAACTTCTCCGCAGAATAGATAAAAATATAGTATAAAGAACAAAACTGTACAAGGCTGCTGAAGAAGAAATAACGAAAAAATATACTTTTAAATTTTTAACAGCTGTATTTTTACTTTGTCCAGACCTCTCTTTGTTATACCAGACAATACAGAACGCCTGTGAACAAAGATTAAGAGAAATAGAAAGATATCAGATTCTCAGAGTGTACACCAATTATGGGAAAAGAATTAAAAAGTACTGTGTGCCACATCTTATTAACAATTTGCCCAAAGAATACATGCGATTCCCTAAGATGGTAGAGGATTCGAAAAAATGCTCAATAATTAATTCCTTCCTCTTTCATAACATGTATTGTGTTCAAAACCCTTAAAAGTTTTCTTCCAATCGAAAAGAAAATCATTTAGTATTGCCGTATATGTTTATGATTTTGCATTTGTGTGCTGCCTGTGATAAATGTTTGTATTTCTAAAGCGCCTGTTTGTTTTTCATAAATTCCTGTTGATTGTTTGCTTTTGTTACAAGTGTAATCAAATCTTGCATCGCACAGTCCTTGAGACTTATTCTGATTATTTACTTAATAAATGTTTCTCGGGTACGTACCCGCCGACCTGCCTACCCACCCACGAGCACTGTACGAGTAGGTGCGGTTGAAAACTGGTGCATGAAAATACAAAGGGCAATAAAGATTAATAATATCATTAAAAATAAAGAGAACACTTCATAAAATAAGCAAAAACGTCTTGTATAGCCGGCAGATTAAACAGACTTTTGAGGAGCCCAAAGAGTTAGGAGCTGATTTCAAACTGCCGGCTGTCAAGATAAAATTGGAGCCTCTTAAAACATTCACTGAGTTTTTTCTCACTGTCACTTCTCGCACAGAATCAACCACCCAGACAAGCTATCTTTCTATTAGAGGACAGCAGAAGCATTGTTACAGGGCATTTTCTGTGTAAGACTTTTGGGGGTGAATTAAATATGCGGTAATCTTGTGTATTCTCTCCGTTTTCTGACTGAAAAACTAATGTTCTGAAAGTGCAGCCAGCCCACAACTTAAGGTCAACATTTCAGATAATGGGGTACGTATTTCTCTAGCATAAACGAGAAATATTTTCGGCTAGGTCAATATTAGCAGCCTTTACATAAAACTGAGCACGTGCCTGTTCTTAAGGCCTGCTCTTACGCAGTCTGCTCGCACACAGGATAACAGTGACTGCGTGTAAATCAGCGGATTTTTCAAGGAAGCTTTCATGCTTTCGGGCTAAGCTGTTGATAAATGCATTATTTTTAAACACGGAGGGCGCTTGGCTAGGATAGTTACATATGCCATTTCCCGCAGGCCGTTCAAACATTCATTACGAAACGCGAAAAATCAATAGCAAGAATATATGCAAAATTTCTTACAGCAGCATCATTTGGTAATTTAGGCGGTCATCGCCCATTGCCGATGCAAAAATAATGAAACAACTTCTATTTTACATCTACGACCAGTAAAAAAAAAAAAAAAAGATCAGAAGACGGTTCCGCTCCGAATCGCGAGTTTCAGCGCCAGCGGCATCGTTTCGTCAGCTCTGGTTTCTGACGCCTCATTGCCTCCGCTCGATACCGTAGATAGCACGATTATTCCCTCGACTTCGCTTCGATTTAGCTGCAGAAGGCACGTAGGGATAATCTCTTTTAAACCCTCTTGCTTGAGGATGAAGCACCAAACAAGAAGAGGGCACTGAGATTGTGTCTTGTGAGCATTAGCAACATTCCTTTCATTACTAGCGGAAGCAAACAGCCACCGAAACAAAGAAGCATAGGGAGTGTGTGTTTATTTATTAATCTCCTGCTGATGAAGAACTACAAATAAAAAAGATATCCCCTATGCTCTTTGGTTTTAGTGGCTGTTTGCTTTCGTTATTCATGCCATAACGAGCAGCTCTTTTCCCTTCACTTATATTCCCTTTACTACTACTCATCCACTGCGCAGCCCATTGATAGCCGAATGCAAGCGCCGCCCAGAATACAAAGATAAAGCCGCCCCCGCTCATAGCTTTGCCTTAGCGTTCACTGGCCGTGCGCTCAGAGGCGCCCGGCGCCGAACGATTGGCAGCGCCTTCTCCCTCTCCTCTTGCTCCCTCTTCTCAGCGCCTTCTCCCTATCTCGTCCTCTGGCTCCTGCGCTCTGCGGATGATGGTACCGGTCACCGCGATATCAAGAAAACAGGAAATAATATCTGTCGCTGTAAATCGTGCCAAGCATTGTAGGAAGCCCAAGCGCAAGTTATCCGGGTTCGGCAGCAGCGCCGCGTTGGGCCCCTGGCGGCTACAAGCGAAATTGTAGGGAGTGTGCAGAGACGTTTTTAGCTGTGTGTGAAACGCGCATCGCGCGTAATATTCTTCTTTGTTTCGCTATGGCTTCGATCTCTGCGTCTTCGCAAAATGCTGGAAGTCGTTACTGTGGAGCTGTGGACTGCCACAACAGACTGCGGAGGTCATGGATTATTTGTGAGGTGTGGCACCATCTCAAACGCCACGTCAGCTGGTTTCTGAGCACTTATGCAAGGTGGCTGCCTTTAGAGTACATACTAGTAAGAAATTTATGTAAATTAGCACTTCGTTGCATTAATGTTCTCAAGTGCTTTTGGCGAAACTGACTCGAATTTTATGCTGCCACACAGCTCTGGTTTCAAGCTCACTACTCTCGTTTGTTATTATTACTATGCTATATTTCCTGAGTTATGAGCGGCAGATAGCACCTGCGAGGCACTTTCTACAGTTTCATTTGAAGTGGACGCTAAACGACATTTGGTAATTAGCGCGGCATGATTTCTTTAGCACTGAATAAATACTTCTTGTGCACTGCGATTTCCTATTTTTTGTTGTTACTGCTGCTAAGCATTTCTGTTACTTTAGAAGTTGCAGTAAAATAACGGAGCTCTTGAGTTCACACAACGAACTTTAAATGAAAAAAGGGAGTCAGAATCGCGAAACAAACCTTTATTTTGATCCGAGTACCACCTTGAAAGGAAGAGACCCTGCCAACCCCGCTCCACTTTGACATTCTGCCCAAAAACAATACAATACAATGTTTATTCAACATCTCAGGGATGTTTGGAGCACGGGCAAAAAGCCAGAAGAAGGCTTGACTACCCGTACCCCCAACACATGGCAAGCAGTGTGCAGCTACATGCTGCAGTGGTTAAAAATAAAGATTAAAAAATGGGTGCGATAGGAGAATACAAACACAAGTCAAAACGTGAGCATACATGAAAATAAAATGCATTGTAATTAAATTATTAGATTACATAGTAAAGCGTATTTATGTTTACCCATAGATACAACATGATACTAAGTCATCAGCAATAAAGAACACAGCAAAAAAAAAGAAAACAGAGCAAAAAGTAAATTGGCAAACAGTTTCATAATTCAAGACGTGGTAACATTTCAGTCCTATACAGATTTTTTCCGCAGGCTCTTCAATGAAATAGAGTCAAAATCTGTATTTCTGCCCCTCGCGAAATCATTCAGGAATGTTGGTAGTCTAAATTTTAACATTTGTGTTAAATATCGTGTACGGCATTTGCTCAATTTCCATTAAGTTGGGTTGCGCTTTGGGTATATAGGAGTGTGTTTTTCAAGATTTGCCACTAACTTCAAGGTGTCATTCCCTTTAGTTCTTTCTAATCTGTATTGCTTAGAAAGTCTGTTGTCATACATAGATTCTACGCTGACAATATTTAGCTGCTTGTACATCTCCTGCGTGTGACTTAAATAGGGTGCTTTGCATATTATGCAGGTGGTAATTTTTTGTAGCAAATGGAGCTCATTAATATTGTCATGAATATTGACTTCGCTGATTGACAGCTTCAGAACCGCCGCCTGGCCGAGCCTGGGATCTTTCATGGTGATTTAGACGTATAAATTTATAGAGAACTGCGAACGATACGCACTGTGAGCTTAGTCCGAATGTGCACCAGCGTCTATATCCTTTCATAGACGCATGATGGCTATCTTGAGCGTTTACGTGACGACAGGGCTGTTGCCTTTGCATGGGTATCTCAGCACAAACAATCCTGATAGCTATGGGTGCTTGAGTAAACGGCATAAACCCGCGCTGTAATGCGACTTGCGTCCAGATCGAGCAGTGCAGAACATCTAATAATGTATTTTGTCAGCGGGATCTGTTATAGGAGGGCATGCACAGGAGATACGCGTGGCTCCTGTCATGGCGCCACTGGCGATTTACTGAGTGTACCGAGAGTTCGCGCAGCAGCCCCGTTACGGCGGCGACGCATTTCTTGCGTAAAGAAAATCTTGCTAGCGCGAGTAGGGTAGTGCCGGTGGCAGTTTCTACTCGAGAGACGGTGTGCCGCTGTGGAAGCTACGGGTGGAGGGAGTTGACAGCGAGTTCTTTCGGCATGGCATGCTTTTATGGATCTTACGCAGCGGCTGCCCAGCGCGCTTGCACACGGTAGGTTATGCGAAGGCTAGCATTGCTGCAGTGCTTATGACTGCGGAGCAAGAGTACTCCCGTCATGTAGAAGAAGTTCCTCATCAGCATTTGGGATGGGCCTTGCAGCAACGAGAAGGCCGCAAGGGAACGCATGAGGAATAGACTGCCACGCAGCTCCCGCTGTCTTTAGTGGCTTACCCAGAAAGAGGGTGTGCAGTTGGTCAGGTTGGTAATAGTTGATTGTGGGTGGTGGAGCGTGAAACCCACGAAAGAAAAAAAGGATTTTTGTAGTCTTCTACAATGATTTACGCAGCACGGCTTGAACATTGCGTAAGTTTTGGACGTAAAGGACAATAACGATCGAGGCCAGAATTGTGTGCCGGTTTTATTCCTTTCGTGTTATCATTCCCACATTCGTCTAGCGCCGCCAGCCCTTAGTATCACACGGCACCGCCACATTTCGGCATGTGCACTCACAGCGCACAATAGAAGTTGCGATATTGGTTGTCTTTTGTCATACCATGTTCTCGCCATAGAAACAGTAGCTGTGGCATGCGAGAAGGCACCTCTCCGCTTTTCACTTTTTTGAACCATCTGTGTAGGTTTGAAGTCACTAAATGTTTGGGGACAGCTTGAGTGTTCGATCATGTTGTTACCGTTCAAAAGCCGATAAACGTAGGTGAATGTTTCCGTTCCCGCCCAAGCGAGAGCGAGCCATTCCACGCTATGCATCAATGGTGCACTTGGCTCTTGCTTTGACTAACCTGGTTTCAACTACAAAGAGTTAGCAGTATTACAACTTGTATTTCAAAATTTGATCAGCATTTTGAGTAGCACAATGTCCAATCAGGCCGCAAGAGCACTGGCTTTGAAACTAAGTAAACCCCAACATTCAGACGGGCAATATTTGTGCCTAAAGCCGGGAGTTTATTATTGTGGGAACGCGCGCTTCACCTGGGAAATGCAGTGGCGCTGCTGGTGGCGTACGGGAGTTGTGTGCAAGCGAATAGATTTTTGCTTTACTCTTCTGCTGCTACGAGCCCAAAGATGCGCGTCGCCAGAGCTGGTCGGAACTTTTCATCTTTGCGCCAACTATTAATAAACATTTAAACAGGCGCTATTGATAAACATTTTGACGAGCTTCGCCAATACAGCTCTATATTGACATGGCGCGCGGAAATAAACCAATGAGCACATTTTCTTGATGCACGGGAACCTGATCTGGAAATTCAAAGTGTGCGCGTGATGGTTTCCACACCTGAACTGCAGTAAAAATAGTCGCTTCGTGTCTTGCTTTAAAGTTCTCATCAATTGTTTCTGGAATTCATGTTTCCTTCTGTATCGCTAAAGATTGCTGTAATGGTATTTATGGAGAGGATGTGTACTGAGACGCACCTTGTGTACGCGCCTAACAGCTCCAGGGACAGAAGCGGGACCTGCTCATGAAGACAGTCTCCGACACGCTCGAGGCCATGCGTCTGGCCGACAAGCGGCACTTATTCCCCGACGAACTATCGGGAGGCATGAGACGGCGGCTCAGCTTGTCTATTTCGCTCGCCACCAAGCCCAAGGTAACCAGCACGGAACGGGGGATGTATAGCTGGATATTTTGACCATCGAGACATTTTGTGCCAAAATTTCAGAAGTGCTCAAACTATGGTGGTATGCTCATAAATAAAAAGAAAACCTCAATTTTACCGCAAAAGCCACTGTCACAGTAGAGCTTAAACTGTGCAGAGTTGTGTAGAAAACGCAATTCCCATGATTTGTACATAGATTTTTTTTGGCGAAAGGAATACCTTGGAAAATGAGGAAACTTGAAGTCAAGGTCTACAACTTAGTTTCGAGTTCCTAAGGACTCTCAATATGCACTAAAGTTTCAGCACACAGACCTTCTAGCATTATAACGGGCGGCGCCCTAACGGTCATTTGTGATTTTTACTAGTGCCGTGGAAGCAGCTTAATTTCCAATGAGGGACCATATACTTGGCTTCCATTTCATATTTCCTGCACCTCGCCCCAGCTATAGGTTCCTTTAACTACATCATTTCGAAACAGATACGCGGTTTCATTGTGCTGCGACACTGCTGAAGGTATAAGCAGTTTTGGATATCTCCTCGTACACTCCACCCTACTGCTGCTGCCAGGCGCTTTAAATTAGGAGAAAGTAAATTTTTAAATATAAATTTAGGAAGTCTGCGTCTTCACTGTAGCTCTGCGCAGTACATGGCTTCCATTATCTAAGAGTAGCCCTTTCCCAAGAGTACCCATGAGTAGCCCACCCAGAGCAATTCAGCTCGTCTCTCGCACCTTTGTATCCATCGGGTGGGAAGCGTGGTGGTAACACGCCGCCCAAAACTTAGAACAGCGGTCAGATTGCTCACATCCGCTGCGTAGGTTGTGATGACTCCTCAAAGTCACAAGACAAGTAGCACGAGATTACGTCCTTGCTCGAGGTTGGTAGCTCTGTTGGTACCACTGAATGAAGGGCGAAAAAAAAACTACACGGCCCTGTCCACTGACGCGAGCTGAGCCACAACAGCTGACACGTGCAGACAGAGGGGAGCTGAAAAATGTTAGTAGAGATTGCAAGAACAGACACGCGTCCGCCGCAGCGACGACGCACGTTGTAACAGATACCACAGTGCCCCCCACTCGTCCTGGAATACCACTTTCGCTCCAAAACCGCAGTGACTCTCTGGTTGTTCGAAGGGACCCTCAACCGTGCCATGAGGGAAAGGATGATGGGGGAGTGAAAGAAGGGATCGAGATAGTGGCGCCTTAGGGTAAGAACCCGAAACATTTTCGACCAGCCGGGGTTCTTTTAACATGGACGGACGCCGCACAGCTCGCAGGTCTCTTTTAGTGCGGAAAAACTCTCACGATCGCATGGAGCCGAACAAAAATCTTTCTTTTTCAGCCCTCGTTGCCATAACAACTGTGACGCAAATGTTGAGCAAAAATCTTGCTTGCGCATCGCTGGTTGCCACAGCAACTGGGACGCCCAGTTTAAGCCCACGTATAGCTACTGTGTGTGCATTGCTTGTGCACCTTTTGTAGCCATAGCAAATGTGAAGCCGAGATCCAGAAATTTGCTCCGGGCCGCCCTCAGAATCTGACCGTGACCACATTGTATTTAAATCAATGTCCAATCTTAACTGAGCGTGCCCGAAACGATCGCGACCTCCAAATTTGGCCTGCGCTACCGCTGAAAAAGTAGCTGAGAGCTTTGAGATTTGATCCATCTCGTTGTTATGGTGTGGCTTGTGGTGTCACCATTTGCGTCACCCCACAATCTAAAGCCACGTAACGCGGCCCTGCAGTTGTGGGAGATGAATCTCTCCAGCGCCCGCCTTGACAACTAGGCAGGCAGCTCTCCTCCTTATCGCAAGAAGGTCGGCAGGAGGCTCCGGAGCCCTGAACCCACGTTCGCTTCCAAGCACATGAGCTCCAGTCACTATATATAATTTTCAAAAACAAAATAATACGATTACCCACTGAAATTTTTTTTCCATTTCGCCTCCATCGAAACGCGGCCGAGATTTGATTTGTCTTTGCGTTTAGTATCTGAGCAGCTTAACATGTGAGCTACTGCGGCGGGCCAAGCTTTACTACTATTTACGCACACTCTGTGCATGGCTGGGGGTATTGATTATGAGCAAACGCGCGGTCGAAGCCTTAAAGTGGGTGGATGCCAGGGCCATACCGTAAAGGGGGTTAAAGAAGGGGCAAAATGAATATACATTAAAAAAAGTTGCAGGCTTGTTTCTCGTAATACTTGCGCAATCTCGCGAAAAAAGTCGCAGCATACCATTTTTGCATGAGTAAGCTAAAAGCGGCACCAAACATGGGTCTCAGATTTCCTCGCTCACTAATATGGGTAGGGAAGTAGGAAACCCGTTTTCTGTCCGTAATTGTTGCTTCTAGTTCCCAAATGCGCGAGGGTGGATACCTTGTGGCCGGAACCTGGGGCTGCGAACCCTTGTAAAAGCTCGTTTAGTAATCCTGATTTCATTATAAATCCTGCTGAAAAGTTTTCAGCTTATTCTGTGCTTCGCGCGGACTACAATACTGCAGTAATGCATGCACACTGCTATGTGTTTTGCAGCCTTCTTGGCGTTTGCCGCTCACATTGCTGCTCCGTAGTTGGAGGGATCACCGGTGGCATGCAAGCCGATCGTCCTCGCACGGATCGGTCGAGGTAGCAGAACCCGTCCCCGCTGCCGCAGGCATCGTCCGCGTAACGCGTATCATTAGTTTGGTTTGGTTTTGGGAGTTTAACGTCCCAAAGCGACTCAGGCTATGAGAGAGACCGTAGTGAAGGGCTCCGGAAATTTCAACCACCTGGGGTTTTTTAGCATGCACTTACATTGCACAATATAGGGGCCTCTAGAATTTCGCCTCCATCGAAATTCGACCACCACGCACGGGGTCGAACCCGCGTCTTTCGGGCCAGCAGCCGAGCGCAATAACCACTGAGCCACCGCGGCGGCTTAACGCGTATCATTAGTTCAAGTCACTGTAATCATTTCACTCCATTAAGGAAGGGCGTCAGGCAAGGAGATACGATATCGTCAATGGTATTCACCGCCTGTTTAAAGAGGTATTCCGAGGCCTGAACTGGAAACAGTTGCGGATAAGAGTTAATGAAGAATACCTAAATAATCTGTGATTCACTAATGATATTGCCTTGCTTAGTCACTCAGGAGATGAACTGCAAATCATGATCAATGAGTTAGACAGGCAGCGCAGAACGCTGGGTCTAAATATTAACATGCAGGAAACTAAAGTAATGTTCAACAACCTAGCAAGGGAACAGCAGTTCACAATTGGAAGCGAGGTGCTGGAAGTTGCAAAGGAATACGTCTACTTAAGGCCGGTAGTGACAGCTGATCCGGATCATCAGAGGGAAATAACTAGAAGGACAAGAAAGAGGTGGAGCGCATATGGCAGTTTCTTCCAGATCATGAAAAGCAGGTTACCAATATCCCTCAAGAGAAAAGTTAACAGCTGTATCTTACCGGTACTGACCTATGGGACAGAAACGAGAAGGCTAACGAAAAGGGTTCAGTTTAAGTTAAGGACAACGCAGCGAGCCATGGAATGGAAAATGATAGGTGTAACGTTAAGAGACCGGAAGTGGCCAGAGTGGGTGAGGGAACAAACGCGTGTTAATGTCATCCTGGTCGAAATCAGGAGAAATAAATGGGCTTGGGCAGAACATCTGATGCGAAGACAAGATAACCGCTGGTCCTTAAGGGTAACGGAATGGATTCCAAGAGAAGGCAAGCAGGGGGCGGCAGGAAGTTAAGTGGGCGGATGAGGTTAAGAAGTTCGCAGGCGTAGGGTGGGCGCACCTAGCAAAGGGCAGGGTTAATTGGAGAGGTATCGGAGAGGACTTTGCCCTGCAGTGGGTGTACTCAGGCTGATGATGATACTGATGATGAATCCTTTCACGGATACACCCGGCCAGCGTCATCCAAGAAAAGGTCTCCGTCATGGCCTGCATCAACCACCCTCCTCGAGCGGAGGACGCCATCAATCCCGCGAAATTATCTTGGCGTCCCTTGAGCCATAACTAGAGGGTGCTGATTCAAATACTTTGCCCACCGAATGACGTCAGGGAAGCTCCACTACAGATGGCGCCTTAACCAGCGTTCTCCAATGAATTTCTATCTTCCCTCTCCCTCGTCCTAGAAGTAGCCTCGAATTTACGCTAGGCTTGCATCACGTTCTTGTTCTACGTAGCCTTTGTTTCCGCTTCGTCGGGTCGCGCGTCTCTGATCCGCTTGCTACCCCGCTATGGGATCCTACGCACAGCCCGCAAAGTGCCCTTGTTTTGGCTATCGTTCTGTAGAATTCTGGAGGCACACCATATTCCGTTTCACGCGCAAATCAACTTGTCGCCTAAACTAATAATAAGCAAAACGTGTTTGTACTCGTGCTGCTCCTCAGCACCAAAAAGCTTCCGTGCAGGCAAGCGCGACCTAGAGGAGGGGAGCAGGGGCGGGTGCCGCCTCACGAAGGCGGGATCACCTTAACAGCCCATGCATATAGAACGTGTCTTGTGACAACTGTCCCAAAACAAGGAGAGCGAAGATTGTAGGCAAAGTCATGTTTGTGTTGGCAGTTGCGTCGTGTCCACTTAGAAAACTGTGGTCCGAAGGAGAGGAGCAGGGTAAACAAGAGTGCCAGGAACTACGCAAGAGTATGTCACGCCAGCTGCACCTCTCTTCGCGCAAACATGGCCGAATTCCAGGTAAAGTTGATATTTGCAGAACCGGTGGTGTATTCGGTGTTCACTTCTTCTCTTACCTCCTTGGAATTTACTAATATCTGCACATCTTTTACTGGCTGCATGATTTCTAATTGACGCTGCCTCTTTTGTAGCACGCATTACGTCTTCTTTCGGCCCTTAGAAGCGAGAAAAGAATAAAAGGCGGGATAATACAAAAATCGGTTCCTGAAAAGCTCGTGTCGTTCGTAAGAACATTATCCGTAGGATTCTCGAGTAAGTACACACACTGGGTGTTTGTGGCTTGTGTCTGTTCCATTGCTTGGCATATTGGAAGCTTCAGAAGAGTGCAAACCATATTTTCTTTCTGTGTTTTGAGCATTGCACTCTGACAGAATCCTCCTTTGATAAGGAGTGACAAAGCAGCGCGCGGGAAAATGCATTCAGAAGATGGTCGACCAGCTGCTGCGTACGCAGTAGCAGAACCTTTTAGCGTGGTGTTCCTCCAATAACGGTTGAAATGAAAGCTTTAGCAGAGCGCGGCTTGCGTAACTACAGGAAACCTACTAGTGTCACCGTGAATTCATGCTTTGAAGCGAGAGGCGTTTTAATAAGCCGCCCAAAGCAGAGATTCAGTGGGGTCCGACCGCGCAGCAGTCGCGACTCTAGAGCCATCGTCGTTACATAAACTTTTGTGGAAAATTCATTGAAGAATGGTTGGTCAGTATTTAGAAATTGTGTTGAAATTCTTTTTGTAATGCCATTGTGGAAACATTGTGGCCGCTATGCTTTATCATTGAAGCTCCGTCCATTCTTGTCAAGTTGATATTCTGTGGTTTTATCATTGAGATTTGTTTGTTATTTCAAGACACTTTACAGCGAAATATCATTGACATGTTGTTAAACTACTGTTGTGCTGCTTGAATATTGAGTTGTCAGTTAAGTTTCATTATTCGAAGTTCAGTGATACAAAAAAATGGTTTTTCGTGAAAGGAATTGGCGCAGTATCGGTCTCAGTTCTCGGCGGACACCAGAACCGTACCAGTGATATCCACCATATGCATTTTATTTCTACCAATCCAAGGACTTCAAAACGCGAATGCTGCGTAATGTTTCTGTGTGCCATAACTTGACGGAAACCATATTTATGCTCCAAAACATATCCTCATGAAGAAAAACAAAGTGCCACTTCTATCTCTTCCTAGTCGTTTCTTATTAAATTCAAACCCTCTTATTCAGCATTTTTTCCACAATCAACCAGGAAAACTTAATGGGACAGGAACAGAAAGCTATTACACTAGTAGCTGGATGAGGTTCCTGCCCCTGTCTTCGCATAGGTAGGAGACAACAGGCACTTATATACAAAACAGAAAACATACGACGACACCAAAATCATACACGCGCTCAAACACATTGCATAAGTAATTTACAGGTCAGAGGAACAACAACAACATTCACAGAGATTAACAACAACAACAGTAAAACAGAAAACATAAAAAGTGCTGAAGACTGAAATGCACGTTTTGTGTAAAGTACAGTGTTTGTTTTCCACTCTGGAATCATAAAAAATGACAGATTTACATGCTTTGTAACATGAGCTTTTGTTTTCATTTTTTCTTTCAGAAATTATATAGTGCAGCATTATTTTCTTCCAATAAATTATGGTACTTCAGTCTGTGTAGGCGATAATTTGTACGTGAAAAAGGAATTGACCAGGACTCTCTTCTTCTAATGAGATAGGGTGCTTCTAGAGTTCTAAGATAACACAGTTTTATGAAAGTGTTACATTATTTTTTATGGCTTCTATGTGATTCATAATGAGGTTGAATTTGTGCACATGCTGTAAAGGAAGCACATTAAAAGAGGAAAATAGTTCATTTGCATGGGGGTCATAGGGAGCATTTGCTACGTCGACGAATGGCTTTCTTCTGCAGTAGCCGCAATTTGTTTATGTTGACTTCGGTTGTGTCAGTCAAGATAAGACTACAATAACTGATATGAGGGAGAAATAAGGAATTGTAGACCATAAGTTTAATTTTTACTGGAGGCATATGCCGGAACCGAGAAATCAAACCCGTAGCTTTTGATAGCTTTCCCGCCACATTATCCAGGTGCGTATTAAAACTTAATTGCTGATTGAAGATTACGCCTACGCTTTCAACTTCCCTTGCTAGATTTATTTCCTCTGAACCAAGCGGCCAGTTGAAATCCCGAGTAATATTTTTTTGCACAGGCGCAAATAACAGACCACTTGTTTTGTTAGCATTGTTTTTAAACCGTTTGCTGTAGTCCAATGAAGCAGTTTTATTAGTGTTATATTCGCGGAAACTTTGAGATCAATAACCTCATTCGACTGGAAGAAAAGACTCCTATCATGTGCATAGATAATGTAACCTGCATGTCTGCTAATATTGATTATATCAATTATATAGAAGTTAAATGGTATCGGTCCCAATACGCTGCCCTACGGTACCCCTTCCGTAATATTTAGTACAGTAGTAAACCATTGATTAATTACAACACACTGCTTGCGATGATAAAGATATGATTTATAAAGCTTACCGGAACGCCACGGAAACCGTAATGCTGTAATTTTGTAGAGAGGGCGGTATGGTCGACTTGATCGAACGCTTTTGAGGAATCGATAAATATACCCCAAATTAAGTATGTTTTCCTCTAAATCTTGAAGTAATAATTCTTCCTACGTGTAGAGGGCCAACTCTGTAGATCGACCTTTACAAAATCTAAATTGCTGCTCCGAGAGAATAATATGCTTGCCACAGAAAGACATTACTCTCTTGCATACAACTTTTTCCAATCCTCTGGAGAAAATGGGTCGCTCAGAAATTGGCCGATAGTTTGATTATGGCTAGATTGATAGCTTGAGGCCAACGACCACCGAACAAACAAAAGCTCAGGGGAATGTTTCTTTTTTTAATTTGTTGTGTTAACCGACGGCAGATTAATAATGTAGTTAATTTATGCTACAAGATACTGTGAAGAAAGGATTTATAACATTTCCATTGCAAGAGAATGCCTCCACCAAGAGAACGCATAGGAAATATATGAAATCAAACCTGAACGGCGACTGGGCGGCAGAGCAGCCTGATATGATTTTGAGCGTGAATGTGGTTTGTATTGAATTGTTTCTGAAAAGGACGTTAGGCAGCCTTCGCGCTTTGATGTTCGAGAGCAATGGTTGCTAGAAATAAGCCACTGATAGTGAATATCACTGCAATGCGAGTAATAAACTGGTTTCAGATAAACACCAAATGAATATAGCAATATTTCAGCCGGACAACAGTAGTGCAACAGCATTTAAATGACGTTTCAAATATGAATTTGACAATGAATGAATGTTTATTCTCCCCACAAGTCTCATTTCAGAAAAAAAAAACAGTTATTGCAGAGAAAATAGGCCCACTATTAAAAATAAGAATAATAAAGCATGGTGATCACAATGTTTGCGGCATTCTCACTCTTGGGACAGTAGAGTGGGTTGAAATAAGGCACTCTGCTGCTGCCAGGCGAGTAGACCGTCGCGCTGGATTAAGCGCCACAAGTGGACAGTTTTGCGTCCCTAGAGGTCAGCCCTCTACGAATGCATGCCAAAATAAGTTTGCAGAGCAGTTTTATGTGTTCACAGTGCACCTATAATGCCGTCCATTTGTGAACGAAAGCCGAGTACACCTTAGATCAGATTGTGAAAGTGTAAAACGTCATTTCAAAGATAATGTATGCCTAAATCGGTCATACGAACGCGCATGTGTCAATCTCGGCTCGGGTACAAGAAAGGAAAAAAACCTGTGACAAAATATGCAGCGTCATTTCGAAGCCAGCATATTTTTACAACGCCACAATAAATGTTTTTTTAGCCGGACATTGCGCAAGCTTCTTGTGGAGTCCCTTATGCTTACGCGGGCGCTATATTTGCTCAGTCATGCAGTCGTTCAAACAATGCAGCTCTACATGAAGAGGAATTCTTAAACGTCATGACAAGTGAACGAAAGCAAACCGAGCACCGTAAATGCGATAGCGCAGATTATACCCCGGGCCGCCTGCGGCGTCTATTAGCATGTTTGAAAACGCAGCGGACTTTCGGCCGGTCAGTGTCTCACAAGATTCTGTCGAGGCGGAAACTTAAATGAAGACGTTAAGTTTTCCGGGTCCGGCAATGTTCACGACGTGAGCGTGCGTATGGCTGAAAATGGGAGTGAAGCTGCGCCACCGTCTGCCACAGGCCGGAGACAAAGCAGTGCAGGCAAAGGAAACGAGGGAATTCTTAACTTACTGTATTGTTTCACCCTAAAGAGCACATATGCAGCAAGAACGGAGCATTTTGTAGCTCTTTTAGGACAACAGCAAACGCTTGCGGGAAAAATAGCCACCCAGGAGATTGCATCAGGAGCTTACATCTGATAACGACCGATTTGAATCCACGCAGTTTTCGCCGTTCGTACATTCTGTGTCATGTTGGAAAGCGTCAAAATTTGGTCGCCGGAGAATTGCGAGAAGTTCTGTAGCAGCAAATAGCAGAGCAGTTTGCGTTACTCGTGGTTAGGATCTATAAGCGACGGAAACAAACTCTGCGACATACCACAATTGCTGCTCCATCACTGTCACCTGCCACCTCCGAACGCTTGCGCCCCCGCTAGAGGCGTGTGCGTTGCACGGAATTAGATGTGCAGGGTGCCAATATGCAGACAAGAAGGGGTGCTGAATCTGTAGTGAAACCATTTTATTCCGATCCGGACAACAACGCGCATCACAACACTAGAGGAACTTTTGCGTTCGCGGACTGGCCTGCCTTTCCAACGACAGGCACGGGTCTCTAGTGCTGTGCGCGTGCTTTCCAACTGCCAACGTGTTTCGTTTTCTGGTGTCGGAATTTTCCGCCAGCGAGGTGCCTCCGAACGTCTCGGCAATGCAAGGTGTTGGCGCGCGGTCCTATTACACTTAACCGGCGCAAAAATAAAAGAGCAAAGCGGCTCGCCTATAGTAAGACCATTCTTAAAACAGCGCATGAGAAGAGAAAAAAGAGCAGGTACATCGAGAACTTAGTGTGGTGCGTGCTCCGGTGGCTTAGGTCAAGGCGGGGATCAAGTGCAAAATAGGTGTAGAGCAGAAATTCTGGAGTTGCAAGCAACACCTCCTTAGCGCCGCTGAAAGACCCCTGGTGTAGCAGCAGCGCAGCGACGAAAGTATTGTGAGCGCAAGCACAAGTGCGAAATCTAACTTCAAATTTTTTGTGACGCAGCCGTATGAGTTCTCTGGAGGTCGAAGCACTACCGCATGGCGGGGAGCAAAAATTAGGTAGCCGTGTCGGCAACGCTATAGACCGTTTACAAGTTAACGCACTAACACATTCAGCATTTTTGTATCAAAGTGCCAGCGCGCACCTAGACGATCTGCAGCCTGCCACGGCCGCCCAAGCGCAGGGAGTTACCACTGAGGTCCGGGGTACCCTGTGCGTGCAGAACGGGCGTGCAGAGCGACGCAAAACTCCTCCGGGACATAAGCGCGCACAGTTCCGAGATGCAGCCAGCGATTCTCTTTCGCGCTGCGCGTCTAACCTCGTTGTTCTGAAACTGACTAACTGTTGCTCGGGCTCACAAAGTAAAAGCAGTGAAGACGCAATGCGGTGTCGAACGACTAACAGTTTATAGTTGGGAGCACACAAAAGGAGATGATACCATGTGTCTCCGAGCAATCACAATTCTATTTTAGCCGTTTTTTAGCGAGCTTTTACGCCTTGCGGATGCGGCAGTATTTTTTCCTCAAGTACGCCAATTAAGCAGTAACCAGAATATTAACTTTTCCAACTCCATGCAGAGTGAAAATATGACAGATCAACACCAAGCACGAAGAAAACATCTCACGTTGTTTAATAGTGACAAACTATAGTCCTTCAGTGAGTAGGACGATGTTAAAAAATAAACACGCTCTTTAACATGCATGGCATTTACCTCTTGGGAAAATCACGAAGCCGCCCGAAAATCCCGTCAGCGGCACGATCACGCATGATCACTAAGTTTGCACATGCTTTCCGTATTTCAGCGTCCGGATAGCAACCTTACCGGCAGCTAAGAACATAGAAGTGCACACCATAGAAGGTACTGCATACGGTCATACAAACCGCGTATCTGCACAGCCCGCTGACAGATATACATTGACATACTAGCCTCTCTGATGTCCTATACCCGCAGGATAGGCATGGCGCCGCGGTGGCTCAGTGGTTGTGGCCCTTGGCTGCTGATACGAAAGACGCGGGCTCAACCCCGGCCACGGTGGTCGAATTTCAAATTCCCGCCGCCGGCTCACGCCAACGATCACGTGGGAAAGATTCAATGCCGCAAGACGGCGCGCGGCACTGGTGGAGCCTAACGTCCCTTGAACGGGAGAAGTACCGCAACCGTTTTCTCCCGGCGTCGCGCCGGCGCTCCGTAGTGCGCGCACTTCTTTCGCTTCTTTCTCGCGGCCGCCGACACACAGATCGTCCGGAGCATTACGCAGCACTTGCTTTTATGGGTTGAGATAAGGGTGCACAGCATTTCCAGTCGCGTATTGACGCTTGTGCACTTGATGCCTGCATAAAGGCATCGTAGAATGCCTGGATACTGCGCATCTGGGTGCAGAATCTGTGCCTTCCTATGCGTTGTTTGTAATTACCTTAAATGGGTCAGGCCAAATTTTGAGGTCACCATCGCGTTTTCGGCAGTCGAATTAGGTTGTACTTCGTGTTTGGTCCAAATCGGCCGAGGTAAAATTTCAGGAGTGGGTGCGCCAAATATAGGAGTGGTCCGGGTCAAATTTAGAGGTCACCATTGTGTTCCCCGTAGTCGATTAGGTTGAACATCGATTTCGGTCAAATTCGGCCGAAGTCACAGTTTTTTTTTTTGGGGGGGGGGGCAATTTAAGTGTAGCCAAGGCCAAATTTGGAGGTCACCATCGTGTTCGCTGTAGTCGAATTAGGTTGAACATAGATTTTGGTCCAATTAGGCCGAAGTCATAGTTTTTTTTTTGGGGGGGGGGGGCAATTTAAGAGTAGCCAAGGCCAAATTTGGAGGTCACCATCGTGTTCGCTGTAGTCGAATTAGGTTGAACATCGATTTTGGTCCAATTCGGCCGAAGTCATAATTTGGGGCGCGAGGGCGAAAATTGGGAGTGGCCCAGGCCAAATTTGGAGGTCACCATCGTGTTCGCTGTAGTCGACTTAGGTTGAACATTGATTTTGGTCCAATTCGGCCGAAGTCAGTTTTTTTTTTGGGGGGGGGGCAATTTAAGAGTTGCCAAGGCCAAATTTGGAGGTCACCATCGTGTTTGCTGTAGTCGAATTAGGTTGAACATCGATTTTGGTCCAATTCGGCCGAAGTCATAGTTTTTTTTGAGGGGGGGGGGCAATTTAAGAGTAGCCCAGGCCAAATTTGGAGGTCACCATCGTGTTCGCTGTAGTCAACTTAGGTTGAACATCGATTTTGGTCCAATTCGGCCGAAGTCATAGTTTTTTTTTGAGGGGGGGGGCAATTTAAGAGTAGCCAAGGCCAAATTTGGAGGTCACCATCGTGTTTGCTGTAGTCGATTAGGTTGAACATCGATTTCGGTCCAATTCGGCCGAAGTCATAGTTTTTTTTTTGGGGGGGGGGCAGTTTAAGAGTAGCCCAGGCCAAATTTGGAGGTCACCATCGTGTTCGCTGTAGTCGAATTAGGTTGAACATCGATTTTGGTCAAATTCGGCCGAAGTCATAGTTTTTTTTCGGGGGAGGGGCAATTTAAGAGTAGCCCAGGCCAAATTTGGAGGTCACCATCGTGTTCGCTGTAGTCGACTTAGGTTGAACATCGATTTCGGTCCAATTCGGCCGAAGTCACAGTTTTTTTTTTTGTTTTGGGGGGGGGGCAATTTAAGTGTAGCCAAGGCCAAATTTGGAGGTCACCATCGTGTTCGCTGTAGTCGAATTAGGTTGAACATAGATTTTGGTCCAATTAGGCCGAAGTCATAGTTTTTTTTTTGGGGGGGGGGGCAATTTAAGAGTAGCCAAGGCCAAATTTGGAGGTCACCATCGTGTTCGCTGTAGTCGAATTAGGTTGAACATCGATTTTGGTCCAATTCGGCCGAAGTCATAATTTGGGGCGCGAGGGCGAAAATTGGGAGTGGCCCAGGCCAAATTTGGAGGTCACCATCGTGTTCGCTGTAGTCGACTTAGGTTGAACATTGATTTTGGTCCAATTCGGCCGAAGTCAGTTTTTTTTTTGGGGGGGGGGGGGCGCAATTTAAGAGTTGCCAAGGCCAAATTTGGAGGTCACCATCGTGTTTGCTGTAGTCGAATTAGGTTGAACATCGATTTTGGTCCAATTCGGCCGAAGTCATAGTTTTTTTTGAGGGGGGGGGGCAATTTAAGAGTAGCCCAGGCCAAATTTGGAGGTCACCATCGTGTTCGCTGTAGTCAACTTAGGTTGAACATCGATTTTGGTCCAATTCGGCCGAAGTCATAGATTTTTTTTGAGGGGGGGGGGGCAATTTAAGAGTAGCCAAGGCCAAATTTGGAGGTCACCATCGTTTTTGCTGTAGTCGATTAGGTTGAACATCGATTTCGGTCCAATTCGGCCGAAGTCATAGTTTTTTTTTTTTGGGGGGGGGGGCAGTTTAAGAGTAGCCCAGGCCAAATTTGGAGGTCACCATCGTGTTCGCTGTAGTCGAATTAGGTTGAACATCGATTTTGGTCAAATTCGGCCGAAGTCATAGTTTTTTTTCGGGGGAGGGGCAATTTAAGATTAGCCCAGGCCAAATTTGGAGGTCACCATCGTGTTCGCTGTAGTCGACTTAGGTTGAACATTGATTTTGGTCCAATTCGGCCGAAGTCATAGTTTTTTTTTTTGGGGGGGGGGGCAATTTAAGAGTAGCCAAGGCCAAATTTGGAGGTCACCATCGTGTTCGCTGTAGTCGAATTAGGTTGAACATCGATTTTGGTCCAATTCGGCCGAAGTCATAGTTATTTTTGGGGGGGGGGGGCAGTTTAAGAGTAGCCCAGGCCAAATTTGGAGGTCACCATCGTGTTCACTGTAGTCGATTAGGTTGAACATCGATTTTGGTCCAATTCGGCCGAAGTCATAGTTTTTTTTTTGGGGGGGGGGGGGCAATTTAAGAGTAGCCAAGGCCAAATTTGGAGGTCACCATCGTGTTCCCTGTAGTCGATTAGGTTGAACATCGATTTCGGTCCAATTCGGCCGAAGTCATAGTTTTTTTTTTGGACGGGGGGGGCAATTTAAGAGTAGCCAAGGCCAAATTTGGAGGTCACCATCGTGTTCGCTGTAGTCGAATTAGGTTGAACATTGATTTTGGTCCAATTCGGCCGAAGTCAGTTTTTTTTTTGGGGGGGGGGGGCAATTTAAGAGTAGCCCAGGCCTAATTTGGAGGTCACCATCGTGTTCGCTGTAGTCGACTTAGGTTGAACATTGATTTTGGTTCAATTCGGCCGAAGTCATAGTTTTTTTTTTTGGGGGGGGGGGCAATTTAAGAGTAGCCAAGGCCAAATTTGGAGGTCACCATCGTGTTCGCTGTAGTCGATTAGGTTGAACATCGATTTCGGTCCAATTCGGCCGAAGTCATAGTTTTTTTTTTGGGGGGGGGGGGCAATTTAAGATTAGCCAAGGCCAAATTTGGAGGTCACCATCGTGTTCGCTGTAGTCGAATTAGGTTGAACATCGATTTTGGTCCAATTCGGCCGAAGTCATAATTTGGGGCGTGAGGGCGAAAATTTGGAGTGGACCAGGCCAAATTTGGAGGTCACCATCGTGTTCGCTGTAGTCGACATAGGTTGAACATTGATTTTGGTCCAATTCGGCCGCAGTCATACCAAGTATGGACCAAGTATGGCGGCGGGACGGCGGCTCCGGCGATGGTTGCGGTATTTTTCCCGTTCCAGTGACTTTAGTGACGCCTGTGCAGAATGTCTCCAGAAACTCGAGGCTTATTTTTGTAACGGCGCACGATCTAATATGGAACGTAAGGAGAAGTAGATGGCTAAGATAAGAACTAAGGAAGCAGCAGTGGAAGCCACACCGGGTGCGACCCCAAAGCCTTCGCGCGGCATAACATGAGGAGGAGGTAGCGCGGCGCTCTCTCGCCTGCTAAGTTCTATCAGTGCTATGACCGAAAAAGAAGGTTCTTGGTCGTTGCTGAGTCCAGCAGCGTTAAGTCGTCGCCGCGCCAGAAAAGCCCGTGTCGTGCGCGAAATCAGTTATGAAAAAGTTGCAAAATATGGCCCCTCTACTGTACGTCCTTAGGACCGCATAGCGCACCTCTGTTTACTATAGCAACTTCGCGCTATTTAAGCAAAATAGCAAAGCTCTCGCCGGAAATTTTGTACGCTCTGCAGCGAAACACCGCACTTCTTTTTCTTTTTATTGTTTTTACCTTCCGATGGGCTGTAAAACCTGTTTTTTGGAGTGTTTTTGATCAAAGGTGGTTGTGGGATCTGTATTGCCCCCCCCCCCCCGCCCGCCCCCAGGTAAAGAAAAAACTGATCTTGTATGTCCGGGTTAAGATGCCCATGGTCAAGAATGCGCTGCTAATTAGCGGCTCTGTTGAGCCTGGGTACCCAGGAGCACCATGATTGCGAGCCAGCGCCAATGGCATACCGGCGACTTCAACCGCGACGTCTTCTTAGCGATGATTGTGTTTGTGCACAAATAGTGAAGGCAATGTAACCGCCAATGATTGTCCAAAATCGTGGGTTGCACGGCTGATTAGTGGCACTTGTGTACAGAGGAAACAAAAATGCGTAGTTATCTATGCCTTTGTTTTCCCTTGTGCACGAACAGTTCTTTCGGCATGCCTAGGTGACAGCATCTGATAAATTCGCTTAATTTTTTCTGGTATCTACACAGAGTCCGAATGAAGCAAAGCCGTGATCAAAATGATGAGCTGTATTCCATTCAACCCAAATTCGCAGCTCTTGATTCTGGATGAGCCGACAACGGGCATGGACCCCGAAACGCGCCGCAGCATTTGGGACCTGATCGGCAGTTTGCGCGGCAGTTCAACCATCCTGCTGTCTACGCACGACATGGAAGAGGCCGATGTGCTGGCAGACCGCATAGTAATGATGAACACTGGAAAGCTTTTATGCGCCGGCTCGCCTGCTTTCCTGAAGAAGGCATGCGGTAGGTACTGCGTAGTCCGCTGGCTCTGCCGGTGGACACCTTTAATGCGCTAACAGAGGGTTTCCTTTGCACTTAGCACGGAGAATTATGTACTGTATTGGTTCTTTTCCCGATCTATTCTTCTGGCTCTTCACAATCTCAGACATCTCCTGCCAGTGAAGTCAGGGCTGGTAATCTGCGATCATTGTGTTTGTTGTTAGACGTCTTTGGCTATCGAAGAAAGAAAAAGTGGCTTTTGTTAGCGGCAATAGACAGGTTTCCTCTATAAAATAACTATTCCAAAGTACGGCACCAGGGTTAATTTCAGATATCCCGTTTAAGAACCGCCTTCGTATAGCTTCCAGCGCGAAACTCATTATCTGCTCAGTGCGGCCAAAAGGAACGCCCCACAAATCTGTACAGGATGAAGGCAGCCAAGTTAGGAAAATATTATGAAACAGATTTCTGACTGAGAAAATCCAAACATATTGGTCAGGAGGAGCATTTTAAGCTAAAACGTGGCACTGCAACTTTCTACAGAATTGAAGAATGCTGATTCCTCAGGAGAAAAACTTCTAAAATATTCCAACTCTAATTTCGCTGATTATTTTCTACATCTTGCTCACAACACTCAGTAGGCGAACTGTTAATTTCGTTTTCCGGGAATTGTAATATTTGGGGAAAAAAAAATTCTGAACGGGACGTCGTAGTAGAAGCACAGTTACGCAACTTTGCAGTGAGGTGTGAATCAAGATACACAATTTACTGCTGAATATGCTCTGAACGCGGAAACTGAACGTTAAAAACGGTGTTTCTGGCTTATTCTCGCTGATTTGAAGAGGTTACCACTGCTTAGGAGATGCTTCAAAGACGCCTCAAGTGTCTTGTGCAGCTACCTCTAAGAATTTTCTGCTTCAAGGCTACGCCGCATACCTTCTTCAAATTTGCAGAATGGGTAACCATCTCGGCGCTGAAAACCTGCACTGGCTTTCATCATTCTATGCGAAATATATAGATGACAACTTAACCCAAATCTGTTATATCTGAAGTTCCATTTTCAAATATAAGAAAAAAATATCTATCAATATTTTCTTATAAATTGTGAAATAACTGTTTAGAAGAAGGCGGAAAAGGAATGCGAAAGAGTATCTTCATTTATATTGTGTCTAGCAAGTTGTGAAAGCTCAAACACCGACCTTATCGAGCATCGCTAGAAACGCCTAAACAAAGTTTGGACGCAGCAAATACGCCGTCCGCTGCTCCAAAATTATCCCACATGCCAAGAATGCGGCCTCTTCTATCAAGAGAAAGCATTCCTAATATTATTCTCATGTACCAACACCAGTCTGTGACGTAAGCAGGATACGATCGTGTCACGAAAGAAATTAAATGTAACTTTACTATTTAACAATGCACGTTTGATGTCATAGGTGTCCCCAGGTCCTCTCTATATCGGTTTGCTGCAGGAACACCGTGCCTTCATTTCTCTTCTAATTGGTGTTTGATTGTGATATATTTGATTTTCTAGCCCGTGTTAAGTTATTTCAACCTCTACAGGTAGACATTTCCTCATTTTTTGTTTAATTTCGCACTTTTCTATGAGAGGGACTTGAAAATGGGGAAATGAGATCATTTTTTGTTAAAACAGCTTAGTAGAGCCTAAAACAGAACTTTCAAGTGCAAAAGATGTCTGTAAAGCGTATATTGGGGTGTTTTGTACATATGCTGGCTCTCAACTGTCGTTTTATAGTATCACATTGTCCTAGAATGTACCCAATTTCTTAACGAAGGACGTCCTCGAATGTGTACTCTGAAAGCAAGAACTTACAGTCCAAAGTTATGTTTGCATGCGCTCTAGTGGGCTGCACTCACAGCTTTTACGGAAAACAGGCGTAGCGGTGCCACCGCCGTCTGCTTACATCACACTTCTGTGTTAGCATACATAAAAATGTGAACGGGTATGCTCTGTCTTGGTGGAAATGGCCTGTCTTGGCATTCTGCCGTAAATTAGTGCAGAGGAAGGCGCATTTGCTGCTCTCACACCTTCATTTGGGCGCTTCTGCCGATGCTCGAGAAGGTAGCGGTTTGAGCCTTGATAACATATTCGGAAACAACAATGTAGTTCGTTGTTTTATTTCTTTTTCGCCTCCTGCTTTAGATTAGTGTGAGAAGTTTTCATAAAAATTGGGCAAGGTTTTTTCGCCCTGATCTTCGAAAACCAATAGTACCATACAATCTCGCCCCAGGACTGCATTCCCTGTTTTGGAATAGTTGAGAAAAAAATGTTATCTTTTTTTGTTCGTGTATAGGGTGGAGGTTGAAAATTCGCGCCTGAAGAAAAAAAACAGTGCAGCCCTTAAGAGTAGTTTATGCGCTATATTAAAAAAACAGTAAACTTGGGTCAACTTTTCTGGCGCTTACATTTCTTATATAACAATCAAAGGCGGCAAAATCCAAATTTCAAGGAGGTGTGCCTTATATTTAAAGAAAACAAATTCATAGGAGATAGTCTCGCATGCTACTTGTGGCTGTTTTGAAAGTTCTAGAAAGCCGTAACTTTCTCGCAAATGCTCAATTAAGCACAAGATACCCTTCCTCCCCCTAAGTTTTAGCTAGCAATATAAATTTAGAGTTGCTTGTACGCTTCCATACGCACGTCTTTGGGATATATGGAAATAGCGGCGTGATGGAAAATGCTCCCTCTCGAACGATGTCGATCATAACTTGTTTCTCCCGAAATATTATCATCCGCACAGTACGAAATTCATTATTCGCATTTTGATATGTGTGCATAATTTACAAAATAATGAAGCAATTTAGAAATTACGGTCAATTTGCGTAGTTAGGACAAATGAGAGCTACGTGCGCGCAAAAATCGGTTCTCACTTAGGTTCCGGTGTTCGGATCCATTGTTGACATCTAGAAATTCAATTAGCGATAAGGGGTGAATTCTCATGTATCAGCAATTGGCCATTCTTTACTTTACGTTCACACATCCCTAACAGTGGTCATAGAAGTCCTGGCGCAGGGGTGCAGTGATTAAACGATGCGCCACTGCCCTGCGAATGGCATGTACTGCTTTCAGTAGGCTTGCGAGACCCACCTTAGCAACATCTCGCAATCGAACATTAGTTGAAGTGCCACCTGCAATGGTGGGCAGTGTATATGTTGTGAGACTGAGGACCGAGAAAGCTTTATTTTTTTCCACTCGTAAGTACTGCAGCCACTTTTCCGAAGACGAAGATGAGCGATAATGAATCTTTACAGATGAAGACTACTCAGCTCTACTGCGCTTCGTCGTCATCACTGTTGGCTAGGGCACGAGTCCCAGTCTGAAGCTGCTGCCTCCGGCTAGCCATCTTGTCCCGCTGCGAACTGCGACCTGACTGATGGCTGCATTGCTGCCTGCGCTGCCATCAACAAATCCATTCTTCACTTGATGGAGGTGGCACGATCTACACGTCCGACGTCACCATGAAACTCCGAAGTAGCACGGTGTCCGTTCTTATGACGGAGACGAGCCAGCAGCCCCCGCCTCGCTTCCGCTTGTCACCTCTTATGGCGCCTTACGTCAACGAGACCCCGCTATCCTCAGTTGCTGCTGCGACCAGAATTCTGAGGACTGGTTGCCAGCCGCCGCAACAAGCGAGATGATGCTCTGAAGCTCAACAACGTCTTCTGCTAAACTGACGTTGTCAATCTATGGTATCGGAACCACGTGTCGGACACCACCACCAGGCCTGCGTTCACGAGCATCTTTACTGATGTCTGCGTCCGTTCTGCCGTTCGCAAATTTCATGCTAAGCAGCGTCTACGCCGAAAAACGCAGCAGGCAGGAGAAAGCTTTTAGAGTTGTATCGAGGACGTCGTGGGCTATGCAAATGCATCAACATGACTATGGCAGAGGAAGATAAGATTCGGCACGTCTCGAATCGCATCGATGACGGCGCCTTCAACATGCTCATCGCTAAGAGTGCAACGACCATCCTGACGGTCTAGGATCTTTGACAGAGCTTTCGCGAGCTACAGAAGCAGCATGTTTGGTTCGCCACCCGGCTGGCGCGTTGCTCGCAAGACTGGCCCCGGACACCGAACCCTCGCTCCTCTCCGCAGAAATCAAGCAGTTTGTGCGCGAGGACGTCGCACTTCAGCAGACTCTACTGCCCTTTCCACCGGCACCACCATCATTCCTTGTAGCGCATCTCACGTACGAAATAGAGCGACAGGTCTCGGAAGCTCCCCTTTCCGGCCATCCTCCAGCTTCTGTCGCTGTTTCGCTGCCGTTTGCTGCGGCCGCCCTCAATCCACTTAAACCCACCGCTGCGCCGCTGAGTTAACCCCCCACCTTCATGCCCCACCCCATTCTGTTGGCGTCTAGTACCTATGCCGAAGCCGTGGCTTACCCGGCCCCCTTCCCGGAATAGGCGTACCCTTCGCCCCTGCTACTCTCGCCGCGCTCTTTTGCTATACCTGCGCCGCCGCCTGCAGCTCCATGGTTGCCCGATGTACTTTACTCGCGGCACACCTGGACACGCCGCACGCGTTTGCCAACGTCGCATGCTATTGTCTGTCCCTGAACCACCTGTGATGTCCTATTCAGCACCTCAGTTCCGAGTTCCTCCGGGACCGACGCCAGAGTCTTTTGCTCATCAGGCCTTCCCGTCTCGTCGTTCACCTTCACCTCCTTGCCGCTTCATTTCGCCCTTGCACCCCTGACTTTCGTCTGCCGAGCCGGGAAAGTAACCGCCGCATTTTCAGTGGTAAGAGCTGCGTACTTGTCCTAGCGTCAAAGTCCTGTTTTTCCCGCGAACATTACTGACGTAAAAATTGGTGGTGTATTTGTAAGCACCGGTGCCGCCGTATCTGTTATTAGTCAAAAACTCAGTTCCTTTCTTCGCAAGGTGATGATGCCTTTCTTCCGGGCTGTCGCTGCGTACCGCCAACGCAGAGCACCTTAAGCCGACAGCTCTCTGCACTGCCCGAGTTATAATTTCCAACACTATGTTCCATCGTCCTCTCCAATTGTTCTCATGGCGTCATTCTCGGCTCGGATTTCCTGTCCCAGCAACATGCCCTGATTTACTGCGCCTATCTTCATGTCGAATTCTCCATGCCGTGTCTTCTGCTATCCGCTACCGTGCTTGACGAGACGAGTCCTCGTGCTGCTACCAAACTCCTTGTCGCTCAAAACACCACTATCCCACCAGTCAGCGCTATTCTCGTTCCCCTCTCTGCCGCTTCTGCCGCTGACGCTACAGTTTTGATTTGCCTCACGGTGTTGTTTCCCGCCACCACCACGTATCGCTGCCCTCGCCGCGCTTGACCTGCAGCGCAGTGGTAACAGCAAACTTCTGGTGGTGAATACTTTGTCGTCTCCAGACACCTTGCTTCGTGGGGAGTGCGTTGGCCGTATTAAACCCGTGGACCTGCCCTTCGGCCTTGACACTATCACACATTCACCTGCTTGCCAAGTTGATGCTTTGACCCTACTCGTGTGGCTTCCGAACCCGCTTCTGCGTGACGTCTTGAACCATTCTGTTGACAGGGCTCTTGAGCCGCGCCGCCACGAGCACTTTCTTGAGCGGCTTGCTTCATTTGCGCTCCTCGTTAGATACGCCGTCAGCTTCATTGGGCCGGACAACGACCGTCTCGCACCACATCGACGCCGGCGCCCACCCACCTCTTCACCACCGCTCGTACCGTTGTGTCACCTACAGCGCGTCATGCCATCATTGAACAGGCCAACGACATGATCGACCGCGGTGTTGTTCAGGAGTCTAGCAGTCCCTGGTGGTCCGCTGTTGTCCCTGTGGAGAAAAACAATGGGTCCATTCGCTTCTGCGTGCACTATCGCCGCCTCAACAAAATTACGCGTCGGGATGTGTATCCGCTCCACGCATCGACGATTCATTAACTCTGCAAGGCGCAGAATTCTGTTCCTCACTTGAATTACGCTCCGGGTATTGTCAGGTTACCATGGTTGAGGCTGCTCGCGCGCAGAACGCCTTCGTCACTCCGTAAGGGATCTCCGAATTCAGTTATGCGATTCGGCCTCAGCAACGCGGTCAGGGACGTTGAGAGAATAAAGGACAACGTGCTGCGTGGCCTCAAATGGAATACTTATCTCTGTTATCTGTACGACGTCGTCATCTTCTCCCCTTATTTTTCCAGCCATCTGAGTCGTCTCCGCCAGGTCATGACCTGCCATATGCGCGCCGACATCCACCCCGACCTGAAATTATGTTACGGCGGAGCCCGCCAGCTCACCATCCTCTGTCTGGTCGTGTGCAAATTTGGCGTACTACCGGATCCTGACAAGCTGCGAGCTGTTGCTTATTACCCGAAACCGACTTCTCTCGAACTGCGCAGCATCCTGGACCCTCGTTTCCTACTTTCAGCGTTTTGTCTGGAGTGTCGCTACAATCATAGCCCAATCATAGCTCCCCTCACACACTTCTTGAATGGCCCCACCAACCTCTGCTCTTGGACACCGGCTTGCGATGATGCCTTCGAGACGCTCGACCACATTTTGACTTCACCATTCATATTTCGTCATTACGATACCGATGCTCCCACGAAACTCTACACGGATGCCATCTGTATTGGCCGCGGTGCGGTCCTCGCCCAGCGCAAGCCTGGCTTTTCCGAATACATGGTCGCCTATCCCAGCCATGCTCCTACTAAAACAGAGTTCAGCTACTCTGTTACTGAAAAACTGGGAAAGTGTTTGGCAATCGTCTGACCGATAAAGAAGTTAAGCTTTTCCTTGTATGGCTGCGCCTTCGACGTCGATACAGACCACCATCTCCTTTGCTCGTAAGCTTCTCTCAACAATTCCTCGGGACATCTCGGCTGTGGGGCCTCCGCTTCAAAAATAAGACATCCGCGTCGTGTGCCGCTCAGGCACAGAGCATTCTTGCGCAGACGCTCGCTCTCGTCGCCGGTGACGTCGCCTGCACTTTTCGCGCGCGATCATACATTAACCGCTTCACCATCTCGGATGTGCCCTCCGAGTAGGGACGCGATCCTTCGATTTCTTCCCCGCTAGATATCCTATGCGCCCCTACCATGGCTCCACAAGCTCGGGCCCTCCGGCGCCAAACTTCACACTTCTGCATCCGGGGCGGTGTTCTTTACCACCGCAACTATACCTCTGACGGAAAAAAATTGCTACATTTCATCACAAGCCATATCCGCTCTGAAGTTTGTGCCTGTCACTACTCTGTCCCACAAAAGAGGTCATACTGGCGTCCTGAAAACCTATTATCGGTTTCATCACCGCTGTTACTGGCGTGGTACCTGTCATTTTGTCTTCCGCAACCTTCGCGCGTGCACCGACAGTAAGCAGCTAAAGTCATACCTTTTCACTCGGCCGGCCTGCTGCAGCTTTTGGCATGCCCCTCTCGCCCCTTCGACCGCATCGGCATCGACCTTTTTGGCCCGCTTTATTGCACTCATGCCGGTAAGCGATGTGTAATAGTCGCTGTCGATCACCTAGCCGGTTATGCGGAGAAAACTGCACTTCACGTGGCGACGGCCCATTAAGTCGCTTACATTAGTCTCTACCACTTCGACCTCCATCACGGCGCATCTAGGGAACTCCTAAATGGCAGTGGCCGTGTCTTTTTATCGGAGGTCGTTCAAGAGCTCTTCGGCATGCACATCCGTTCACCGTGCGACTACCCCTTACCACCCGCAAAAGGAAGGCCTCACAAAGCGGTTCAACCGCACTCTTGGTGACATGCTCGTTATATCACACCATTCCAACTAGAATGAGGTTCTCCGATTGGTCATGTTCGCGTATAATGCAGCCCATCAAGCGCCGACAGGTTTCTCCCCTTCTTCCGATTATACGGCTGTGCACCATCCTCTACACTTGACTAGATTTTACCACACCAACGTGAGCCATCTGAGTACAGGGCTATCGCAGATGTCGGCCAAAAAACTGAGGAGTGCCGGTAAACTGACCTGCACCTTTACTTACGGCTCTCAATGCTACCGCAAAGGCCTCCACGACAACGCCAAGCTTCCTCTGATGTTCTGGGCCGACTCCGTCGATTGGTTTTGGATTCCTGGCAACAGCAAAGTTTCGACCAAATACCATGGCCCTTGTCAAGTCGTTCAATGTACGTCTCCATTCAACTACCTTACTGAGCAGTTCCGCATTCCTCGGGCAACCGCCGCCATTGTCGCGAGGCAGTCCACATTAGCCGCTTGAAAGCCGTACTAGAACCCTGTGATCGTCTCTTCGCCGTAATTCGAAAGGATAGCGGCTACATTGCGTTGGGCTGGGGCCTTTGGGTGCTTTCTTCCACCAATAAATCCACTTAATATATATATATATATATATATATTATATATATATATATATTATATATATATATTATATATATATATTGGCAGACAAGGCATATGAAATGAGGGGCTCGTTTGACAAACATATTAAGGAAGCCAACAGTCAACAAAACCAAGGTACATAAGGAAATGTTTCTAATCGTTTTTTTATATAATTTGTAGTGGCAATTAATCGGTTTTTAAAGAAAATTATTTATAAAGCAACAGAAAAAATAACCATGCCGCCGGTGGGGTCCGAACCCACGACCTCCGAATATCGCGTCCGGTGCTCTTACCAGCTGAGCTACGGCGACAGCTGTCCAATCTGCTGCTCTCGTGGGTATTTTATGTCTTGCTTGTAAGCTAACCATGAGAGTGTTCACCAGCGCCAACCTCGCTCATAGCGGTGGACGTAACACGTCCTGTAATACCGCGAGTGTGACGTAGAACGTCATCTAACGGCGAGGGCGGAAACTGTGCGAGAGCCCTCTTATGCTACCTATGGCATCAAGACTGCCAGAACCGCGACCCTCGTTAAGCTATTAGCAGACAAGGCATATGAAATGAGGGCTCGTTTGACAACATATTAAGGAAGCCAAGAGTCAACGAAACCAAGGTACATAGGGGAATGTTTCTAATCTGTTCTTTTTTATATATTGTAGTGGCAATTAATCGGTGTTTAAAGAAAATTACTTATAAAGCAGCAGAAAAAACAACCATGCCGCCGGTGGTATCCGAACTCACGACCTCCGAATATCGCATCCGGCGCTCTTAACAACTGAGCTACGGCGACGGCTGTCCAATCTGCTGCTCTTGTGGGATTTATGTCTTGCATGTAAGCGAACCTTGAGTGTGTTCATCAGCGCCACCCTCGTCCATAGCGGTGGACGTAGCACATCCTGTAATACCGCGAGTGTGACGTAGAACGTATCTAACGGCGAGGGCGGAAACTGTGCGAGAGCCCCTCTTATGCTACCTATGGCATCAAGACTGCCAGAAACCGAGACCCTCGTTAAGCTATTAGCCGACAAGGCATATGAAATGAGGGGCTCGTTTGACAAACTTATTAAGGAAGCCGAAAGTCAAAGAAACCAAGGTATATAGGGGAATGTTTCTAATCCGTTTTTTATAATTTGCAGCGGCAATTAATCGGTGTGTAAAGAAAATTACTTATAAAGCAGCAGAAAAAACAACCATGCCGCCGGAGGGATCCGAACCCACGACCTCCGAATATCGCGTCCGGTGCTCTTACCAACTGAGCTACGGCGACAGCTGTCCAATCTGCTGCTCTCGTGGGTATTTATGTCTTGCATGTAAGTGAACCTTGAGAGTGTTCACCAGCGCCACCCTCGTCCATAGCGGCGGACGTAGCACGTCCTGCAATACCGCGAGTGTGACGTAGAACGTCATCTAACGGCGAGGGCGGAAACTATGCGAGAGCCCTCTTATGCTACCTATGGCATCAAGACTGCCAGAACCGAGACCCTCGTTAAGCTATTAGCAGACAAGGCATATCAAATGAGGGGCTCGTTTGACAAACATATTAAGGAAGCCAACAGTCAACGAAACCAAGGTACATAGGGGAATGTTTCTAATCTGTTTTTTTTTTAAATATAATTTGTAGCGGCAATTAATCGGTGTGTAAAGAAAATTACTTATAAAGCAGCAGAAAAAACTACTATGCCGCCGGAGGGATCTGTAACCACGACCTCCGATTATCACGTCCGGTGCTCTTACCAACAGAGCTACGGCGACGGCTGTCCAATCTGCTGCTCTCGTGGGTATTTATGTCTTTCTTGTAAGCGAACCTTGAGAGTGTTCACCAGCGCCACCCTCGTCCATAGCGGTGGATGATTAATTGCCACTACAAATTATAAAAAAATAAAAAAAAACAGATTAGAAACATTCCCCTATGCTTCAGGCAGTATAGGTAGAACTTTCACCTAAAGACATTTGAGACATTATACTAGTTAATAAATGATCATCATCAGCTCGACTACACTCACTGCAAAGCAAAGGCGTCTCCCCTGTCCCTCCAGTTAACCCTGTTCGTTGCCAGCTGCGCCCAACCTGTGCCTGCAATCTTATTAATAAATGGTTAATAGTTAATACATAGTATTATATTAATAAATGGTTAATAGTCAATACATAGTAATCATTATTAAACAATAAAGTTAACTAGTAACCCGCGATGAGACACAAATGCTTTTGCATTCACAGCAGGTAAGTAGTCCTAAGTGTAATTCGTAGTTTTAAAACACAAACACGTTTATCAGCGTTGCGCCATAGCTACAGGGTGAGAATGGCGAAAATTAAATTGAAATACGTCACGTATTCGTAGGGTGCTAGAACGCGCAATTATTCTGTTGGAACTTTGGAATCATCAATGAATGATCTACGCCTGTGTGTTTCAGCTTTCCCAGCTCGTGTATCCACTGGCTGGGTAGTGCCTAAATTACGTATGTAGACCTTCCCGTAGTCGGCTGTTTCTAAATATACAAATAGTGAAACAGCGACCCATTCCCCGAGACGCACGGCAAGTAAAGCAACCTGTTCTGCAGTGCAGATGCGGCGCGGATGGACCGCACTGCATCTCCCTCTTTCTGATGCTGCAGGCGTCGGGTACACAGTCCACCTAAGCACGAAGCAGGGCGAGTTCCAGGTGCTCGACACGCTGGGTGTCATCCGGCAGGCAGCTCCCAACGCGGTCATCAAAGACGTCAAGCAGGGTAGCGTGTCGATAGGCTTGCACACCCTGGAGCACACCGGTTTTGTCGCCATGTTCCGCGCCCTGGAGGTACAGGCCGAGCAGTTGGGCATCGAGAGCTTCGGGGTCACTGTGGCTACTATGACAGACGCGTATATTAAGTAAGTCAACACTTATCTGTCATCGGAGCTCCTGTTTAGCGAAATTTTAGGCGCACAAGGGCGCAACAAAAAGAGCAATAACCGTATTCGAGTCTATTTAGCGCTGCCTAAAATTGTTCCACTGTACCGCATTTCATCCCACAAGACTTCGCAGAAGAAACATAAGCACAGAAACACTAATAACAGCTGTTGTCTTCGTCTACTCTTTGTGTTCACCTTGTGTATGCCTGGGAGCAGGAACAAACTATTTTCAGGTGGCAGAAAGCCTCATGAATGCTAATACTGTAAATGCAATGGTGTCATGGTGGTTTCTGTGTTTTCTTTTTTCTTCAGAATTAACAAGCTTTGGGTTCCGCAAGTAGCAATGGACGGTTCGCAGACTGAGAATAGGTCTCCTGAAAGTGAGTTTCGCTTTTCCTTGTTTCGCCTAGGAGATGGAATTCCATGCTACATTAAAATCAGTGTACTCAAATATCTGATTCGGTTGTAATCTTGGGGTGCTTTCAGAAGTTAAGCTGTGACCACAACAGTAGTTTGGGTGCGTGGAGTATTCTACATACTGGGAGCAGAAAATTAACCTCTCGATATCACATGTTAGACGTGAAGGTATAATACATCAGATTTTTACTGTATGTTCATATCTTCAGTTAGATATTATAACCAAAGTTAGATTAATCTGCACGAATTCATGAAAGGAAGCCACCCAGAATGCTCTTTTTTTTGAAGATCTTCAATTTGGGCTAGATAGGGCATAGTGCGTCGTTCTTGCGCTGTGTTCGTCTTTGTAAGCGCTATTGTTTATAGTTATTCTTTAAAGGTCCATATTTTCGTGCACACTGTACGCTTTTGTTAAAAATAGGACTTCTGTGTATGGTGAAGATCTTTGCTATATATATATATATATATATATATATATATATATATATATATATATATATATATATAAAACTCGAGGTAAGTTTACCTCAAGGGCCGAAATTTGTTTGACCAACAATACTAGGAATTTCGCATCAATCAGGGTGTTGTGGTTCGCACAAGATAGGGATAGTTAAACAGCACTACGAGGTTCTTAGTCCTGTTGTATACGCCCGAAAGCCGCTAGCGATGATAAAGACGTAGCACTACCGATTAAGAGACCACAGAAACAGAAATCATGCCCCAGCTGTGTTTGAGGCGGCTGAGAGTAGCGGGTGCACAGTTCAATTCATTGATTTTTCGCCTGTTCCCGACCGCCGCGTAAAAAGCGCGCTCGTGAAGGCGCTGCTTTTCCGAGTTTTGCTCGCTGTTTTCGAGTTTTACCCGCCGCGGTGGCTCAGTGGTTATGGCGCTCGGCTACTGATCCGGAGTTCCCGGGTTCGAATCCGACCGCGGCGGTTGCGTTTTTATGGAGGCAAAACGCTAAGGCGCCCGTGTGCTGTGCAACGTCAGTGGACGTTAAAGATCCCCAGGTGGTCGAAATTATTCCGAAGCCCCTCACTACGGTACCTCTTTCTTCCTTTCTTCTTTCGCTCCCTCCTTTATCCCTTCCCTTACGGCGCGGTTCTGGAGTCCAAACGATATATGAGACTGATACTGCGTCATTTGCTTTCCCCCAACACAGATTATTGTTATTATTATTATTACTGTTATTACTATTATCACCACCACCACCACCATCATCATCATCATCATTATTATTATTATTATTATTATTATTATTATTATTATTATTATTATTATTATTATTATTATTATTATTATTATTATTATTATTATTATTATTATTATTATTATTATTATTATTATTATTATTATTATTATTATTATTATTATTATGCTCGCTGTTGCTGCCTCGTGGGCCTAGGCAACACGTTGCAGTTTTCTTAACGCGGGAACCTGACGTTCCGCATAAAGTTGCCACAGCTCGCGCGCCTCTCTAGTCTTGTCCAAAGCTGCTGGTCTATGCGTAGTGTGCTACGCTTAAGCCAAGAAGACAGCCAACGTCGGGACAAAAACGAGTTCGTGCAGCTAGTAAGGCTTGATAGTAAATAAATCTGCTGTAATAAATCTATGAGGTTCTTCCTCGTTTCAACATTTTCTGAGAGCGCGTGCCGATTTGTTTTTGTAGATAAGTATCTCGGCTTCCCGCTTGATCTGCACAGGTGTGGACACCGTCGTCTTGACGAGGCGTGGTAAATGAGTCGCGCGTTTCCTGAGCAAGAAAAAACGTTAGCGAAGCGGGTAACAACGCCCCCATCACGACAATGCCCTCTACGCGATGATAGGGCACTGTGGAAAAAGCAGTCAAATTGAACCGCGCACTATCCATGGTGAGCCACCGCATACATACTGAGAGCATGATGTCACAACCGGCAGCTAACATCTCTTGACGCTGGCGTCCGTCTAAGCCAAGCTGTCAGTCAATGTTGTTTGCTGTGCGGCCGGGTGTACGGCGTTAAAGCTCACAACGTGACGCGCCCGATTGGTCTGCAGCCTCGCAGCAGGAGACGCTGGTCTCATGCACGGGTGTCGCCACGTCTCCCAACAACGGACAGCGAATGCAGGCGCTGTTCGCCAAGCGGCTTCTTTACTGGACGCGGTCACCCCTCGCCATCCTGGCCTGGATCCTCACGGTGGCGCTGTTCTTCCTCTGGTGCGCTGCTTTTAAAGCGCCGTCGGCCGAAGAGGCGCAGGCGGTGAGCCTCGAGCTGAGCAGCAAGGCTCACTTCGGTGGCGCCCGCTGCTTCCTGCAGGCGACGCCAGAGACCAACTTCTCGCGCCACTTCGAGAACCTTGCTAAGCTGGAGGGCGCCACCGTCACTCGGATGCAGGACGCGCAGCAAGAACTGGTTGACTTCGCCCGGAAGGACTTCGTGAAGTACTACTCTCACTACGCGTACGGCTTCGTCGACTACGGCTACAGGTGAGTGTTCCACCTCGTCTCAGATTAGAGAAAATTCAGATGCGATGAGCGTCACACTCTGGAAGTACAGGTGAGATACATATAAAAGAGACGATCTGGGTGACACTCAAGCATCTGATTTATGTTTGGCTTTTGACGTAAATTTATGTTTGGCTTGTGACGTAAATAAGCTCGCAGTACGAGAGCGATTCAATCCTTTCAGGTTCGCCTTCAGGCTTCTCGGATACACACCCTTATGTCTAACGCAGCCTGGTTGAACAGGGCTGCTGATTCTGGTATTTTGCTGTAGCTTTTCATTTTATCTGGCTTGTCCTGTCTGTTACAAAATATCTTAATGTTTCCTCGCTTTCTTGCGCAATTTTCTTGACTACATTAAATGCATTTTTGTATAAAACCTGACATCTCGCCCCTTTAGTATGGCGGCTGCAATATCAACACAATTCTGCTTTGCGCGCGCATGTGAGCACGAATTTCTGTTTCGGACTTCACGCCTCCTCCGCAAATCATAACCCACTACTTAATAAAATCAGTTTCTGGTACACATATGAATGAGCGAGGCCATGCTTCAGGCCAACATACCTGTCTCGATGTGGGATATTATCTCCGACTGTAGCTTTCACAAAAACAATCGAGTGTGACCGTTGTAACTGTAGGCCAATTGTAGAACGATGCGCTTGCTCTCTGCGAGTCTGCGGTCACCATCTGTAGTCATGAAGAGGGTGACGGACAAATGGAGGGTGGGCTTGCTGCTCTTTCGAATTTAGTTCCACGTTGATACTGTTGCATTTCGTCTACGCGTGTGCAGATGTTGTGCAGCTCTCGATTTTCGCGAAAGAAGGCTGTGCGCTGACGAAGGACATGCCGAACAGCGGCAAAACGCTTGAGTGCTTTTCAGATAATGAGATAAATGAGAATGAGATTAAGGTTGCTTCAGAGCTGGACATGTAATGTACGAGGGAAACGTTTGCCATTGTCATTGATTCGCATTTGAAAGTGTGCTTAGTTGAAGGCAATACAGCATTCATACGCTCAACCAACAGCTATCACGATGAATTTCTTAGCGCCTTGCGCCTTTCTACGATGCAGCGCGGAAGGGTGGTACAACCCGGCGAGCGCCGTTTCACGAAACGTGCTCTTGAACCTCATCGGCACGGCCATGTTGCGCACCTCTTCGAACTTATCGACGGCCCGCATCAGCGCCCAGGTGTCTTTCCACAGAAAGCGCGAAAGAGCGGCCGTTGCAAAGCCTCCCGCAGTGGAGGAGCTGGAGAAGATCAGGTCTGTGATAATGGGCAACAACGAGTTCTGGAGTGGCTGGCCGGCTGCAGTGCTGGGTCTGGCCGCGTGTACCGTGGTCTCGTTCCCCGCGGCCGAGAAGCTGAGTGGGGCTCGCGACCTGCAGCTCATGACGGGCGTCTCTGGCTCGCTGTACGTCGCTTCCCACTTCTTGTTCGACCTGCTCTTCCAGTACCTGGTGCCCTTCGGTGTTTGCTTCACCATCTACGCGTTTTGGTACGCGGAGCTGCAGGTCACCACCATTGGTGAGTTGGGAGTAAAATTCTTTCTCCAAGCACGATTTTGCTTCAGTTATCGACCCTGTCGATAACTTGCTGAAGTCTGCCGACACTTCAACAGAATTAACTGCTGGGCTAGTTGGTAGTTACACATAGAACTTAGGAGCCAGGACTGCGCACAAGAAAGACGTAAAAGGGGAGCTTCTGTTGTCTTTTTTCTTGCGTGTAGCTTTAGCACTAAAAATTCATTTATAATGTCTATAGATACTGATTGCATGCAACAGTTAGAACTGAGCCTTCGTGTGGTGCTTCGCTAAGAGATCATTCTGGCATTCTATCAGATCCTACGTACAAAGCATGGTTTACAACTTCGGAAAATATTTGACTTCTTCGGCCCTATTGCGGCGGTGGCTTAGAGGCTTCGGTGTTGGGATGCTGCAGCACAAGGACACATGAAGTAATCCCGGCTGCGGCGGCCGCCTTTGGATGGAAATGGAATGCAGGAACGACCATATGCCGTGCGATGGCATTGTGTTTCATAGCCCGTGCTCAGCTTTGGGAAGTTGAATCCCGCACGCCTACCTACTCAAGTGTTTCGGAATTGAAGGCATACCATGCGTAACGATGCGTGTGGCTTAGCTGCCTTTGCAGGTGTTAACTGTTAACCTAGTTAACCTCCCTACCTTTCCGGTCATCTTTATCTCCTTCTCTGTTTTAAGTGTTTTGTCACTAAAGCCTTGTTCCCTTTTTTCTTTTCTTAAACATTTTTACACCCCCTTTTGGCCACGTTTAAGCACTACTTTACGACTTTACTGGCTTTTTTCTTTGCGTGCTGGCCCTTTGAAACTCGCAGATTTGGTCGATTTTACTGCTTTTACTGCTTCTACCGTGTTCATTATGCAGAACTCATGTTTGCATTCATTGACACCACTTCTCTGAATTCCGGTGACCGTCCAACCTCGACTACATATAAGCTACATATTCTTCGAATACATATTGATTGTGCTTCCGAAATAAAATTCTGTTGATATTCAGCTCTCGTTTGTGTCTTCTACTGTTTTTTGTTCCTTGTATTTGTCTTGCGCCGTATATTCATGTAGACCCAATTAGCCCGTCAACTCGTTCTGGTTAACACTTACCTTATTGACATACTGTCTGCATCCTTGCACTCTCCCGTAAAACTTGCGGAGCTCGCGGCGCTGGATAAAGCAGTGGTAATGCGAATTAAGCTATTCATATGCGCGAAAGTCTATGCGGAAGAAATATGGACAGTGTTGATGGCTTAAATATTACGCTAAAACTTACTGTGAACTTGCTCCCACGTATTTTAACACTTCAGTCAGGGCAGTCAATGCCCAGCCGGACTGTAGTTGACAACTTAACTTTGGGCTGCCTTTTGTGCTCAACACGGCGATTGCAATGCGACAGCGTGAGAAACCTCATCAGGAAGAAAATGTGCCGTCGGAAGCTAAATTTATTGCTTAGCTGAATGAAACTGACGTCACCAGAGCTGATAATTCCCATCTACTGAAGGGAATTGATGTCGCCATACAGGAAGTGGCGTCGCATATTCAACACATAATGCAGTTGCGTGTCCTCCTGAACTTCTTCGTCAAATGGCGGTGGACATGAAGCGGACATTGAGGATAGAACACTGACGTTGCAATTAAATGTTCGCAGTGGCGCTCTACGTGATCATGCTGGCGTTCGCTCCAGTGGCGATATTCGAGCCCTACTTCATGGCGCTCCTATTCGACTCTGAGGGCGGGGCCTACTCCTGCGCCTTCGTTCTGCTCGTCCTCTCAGGTAGGATGGATCGTTTTGTACATGTGTTGGGATATGCAAAACAATCTTGCCGTCTTAAGCACCGCTAAAGTGAACATCGCTTAATTTGCTGTGTAGAGAAGGAGCGTTTGAGGAGGTTTCTCATCATTAATCAAATTTGTAGCTCTATACCCACGAGTTTAGAAACTGATGTAGAGATTGGGGGTTTGGTCATGGTCGCGACAGGCATATTTAGATGTTGACGAAATTATAATACGCTCATGCACAAAGGTTTTTGCAGTTAATGCAAGGGCCCTTATTGGTAGAAAGCATTCTTGAGTTCCCACCTGTGGCGTGCCTAATAGTGCAGCGTTTCACTTGTGCTTATATGCCACTCATCCATCTATCAGCAGCCCTGTCGTGTGTCCCGTCCAGAGAGAGATGCTATCCAAAGGCATGTCAGTGAGATGCTCGCAGATGGCGTCATCCACCCGTCAAGCAGTCTGTGTCGTCACCTGTCGTGCTCGCAAAAAAAAGAAAGACGTGACACTGCGCTTGTAGGTACACTGCAGGAAGCTTAACAGTCTGACCGAGAAAAAAGTATATCCCCTACCGCGTATCGACGACTCCCTCGATAGACTACGGCGAGTCAAATACTTCTCATCGGTCGACCTCAAAAGTGTTCATTTGCAAAGAGAAGTTGGTGAGAGAAACCGTGAGAAAACCGCCTTCGTCACACCGGACAGGCTGTACGAATTCTGCGTCTTCCCATTCGGGCTCTGTTGGGTTCCTGCAACATTCCAAAGAACGATGAACGCCCTGCTCACAGCTCTCAAGTGGCAGACATGGCTTGTTTATCTTGAAGACGTCATTATCTTTTCTGCTACGTTCACGGAACATCTGCACCACTTCCGAACTGTCCTCGAAGTCGTTCGATCCTCCAACCTATCCCTCAAACCACAAGAGTGCTACTTCGAGTTCACAGAATTGAAGTTTCTCGGGCATGTCATGAGTGCTGGCGGAATTCGCACTGACCCTGAGCAACTTGCTGCCGCTGCAGACTTTCCGGTCCCCGCCGAAACAAAAAGCAGTCAGACGGTTCCTGGGCCTCTGCTTCTACAATCGTCGCTTCATTAAAAACTTCGCCCAGCTCGCCAGCCCTCTGTCGCTCCTAATCTGGGATTGCGTACCATTTTATTGGAGTGAGAAAGCGTGCCGACGCTGAGCTGCTGCTGCTCATCGACCATCTCGAAGGTGGGCACCTGCGATACCCCGGTACCTAGCTCGTGCGCTGTCATCGTTCTGCCTCCAAAGTGGGGTGCTTTATACGAACACTAATTGAAATCCGGAAACTTACCTGCTCGTCATACCGTCTGATATTCGGGACGAAGTCCTCCTTGCCTGCCATGATGACCAGGCTTCCAGTCACCTTGGTTTCACTCGCACACTATCCCGAGTCCGGCAGCATTATTACTGACCACGTCTTGCTTACAGCGTCAAGCGGTACGTCAGGACGTGCCAGCAATGCCGGCGGCAAAAAATAATAAACACCCCTCAAGCCTCCCGGCATGCTGCAGAGCGTCGAGCCACCCCAAATGTCGTTAGACAAAGTCGGCATAGACCATCTGGGGCTATTTCCTCTGTCGTCGACTGGCCACTAGTCAGACTACAGTAACGTTTGTTGCTTGGCTAGTTGGATATGCATGTTATACTGCACCAGCGCCTGTACCGTCGACCTGTCTCGTATCGTGTGTTGTGTAGCGGCTTAGTTCCTGAAGTCAGACTATTTGACCCGTGACGTTGAATTGAAGGCCCTTGCACGAGGTACTGCCGATAAAATTGTTCACTTCTTTATGCACAACATTGTTCTTATCTATGGCGCCCCGTCGACTATTATTACTGACCGAAGCAAGACGTTTACAGCTTGTCTCCTACGGGACATCTTAACTCTTAGCCATACAGACCATAGAAAAACCACAGTCTATCATCCACATACAAATAGCGTAACTGAACGGCTCAAGAAAACATTGGCGGATATGATCTCGATGTACGTCGACGTTGAGCACAAAACGAGGGTCGAGACCTTGCCATGCGTCACCTTCGCGTGCATACTGCGAAGCAAGAAAACAAGTTTACCCCGTTCCGTCGCGCCTATGGTAGGAAAGTCCGCCTTATGTTGGACGCGATGCTCTCATGGTAGAATGAAGCAGTTCCACCAGAAGCGGGCCGCTTCGTGGAGTAAGCAGATCAAGAAGCCCGTCAGCTGGCCCGCTTGTACATCACGGATCAGCAATCCGCCGATGTCCGACACTATAACCTTCAGCGCAGGGACGTGCACTACGAACCGGTGACCAGGTGTGAGTGTGAACCTCCGTGTGCCGCAAGGGCTTGCGGGAAAAGCTCCTTCATAGGTATTTCGGTCCATACAAAGCCCCGCGCCGCCTCAGCAGCGTCAACTACGAAGCTGTTCTTGACGGAACTGTCAACATTGACCCTAGGCGTCCGTGGCCTGAAGTCGTGCATTTTTCTCGCTGAAAGCTGTATTTTTCACGTCAATAAGTGCTGCATTCATGCTCCGAGTTCCGCGCCCTTGTCCCCTTCCCGCAGGTGCGGAATTGACTTTCCCCGCCTACAGAATAGCGTGGATTGTATAGTTCACTTCATTCCAATTCTTTTTCTTGTCTTCTACCCTTGTACATAGCTCATTTTGCATCGAGTCGATGCTCTTTCGCAGGGAGAAATAACGCCACGTGCCTAGGAATGCGCGGCCTCCGCGCTTATTCGATAAAACGACGAAGCGCCGGTTAGGTCGACAGGCGCGCTCGGGCTAGGCCTGGGTCTTGGGTTAAACATGACCGACATCGTTCTTGGGTTTTGGGTTCTCCCCTACGCCTACCTGCACGGCTGTCCTTGGGTCGTGACAATAATTCGACACCTATTGTTACTTATATTTAAGGCACACAGCGAATAGATATAAAGAGCAATCCTTTAGGGTGTAAAACATATCGTTTGCCGTTCGAACACCAGGTAACTGAATTCACTGATGCTAAAGATGAGATTTACTCACACGATTTACTGCCGATCCTTTGTGGTTACCTGAACCAATCCTCGAGGATTCTTTCTACTATGCCACAGACCAGGCACGTATAACTTGTAAATCCTGATGGCTGACTAAGTAAAAGGGAGGAATGCGCAACCGCTCTCAATAGTTTCTTTATATCAGTTTTACGTGGCGGTTGTCTCGGGTAATGAAGATATTTCTGACGTATCGCCGTAAATAATGTCCGAAAGCGAAATAATTCAATCTGCTTATCTAACGCTGTTCTTTTTTAAACTATCCGCAGCTACTGACCCCTCTGCCAGATGTAATGGTTTCGCATAACTAGGGAACAAGTAAGTAAAAGAATAAATAAAGTATGCTGTCTCTCTAAACGAACCGCTTGTAACAGGATGCTTTCAGTAATGAATACTGACGTAGCACATCATGCGGCGTGTCTGCTAGATTGCAGCAGATATGCAAGCTCGGGAGCACGTTTTGTGATTACGAGCTCCGTCTGCTTCCCGTCTGCTCTTCAGCGCCTGTGGCCGTCATCGCCTACAAGATTCTCCAATACCGCGTTTCCGCGTGGTGGCTGCGCCCGGCCTTCATGCTGAGCGCCCCCTTCGCGCTGAACGAAGCTGCCCTGAACGCTGTCAACTTGGAGCCGGCCGCGCGACTATGCGCCACTTTGCACGCCACAGTACAGGGCACGCCATGGAGCGAAGACTCCTGCCACCAGTGGATCCTAGACAGCCCTTACCTCGGCGCCTGCTGCCTGCGTGAGTTGCCTGCCCTAGAGGCACAGGATCCGTTGCCGTCGTTGCCGTTTGTTCTACCGCGGTCGTTTCGCTCTTTCCGGCACAACTGCCGGTTGAAAAGGCAAGGTTGCTTGTTCGGTGCTCTCTCCCGGTGTTTCTACATTCAGCCACCTCTCTATCCTTGTTCGAAGGCAAGCAGGCAAACAGGCAAATGCTCAGACAAGCGCTTGTCCGCGTTTTTTTCGCCTTTGTCCTCATAATTTTATACGCGTTTTGTTGTCAAGAGTGAATTACTGACAAGCCCAAACCCACACCTAATTAAGCTTTTCCACAGACATTTCCATTGCGCTGCTGAGTGGTTTTCCACGACGGAAACTAAAATTCTCTCAATCAGATTTAAATACTGCAATTTCTAGCACTTTTGCTCTGCAGCAGCTTGAAGGCTACGTGAATTTAGGAAATGTACAATTTTGCCTATTAACATACCCTGAAACTCATTGAAAATTCCCTTCTTGCCAATGCCTATTTCTCCAATTGAGGCGAAAATCGCTGAATACCCCGATTGTGCATCAGTGCCGCTGTTATTCCATCGTGGCAAAATAAATTATACCCAAGAGGGGAAGCAGTGCTTTTGGGCGAACGTTGCCCACATGTACGCAATAATTTTTTGTGAATTCATGTTAGCATGTGAGTAGAGGAATGCAGCCTGCCTGCCGAAACTGCGCTTCAAAGCGACGAACGATTTTTTTTAATCCTTTGGAGAACGAGCCCAACCGTAGCCGTCGTGCGCCTGTTGTTAACAGGAGTCGTGAAAAATCCGCACGCTGAGGTGTATGCCCCGGGTGCCTTCTCACTTTCCGCCGAGGGCGTGCTGCCGGACGTGCTGTACTTCGTGTGTCAGGGCGTCTTCCTCTTCACGCTGCTCAGCGTTCTCCACTCCGGATACGCCGCCAAGATTGCTGCACTCGCCACCGGAGGTTCGTTCTCTTCACTGTTTATCCTGTACAGTCATATCTCCTGCTGGCAAATTCTGGCGCTAAAGGCAGAATGGCTCCCGTGCGTTTGTTATTTGCTGATCTTCTGTGTTGTAAAACTGATTCCGTAAGATTGTATTTTCAAGAGGATAACGTACTGTACGCGCCGGTCAGAAAGCAAAACGAGGAGAAATTTAGCGTTTTTAGGCCAAAGATGAATTAAGTGCGTTAGCAGGTGTATATACATTGTGGTTCGAAGCTCAGTTTTCAAGGTCATGCAGGCTTCAGACAAATATTGGCAAAGTCGGTGACTGGGGAACTCGGGGCTTGCGCACTAACTGCGGAGGAACAGTTAAGCTCCGCCTTAAGGGCATGCCATGATAGCGTTAATGGGTTAATGCTCATACATGCAGAATTGGTCATTATATACTTTCCATTCATATATCCTTTGCAGACCGTGCAGAGGTTACGCGAAGCGCCACTGTCCTGCGACGGCAATGGCTGGCACTGGTGCAGCTTGGCAGACAAAGGTTGTTCATGCCAGCAACCTCAAGCTACCGATTTCTAAATTAACTGGAACGTGATACGTCAGGCAGTTTGCTGACTTATCCGGTAGGTTGATTGTGATGACGTCGCAAGGTCATGTGACATAGGTGGACCCCCTGCTAACTTGGACGCCACTTAGGTGCCTCATCTAGAATGCTTCAAGGTGACGCAGGCTTCAGACAAAGAACGGCGAAATCGCTGAGTGTGGGCCTAAGTGCTAACGCACTAAAAAATGTCTGCACGATTGGCTGCTCTAGACATTCCAAGCTGCGTTTGTAATACCTGCATGCCTTTTTGATGAATCTTCTGTGGCGTACGCCGGACTATACTGAACCAGCCACTACAGTCATCATCACCAGCAGCCAAGCTACATTACACTGCAGTAGAACTAGCTGTCTCATCATCGCTAGCTAACCCTCTAGTACGTCAGTTTTGGCTATCATGTCGCCGCAAACTTTCCTGCAGCCATTTGTAATGACCCAAGTTTCTATCTTTTTCGAGCAAGCGCTGCTTTTTTTCTGAGCTATACATAAAAGGCGACACATTAAGAATTCTAGAATACGAACGGAAATAACTTGTTTTTCTTTTGGTTTAATTTAGACACAACCGAGAGACATTTAATGCAAAAGCATTGGGAGCGCCTTAGCGGCGATAACTGTCCTGCGGCGTCGGCGGCTTTTGTGTAAAGCCTTCACCTGCCAGGTAATGTTTAGAGCAATTATACTCTCTGCGCCTGCCAATCGTCCCTTTCTCAGCGCTGCACCTCTACTCTTCTCTTCTCCATTTTTAAAGGGAGAGCAGGAAGACTCGGGATGAAGTACGACTCAGGAAAAATTAAGACGACTCAGACAACAGCAGGCCAATTATACACCCACCAGATCTGCGCAAAAAGCTTGCGGGAAATACTCCTTCCGGCAGTGCTCGAGAAGAGCAGCCTGGTTCTCACAAGCCCCACCGGTGGTTGCGTTTTAAACATCACCCGGCAGTGCTATGGCGCATCGCTTAAGCGCTACGGTATTGCGCCGCCAGTGGTATTAGGACTCACCGCGATCTAACAATGTGACATAATTTTGCGTAGTTGCGAGGTCGGAATTGAACAGATTCAGAATTCGTATGCCTTGGGGAGTGAAACACAATCAACTCAGAATTGGAATAGAACAACAACGGAATTAGACTGGCCAATGAAAGAAGAATGGCGTTGAATTTCTTGCATATCAATTCAAATGATCAGCACAAAATATTTTTTCTTTGAAATTCTCAGTTCAAAAGGATTACGTGCTGATAAGGAGGTGAGGAATATATCTGCATAGCTATTTCACCGTATGACGGCGCTATGAAAACAAATGGTTTGCAATATATACGGGATCTTTCAGCGAACAGTATGAAAAATTTTCACAAACAGTGTTTTTTGGGTAATAAAATGGCCTTTTCGCCATAGGATTAGCAGTGTTGGCGGACACCAGAAAACGAGTGAATTGTATTTTTTTAATAATTAGCTCTTTAACTCTTAGATAAGTACCCAGTTGAAAAAAAGTATTGGTAGCCAGTCGTTAGTTATTACCATATCAGTTTTTATAATTTCGAAAACACATTTGCGCTCGGCTGTGCGGCTCGACAAAATTTTGCTTTTTCTACTAATTACGTGAACTGGAAGGGTTGCTTTGCCTGCATGCTTTAGAAAGCGCATGTATTTTCGCACGATGCAGCCAAACTTTTTTCGAGCGACAGCGACGAGGGAAATCGCGTTTTCGTAATTCTAAAAACTGATGTCGCTGTTACAAATGAGCTAATACAAATTAATATCAACCAGTTGCCTATCTTTGATAGTTAAAAGGTTTGTTATCAGAAATTATCTAACTTATTTTATTAACTTACTACTTGTTAACTTACCTTATTAACTTACTACTTAAGACAATTCTCCGGCTTTCCCTTGCCCCACCAACAATGCTAATACTATACCACAATTGCCATATTTTTACCTCAAAAATCCCATTTTCGAAAACATTCTCTGAAGCACCTGGTATCTCGTTTCACTATGACTTCCGCCATTCATCTCTCAGGCCGAGACAATTGCACAGTGTAGCTTTTTCAGGAAGTTCAATATGAATAGGCAATGCGTTCCAATGCTCCGCATATGGGGTGCGAGTGTAATGGGCTGTTTAATTGCGGAAATAGCTACTTTACATTTTTTGCAGCGCCTAGATGGCTGTTTTCATCAGGGCGCTGCTAAGCTTTACTAATGCGAAGCCTTTCTAGGCTATGTCGACGGGATCGTGTCCGCAAAGCATGTCATCAAAAGATGTCCCCAGCAGTTGTGACGTTCTCAGAAGAGATAGCGACAAAAGAGTGGATTTAATCGAAAGAGGAAGATGTGAGGATGATGCCCCCTAAAAATTATGACAATAGGGTGATTAGTTGATTATTTGGAGCCAAAAATGTAAAAAAATTGATATAGCGCAGACATCGATATAGTGAGTGGATGGTAATATGGGAATGGATGGTAAAATAATAGGAAATTGTGCAAAAAGTGAGATAAAACTTTGGAATGAATTGAAAAGTTTTTGCTAAATACAAAGTAATCGATTAAGAAAAGTTTTATTGACGTTCAGCAATTAGGTATTTAGTTATATGCAAAACTATATGGACGTTTGAACAGGCGGTACGGGCGGGGAAGAAAGTTGGTGCGAAATTTGAAAACTAATCGGGCCGCCAACTTTGAAAAATGGATGATTGAGATGAAAAGAGAGTATAATCAGAGTACAACTGTTTAATTAAAGTGAGTAATTACGGAAACGGACAAAGCAACCATGGCGACAAATTTGAAAGGCGACGAGTGTCGAGGAGGCATCAACGCTTTCGCATTCCTCAAACGCGGTTAGCCGCAGTGATCTCTATCAGCGAAAGATTTCAGTGCGAAACAAGCGCCGACAACCGAAAAATGCGTGCGTATATGTGGCGCGCATTAATGGTTTTTTCTAGCGTATTGTTGAGATGGCCTCCAATGTGACCTCCTAGGATCGGGCAAGCCAGCCGTAAGAGGAGGCGACTGTTTGGATGAAGACGTTCGGGCCGAGAAAGAGCTCGCCAAGCGACTCGCTTCGAGCGGTGCGTCAGCGGAGTTGGAGCGCGAGGGTCACACACTCGTGGCCTGCGAGCTGTACAAGAGTTTCAAGGAAGCCAAGGCTGTGCGCGGCCTCAGCCTGGCGCTTCGCCACGACGAGTGCTTCGGACTCCTTGGCGTGAGTGGGGCGGGCAAAAGCACGACTTTCCAGATGCTCACGGGTCTGCTGGAGCCAAGTGCGGGGGACGCTTACATGGTAGACGTGAGCCTCTCCACCTCGACCAGGACGGTGAGTTTCGTTGGCGTTCCTCTGCCACCAGTGAGGCATCATCACCGTTATGCTAGCAAAGAAGCTCGCGTTGCCCCATTGCAAACACAGTCGCCGTTGTGCTTTTAATGTAACAGCATTAGAAACGCTGCTTTGCCGTGATCCCGCCGTGGACACAAGAAGGTGCGACAGAAAAAACTTCATATCATCACAGGGTCAGTCGTAGCCAAGTTCAGGGTATATACGATATATAGTTGGTTGATGATACTCAACACGACCTAAATGATAATTATCACACACTAAGTACTAATTAGTACACGCTACTTTGGGTGAGTGAAACCTAATAGCTAATGGGCACTAATTAGTACGTCGTACACTAACTAGTTCTAAAGATCAAGGGAGATGCTGTCGCATTAACCGCACGTAAGGACCTTAAGTGGACCCACTATTTTTTTTTTTTGGCTTGACGCCGATAGAATCATTTGTAATCTGGGCCTTCTGCTTAGCCTAGTGTTATGGTGCTTAGATTTATTCCGAGTGTTTCTTCACTGAACACTCTTCTTACACAGCTGCAGTATTGATTTATACGACTTCATCAGTGCTGACTGCTGTTCTGATCTATGGAAATTCACTCGTCTGTTTTTTTCTATCCTAATGTCATCGTAGCTGCAGATCATACTGTCCTTTTTGGTGTCATAACTGGTAAACACTGAAATTTTTACTGCAATTTTCTCTTTTAACGGAAGAATTAGCCTATTCAATTAAACTACAGTCCAGAGTAGAACTTTGAGGTATATACGCTAATCTTGCTTCACTACGCCCTCATTCACGGACAGATTAGTTACTGCATCCCATCGTGAGGCAACGTCTACAATACCCATTTATCGCCTCATTCAAGATATTCAATTTCTGATATAGTTAAATATTCTCTTAGCATTGTTGCATCCAGATTTCACGACAAGAAGCTGCGGTTCGCATTCCTCACCCATGCCCATCTTCGTTACCTGGAACACACACGATTTGCTTCTATGAACTGTTACTCATCACTTTATCAAAAGGCCAAGTGCGGCAAAGAGACTATTTGCTTTGGCGCAACTTCATCTTAGAATGTGTTTCCAAATTACTTTATAGAATCCAGTCTACTATGCCTGCTTAAATATAGTTAGCGTTCTCTTCTTTCTTATACGTGGATTAAGATACTTTTATTGCCAATTTTCTTTCGTTCACTAATCAGCGTCACTTCTTGCACTTATTTTTCTTGTTGCGACTGCTGCTTCTTCATTGGAATTTTTTTAGTGCTTTACGTGTCCCCCTCATAGTGTTTGGCTGTTGAACCCGTTGTGAATTCTGTATACAGAGCACAATATTTTTAATGCAATGCAATTAAATAATTTCTAAACCTTCAAACTAATTAATGTGCACTTGGTGGTCTCACTGTGCAGTGGCAGTCGTTCATCGGATACTGCCCCCAGAAAAACGCACTCCTGGAGAAACTTAGCACGATCGAGCACCTACGGCTCTTGGCGCAGCTGCGGGGAATTCCGGCGCCGAAAATAGAAGGAGCCGTTCGGGCCGCCGTAGTGCTCACAGACCTCGAGGAGCACGCTGCCAAGCCCTGCGGTCTATACAGGTGGGCAGTGCAGCGCAGCCATAGAGTGGTGCGGGCGCCACCCGGGTGCACAGTGGTACTCAGTGCGCTCGTGATATGAAGTGCATTCTCCTGTCCAAATTAAAGACAGCCTCGCCGTGCAGCATATCCTGTCCTCGGCTAAGGATGAAACTCGGTGCAGTCTTGTTGTTCTGGAGGTTTTCGTGAGCCACGGTAGCAATCTCCAATAAGAGAAGGTAACAAGAGCAGGGACACCCTACACGGGCCATTTCACGCTTCTACTGCGATTCAGATGCAGCACGCATCGATTTCATTCTAGCGCCGAATATAGCGGGGCTTGTTCTCTCTATTTCCGGAATAGTTCCGTTACCTGAACAGAACCAATGATAATGTTTAGCAACCTGTGGAGACCGGGAATAACAGTCTCTCGCTAAAATGAAAAATGTTTTTAGTGAAGCGTAGTACATATAAAGCAGGTTTCCTAATGTTGTATCGGCGGCGGTAAATGCACCCTGCGTTTCCCGCGAGAGTAGAATACCAGAGTTGCTTGGAACCCGGATAGGTCGGGCAAGTTGGCCATTCAGCCTCGGAAAGATAGTGCAAAGGGCAGTAAATAACCACATATAAGAGCATAGAAACGTCGCAGCTCAAAGCTGGGTGCTGCTGATTTAAATAAACCAAAGGCAGGAATTTTATGGGCGTTAACGAAATCAGCAGCTGGCAAGGCGCGACGACCCAAATGCTCCGGCAGGCCCTTATGTCGACGGTGCTTGCGCTGCAAGAGGACGGTGCAATCACCGGCGACATATCGGCCTGCCGGTCAATGGGGTCATCGCGTCATGCCAGCAGCCGGTTTTTTTATCTCAAGCCAAGATTGAAAGCAGCGCAATCGTGGCGCGCGGATTCGCTAGTCACGTGATTTTTTGTGTTTCGCGGGCTTTTTTGGAGCTCGGAAAAATATACACGAGGGGGTTACGTTATCACAAATAAATGGAATGGGGGTTTCAGAAGGTGCTCTCCAACTTTGCTATTCACATCTGCTGTCTAAACTGAATATTTACGCATTTAGAAAAAAATACCTTAATTTCTGCTTAATTAATAGCAATAGGAAAAATTGCCTAGAGGCGCAAGCCGGCTGGTAGCTGTATGCAAGTCGTTTTCCTGGCCTACCTCAAATATCTTATTTTTTAACTGTTGACTAAAATTAGCCTGGACACCCTGCATATGCATATACGTGTTCGTGTAATGAGGCCCTCATTTCTTTTCCATTGTGGGCTAGTGTATGTATATATATATATATATATATATATATATATATATATATATATATATATATATATATATATATATATATATATTAGCAAACAAGGGAAGGGAAATCAGGAACTCGTTTGACAAACTTATGAAGGAAGCTAGCAAAACCGAGGCACACAGGGGAATGTTTATTATTATTTTTTAATTTGTAAAGCTGAACGATGAGAGAAACATACTTGAATTAATATAATAAATTATTATTAATTGAAGTATTGAGTAAGCGATCAGAAACGCTGCTTTCATAATGGTTCCCACTCTTCCATCCTCTATTAAGCGGCGGCAACAAGCGGAAGCTCTCGGTCGCGCTGTCCATCCTGGGAAGGCACAGGGTCGTCTTCCTCGACGAGCCCTTTGCCGGCATCGACGTCGTCGCTAGGGGAAACATGTCCGGCAATCTGGCAGCGATCCGCAGCACAGCGAAAACAGCCATCGTGCTCACCTCTCAAGGGTACTGTGCGGACCAATAAGCGCGCATGTCAGAAGACAATTTTGTGCTGAGTAAGGCCTGTTACCTGCATTAGCCTCGCCGATAATACCGGCAAAGTCAAGGGAAGCTGCGTTACCACTAATGTGCAAGAGCGATATCGGCGTCATTCATGTGCTTAATACTCCTCCCAATACGGCCAAGGTATGTTCAGCAATGGCAGATTCATGTTTTCAGATTTCCGCACTACATTCAAAGCCGCAGAGTTTCGCATCCCTTTAAAGTTGATACATTTTGATGCACGCAACTTCAGAGCAGGTCACCGTTGGTTGTGTGGTTGCTCTAACTGTACTGCGCCAGGCCCGTTTAACAGCAGCTATTTTTGGTAAATATTAGCTTTTCACCATCTGGGTATGCCGTACAGGTTGAATTCCGAAAGCTGGAAGTGATTAATGTAGCTGTTGTGGCAGTTATATTAGGTAATGTAGGGTTTGACATCACGATTCGTCTCGGGTTGTGATGGTCGCCGTAGTGAAAGTCTCCTAAATAATTTCGGCCACCTGGGGATCTTTAACGTGCACTGACATCGCACAGCACACCGGCGCTTTTTGTGTTTCGCCTCCATCGAAACGCGGTTGCAGGAGCCAGGTTGCTCCTCTGCAGGATGTGAAGGGTTTGCGAACCGTTCGAACCGTTCTGACCAGAGCGAACGAGTTCGAACCTCTTGTGACAAGGCGCAAGACCGCCCGCGCATTTTTTGAACGCAGTCACCGCGCGCTACGGCGTAATTCAACCCGATGCCGCGCGGCTGGCAATTCTACCTCTGCATAACTCTACGTAGCCGCCGCCGTGAAGCCGGAGCACCCATTTTGATTTGTGCGCTAACTTCGTGATGGCCGTCGCCGCCGTACCGCGGCCCGTGCTCTGTCTTAAGGGTATGAAGCGATAGCTAACGGGTTAATGCCCATATATTCAGAATTGGCCTTTCTCTACTTAACATTAATGAATCCCTTGGAGTCCTAATCCCATTCATCGCGCAGAGATGCAGCTGTATGATGGACAATGCACTGTCGCCCTAAACGTGCTTGCGCGCATGGCTCTGCATGACCCTGAAAGATTTGGCTGCAGAAGCAGCCGCCTTTCTTCTATGTTGCTATGCAGCGGTCGAGTTGGCGTTCAATCTCTGATGTACTGCATAATCTGGAGATCGTGAAGTTGTTTAAGAATGAAGTTTATTCATCCATCATAACATTCCACCGTAAAACATCTTTCCTCGGCACGCTTCTAGTTTTCTGCTGTTTATTGGCAAAAATATATCTCATTGGTTTTCTGGTACAATCTTATCTATCCTTGCGAGCGCAGTACTAACTTTTTTACGCTAGACTTTGCTACATATTCGGACTGGAAGACCACTCACATTAATGTGTTGTTAACTGTCTTTTATAATACTCAAGAATTGCCTTTCATTTGAAATTAATGTCCAAGAAAGCTGTACTTTTATGTTGCGCGAGCAGCCCGCTGAGTAATAATCAAGTGAATCCAAGCATCCTTCGTCGATCCGATAATCGACATTTTGCCCTCAGTGCGCTATAAAGAGTTAGCAGCATATTGCGTGCAGCAGTCTAGAATAGCTGCGAGGCGATGCCGCTACCACGGCCCGCACAGGTTTCCACCATAGGAGACAATAATGTGACGCTACACTGCGAACATCTAAAATAGCTATTTGTATGCACTATGGTCAGCACAATGGATTGGTCATTCTGAACACATATACCACCAAACGCTGTTCTGGTTCTACATTTCTTGTGGCCCCAGGATGCTTCCCATTTTTTATTCCAACACTGTCATGCACAACGCTTTCCGACAGGCGATAATAGGCAAGCTCAACTTCGTTTAGTTAACCTCGCACAATGCGAAAAGTGCCGCATTTCGCTTTGGTATGGATCTTGTGGGGAACAACAGCGCGACGCCAGGCTTGATATCTTTTGTGTTTCCCGTGAGCTTGTCTCTCATCGCACCGGGTCCGCAGCATGGAGGAGTGCGAGGCACTCTGCGACCGGCTCTGCATCATGGTGGCGGGACAGATGACTTGCCTTGGGACCCTGCGGCACCTCAGGCACAAGTTCGGCACCGGGTACACCATGCAGTTGGTGCTAAAGCCCACCCCCGTGTCACGCGACCGAAGCAGAGGGGAGGGAGACACCACCGTTCGCGAGAAGGCTGGTCGCGCGCTTGACCTAGATGTGGCCAAGTCGTTCCCGGGAGTGCTCCCCCTTGGCACTCACGACGTAAGACTTTTCACGCGCTTTTCAAAGCAAAATTTCTTTTCCCACGACTTTAGATTACGCCTAGCAACATCGGCGGCGAGTGCCTGATCTTCGCTTTAGTGCGTTACGGCAAGGTCTTGAGCCAATTAAGAAGGGTGGAAATGGATATAACTGGTCCAGAACGTTTTCGTCTGGGCCACTTGGTTCTGCTCTACTCAGGCGCCTTTCTAATTGAGCTTTCGCTTCCGCCTGAACTTCGCACGGTGAGAAAAGTTTTGCTTAGAGATTTTGAGTCTGATGCAATCTGGTTTTTGTTTGTGGAGATTGGGGGTACAATGTTCTGATTTGTCGTGTACTGGCGCGCTCACGCATTAGCAATCATGAGGGAAGCGTGGGCTAGCGTCGTTGAAAGCAATAAATAACCATGCTTACTCCTCCTGAAGCATGACAATTGTTCGTCAGTAGCCTGTCCTAGCAGTATTCACTTTAATAACCCTGACATATGAGCGACTAGAAATAGCGCACGAAATATATGTCACTAGGAGTAATTCTGCTCAAATCATACGCAGAATTGCTCTCAGGCACAGAGCATTGCCGCAAAACTCAACGCTTTGCTAATATGCTCGCGAACGTTCGCCGATTGTTTTACGATTTATGGACATTACTGAAAATTGTTTTCATTGCGGAATAATGGCTCGGCTATATCACAACAGTATGCGGCCGGGGCGAATTGAAGATATACTGATAGTAGGTCAGTGAAACCCTGCGTCAGCACCTGTGTACTGGGAAGTGGTTAAATCGGTAGAGCGCTTGACAGCGCTTCACGTTTAGAAGAGACGGTCGAGAGGAGGAGGGATACAACAACGCAACGTTTCCCTCTTCATGCATGTTATTCTTGCTCCCAGTGTGCGGCGTTTTCGACGTTGCTCATGATGCTAAATGCAGATTTGAGCGGAAGATCGCATGTTCGAGGCTGCTTGCAGACTGCATGAATGCATCGCAGAAGATGCATACTGCCTTCTAGGTCTGCTCATAGGCGGCTGTAGTTGTTCTTTGCTCTCGAAGCCTCCGTCAACAGCCTCGTGTCTAAGCTTGTCATAGCCAGCTGTAGCACTTGCCAAGCTTCGCCGATTTGTGTGAGGCAACCGCGGAGGTACAATATAAGGATTTTCGTGATCCCATGCAAATTTTTAATTTCCCGCCTTTTCTCGTTGACTAAAATCACGCCACGACCCACATTTATTCTTAGTCATTGGCTGAAGCCAAAGGCATTGTGTCGGTTCAGCCAATGAGTAAAGGGAGGATTTTCAAAGATGGTATCGATATGGGAAGGAATCTTTATTTCAGACAGACCCAGTGTGTCCAGCGCCTGCCTCCGAGGAAGAGCAGATGGCGTCAGCACGCTTCATTTGTACGCTGTCGACTGTGCCTTTACTTTCCTCAAAAGCGAATTTTTAAAGCGGGCATTGCTAAGTTCTGCGGAGCAGAAGTAGGGGAATGAAGATAATCAAAGCAACTATATATAAAACCACAGCATGAGTGGCTACCAGTAATGCACGCCGCGCTAGAGGATGTGGCGATGGCAGTCTTGTAAGGCAGCGGAAACCGGGGCTTATTTGTCGAGCCACCGTCGGTTTAAATCCCTCTCAGGGCTGCTGATTGCTATCCGCTGGATACGATCCGGTCAGATCGTTAGGAATATTTTGACGACTTTCGCCTATATATCTATATTCGACCTTCGCCTTAATTTGGCAAGAATGAGGGCTCAAAAACTTCGCGTTAAATAACCGCAGAAGCACCTTCGCGCAAAATAATGCAATGCGTTCTGATGAAACAGTACAAAAGAGCACTAATGGCAGCCATTGCCGATGGTTTTGTGGCAGCCTTAGCCTAAACGCTGGTTTGCTGGTGGCTTTCTTGATATTAGCGCAGTTTCAGTGGAACGACACCGCTCCAAAGTTATAAGTGTATCTGTTTTATAACAGGCGACCTTAGCCGACAAGCTGTTCATGCGGTAGTAAGAGATCAAGAGCTAAGAGAAGTTGTCCAGCTGCGTGTGCATCGTCATCGTCCATTATTTGTGTGCGATTTACGATATATATGTATCATGTTTGAGGATTTCATGCAGCAGTTCCAACGTGCTTTTTTTTAAGGGGGGGGGGGGGGGCGAGTGGTTGTTTCTTTCGGAGCCAGGTTAACAGTCGGCCCTCGCAGGAATTTTGTTTAGTGCAGAGGTTTCTCCATGTCTCACGCTGCTTGCAGTATAATGTTGAAATCGGCATGACAACGAGATAACTTCCTGTGGCCCAAGCCACTCTTGCAATAGCCGCATTCCGCACGACACAAGCTACGCTTTGCAATTTTCTGCTACACTATCCCCATTGTAAGCACTGCTGTTAAAGTTCAGGAAATAGGTCGCCAGTCATTATCACTAGAGGCTTGGGAAATATCAGTAAGTGGGGTTCTGTGTCAGTAGATCATGAAAGTGGTGCCACATCACTGACAGTTTTTGATGCTGCGTTCCAGAACGTGCACGACTACCACATCACGAAGAAGCTGCCATGGAGCACGATGTTTGATAAGATCGAAGAGCTCGAGCAGTCGTTCACGTTCTCCCGTGTCTTGATTCAAGACACCAATTTGGAGCAGATCTTCATTGGGTTCGCCCGAAAGAGAGGCGTGCCTGGCGGAGTCTGACACGCCGTTGTCTACCCGGATTTGTATCTCATAATCTTTGTGCACACTTAATACTGTTATATCATGCGCGTAAATTCCCCTCATCACTTATTGCTAATGTTCATGGGCCACTGAGACTTTTTATCGTGATGTTGTACTCTTGCGCCCTGGTGCTTCAGGAGCAGACACTTTCGCGTGCGCGCAAGAATCACCCTACAGGCGCCAGCTGCTGAAGTGGGATTGTGTTACATACGCACAACGCATTTTGTATTGCTTTGAGCGTGTCTATTGAATTTAAAGCTGCCGAAAGGCACTGATAGTCTGCCGTGCATGCCATTGCTTAGTACGTAAGCGTATGTCTAAACACGTTAAAAAAAATGTCGCATTATTTATCACATTTTGTCCAACGTTTCACGGCAGTTGGCTCCTAGTATAATAAACTGGCTATCACAAGAGCCTGCACTCTTTGCAAACGAGGCACCTAAATATTTTGTAATTGCTAAACAATCTCCATGAAATAAAATTTGACCATATTAAAAAAAGAAACTGGTTCTTTAAAGCATTCGTTAATTTGAAGACTATCTTTGAGGCCTAACCATGCTATCTGAAAGATTCTAGAAGTTTCATTTTTGCCCGTTACTGCGCCAACTTATTGATACAAACGAACTTCACACTATTTTTTCAAACCAACGTTCGATGCACCGTTCGAAAATGACGTTGTAGATACCTAGATTCCAGTGAGCACTCCGGCACAACAAATTTACCAGCATCCGTTCTTGGATGGACGGATAGGTATAGTTTAAGTTTTGTAACTGTAGATACGAAACTTTCAAGTAGATATTTGCTAAGCACTGCGTGAGATGCTGCTGATGCAGGAATGACATCCACCGGTGGGCTCTTTATTGCACGTAGTCGGGAGTTGCGTAGAAACCGCATTGAGATGTTCGCACTGGACTGCATTCAATTTCCATCAGCGTACTATTTCGGGAGTCGGGACCCAGCGCTATATCATGGTGCATTGTGTTGTAAGGGCGGCGCAAAGCCACTTGATTTTTTTAAATTTGAGACAGAAAATTCATTTAGCTCTTTCTAACAACAGATGTCTGATAACAATAGGCACAATAGCAAAGAAAACAAACGATAATGTCTCGTCCTTGCCGGATCTCTGGCACAGCGAATTAGCCCCAACCTCTTATTAGTACCACCCTGAATTTTTGTTTTGCTCGGAGCGAAAGTGCACGCACATTTATTTGCTAATGGTTGCTTCCAGAACTCTAGTCAGGAAGACTAAATATCTGAAGCTAAAGCCAGGCGCCCAGCTAGGTAAACGCTACGAGAAGGAAAAGACTTCAGGAAACTCACACTTAGTGGTATATAGAATAACCCGGCATTCGTTAAACCTGTGTCTAGTCGCGATCACTATGGTATACTAATCCACCTTCTCATTAACTAAGGCATAGCATGCTGTATTACTGTAGAGGAACTGAAAGCTTCGTGTAAACTATTCTAGTGGAGCTCAATATAATGAAGGTAAGAAACGAATTCGGTCATGCTTCATTAGTTGAAAGTGTTAGTCTACGTGGACTAGCCCCACTACTGAGTTCGGCTGCTTTGAGTTGGTGGTGCCCTGTACCACCAGCAGCGCATCCGTCACTTAAAATTGAACAAGCATGCCACCTCAAATAATTTCACACTAACGCACTTCTCGCCTCATATTGCTTTTAATTTTGGCTTACACGATACAGTTCACTGCCTCTGCATTCCGCGTCTCTCATAGCCTGAGTCGCTTTGGGATGTTAAACCCCCATAAACCATAAACCAAGCCTCTGCATTCCTTTGCATTCCGCAGAAAAGCGGAATCCAGTTTAGCACTCCTTCCACTTCGTCGGCGCATTTCTAGCCTCTGTCTATTCTTTAAATATTTCCATAGTTTGCTGCGCTGCGCTCCCTACATTGCCCCGCCAGCCGGCATATCTCACCACTCATATCTCAATCACTCTTTTTGTTAAAAAAAGAGCGACTAGAGTCATTGCAGGCATTTCATATCTAGAGCCTACAGTTCCACATTGGGATAGCTTAAATATATTAAATATTTATAAAAAAAATACACTGCGGCTTGCCAGTCATGCTCACCACATGTTTTACACAGGAACACTCACAGATAATGCACACTCACCAACGCCAAAACCAAAACTACCTGGTAAGAAATTATTGTACCAGGCCGCCCAGAATAAGAACAAATTATGCCTCTAAAACTACGCTGTACCAGACAAGAGTGCTTCTAAATTCCAGCAAACATAGGAAAGATCTCATCCATAAATAAACAAAGGAGCGCAGTTTAGGAAAAAAACATTTTAGTAGAACCGTCAACCTTACACTGGTGAAAATGTTCCTAATCAATGATGTATACGTATTTTTGTTTTGTTTTTCACATTTTGACTTGTCTGTGGTAATTTGCAATTGTAATTCTTGTGTGCTAATTCACATGCTTTATTACTGTGACATATGTTACGCTGTGTTGCTCTGTCAGGTGTACGAGGGGGGATGGGCCTCGTCAGGCTTACTATGCCTGTTACCCTCTCCCTCAAGTATGTACACATGCTTGGAATAAACAACTTTACTTACTAGCATACTTTACTCACTTTGTTTACTCACTCACTTAATTACTTCCTTCCTACATTCTTCATCCTTTCCAAATGTTTAGCCTACGTGCCCGTACTGTTACCTGTGCCGTTTGTTTTTTTCACCGTCTTTCTGCGTACTGGATCCATCTCTCCAACGACATCACTTCCATCACGTGCCCATCCACATTCGCCGAACGTGTTACGGGCCACGGTTTAAGTTAACACTTGTTCAATATAATTTTTTGTTCTCACTCTTCATTTAACAACCCCCGTGAATCCTTGAGGTATTAGAATGAATTGAATGAAATGCGAAGGCACACACAATGCTAATTCTATATTCGGTTAATGATGCCATTACTGTTTATTTTCTCTGAGTTGCCCTTTACTCCTATAGTGCTTGGCTTAAAGCGGACTCGGCAGATGACGAACACGTCTTACCCGATCAGGCGTCGTTCTCCAGGGGGCCCTAGTGCTGCCTTGTAATGAGGTTTTGTACTCCGCCTCGAGGTGAGAAGTGGAGCAGAAAGGGCTTGCGTATACAGTTTGCGCCAAATGCGATCTGGCCGCCTACATGGCAAACTCTCAGCTGTTGTCCCTAAAGCGAGCCTCGAGCAGAGACAGGTCGGAAGAAATCTGCTCTAATGAACGAAATGTGTATATATTTTTATTAGGTCTCAACTAGCATTTGACTGATGTGAGAGACAGACACATTTTTCCTGTCGCGTACAACTTCTGAAGAACTGATTTGTAAATGTGACCCTTGTTGGATAGGTTTCAGGCACTGGTCCTATTGTAAACGTACATGGGAGAAAATGATTGGAAGATCGCTTTCTCTCCATCCTGAATTCGCTCGTACGACAGCATTGCTGACACTACTCCAGTATGTGCTGCCGACACTATTCCTATAAACGATGCAATTGGAGCTTTGTCGCCGCTTGGCATCAAACGGAACTGGTTCATCCTTGTGCCCAGCCAACACGAAGTATCGGACAAGTGTGTCTTTCAACAGGAATAAACACAGAGAGCAAAGGGAAAAAAAAGAAACAACCATTTCCTGATTTCTCGCCAGCACTCAAGCGCAGACTAGTGAGGCTTAACGGAGTACCTTGTCCGCCATTATAGATCCCACTTTCCAAGCATAATAAATGGATTGTTCTGCCACCGACGGCACGTTATCTTAATTGGCAACACTCAGGATGAACAGAATGCAGTCTTTAGACCGCAATATGGAAGAGGGGCGATCAATTGCGAATCAGTTATATAAATTAAGGTCGCCCTAAGAATCCCAAAAATTATCATGATTGATTGAACGCTTGCGCTTCGGCGTCTTTAAGTCACCAACACTTCAAGCAACAGCAGCCGCTGTATTATATTTGCGCGTTGGTGCCACGGCGTTTATGATCATTTACCGTGTGCACGATTGGCAGGGACATTATCGAATGACGGGCTGGCGGAGCTGTGGCGTCATGCACACGCATTTCATTGGTGATATGGCCCTGCCCTCTCCCACCAGCTCCCGGCCCCACAGTGGCTTAAGTGCGGCAGCTGGGGCGCAGTGTCCTGCCCTGTTGTATACGAGCCCGCTTTAGAGGCACAGACAAACCTGGGCTACATATCTCACCGGTGGGCGCTGCACACGCAACCTTCCGTGCCAGCAACGCATTTCATTTGCGTGTCACTGCATCGGTGGCAGGTTATGGTGTTATAGTGCTTATATACGAGCATGGTTAGCTCGTACGCAACGGGTGCAAAAGACAGGTGGCCGTCACGCTCCTGTAACTAGTTGCGCCCTTCTACGGCTGGCCTAAAAGCGCGGTGAGCTGAAGATGAAAATAAAGCGCTCACCTGGTCGCGTGCACACGACGCCTCCGTACATGACTTTATTTCGAGCGTTGATATGAGTCAGACGTTCTTTTCGCACCCCGCCAAAGCTCTGCGCCCAGTAGCGGCGACGGGCGACATAACTAGCATGCATCCGGCGCACCGAAGCCCGCACCCTGGAGTTCCTGCCTCTTCGCTATGGACGCAGATTAAGACCAGCCGCAGATATCCGACCTTGAGGAGCGTTCGCGTCTCCAGCTGTGGCCACTCCACCTGCTCTGCCCTATCGCTAGGTGTGTGCAAGTTGAACCTGAGCTGTAAATCAATGGCGTCCGGCTACAGACCTGGCAGTACCTCATCTTGAAGACGGAGCTGCCCGCCGATTTCTATTCGCATCTGTATCTTCCACAGCCGAGTGAGTGCTTTTGTGACCACTGGAAAAATGTCAAGCGTTATTGGTGTTCGATTTCACCGTACCTGTTAACGTTGAATTAAAGCTGGACGCCACAGAATGGCCTTTTGTTCGGCGACTTAGCGTCACTTAGCGAACGACAATTACGCTAGCGATATAGCATTGGGGCCAGAGCCGGCCATGCGCGAATTGCCTTGTATTTCGACCATGCAATGAAAACAAAACGACGAAAAAAAGAAAAACGCCATCCAGGCGACTTTTATTGCGTCGGAGAATTTAGGCGAGAAAGAGCGCGACGCATCGAGCCGAGCTAACTGACATGCTTGTCGATAAAATGGGGCACCGGCACGATTGTCTAGATCCAAGATAGCTGCTGCTAGATGGCATTGCAACGCAGTTTTTCAGAGCTTCGCCACCGGCTGCGTGTTGTATACCACTTTTGCTCACGACTGTAAAATACAACGTTTATTGCCTCACCTACTCTGCCTGCCTCCGGTGTATCAATGTTACAGCAATCATTTTTCTTTCCATAGCTCGCCGCGTTGTTCCTAACTTAAGTTGAACCCTTTTCGTTAGCCTGCTACAGAGACAGCTGTTGTATACAGTCCTATTAGGGGATATTGTTAAATTGCCATTCATGATCTGAGAGATCCCGCCATATGCGTTCCACCCCATTCTAATTCTTCTAATTCCCTCTCATGGTCCGGATCAGCGGTGCCTACCTCCCGTAAGTGTACGTATTTCCTTAGAACTTCCAGCACCTCGCTACCAATTGTGAACTGCTGTTCCCTTGCTAGACCGCTGAACATTGCTTTGGTTCTCTGCATTTTAATTTTAGACCTACTGCTCTGCTCAGCTTGTCTAACTAAATTATCATGCTGTGCAGTTTATCTGCTAAGTGAATCGGCAAGGCAATATCATCAGCGAATCGCATATTGTTTAGGTATTCTCCATGGACTCTTATTCATAACTGTTCCGAAAATGTAGGTCGTCGCTGTCGACAAAATTAACAATCATTTGCATTAACGGACGAGGAAAATTAAGAAGCAGTCACATTAAGGGGCGAGAAAAACGTGATTGTTGCTTTGTACTGATGTGCCGAGAATCAATTCATATCAGAGTTAATTGATGGACTAGTTGCTATTTTAGATTTAAGTTAATAGTTTTAAACGCAATAGTACATGGCCTCAAAAGAGAACAAGGTTGAACACAGCGCTGTGTTCATTCTTCACTTATTTGACAGTGGGCTGTTGCGCTGAAAGCAACGAACTTAAATCTTATACTCATGGTTATCACTGGAGCTGTTGCACGCAGGAAAGTTCTGCCTGTGATAGTGTAACTCTTTTAGTTCATAGGAAGTGTTGCACTGGCACACTTTGTTGAAAGAACACACTTGCATTTCTCGCAAACCATGATTGTCTTCGCTGGTTTCTCCAGCAGCGTTTGCTGCTTGTCATGTACGAACTATGACGAGCTGAATTTATCAAAAGGTGATGTCTCTGCTTGCATTTGGTCTCATGTCATTGTTCTGTTACGTACCTTATGTTCAGAGCATATGAGAAAAAGGGTTTATTGGCGGGAAAGGCATAGAAGTTGGCCTGAGCAATAAATATCTGGCCTGCTACTCTACACTGGAGAACGGAAGAGGCGAAAAAAGAGGGTCACGATGGGGGATGATAATGATGGGGAAGGCAGATGAAAATACATAAAATATAAAAAACAAAGCACACTTCCTAACATCACAAACGCGAGGCAAGGTCCGTGCCGCTCAAAAAGCCATAGAGCGCTCGCGTTGCCTGTACAGTTTTCAAACAATCTGGCCAAGCGCCGAGGATCCAATTCTCTGAGAGGGGCCTTGTGTCCACAGACTTCAAAGCATATGCGATCTAGAGTCTTTCACGCACATATGCCGGACACGCTACTAAAACATGTTCTATAGTCTCTAGCACGCCACATGTGGTACAGTCCGGGGAGTCCACTTGTTCTCTTAAGTGTAAGTATTTGCGCGAGAAGGCGACGTTTAAATGTGAGCTATCGATTATGCATGCAATAGGGCGTGGCATTCCGCAAGGAACAGGCCATCACCGGATCTAGCCGTTTACGCCATTTAAATGCCGTTCAGAGCATAATGTTTCTTGTAAGCTTAGTTGGTGTCAAGCATGCATGTACTGGGGGTGTTTTATGCCATGCGATAGTTGCTTGGCAGCGAACAGTGCTTCTGCTGTGCCCTATTCTTCACGAGATGCTGACTGAAGGCAGTGTCGTGCAACAACTAACACGTCTGCAATCGTCTAGTCATTTAGCAGTCTATCATGACATAAGAGCCGAAGATGGTGGTCCAGCTTAGGACTGCAGTAGATCTACTCACTGAGGGCAATGGCGTTTGGCGGGCGGCTTTGAGTGCGGAGGGATTGCCTGTGTGCGGAATGGAAAGTCCTGGAGTCAGCGTGGAGTGAACACTGCCAACATGTTAACACATAAAAGATTGTTCGTTTCCGGTGTGAAAATAGGAGCAAAGTGCTCGACTGAACATTTTCATCGTGATCAGTTCTGCCAGTGATGTGGCTATGCTACAGTGTAAAGAATTGTCAGCGTGACACTGCTTCAAGTGCTCGGAGTGTTGGAGCTTTCACACCAGTGCTTACCGAATTATCACCAAACAGATACCAAGTGGCATCACCGTGAAGCATTAGAAAGGACAGAAATTCCAGCCAAACGCTGTGGAATTTTTTCTGCAGGAGCACAGCTTGAACAGCTTTTGTGTGCGCTGAATTTGCACTGAGACGGAAAACGTTTACGAGAGTGGGCTTGTTGATGGCACCGAATGGAGTGGTTACCAGGAGTAGGGGCGTAGCTTTCGTGCTATGATTGCATACAGCAGCAAGGACGAAGCATGTGACTCAAGCCACAGCTGCATGCGTTCACTATCTATTGTGTGCACACCGGGGCATGTAAACAAAGAGGTGGCCGTTTCTTTTGCCGGTCAACTGTGCACGCAATAGAATGCTGCATGTTTGCAGTCAGCCTGGTGAAAGACCATAGAACCCAGTCAGATGAAGTTAACGCGTGAAATTCACCGCTAAGGGTTGTCGATGCAAACACAGGCAACGCAACGTGTGGGCAAGAATGATGAGGAATCCGGCTGAATGCTGCAACAAAAGCTGTAGGGTGTACGCACACACTTCCCCTTCACACTTCACACTTCCCCGATTCACTTTTACCGATTGTGACCCTTTGATAACGGTTTATTAAATATGCCGGAACCCACAATACTGCATTTTCAATAAATCCTAGGCTTCTCAAATTTCAAAGTTAGTTCACGATGTGAAACATTATCTAATGCCGTCCCAAAGTCTATACATACAACATTTATCTGCTGGCATTCATCTGCAGCTTCAAAAAGGTCAGGTACAGTTTCGATTAGCTGTGTCACTGTCGAAAGACCAGATCAGAAACCGTGCTGAACTGGGCATAATAAATCGTGTCTTTTCAAAACAATGCAAAATATGTTTTGCTATTACATGCTCTAGGACTTTACAGCAAAGAGAAGTGAGCGAGACTGGTCTATAGTTTGCACATACCGTATTGCCAACTTTAAATATCGGTATGACGGTCGCATCGCGCCAGTCCTGCGGTACTGAATGATCCCGCAAAGATTTTTCGAATAAAAGCTGCAAATAATACGACATTTATTCAGCATATCTTTGAAGAAATGCCGTCGGTATTTAATCCGAGCCACACGATTTTTTTGCGTACAACGTAAGCAAATGCTGAAACACGCCCTCCCTTGAAATGCGTAGGTCTTCCATAGGGTATTGTATTGCGCAGACTAAAAAATCACCGTCACTATCACATCTATACTTGCTGAAAACTGATTGGAAGAAATGACTAATTACGTCTGCAATATCTTTTTTTTTTCAGTCACGACTACGTCGCCATCCATTATATGTTCTATTGGATTCTTTGTATCTGTGAAATATCGCCAAAACTTTTGGGGCGAGCATTTGAGGAAGTTTGAAAGCGTTTTATTGAAGAACGTTTTCTTCGACTCCACCAATGCAGATTTTAGCATATGATTGGTTATTGAAAGTTCTGTTGCTCTGTTTTTTCTTCCTGAATCTTTTTATCTTACGCTTAAGGTGTATGATATTCCTAGTTATCCATAGATGTTTTGCTTTGATTTCTTTATACGTGTGGGAACAAAATGATCTATGCAGTGTTTGCTTATACCTTTAAATTGGTCCCATAATTCTTCTACACTTTCGCTGTAGGATGCTAGTTCAAATTCAATAAAGTTTTCTTCCAAAACGTCTAGGATAGACGTGTCATTCGCACGGCCATAATCCCTAACATGCGTCACGGCATATGGTTGCTTACAGATTCTTGTGTGCAGCGGGACATTCAAGCAAACCATATGATCTCATAAACCATTCTCAACTGATACAGTATAGTATTGTATTCTGCCAGATAGGAAATCCAAGTACAACAATGACTGGGACTTTGGTGTAACTTTTGTGAAGTCTTTAACTATTTGCTTAAGGTTATGAGAAAACAAGATCTGCATCATTTTATTGGCGCTCCTTATTTCTACATTGCCAGTTGATAGACTTTCCCAGTGAATATGTGGCAAATTAAAGTCACCAGCCATTATTAGTCTTGTGTTTTCATTTACATTGGAGTTAGGAATTCATTAAAGCCATCCAAAAATTGTGGCGGAGTGACTGGTGGTCTGTACACAGTCCCTAATATATACCACATGTTTTCACAGCTGATCTTGCACCAAACCGTTTCAGGGAGACTGCAATCAAGAGCGTTTGCGTTTATAGCGCTTTTCACAATAATAGCGACGCCACCACCTCTGGAATCCCTGTCGCATCTAAACACCTTGTATTCAGGAGGAAAAATACTACTGTCACTAATTGCATTATGTAACCATGCCTCAATCAACATCAATACATTAGGCTTCTGAAAAATTAGTAGATACTCTAAATAAGTTACTATATTTGCTATACTGCGGGCGTTTATAAGTAGAATTCTGAGCTATGAACGAGAAGAATCTCTTTCCGTGTCCGAAGCCTTGTCTGAAGTTTGCAACTGAAGCAATGTCTGGCTAGCTGTTTTTTCCCTCTTTTTGAATCGAAGAACCTCATCTTGCTCAGTACGGTACCGACACCGCTCATTCCTTTCACTGTCCCAGACGTAGATATGATTGTTGATCTTAAGCTCGTCATTTACCAGTTTTACCTTGTTTGCCGTTTGCTCGCTCCTTTTCACTGCATTGCCATAGTTTTTTTTGTACTTCCACAGTTTCTTTAGCAAAGTCTAGACTTATGCTTATCAAGCTGCCTATCAGCTTGCCGCAGTTCTGCATCACACTGTTTTTCTCACGAATTATAAAAATGCATGATTACCGGATGATTACTATCATCTTTTTTCTGGCCAGTACGATGAATCTTGTCGGTCGTGTTTACTTGTACTCCCAAGGTTCCTTTAAATACATTCTCAATAACAGCTCGTTTCAGGTCGCTGTCTGATTCACCCTTGTCCTCATCGATACCAAAAGCCAAGCGATTATTGGATCGGCTTCTATTTTCATACTCTACCCGTTTATCCGCCTGATGATGAACAAGCGATTCTAGGGTTTGTACTTGCTTGTTCAATTCTGCAATCATATTAAGGGTCATTTTTTGCATTTCTGATTCAGTTCGGTCATTTCAACTCTTAATGCATCTATTTTAGCATCTGATGAAGCATGACTATTAATGATTAATTGCAACATTTCTGCTCTTTTGGGCCCAGGATTTTCTTCAACATCTTCTGAAACCAACAGTGTCAACACCATGGACCAAGAGTCAACCAAAAAATTCAGGTTACTGCGAGGGCGCGGCAGGGCTAACAAAAAGCGGTTGTCACTTCTAAAATTTGTAGCATTAGCCAAATAACGAACCTGCAACAGCAGTAGCGTCCGCTTAAGCATGCTGTCGATAGGCTAGGTGCCGTGCCCTCTGAAGCCTCCCATGATGCTCGGCTCCTTTTGTAGCCGGTCCACTGATGACGTCACCTTCATCGACGGAAGACGATCCACGAGCCGGATGCCATTAATCCCAAAGTATTGATAAAGCGCGAAGAAAAGCGGTGCCTCGTCCGGACTGCAGACCGATGTAGCGTTGACGAAAATCCATGGGAAATCCTGCAACAGCAGTAACGTCCGCTTAGCAATGTTGTCGCCAGGCCAGGTGCCGTGCCCTCTCTAAATATAAGATATGAGTCCGTACCGCAAAACGACGAAGAGTAATCTGAATTTTGTCTGTGGCGAGAAGCTTACTGTCCAATTAGGTTTTCGATAAATACCCACCGGATTTGTTTGACCAGCCGTCAAAAAATTTAACTCTTCTAGCCACAATCTCGACATGCGGCAGTTTTTTTTCATGGACAATACCTTCGCCTAAACCAGCCCATTTCGATGGGAGGCACACAGATATAACGGTTTAAATTGTTTTAGCTTTCTTTTCGCGCAGACTCGTGTTAAGAAAGCTTATTCCCTGTGACTACAAAAATTTTACACAACGCATGTGTGGCGTAGTTAATAACTGCCATTCATTATGTTTTTGTTTTTGTTAGTTACCGACCGGAATACACGCAATCAGTGCTCTCGAGTGGTCGGTGCACCGTTGCTGTGTGGGGAGCCATAAGCATAGACGGACTTGGGCCATTAGCACGGATCGATGAAGCGTTAATGCACCATCATACTGCGACATTATTAAGATTACCATGGTGCCGTAGACTCTGGACGGCCCGTTTCCTGACGGATAATATAGGCTGCCGCACGAAAGGAGGCAGTACACACTGTGCGCCTTGCAGGAGCGACCCTTGACTCTTGGGGAGTGCTGAGACTACTACCATGGCCTCCAAGTGGTGCGGACCTCAATCCAATTGAGAATATGTAGGGTTTGATGAAAAGGCGCCTCGCAGCTCAAAGTCGTCACATCGCCAACGCAGATGCCTTTAGAGAAAGATTCAAACGGCATGGGGCGCGCCGCGCGCAGACACTGACACTGATTCTTCTCTCTACGCGCCCATTCCGCGCAGAATCGTCGAAGCTATTGCTGCGGAAGGCAACTACACAGGTAACTAATTTATTTGTCATTATGCTCTTTTGTTTGCTTGAGAATGCAACTCATTCTGAATACATCTTTTTACTACCATCAATTGCATGCTTCTTTTTCCCACTTGAAAAGAGCTTGGTATAGCCTAATGCTCAAAATGAAACATTTGCGCGTTATTAAGAGAACTTCACACCGGCGCAACCATGGAGTTTTGGAAGCATATAGATTTTTCACTTAAGCAATATCGCGCGACGAATTACGGTAACATTTTCGCGGAGCGGAACACGAGGACCAATGCGCCGTGCGACCAGAGAAATGACTAAATACAAATACGACTCTCCCGCTGCCCGGGACAGGACCACGACGAATTTTTGTGACGATATTCTTAGCTGCGCCATGAGGTGGAGCAAGGCCTACTGGGAGATGGGGAGGTTATTCTGGGTAAACAGTAAGAAAGTGCCCATCTCGGTTGCAAATATTCAGCTACCGCACATATGCGGAAGCTGGAAAAATGAGGCATTGCAGTTACGCTTAAGAAAGCACTTTGCAATACGATACACAAGCCTCGTGTCTATTGTCGTCGTTCCGTTCCTTGTGGCTGCAGAAACACAGCACACAAAGGTTTCGTTAAAATGCATATTTCCTGGCAAGGAAAATAAAGACAGCAGGGGTCTCTAAGACACATAAGAAATAGCTCATCGTTGATATCAGTATCAAGCTGCAAGGCTGTTCTTACAATGTTGCTCCCTTAAACATCTAAATCGTACATAGTTGACCAGCGTTTGCCAGTGTACTTTTAACATTGGATGAGTGGTAGAAAAGCTAGATCAATACAGACGACTTTCTTGAATGGCATAGCCATTTATGGCAGACGGTGGGGACACTTTGTCTAACATGGCCAATGATAGCCAGGATTCCAAGATGGCACAGCCAGGAATGGCAAAAAGTGGGAGAATTCTGGCTAACATGGCCCATGATAGCCATGATTTGATGACGGCACAGCCAGTACTGGAAAAGCGATGGAGAACCAGAGACATCATTGGATGTTATTGTAATTGCTTCAGCTAATATCAGATACTCATTGGGAACTGTGCACCAACTTAGGGCCATGCTTTGCCAACGATTTTCCAATATTGGCCCGCTGTATTGTGCTACCTGGGCGGTACCCCGCACTGCCCCTCCCAGGGGAAATCAGCCAGTTGCCATTTTCTGTCCACCCTGCACAGTTTTCTTTCCTATATTCTCTCTCCTACCTATCCTGCCATCTGAATTCATCCTTATTTTCTTACTTTCCGGGCAGCGAGGGTTAACCATGTGCGTACTGGTCTACATTGGCCCTCATGCATGGAGTCATAGTGACCGCGTATGATTAGTGTGTCTAACGCATCTCCACGTTGGGGCTCCATGGTGAGCGGCCAGCGCGAGTGCGGAACAACATACACTATCTTATGGCTAGCAAAAAGAGGCAGTGGGGGACTACCACAGCCTCTAACATCGACAAGCTGTTGCTACTGGAGAAAAAGTCAGTGCGCGTCATTTCCGGCTCCTCATATGATGCTCATACAGAACCCCTCTTTGGTAATCTGAAAATCCGTCCAGTTCAATTTCTGTATAGTGAGAAATTACTCAAGCGATACTTTAAAACAAGAAAAGAAGAAAATAATTTCGTTGCAGCATTACCGAACCTGATGAGAAATGATAATGTTTATGAAACATGTCACTAAGAATTATGTGCACATTCCGTCAGTGCGCACAAACTACGCCACTCATTCATTGCGCATGAGATTACCGTTCGTAATAAATATTCGTAATTTCTGAAAAAAAAATCCAATCAGCTAAAACAAAACGTATAAGAAAGGCTGCGCCTTTTCCTACATGTTTTACAACTCTCAACAGCGTGTCACTTTCTCTTGTTTTTCCGAACGTTCCTATTGTGTGCTTTGTTATTCTGCATTCACCCGTGCTTCCCTGCTGTCTTCCTTTGTTTGTTTTACTCAGGTATTATCCATGTATTTACCTTGTGTCATTACCGAGAATGTTTTTTACCAGTATATTGTGAACTGTCCGTGCACAGTTACTAATGAGAGAATTGTTCATTTAGTTTTCAGTCATTACTCTTCATGTTCTGAATTATCAATTTGCAACTGACGATGCCAAAGTTCTATCATTTATACATGTCCGTACGCACATGAATTGTTTAGGGGCACAGACCCCGCCAAGCTATCTTCTTTAGCTTTATGTCTGCTTCAGATCTCTGTAAAGATGTCGAATAAAGATGAATGAATGAATGAATCCTTCTGATTGGACCTTGAAAAGGGGCCGCACCAACGTGAATCATGTCCCGCAAAAGTCTATGGGAAGCTTTCAAAAGTTTTTTGTTGTGCACTACATAACCGACCATCTTGTTATCAATTTACCAGCTGTTATCAGCTTTCGCAATTGCAAATATTTTCAGAAAATGCGTTGGAAAAGACTTCAAAGAGAAGCAAAGAACAGGAGATGTCCTCGTAGAAATCTAGACTAAAGACCAGAGCGTCAGACTAATAAAAATAATAATTGTATTTTGCGGAAAGGAAATGACGCATTGTCTGTCTCGTATATCGTTGGACTCCTGAACCGCGCCGTTAGGGAAGGGCTTAAGGAAGGAGTGAAAGAAGAAAGGAAGAAAGTGGTGCCGTAGTGGAGGGCTCCGGAATCATTTCGACCACCTGGGGACCTTTAACGTGCACTGACATCGCACAGCACACAGGTGCCTCAGCGTTTTCCCTCCATAAAAACGCAGCCGCTGCGGTCGGGTTCGAACCCGGGAACTCCGGATCAGTAGTCGAGTGCCTTAACCACTGAGCCACCGCAGCGGGTTCCTTTCTTCTTTTCTACAAAAACGGGGCCCAGGTAGAACTTAGACAGAAAACACCGTTTCAGTCCTATTTCATCATCAAGTCATGGCTATCATGGGCCATGCCAGCTGGAGTTCTCCCACTTATTGCCAGAATTGTGTAAGCCATTTTCGAGACCTGGCTATATTGGCCTTATCTTGCCACCCATTATCCAGTGTTAAAAGTATACTGGCAGACGTTGGTGACCATTGCGCCATCCGTTGTACTGGCTGGACAGAAGATTGATTTTAATGCCGAGTACCATATCGGCAGTTTAAAATTTTCGAGCGCGTTAAAACTCGTTTGAGCTCCTAGGGCTGGTCTTAATTGTGCGAGTTCAAAAATTTGAAGTTTTATTCTTATTCTTATACCGAACACTTCCGCAGTACACATGTGTGGAGTAGGATAAACAACGAATATTTTCCAACTGCGCAGTCGGAGATTGAGGCTTAGTTATAAAAAAAAAGAAAACTCAATGAAACCGAAGCTGTCAGTAGATCGCCGGCCAGAGGGAAGGAGCTCTCGTACAGGAAAAACTGGCATCGAGGCACCCTAGGAAAAATTAAAGGAAGAGCGTGTCAACGTACGCCGTCGAGGCGCGGCACGGCGGTCTGCCGCCGGATACGTCGCTGATCAACTGAGCGAACGTACAAAAGTCATGCAAGCTGCGGCAACCGGCTGACATGGGCTTTCGCTCGGTTCCTCAGCATCTCCGGCTTGGTAAACATTCCCATAAAAATTGATGGGGGCAATTTTTTGACCTAAAGTGCGGTGAGGCGAAAGCCTTTAGCGCAGCGTTGCTGCTTCCGTCACTGATGTGCGGTGTAGATGTTCATTAAGTACACAATTGTTTGTAAATCCTAAGTGCTGGAGACGTTGCAGAGCTTTTGGGAGACAATTGTCGATTCGACGCCTTTCTGCACTCTCCAGCGTCCTCGACCAGGAAAACTACATAAGTCTATGCGTCGGCATGAAGTAGCATAGTCGTTAGCACGCTTAGCTGCGGAACGGAAGAATGGTGGTTCGAATCCGATTTTCTGCAAGGTTTTTTTTTTCTTATCCAGTTGAACAGACGGAAGGACGCGAGCATGAGCCTAAAGGCTTTCGCCTTAATATGCGCCGCGAGTTATCCTGCATCGACCGCTGAAGCATACCAGCTGCGCCTGCCCGTAGCCCACTCAAAATATTATTAGCCCTCCGATACCGAAAGGCAGATTGTTCTCTTTAAAATCTTGCTGCCCTGAGAGCCACGGGAAAAGGAATATCTACAACCAAGTGACGAGGCAAGCGACACGGCAAACCACTCCGCACGAAGGCGCCGTCGTTCGCCACTCTCGCGCAATTCCGCGAGTACGCATATGTGATCTACGTGGAGTTCAACCTCACTTTAGGTGTTTGGTTTGATTTGGTTTATGGAGGTTTATTGTCCTAAAGCGACTCAGGCTATGATGGACGCCGTAGCCAAATGATACCGAAATTTCGACTCCCTGGAGCTCTTTAACGTGCACTGACATCGCACAGTACACAGGCCTCTAGAGTATAGGCTCCATCGAAATTTGACCGCCGCGGCCGGGGTCGAACACGAAAGCAGCAGATTGGACAGCCGTCGCCGTAGCTCAGTTGGTAAGAGCACCGGACGCGATATTCGGAGGTCGTAGGTTCAGATCCCACCGGCGGCATGGTTGGTTTTTCTGCTGCTTTATAAGTAATTTTCTTTAAAACCGATTGATTGGCCCTAGAAATTAATAAAAATTAAAAACATTCCCGTATGCACCTTGGTTTCGGTCACTGTTGGCTTCCTTAATATGTTTGTCAAACGAGCCCCTCATTTCCTTTACCTTGTCTGCTAATAGCTTAACGGGGGTCTCGGTTCTGGCAGTCTTATTGCCATAGGTAGCATAAGAGGGCTCTCGCACAGTTTCCGCCCTCGCCGTTAGATGAAGTTCTACGTCACACTCAGGGTATTACAGGACGTGCTACGTCCACCGCTATGGTCGAGGGTGGCGCTGGTGAACACTCTCAAGGTTCGCTTACACCCAGTAAACATAAATACCCACGAAAGCAGCAGATTGGACAGCCGTCGCCGTAGCACAGTTGGTAAGAGCACCGGACGCGATATTCGGAGGTCGTGGGTTCGGATCCCACCGGCGGCATGGTTGTTTTTTCTGCTGCTTAATAAGTAATTTTCTTTAAAACCGATTGATTGGCCCTACAAACTAAAAAAACAATTAAAAACATTCCCGTATGCACCTTGGTTTCGCTGACTTTTGGCTTCCTTAATATGTTTGTCAAACGAGCCCCTCATTTCCTTTACCTTGTCTGCTAATAGCTTAACGGGGGTCTCGGTTCTGGCAGTCTTTTTGCCATAGGTAGCATAAGAGGGCTCTCGCATAGTTTCCGCCCTCGCCGTTAGATGACATTCTACGTCACACTCGCGGTATTACAGGACGTGCTACGTCCACCGCTATGGTCGAGGGTGGTGCTGGTGAACACTCTCAAGGTTCGCTTACACACAGTAAACATAAATACCCACGAAAGCAGCAGATTGGACCGCCGTCGCCGTAGCTCAGTTGGAAAGAGCACCGGACGCAATATTCGGAGGTCGTGGGTTCGGATCCCACCGGCGGCATGGTTTTTTTCTGCTGCTTGATAAGTAATTTTCTTTAAAACCGATTGATTGGCCCTACCATTAAAAAAAATTAAAAAACATTGCCGTATGCAGCTTGGTTTCGGTGACTGTTGGCTTCCTTAATATGTTTGTCAAACAAGCCCCTCATTTCCTTTACCTTGTCTGCTAATATATATATATATATATATATATATATATATATATATATATATATATATATATATATATATATATATATATATATACAGCACTACACCAAGTCAGCGGGAGTACACGCCAGGTATATGCGATTCCACGGAATCAAATCATCTTAGGCAGCGGACCACACATACTGCGCCAAAAACTAAGGCGTACCATACGAGGAATATAGGGTGCTTTCTTTTTTTGGTCTTCGCATTCAAACTCTCTTCAAGATAATTAATGCACGTAATTGTTGCTTCCTTGCGACTTCCTCGGATACATGATTAATGCCCAATAAGCTGCCCGTGGTAGCCTGTTTGCTAACCTGTGAATCAGTTTTGATCGAAAGCACATTTTGTATCTGCAACCTGTTTTGGAGGGTGGTGCAGGGTTTGCAACATCACCTAGGTAATTCAGGCGGAGATATCCGAGTTATATTGATAATAGATATTGGTGGCTGTTTGAAACAGTATTTAAAATGATACATCACTGATGTATTTGCCCATCTAACCACTGTAAAGAAAAAAATGCTTCATTTCTATAGTACCATTGTGGTCTTGAGGTTTGGGTAAAAGTAATCAAATGTATCTTCTCTCCTTACCAAATTGAATGAGACATGTCGTGTTTGAATATAAAAAAAATTATCTGTAGTTTAACAACTGCTGAACCTGGTTAAAGAGCGAAAGTTGTGGTGTATCGGGCAAGTAGACGTGGCTTGGCATCTGAAATGTTGAGTGCGTTCTGCACACTGGATAGGCAGCGCATCCACTCTGCAACCCTAGCAGGTGGCGGTTGGCGATGAATGGTTGATCGCGAGAGGTTGGTCACCCAATGAACACTGTGGCCTATTCTACCGTTCTCTACCAGTGAATCGAAAGGTCAAAGGTCAAGTGGTGCGACATTTTTGTAGACCACATATGGTGAGGCCTATAGCCACACGACTTTTCGCTCACTTGAAGGTCAACCGGCAACGCACAACGAAACTGGCTTTACCTAGCGTAGTGAAGCTGTCGTTTGAAAATATAGTGTGGTGTATTGCATTCTTTTAGCCACACACTTAACTTTCACCAGTATGTTTTAAACGGGCACTCAAAGGGGCTCTAATAAAGTTGCTGAATTCTTGGGATGTTCAAGCATGCCGCAAGTCTAGCAAGAATTATTCTCAATGCTCGTTGCAGAGCGGAGTTATCTGCATTGAAAATTTGAATTTCAGCATCTTCGCGCCTTTCCCTTTTCTACTGACACTTTTTGCACGCTGGAAAGTAGGCGCTTCTTCATCGGCCCATTGCCAGGGCTTCCAGACCCACCGGAGCTTTGCCGCTTGGCCACGCTTGGCTTTGCCGCTTGGCCATGCTCATGGTAGCTGCTGAAGCCCGAAAGAATCTAACAAAAAGCCATCGCTCAACTTGTATACGCAAGTGCAAGTGACGGAGGAGGGTGCAAGCATGAAAATGTCGCTGGGAAGGGCTCGCCAACTTTCACGCGTTTGTTCGTTCTATGCTGCATGCAGAAGCGTATTATTTGCCTCAGGTGAACACCTGAGGCAAATAATGCACTTGACAACACAACACAACAGAATGCAGTGATTAAGAGAGTTGATGTTATCTCCTCGGAAGGCGTTTCAGAGCCCCTTTAAGATATCAAGAACACATCTCCGACTGGATTGAGCAAAGGTGCGTCCAAGTATATGTACTATATGAGTCACCGTGTGCAGCGCAACAAAATTTATCCGGTATCGCCTTTTACAACACGTATTTGACTAATTGCACAGCATTCTGTATAACAGACCGCACTACGGCTCGCTGCGCGGAATAGTAATCTGTAAACTCAGCATGAATTTTTGAAATATAAAACTTCATGCTTGGCTGAGTTTTGTACAAAATTGCTAATATGCATTTCGCACATGCATTCTTAGTGAGTACCTCAGTGATGTAGTGAGATAATGCTACACAATAGTAACATATATTCAGATCTACGTTGTACCTTTCTATAAACTGTGGCATTTTGTCCCAGTTTACGTGAACCATCAATCTGCGTGGTTAAAAATTCACAACCGTCGCGATACCAACAATTTACAACTAATCAGAAAAGAGGCTTCTTAATTCTTAGGCACCTTAATTCTTAAGACGAATGTAGCCCACCGTAATTAATCTCCATATCAGTTTACACAATTTAAAAAACGCGACTCGACGCTGTGGCCCAACAAAATGAAAATTGGTTTCCGAGGAAAGCAAATGGCAGAGTTTATCTCACATATATCAGTGGACACCAGAAACGCACCAAAAGGGAAGGGAAGAAGGTGGGAGTGAAAGAAGAAAGAGAAAGAGGTGCCGTACTGAAGGGCTCGGGAATAATTTTGACCATCTGGAGATCTTTAACATGCACTCACATCGCACAGCACACGGGTGCCTTTTGCGTTTCGCCGCCATCAAAACGCGGCCACCGCGGTCGGCTTCGAACCCGTGTACTCCGGCTCAGTGGACACACGCCCTAACCACTGATCCACTGCAGCGGGTGTGGCCCAACAAATTTTGGCCATTTTGACGGGTGCACTGGAGGGGTTGCTTTGCCTGGAAGCTTCTTGAAAGCGCATGTATTCTGGCGCGATTTAGCCCAAATTTATTTGGCCACGGCAGCAAAGGTAACAATGTTTTTGAAATTCTAAAAACTGATATGAAGTTAAATTACAGTGGGCTGCACGCCTCTGAATAATTAACGAGCCTAACAGTAATAGTTAAAAAGTTAACTATTCAATATTAGTTATCCAGCCTGCTAGTTAGCATGTCTTAGCTGTATTCTTATGTACCAAACTGCTGACGATGCTGTGCTGAAAAAGCGCTCTTCAATCTCAAAAAACCTATTTTTAAAAATTGTGTATAGTGTTAGGTGACACTCTGTATGTCTATGCCTAACTGACACGGCAAGGCCTGCTTGCATATGCAATTATCCAAATCAGAATAGCTGTGGCGGCCGGAGTGAACCATAGCTTTGTGTGGAGGGTAACAACACATCCAAGTTGACAGAATTCTTAATTTTTCACCCCATTTCAGCTGTGCAATACATCATTTTAAGCATTAATATTAACAAAAGCCTGCATGTGAAAATATGATATGTTTAATGATTACGGATATTCATCAACAATGCTGTTATAAGGCACATTTTCCAGCAATATAATTTACTGCTCAGTAATACATCATACTGTGCCATGAAATTGTGTTCTACAGACCTTGGTGCTGTGGTGCAGAGGCACCTAAATTTGTAGTGAATGTCGTTTCTTCCGTGTGCTCAGCTTTTCGTGCTTTAGTATCGATTATGAAGTACCTAATTTATTGATTGGCTGATTAGCCACGAATATTTGATTCCTTTTGTGTTTGTGTGTTGGGTTTTATGGCACATAGGCAGCTAAGGCCATCATGCGCCAAACTCAAGGTGTAGAATTGGCTTTCTGTAGAATGTTTACGAATATCAAAAAATGCCGATGGCGTAGATGACCTAAAAACATTGTGCTGCCTAGTAAAACAAGAGAAGAAATTTGGAAATCGCTAATGGTAAAAGCCTTAAATAAGGTCAGGCAGCCTTAGCGGCTATTCTTGGCTAGGCAAGGATCCTGAGGCTCCCAACCAATCAAATAAAAAGCCTTAGCCTACTTCTCAGGAATGAGAAAGTGGCTGAGGTGTATCATGTAATAAAGGGAACCAGTGGTTCAGAAATTACAGTTATTCGAGGACGCCCGCTGCTTTTAAAAAGCTAAAAACGGAGGGTATGTTAACAATGGCATTATCAGCTAAGAGCAATGTTGGGTGAAAAGGAATGTATTCATGATAAAATTGAGTGAAGTACTTTTTTCTTAGTTTTTCTAGTTTCACACATGAGAATAAAATGTGGTCAACAATAAGTTCTTATCCGCATTCCTCGCCACCAGGTTTATCTTGTTTTGTTAGCAGGAAGTTGTGCGTGAGGTGCATGTGGCCTATTCGCAGACGGCATAAAACCACTTCTTTAAAACGTTCCTGGTGCACACATGACTTAAATTCACCCAAAAGTGGTTTTACAAAATGCAGTTTATTATTCACTTCGCTGTTCCAACGCGACTGCCATTTTTGTCTTAATTTCTGTTGAACTAATTTCATGCAGTCATTAAAGGGTATATCTGCTTTCTTTATTTCCTTGCCCCGAGCTTGAGCGGCACACAAATCTGCTCTCTCATTTCCTTTTATTCCGACGTGGCTCGGGACCCAGCAGAGTTTAATGTTTTGTCCTCGAGCTGTTGCTGTTACAATGTTGTGTATGATGTCCCCAAGTATGGGAGTGGTTGCGTTTCTAGAGTGGAGGGCTGTAAGTACACTTAAAGAGTCTGTGTAAATAATAGTGTTTTTGAGGTTCTCGTTTAGTATTTTTTTTGTTGCCACACATACTGCGTAACATTCTGCGCTGAAGATGGATGCGCACTGTGGAAGTCGCATTGTTGTCTCCGAATTTCCTCGCACCACTGCGCTTCCTACGTAAACATTCGTTTTTGAACCGTCAGTGTAAAAGTCCGTAAAACTACTGTATTTTTCTTCGAGCGCAAGGAATTTCTGTACTATATGTTGTTTTGGAGTTTGTTTTTTTTGGAACTGCGTAAGGGTAAAATCCCAGATTGCCGGAAAATTGTGCCATGGAGGCAGTGGAGCTCGTCTTCGAGCAATGGCAGGTAATGTGTCCAGTACTCCGAGGTTTTGACACATCTCTTCAAAACGCAGGAGGAGTGGCCTGATAGCTTGTGGTTTGTTGTTAAAAAGTGTTCTTGATGGGCACTTTGTGACTATGGGGTAACATAGGTGTTTGGGAAGCGAATGGAGTTTTAAAACGTACGAGCACGTGAGCATGGTTCTTCGGTCCTCGAGTGACGGTTCGTTGGTTTCTACATAAAGACTGTTAATGGGTGGTGTCCTGTAAGCACCAGTGGAGAGACGCAAACCCAAGTTATGCACTGTATCTAGTCGTTTAAGGTATGATGGTCTCGCTGACCCATACACTATACATCCATAATCAAGGGTAGAGCGTACTACAGAGCGGTAAATTTTTAGAAAGCATGTCCTGTCGGCACCCCAATGTTTTCGTGACAGTACTTTGAGTATGTTGAGGGATCGGGAGGCTTTCTTTTTCCGAGCATTTATATGAGGCAGGAAAGTGAGCTTTTTGTCAAAGGTTGCGCCTAGGAATTTGTGCTCATTTTTCACCGGTAGCTGTGTTTTGTTCAGGTGTATAAATGGGTCGGCCTGTAAGCCTCGCTAAATAGAGAAAAGAATGGCCACGGTTTTCTGTGTGGAAAACCGGAAACCGTTCTCGTCTGCCCAGGTCACCAGTTTATCCATTGTCAGCTGTATTTGTCTCTCGCATGTTACCAGGTTTGAGGATGTGCAGGCTATTTGCAGATCGTCAACATAGACGGAATACATAATGGCCTTCGGTATTACTTTGGCTATAAAATTTACTTTTATAACAAACAATGTCGTGCTCAAAATACACCCCTGAGGAACCCCGTTCTCTTGAACGAAGCCCCTGGACAGGGTTGATCCTAGGCGCACTTGAAATGAGCGGTCGGAAAGGAAGTCCTTCAGGCAGTTCAACATCCTGCCACGGATGCCAAGATCTGCTAAGTCACGAAGGATGCCGAACCTCCAGGTGGTGTCGTATGCTTTCTCGAGGTCAAAAAAGACGGCAAGACAGTGCTGTCTGTGTATAAAAGCCTCTCGGACAGTATTTTCCAGGCGAGTTAAGTGGTCTGTTGTTGAGCATGCTTTCTTAAAACCGCACTGATGGATGTCAATAAGTTCAAGAGATTCAATCAGAAAAGTTAGTCTTTTATTCAGCACACTTTCGAATGATTTGGCAAGGCAGCTGGTAAGGGCTATCGGCCTGTAACTAGTAGGGGATGTTGGTTGTTTTCCAGATTTCAGGAATGGTACAATAACTGCTTTCTTCCAGGCTTTCGGCAATCTTCCGAGCACCCACACTTGGTTAAAAAACTTCAAGAGCGCCTCCACAGATGGCTGGGAAAGATGTGCTAGCATTTCGTAATGTATATTGTCAGGGCCAGGTGCTGTCTTTTTTCCGGCCCAGAGAACTTCGTTTATTTTTTGGAGTGTTATTAAACCATTGTACGGTTCTTTTGTGCAACCCGTTGTTGGAAGTCTATGTTTCTTCACTGCATGTTTATGCTTTAAAATGTTTCTGTGTAGTGTGAAGAACTAGAAATGTTTGAGAAATGTTCTCCCAAGATGTCTGCCTGTTCCTCTATATTTGTCTGTGTACCTGGAGCTGTTAAGAAAGGAATTGCGTAAGGAGAAAAGCTTCCGTTAAACTTGTGGACTTGTTCCCACATTTTTTTGGACGTAACTGAACTATTTATGCATGATACGTAGCTTCTCCATGATGTTCTTTCGGCATTTCGGCGGACGTACCGAGCTTTTGCTCTCGTCTTTTTAAAGTTGATGAGGTTATCCTGAGTTGGGTATCTTCGAAAAACTCCCCAAGCTCTATTTTGCTTCTTTTTTGCTTCCCGGCATTCCTGCGTGTACCATACCTTGTTCTTTTGTCGTACTATTCCTGACGATTGAGGAATAGCTTGGCACGCAGCATCAATAATGCAGCTTGTAAAAATTTCATTCAGTTCGTCAACGTTAAGACTGTTTGAAAATAATTTCTCCAGGCTAGCCTTTTCTCTAAATAGTTGCCAGTCGGCTAGGTGTAGTTTCCAACGGCGTGGTTTACTAGGGATGACTGATGGTGGCGATGAAAAGTTAATCACTACCGGAAGATGATCGATTCCGCACGGGTTATCGAGAACATCCCACTTAATATCGGTAAAAACGGAAGAATAGCTAAAAGATAAATCTATGCAACTCATTTTTCCTGAGGCTGGAGAGCAATATGTGGGTTTGCCTGTATTGAGTAGGCAAACATTATTGCACAGAATAAAATCTTCTAATATACGGCCCCTAGTGTCTGTCTGTTCACCCCCCCCCCCCAGAAAGGGGAGTGTGCATTAAAATCCCCAACTACCAGATATGGCTCTGGTAGCTGATTAAAAAGTGATTCTAGGTCATGAAGTGTTACTGTGAGGTGTGGCTGAAGGTATACTGAACATATGGTAATTGTTTTAAAGCTAATGACGGTGACTGCAATGGCTTCATAATTCGTCTGCAGCTGGATTTCACGTGTTGCAACACCGCTCTTAACAACGACAGCAACACCTCCAGAGAGCCTATCTGCCTGCTCACGGTCACGGCGAAAGACTTTATAATTCTTAAAAATATTTTTTTAAAGGTCCCAAATTGGTCTCCTGAAGGCACAGTGCTACAGGAGACATAGAGCGTAAGAGATTTGTTGCATCGCTGTAGTTATTTAAAATTCCACGGCAGTTCCAGTGGATAAGGAACGCCATGATTATTTTAAGGAGGAGTGTTTTGAGACCTCAGGTCCCTCCTTGTTGAGGGCCTTTTATCGTGTTTTTTTCTTTTTTCCGGTCAAGAGAGCCCCGTCGCCGTTGCGACCGAGGCGAGCATTGACTTGTATCCATCGCCTCCATGGAGGCGCTGGAGTTCCGCGGGGAACCCGCGGGCAGGGGGGTGGTAGACTTCTCCCGAACGGCGGAAGCCTTGCGGGCTGCCGACTTGGAGGACGGCCGGCCCGTTGTTGGGGGTGGCATAGCAGCTCTCGCTGCATCTGCCAGGGGCGCGGATGGCCCTGCCTCAGCCTCACTAGGTGTGAACTGGGCAGGTGCCTGAGACCGGTGTGATGCGCCGCGCCCGCACACCACATCGGCGATGTTTGTGTGGGGTGTTAAGGAGAAAGTGCCTTGAGACATTGCATAACGCTTTCTTGCCTCTTTAAAAGTGATATTATCTTTTGTCTTTATTGTAATGATTTCCTTTTCTTTTTTCCAGGCAGGACAAGACCTTGAGTAAGCAGCGTGCTCGCCTTCGCAGTTTGCACAGCGTGGCGCGGCGTCGCAGCCGTCTGATTGGTGGTCATTGGAGGCACATTTAGCACAGGTGTTGCGGCCGCGGCAGCTCTGGAAGCCGTGACCGAACTTCTGGCATTTGAAACAGCGTCTAGGGTTGGGGATATAAGGGCGAACGGAGATTTTTGCATAGCCTACCTCGATTGACTCGGGTAGGGTGCATGAGGCAAACGTCAAAACCAGGTGTTTTGTCGGAATCTCTTTGTTGTCTTTGCGGATTGTAATTCTGTGGGCGTTGGTAACATTCTGAGGGTTCAGTCCTTCAAGCATCTCTTCCTCTGTTAGGTGCAGGAAATCATTATTTGAGATGACACCACGTACTGTGTTCAATGATCTGTGCGGTGTAACCGAGACAGGAACGTCGCCAAAAGTTTCAATGTTTGCAAGCTTTGAAATCTGAGTTATGTCGAGCAGTTCGAGGAGGTGGTCACCACAAGCCAACTTTGTGACTTTGTACTGAGGGCCCAGGGATTCTGTAAGAACTCTTGAAACAAGGAACGGGGATATTTGTCTGGCTGGCTTTTCTGTTTCTTTACTGTGGACGATGTGGTACTTCGGAAAAGTTGTCTTCATTTTGCTGAAAAACTGTGTTGTGACATCGGTCCGTCCTCTTTTCAGAGGGCCATCATTATTAAGCAGGGAGGAAGCCATAAAAAATTTTGTTCTTCGGCCTTGGTGCCAGCCGCCCACCATGGAGCCCAACTAGGGGACATGACAGGAACTTGAAAACAAGTCCTGCCCACGCCAGCTGTACACCATTGCTATAACCGAATATGACGAAACCCAGGATAGTTCGCCACACAGGGTTAACCCTAGCCGCCAGGAAAAAAAGGAAAAACCAAGGAAGGAGGAGGAGACAGGAGAGTTGTAAGAAAGATGATAGGAAAGTAAAAGATGGAGGGGAGGATAAGGAAAAGACGACTGCCGATTTCCCCCGGTCGGGTCAGGCCGGAGGTGCCGTCTACAGGAAGCTGGGGCCAAAGTGGTGTGTTGCCTCCGCCGAGGGGCCTTAAGGGTCCAAACGCTCGGCATCGGCTCAACCACCAGGATCCCCTTTTCCCCGGACACGGCATTGCCGCGCACGGCGAGGCGCGGGTGCTCGGGTCCGTGGTGATGCACAGTTCACCATCATCCCCTTGCGGAGATGTCCCTGCGGATGCTCGGGAACCCGCGGTGTCGCCACTCACCGTCGCGACGCCTGCAAGCTGCAGGCGCCCCCCTGCGGGGCGTGATTCCTTTTGTGTTCAATTTTCTGTCTCATCAATGGCTAAGGACAAGTACTATTGCATATCTACCTCATTAGAGTGTGATAGACAGCAATAATGAAAATAGCACACAATTTTACATGCTTACAACAGTAACTGACTTCCTCTCATGCTCGCCTCTTTGCGCTACATTTTATTCAAGGATGTGACACCAACTAACCCAGCAACAAGTTTTATTGAACAGTAACTGCTTTCATTCTCCTGCAGTGGTTTCAGAGAAATAAGAGTTGATGGAACTGCATTCACTCATTCGAGCTCAGATAATTGAATCTTGCCTGGCCAACTATATTGTAGCAGTGGAATGTATTGATAAACAGGCTGACTGAACTGACATTTCTTCGTTACCTTTTAGTACTGCTAATAAAACACTGTACTTATTCACATCATAAGTGAACCCATCACTGTGTTCATCAAAATATATGTTTGTGCTAATAGAGCATGCAAAAATGACACTGCTTAAATTTTCATCAACTTCTGAAAAACAAGTGCATTAATTATGTGACTAAATATAGTAAGCACAAATAAAACACCAACTATTAGCATGCATTAGCAAGCACCCAAGGGTTAATCAACATCTTCATGTCGAAGAATTTCTGTTCAAGACAAGCAATATATACGACTATGCCAGCTCCAAGACACTTTTTGTCATTTGCTTTGTTAGCAGGCATGCAAAATACGTGACTATGCCAACTCCAATGACATTTCTCATTTGCTTCGTCGGGGGCATGTACAACAGCTTAGTTGTCAAGAAGTTTTCAAGTTCTCACTCTTTCAGTGCGGCTCCGAAGCCGTGAGGCTCTGGTCACGTGCCATGCTAGACTGATAACCATTGCTGGCCAGTCACCATGCAGTCAGCCACTAGAGAAAATTCAGTTTATGAGTTACGATCGAAGCACTCTCTAGCCCTTACATGCATGTCACGTGAGGTCCTCTATTCATTCGAAAGAATCTAGTCTTTTTTTTCTAGAAAATGGGATAGCACAGGAACCTCCACTTTGAAGCATGATATTCACAAAGCAGCAGCACTTTTTAATTTTTCGACTTAAAGTAGTTGTACGTTGCAGTGCAACAGCTTTAATGTGGATATATAATCTGTTTTAGAGACTAATAAACCACACTATTTGCAGAGTTCATGATTATAGTACAAGGCAATCAGCCCTGAATGTATGATACTCTCTCAGAAGCACTAAATGATTATGATAATGAGGCCACTAGTCCTGAAGCTGTTAAGTATGTGAGGTGCGAGGTGTGCAGTGAGTTCCCACTTTCGTGAGGTGCGAGGTGTGCAGAGTTCCCACTTTCATATCATACTTGACTGGGTGAATGATTTTAAATTAGTCGCATTATAATGGGAGTCTATGCAGCAAACTTTCCTAACATTAGACTTGCTGAAATGGCCCCTCCCAAGTTTTGACACACTTTGCTACCAGCGCATTAATGTCAGCATGTCACCATAGACGAATGAGAGCAACCTTCTGTGAGACCAACAGCACACGCTATTTCTGAGAGAGATGCAGTGAGAAAAGCGTACACTGTGGATGTTGCCTCTTCTTGAGAAACAACCATAGCCTAATGGCATGAGGCCAGGACTGCAAGGCATGCGAACAACTGCACTTATTCTACAACAGCAGTGACCTGCACACTGGTGGCAGAAATATATTTTTTCGCATGGGGAGTGGAAAGAAAAGTGATGGGAACCTCATGAAAAAAAGCATTCGAAAATTACTTGCTGAGACAATACTTATTGCTCACTACTTCCATCTCATATTGAAACTCTACATTAATCAGTCATAATTTTTCGCAATAAAGTTAATTTATGCGTAAGTTTCAAGCAGTTCTATCCCATATTAGTCTGCAATCTGTACTACACTACTGAGTTGAGATCGTTTTCGAGAGGAACACGTGGTTTTCAGAGGTGTAGCCGCGTCCTTGCCAACAGCTTTTGGGTGGCCCTGAAAAGGGCCGTTATTTTCAGAGATAAAGCCTGCGCCAAGCAAGGTGTTTTGAAGAGCTTCAGAGCTGGAGATGTCGATGCACAAGCTACTGCCATCAGCACCAATAAATACTGAAGACAAAAGGGCTCCGTAAGTCTGTGTTGAGGCCTGAGTTTTGTAGAGATGAAACACAACAAGGTACACACGCACACATTTCGGTGAATGCACCTCAGAAAGAAAAACTTCCAAACCTCTGTCATACAACATCTTTAGTGGCTTGTGACACAACACGACTGCACAACTGCTGTCTTAGCGGTATTGGCATCCTGCGACTAAGCACAAGGCTACAAGTCACATGCAAGCTGCGCTGTATTTCAATGGATGGAAAATACAAAAGCGCTATGGCTTTGGCATCCCGATGCTGATCTCAAGGACACAAGTTTTATCCTAGCAGTGGCAGCCGGCATTTTGATGGTGGTGAAATGCAAAAATGCTTTTGTGCCGTGCGATGTCTGTGCAAATAAATCAAACACAGGTGGTCAAGATTAATCTGGAGCCTCGCATGATGCATACATTAAGCTGTTCGCTTCATGCGGAACATATTACTTTTGACAAAGGTTCCGCCAATACCAATTCATGTTTTCACTGCAGGTGAAGGAGTGGCAAAATGACATGCCCTCGCTATGCCTCAGATTCTGGCATTGGACCTTGTCTTTGATGAATGACAGGGGCCAGGTCATTGTTTCATCGCCAAGAGCACAGCAGCGCCAAATCTTTAACCTTGACGAGGGGAGTGGGACCGTATAAACATTCTTGCCATTTGGCAAAATGCCAGCCTTGCCACTGTTGTCACACGCATCAATGATGACAACAGGGTGATCTTGTTCAAGGTAGCAGTCACCTACTTTCACATTTCTCTCCATTTGCCACTGGCTGTTGTGTGGCAGCAGTCTTTTCTCGGATATTCTTCGACTCAGCTACGCCAGCGGCTTGGTCGATGTTCTTAACCGCTTCTTTACCTTCCCAAGATAGCTTTCAAATGGGAAAGCACTGAAGGTATCCAGTGGCCCATAGTCCAGGCATTGCTGTGGCAAATGAATCAGGGAATGTAGATTGTATACAAGTTGCTTCGGTCCATACAGCTTGCCAACCTCCTGCACAAAGTAATTCAGCAAGTACTGAGAAAACTTGTTCAGGGTTACATAATGATCTCGCGAGACAAGTATGCGGACAGCCACAAGAAAGATCACGAAGTGCTCATGCTGCTCTTTGATTAAACAGATTTCAGCACGGCTGGCCCCAGATATAGTAGGAATGATCCCAAGTCTGTAGCTTTCCATCTCTCTAATTCCTCCGTTCCCCTTGGATCCCGCAGAAAGAAGCTGGGAAAGTGTGTGGCTGCTTCTCGTAACCTGTCATTGAGCTTAATCCTTTGACCTCTGCTCATCCTTGCTGCATGTCCTTGGCAGACCCAGTTCCTGAGAAGGCGCCGCATCATGCCCAGGCAGACAAGGTGGATGTATTCTGTTGGGAAACATGCCATCATGTCGATGTTCAGTGACGTGAATGGTGAAACGCCAGTGTGGTGCCGCTCGTCTGCCTGAGAACGAAATGATTCGTTTGTGCGCAGCGGTGCATGCAGCTCAAGAAACGTGAGCCTGCCTTCAAGGTAGCACCCTTTTTGACTGCCGCGTTCACATGCGTGATAGCCACAATGGCAAGTAATGGCTTTTACAAAGCTCCAAGCAGGGGCATCACATACTACTTCTGCGAGGGTAGCAATCACATGGCTTTCTTTGATGACGAGTCCATGAGAGGTAAGTTGGGCGACTTCTTTAAGGAATGAACCGAGGTAGTCCTCAAGACACGGCGGTTTACCTGCGCCACAGTAAGCGCTAACCATGAAAGGTGCAGATGCGGTGATGTTTGTAACACGGCACAAAATAGGCCACAGCGCAGTCTGGCTGTTTGTATATAATGGCAGTCCATCAATATTTGAAGCTGGACATTTTGTGGCACAGGTTCATGCCCAACTGACTGTGTAATGCCGTCCGCACGTCCAAAATGCACAAAAGTGCCATTGTGCTCGAGGCTAGCTTCTCTTTCCATTGCCATTAACGTCCTTGCGTCTTTGGGAAGGCCCGCGATCCCACGCCGGCGGCAAAAATCGAAAACATCGTTAAGGCATGTGTAAGTCATGTTATGTCTACTTGCAATGAGGGCCGATTCTTGTTCTCGCGAATGCTCTGTGTCCAGAGGCACATGAAACAAAGCTTCACTTTCCTGGCCCAACTTAACACTGCTGCCCGCTGGGCTAAGTGGCGATGTGGCATCAGCAGGCATTACCTCACTTCTTGCACTGCCACTTTACTCACTGTCACTAGAGTCACTGCACGGGCTATCCAGCGCTGACTGGTGACCTTCTGTGCCTTCTAAATGTGATGTGGGCAAGCGTCCTTCTTGGGAGTCTAGTTCGTTGGCTCGTCCGCTGCCGCTGGCGCAAGCACCGTCGGCGCCGGCTTGGATTTTCAGCCGCTTGCTTGCCCCTGACCCAGAAGGTAACGGGTCTGAAAGGTTGCACAAGTCTTCTGAGGGGGCGTCGCAAACTCTTCTCTTGGCTTCGAAGGCATGGGAGGGAGTGCAGGGGAAGGCTTGGCTGCGACATGAGGGATGCCGAGTTCTTCCAAGATCTGTAGATACTGCTTCCTCACGATGCAGTACTTTTGAAATTTCAATGACATCGCGAAGCGGAAATCAAGCCGCGCAATTCGAAGCAGTTCCAGATGTCGAACAAGCGAGGACTATGAACGACGACCGACCACGAATAGGGACAAACGACAAAAGGGGAAAAGAGGAGATAGCTATAACTATGACCACGAGGCAGCCAATAGTAGCCAAAGCCAGCAGCGTCAGCCACGTCACAGACGATAAAGGAGTATAGACACCCAATTTTGGTGACATGCTTATTTTTCTATAGAATGATGCGCGAGACACTACTACGCATGAATCATCATGTGGTACTCACCTACGACGGCTAAATAATTTATAATCGACTTCTTGTCATTATGTTTCGGTTTCGGTTTCAATAGTTAAAGGATGGCTGTGACGTAAAAGTATGCTTGCGTCACGTGAGGCATAGAAACACGCCTATATAATCGCTGCTTCATCGTTATATTTGGCCACAGTGCTGAAGCAAGCTTTGCTAAGATCGATAATCACAATTAATGCGGAAGCAACGATTTTGTTGCAGTTTTATCATGTCTCAGTGACCTGTAAGCATACATTGACAGAACCCCATTTGATTCTGCCACCTCCTTCGCCCTTCAGGCCAGTTACTTCACTGCTCTGTCGGTCCGCTCAGCACCTGCTTCCTATGCTCAAGTGTTCGTTTTTTGCGGCGAAAATGATTTAAGCACCACATATACGCCGGTTTATGGTGACGTTGGAGGGCTGGAGTACTCCCTTTGCTTGCGCCGTTGGCACGTACTGTCATTCCTCGCTTCCTGTGTACCGAATGTCCATGCGTGAAAAAGGGGACGAACGTTGAGGTATAACCATCAAAGGCTGCTGTCATAAATTAGGGTACCGCAGTTGTGGCATAGGGAAACGCGCGCCATCGTACTCTGCGTTCCAAATGCACACCCCCACTGCTTTACATAAGCATGCATGCAGGTTTTCGCGCCCTTTTGTGTAGCATATACATGGTAAATCTATTTCTTAAGACGCTCTTGCATGCAACACAGAATGGACATTTATTCTGATATCTACTGGGGTGTAGCTTGTTTACGATGCTCCAAAACTCCGCTCGCACCAAGGACATATGCTTCTCTGTCCAGTGTTCAGTCCTTGTGGGCTTTATTTGCGGGCGCCACCAGCCGCCGCCTCATGTGAACTTTCCTGCTTACTTCCCCTCCCACTAGGTTACATAACAAGAGATCCTAATAGCAATCAAATTTTTAATCAGTTTACTTAGAGTTCGCCTCTTATTTAGCTTTTCTCGCCTTCCCTCAACATCTCCCGCGTGACTCTGCTTGAAAGCGCTATAGCGCATGTCCTCGGCCAGCGCCGTGCGCGCCGTTTTTATCGTGAAAGGATGCGTGAGCTGCTACATATGCCCAATGTGTTGGAGAGTTGTTGCAAGTTTTAAACAACGACTTTTGTTATTTGACTGCATGTTTAGTCGCTTGTGCGAGATCTCACGGCTAGCTGCTTCTTCAGCTTGCCTTGCTCAAATTGAGGCGCACGCTCTTCTAGCTTATTGTCCACGATTACTGCTGTCATCGCATTCCTCTCACCGTATTCCGCCGTACGTTATACATTTTTTCGCATTTCATTTGACATGTGTCTGGTCCTTTCTCATCTAAATGTTTCGTGATACTCCGGTCGGTACGGGGGAAATGTGGAAACTAAATTGGCGTCGGCTAGCTTACTTCCAGTGCCCTTTTCTGTCATGTCAGGACGATCTCTTTCGGAAGTGCACCTTCCAACGAGTTTTCCTTGTAACCATAGTTAAGTTTGGTATACCGCCTACTTGAGCCCGCAGCGTGAACCACCGTGGCGCCAAAACTTCTCACAGTCAATCAAGCAGTCAATTTTCCCATCAATTTTCCCACGGATGGAGGGATTGTAGAAAAAGCTGCCAACGAGTAGCATGACGAGTTTTATAACCTAATGTTCAGCAGGGAGGCAGTTCTCAAATTAAGTCACGCAATTTTAAAAGAAGACAAATACATCACCGAATCGCCAAAAAGCATAAAAGACAGCAATATATACACAAAAGTAAACTTAAGCCATGCTATTTAAATACATAGTGTGAAGTTCTCGGCGAGAACAGGAAAACTAAACGAAATTAATTAATGTGAGCATAACTATTAAGAAGAGACTGGAGAGTGTAATGAAGGCATTTTTTTCTAGGTACGTGCAACATAAAAATTATGCTGTGTGTTTGCTGTGGTCGCTTCGTTAGAGGGCGGGGTAAGGAAATTTTAAATTAACAAACATTTCGTGTGGGGGCGCTAGGCAACTATGTGCTTCAATGAGTTTTTTTTAATAAAAACTTCCATGACACATGTTTTTGTGCATCTCTTATTGCATCTCAATCCTTTCCTCCTCGACCTCAACAAGCCTGAAATCAACGAGCTCGCGCTTCACACGTGCGAGTGTTGCCGTCCCGCACGTGTTCTGAGCCTCACCTCTCTTGTTTGCTGGTGGTGTGATCGACCGCAGCAGCCCCGATATCATCGTGCGAGCGGTGCGAGACCTGCATTAACGTAAGTATACCTGCTGTTCTGTTTATTAAATTTATGCTCCCGGGCCGTTCTTTTTGAAACCTGTTTTCTCTGTGCAGCATGCCAAAGCGATTTTTTTTTTATTCGAGAAGTGTGCCATGAGGCATAAGTTGAAAAAGTAAAGGGGGGAAGGAATGCACGGGATTGAAAGTTAAAAGAAGGAGTGAAGAACCGTTGCGCTGAGGTAGTCGCAGAGGTTGTTAATGAAACGGTTGTCCATTGTCCACTTCACGAAGTCACTTTCGCGGTTCCACCGCAGGCCAACCTCCCTGAGGAGCCGTTTTCTGATAGCAGCCGTCGCTGGGCACGTCCACAACAAGTGCCGCACATCACATATGTCCGGTGCAGCGCCACAGTGAGGGCACCTGTCAGGTAGTGGCAGATCTTTGGCACGCCACCGATGACGGACAGATGGTGTCAGAGCCGCCCCTGCCCGAATCCGGCGCACGGATACCTCCTCCTGCCGAGTAAGACTACGGGGGAGAGGGTGCGAACACGGAGGAATTAGAGCGCGTGTTCGCTGGCGCAGAACTTCGGAATCGGAAACGTGGGACAGGAACGGATCTGGGGGAAGAGGGGAAGGTGGCGGATCGTCTAATGTATGAAGATGAGTCATAGCATCCGCTTGAATGTTATGCGGATCCTGGGCATGGCCGCGAATCCAGTGTATGCGCACAGGACATGGATACTTTGCGCAGAGCACATGAATAGATTGTGAAATCTGGAACGTTCGTCTAACAGCCTTCAGCTGTTTAAGGGCGGCGCGGGAGTCGGTGTAAATGTGAACTGTATTGAATGTTGGAACGAGCGGAAGGGAAGCAATGGCATTGTAAATGGCTTGAAGTTCCAATGCCAGGGGAGTGCACGTATCCGCAGTATACGTCGCGCGAGAGTTGAGATGCGGATGAGATGGACTATACACAGCAGTAACTCCCCTCTCTGCAGAATGAGATGCATCCGTGTATAATATGCACCCTTCAGGCAGATACGCTGCTGATACCGACGGGGAAACAGTGGGGCGATTGTCAGTGAGCTGGCAATAGGACCACGGTGGAAGTGTCTTTAAACGATGAAGTTTGAGAGACTGTTTTCGAGCTCTATTTGCCACCCGTTGGTCGATGATCTCACTGAGTGTATTAAGTTGGGCGAACTCCTGTAGCACAGGTATGGGTGTTAAACGAGGCAGATATGTTATGACGCGCATAGCCTCACGATTGATAGCTTCAAGGGAGTCCCACTGTCTGCGGGTGAGACGTTGAAATTGAGCCTGATATACTATCCGTGGCTGAAGGATAGAGCGCACAAGCTGGCGGGCCGTATGAGCACGTGCGCCACCAGAGCGCATAGCTATGCGACGAATCAGACCTAGAGTAGCGTGAGCCGATTTACGGGTGGCTGTCAGCCACGGGGTGCCAGTCCCAGATGTATGGAGGAGAAGACCAAGAATACGAACAGTTTCTACCTGAGGAATCAGAGAATTATGTACCGTAAAATTTAAAGGGGGAGCTTTCCGTAAGGCGGCTTTATTTCCAATTCGAATGAAACATGATTTAGTAGGAGAGAGTGTTAGACCCAAAGGTGGGAGGCGAGATGTCAATACATCCAGCGCGTGTTGAAGGACCGACTGATGAATAGACGCATCTGGATGACAGCACCACAAGGTGATATCATCGGCATATGCAAGCACGCGGATAGAAGGGATGGTCTCTAGGGCTCGAACCAGAGGAATTAAAGCCACATTCAATAATGTGGGGGCGAGAACGGAGCCCTGCGGCACTCCTCTATTGGAAGTGAAATTACCAAAGGGCTTTCCGTGGACACGCACGCTGAAGGTTTGATTTGCTAAAAAGGCGTGAATGGAGAGGAGGAACCGGTGAGGGAGACCAAGAGTTTGAAGGGAGGCAAGAATGGCAGAGTGAAGGATGTTATCATATGCCTTTGTTATGTCTGTAGCGATTACGGTTCGTACAAGGTGACTCTGTGGAGAGTGGTCAAGCACGTCAGCAGCCAAAGTAGCAAGGCCGTCCTCCGTTCCAATATGTGGGCGGAAACCAATTTGGGAATCTGGGTAACAATCATGGGATTCCAGCCACCATGATAAGCGTGCGGCTAGAATGTTTTCATAAAGCTTGCAGATGGTAGGGGTAAGGGAAATTGGACGAAGGGCCGAGAGAGATACTGGAGGCTGACCTGACTTGGGGATTGGAACCACAATAGAATGCTTCCAGTCTCCCGGCATGATGCCAGAAAGCCGCACTTCGTTAAAAGTATCAAGTAGGGTTTCCAAAGCCCTCCCTTCCAAGTTACGGAATAAGGAGTTAGGTATGCCGTCGTGCCCGGGAGTAGTAGTAGTTTTTAAACGGTCAATGGAGGCCAGCAGCTCTGCCATGGTGAGGTCAGAAGTAATCCCATCGGGGGGCTCTGTTACCGATAAGTCAGGTGGAGACGTAGCGGTGCAGTCATGGTTTGGAAAAAATTGACGGGCCGCTTGTTGTGCAAATGTGTCCTCATCCACATTTAGCGCGAGGCGAATGCTCTCTGTGTAATCTGCAACCTGAGAAGGGCGCTCCATGGCGTGAAACACTCTCCAAAGATGTCGATTGCCCTGCGTAGAGGACAGGCGGGCACACCATGCAGCCCAGCGTTGCCTGCCTAGCCGCTTTGCATAGCGCCGCGCCCGTGCGGTAGCGCGGTGAAGAGTAGGAAGAGCCGAAGGGTCATCGGGGTGACGAGTAGCGTAAAGATCCGCCTGGCGACGAAGAGCCCACAGATTCAAGAGATGTATGTCCGGGTTTGGGTCATCTTCATTTACAGTAGTGGTAATAGTGTGAGTAGCGAGAACATCAGATAGAGTAGACAATGCTGAAGAGGGGTTGAATGTAGATAAATGATTGTCTGCGCGTACAGAATCCCATGATGTTATTCGTACAGTGCGGCGTATTTTCCGTAGACGCGTAGGCGTGAGGGAGATAAAAATAGGGCTGTGATCGCTACCCCAAGTATCAGAATCAACAGCCCAACGAGGGTTACCGGGGCCTAACCACCAAGTCAAATCAGGTGAATACGGGCCACCTCGTGGGCGGGAAGAAGTATTCGGGTGGTTTAAAAGTTGAAAGGAATGATCTGAAAAGCTCCCTTGGATGTGTGAACCCCTTGAGGAATCCGATGGGTAACCCCACGCAGTGTGTGCGCCGTTGAAGTCACCGCCAACTAGAATAGGGATACCCGAGTTGGTAGAACGTAGAAAACGAACCCATCCCAGATTGGGAGATGCGGAGCCAGGACGACTATAAAAAGTAACTAGAATAAGGGGTGTGCGTGCAGGTTTTACGAGAAGGGCGACAACCTCTTGACGTGTGTTGCACCACCGTGAAAGATCGAGCGGTGTGTGCGGAACTGAACTGTGAATATAAATTGCAGATTTACCTGGGCTGAGGGAGGAGGCGGTGCAACGGCGATCAGGGATAGATGGTGAATGGTATGCGCAGAAACCTGAAAGGCGTGGGAGTGCATTATGCTCTTGCAGTAGGAACGCCATGCCCTCAGCTTTCCGTCTCGAAGGCGGATGTTCACTTCAGAGGCCTTATTAGCGAAACCTCGACAGTTCCACTGCACCACCACCGATGATGATGCGCTATCCATGACGAGGCCGAAGAGCTTCCACGATGAGGGATGTCACCTGCTTCATCAGCGCTAATATCTTGTCCACTGTCGGGGTAGTCACGGCTAACAGGTGGTCGGCACCTGATTGTGGGCCAGTGCTTACCCTAGGTGATTCCTCTGATGATTGCTCCCGAGTTATGAGAATTCTTCGAGAGGATTGAGAACGACGCTGTTCCCGGCGCTGGGTGAGTTCGTCTAGTCGGCGGCGAGCCTCCGCGATTGCATTGTCTAAAGCTGTGTCTTCATCTGTAGTATCCACATGTGATGGATGCACTGGACGTTTGGGCGTACCATTTGATCCGGGAAGGTGAGCCGCTTGTGCATATGTACGCTGGCGAGGAGACGTATGGTGAGCAGCAGGCTCAGATAAAGGAAGTTCAGGGAAGTCGTTGTCGTCACATGCGAGAGCTGCAAAGCGATTACTTGTAGGGACATCCATTTTTGCAGGCGACTTGTGAAACTTCTTCGCTTGCTTCTTCTTTGGACAAGCGGGGGAGCGAATGTCATGGTCCGGCGATTTGCACAGGGCACAATGAGCTGTTGGTTCATTCATGTCGGCCACAGCTGCTGGATTAGGGCAGGTATTTTGCATATGTCCTTCTTTGTGGCAGTGATAGCAAAAAATACGACGAGGTCGGAAGGGCTGTGGTTTGACGATCGCACCGTAGTAGGTAAGGTACTTCGGGAGAGTCAACGGGCCTTGCAGGATGAGCAGGTATGAGCCCCGGCGACCCATAGGCCGTGCTTGCAGTACAACATGAGTTGAGCAGCGAATATTTGCGCGCACCTCCTCGGGAGGGCTCGTGCTGTCGACATGATAAACCATGCAGCGGAGTGTGTCAGGACCAGATGCAAAATATATTTGCACCGGGACATGCTTGCTGTCATCCAGGGGGATCCGCGTAACTGCGCAAAGTTTCTGGGCGTCCATCAAGGATGACAAGTTTACCGTGATGGTGTTCGATGGGCGATGGACGACAAACCCGCAGTAGTTCGAAGAGCCAAGGGCATGGTCAATTGTGGCTTGAACATTCCGGGCAGGGATGGCAGTCATATCAAAGCGCAATGTAGGCTTGATGGTAACGCGGAACAAGTTCGCAGCAGGCGAAAGAGAGCCTTGACTCACGGGGAGGCATCTGTGGAGGAGGCTCACACGCTGGTGACGGCCCTTGGTGGGAATACTGAACTGGCGCGACGGGCACAGTTTCTTGAGGGAGTGCCACGGGCACGGAGGCGGTAGAGCAGTCCATGTCACAGGCCGAAGTCGTAGCATCGGAAGACAGCGCAGGCTGGAGGCCCAGAGGCGCTGACGATTGCGTGGACGTGGAGGCTGCGTCAGGTGGCAACACAGCGGGCATCCGCGTAGCCGTCGTCGACAACGCAGAATCCATGCAGACGCGTAGTGCGGCCTCGCTCGGCAGCGCCGAGCTAAGCCTAGCTTGCCCCTGAGGGTTCCGATTGGGTTTTCTCACTTGAGAATGCGCCCGCCGTGCCGGGAATTTCTCCGTAGGGGCGTCGTCAGCATTCGGTCGCACGGAGGGCACTGTCCGACCTACGCCACACACGAGAAGACAGCGAAAAGCGAAAACACAGACCTAGAAGCAGACACGTATCCACCCACTAGGTCTTCGTCTTCTTCATTTGCGATTTGCGGTAGTGAGGTTCCCAGAAGAAAATAGTGTGGCAGCCCTGCCCTTGACAAGGCTGTCAGATGATCAGAGTGAGTGCCAATGGCCGGTCACATGAGGCACCGACGTCCTGCGCCTGGCATAGGAGGAGGCTGACCCAGCCTCTGCTGATGGCGAGTGGCAGCTGTTTCCTGTGTCTGTTGTCGCCAGGAGCCGTGAGTAATTGCATTATAGACATTTTGTATTGTGGGCATAGATGATGAGTGTGCTGTTGTGGAAGGCTCAATGCCTACCGAGAACTTTCATTCCCAGCTGCTGCTTGGTTACATATCCGCGAAAGCAAGAGGGCAAATGTATTCTCACCCATTACATGTATAAATAATGCCTTTAATTAATTTGCTAAACTATAAATTGGTTGCATGAATGTTACATATCGAACCCAGGAGATAGGAAGCCGCCACTTCTTGAGAACACTTGCTGCTGCCAAGGAACATAGTTGAGGGGTTCGAGATGGTGAGATCTGGTCTGTGGATGCTTCTCTGGCTTTACCATTACTGTTTGAGTTATTTTGGGCCGCATAGCAAGGATCCAAATTTCTGCTGCTAAAGAAAAGGAACAGCCGTAAGGCAAAAATGCTGATTTGCCTGCAGTTATCACGAACCAGTGCACAGGAGCATGGCTGTTGTGCATACAGGGGCAAAGCACTTGGCTGGCATCATCATCATAATCATCGTCAGCCTGACTACACTCACTGCAGGGCAAAGGCCTCTGCCCTGTCTCTCCAATTAACTCTGTCCTTTGCCAGCCGTGCCCGCCGTATACCCGCAAACTTCTTAATCTCATCACACCACCTAACTTTCTGCCACCTCATGCTACGCTTGCCTTCCCGTGGAATCCACTCCGTTACCCTTAAGGACCAGCGGTTATCTTGCCTTTGCATTACCTGCCCTGCCCAAGCCCATTTCTTCCTCTTAAATTCGGCTAGGGCGTTCCTAACCCGCGTTTGTTCCCTCACCCACTCTACCCGCTTCCGGTCTCTTTACGTTACACCTATCACTTTTCTATCCATACCTGGCTACGTTGCGTTGTCCTTAACTTGAGCTGAACCCTTTTGGTTAGTCTTCACGTTTCTTCCCCACAGGTGAGTAATGGTAAGATACAACTGTTTCATACTTTTCTCTTGAGCGGTATTGGTAAACTGCCATTCATGATCTGAGAGAGCCTGTCATACATCAATTGATTGGCTGGCATCCATCATGAAAAATGCTTCGAAAAATTAAGAATCACAGGAAAGGATATATTCGAGTTATACCTATGTTTAAAACATTTACTGTGTCACTTGAGCTTCTTCCTTTTGTTGTAGGTATTGATGATGACGATGATGATGACTTGTGCATGGCAGGTTTTAACGGAGCTCAGGGTAGCCCCAGGAAACAACATTCAGGTCGAGCTTTCACTCATAAAATTTCGAAAGTTGAGAAAATTTGCTGATCATAACCTCATTTTATGTGCTTCTTTTTCAGAACACTAGCTCACTTTTTGCAAGTTGGCATGTGCGGCGGTCGTAAGTAGTGAAATAGTTGCACAGAAGAAAACCAACCCATCATTGTCTTGCATGAACAGAATAAGCACAAATGAGATGAGTTTGATCGAACACGAAGTTTTACTTCAGCAGCAACTTATGATAAGGTTGTAAATTAACTAGCTCAGAATGATGACACACTTTGATGCAAGCTACTTTTTGCTATGCCGTTCACCCATCTGCTGGTAAAATAATTATAGCTGTACAGGGGATTGTCATCTGCAAAGTGATTTCTCAAGAAGATGAAGAAACTTAGCCATATAAGTGCATCGCGATGAGCAGCAGTCAACATTCAGCGTAGCATTCTTGCTGATTCTCAGTGTGTATGGATCGATGCTATCACAAATCTCACTTTTCAGTTCGTAAAATGGCAGAGTTGGTCGCGTGAGCTTTTCGAGCTACAAAGGACAAGCACGTGTGCACTTTTTGTTTGTCACACTGCATAAAATGAATTACGACATTAAGCTCCGTCACAACGTTAAACAGCAATGCAGCCAGACGAGGGCTTTCTCAAATATGGCTGAACTTGAATTGCAAGCCAGTACTGTCGACATGTGCAAGTGCAGCCGATATCGTGCCATTTCCAGTTCCTTCTTGGTTTTTATTCTTTAAAAATTGGTTGGAGTCGAGCGCAATAGATGAACTGAATTAGCTCTTATAAATTGTGCTATTCATTGCTACTTTAAGAAGGCACTAAGTATAAATTGAAGTTCGAATGTAGAGAAGTTACAGAATCATTTACTTACATACCCTGAGGGCCCCTTCTGACATTACATTGTTGTGGAGTAATTTATGCAAAGATAAATTCGCACAGGAGTAAAAATTGCACTTCAAAGTTCACAGATTAAAAGTATAGAGAGATCACTTTCTCCTAAGTATTGAAAGGCTGCTTCCACTGAACGGGGAGCATCTGTGAGGTGGAAAACTTCAAGAAATGAATTGTAGATGTCATCACCAGCCCCCCTCCTTTATTTTTTTCAGTGCCGTGAAAATATGAGTGCAGTGCCATCAAAACAGATTTTGGCAGATTTCTCAGGGTGGGCTACACTGCATTTCATTTTTAAACACTGATCTTTTTTTTCGTACTTCATGTCAAGAGTTTCAGTGAAGTGTGTTGGGGAAAGAAATGTTAAATTTATCAATCCCATGTCTCCGCAAATAAGAAGTTTGCTTCTGACCAAAAGTCAATTCCAAAAGAGGTATATAAATGATTTTTACCAGGGAAACAAACTGGATAGAGTCGTCCCTTTTAGAAGTCTTGTGTAATACTAGAATGGAAAAAACCTGGAAAGAATGCAGGCGACATAACGCTTGCGGCTATGTTGTTATTGTGCACCAGCCCAATCATGGCTTTCTTTTAGAAAATGTTAGAAAAGTTTCTCATTGATGTGTGTGATTCCTGTGTATAGTTTAATTAATCTATTTGCAGTTCACTTTTTTTTGAACTTCAGGCTAATCACAGGCATCATGCAGCATAAGTCTGCCTTGCGCGCTTTGGTTTAGGGCAAACTCAAAAGCCGCGTGTGTACTGTGGGATATCAGTGCACATTAAAGGTGGTGGAAATTATTTCGGAGCCTTCCACTATGCTGTCTCTCACATCTGATGTGCATCTTTGGGAGGGACATTAAAGCCACACATAACTATTCCTGGTAGCTCCTGCTTTGAGTATTGTAGCTGAAGTTGAGCATGTGACGGAATCTCGTCTGGCCGGGAGCGTACATTTGAAAATTAAGTGACGCTGACCAGCTCACTGTTCGCGTCTCTTACTTTTCAAAAGTATTGTAGCTGGCGCAAACAATGATTACAAGAAATACTGTAAGCTTTGGAGGTAGTTTGGAATGCAAACAATTATCTTTTTAAGTAATTATTGTGAAATATGTTAAAAAAAGGTGTGAAGGGACATACTAAATTGAATGTAGCAGTTCACTGGCCATATGTGTATGTGTACTGCCCCTGGGGCAGTACTGTTCTCGTAAGCCCCAAACATGCATTCCTCTTAGGCTTTGCACTGTATATCTGAAAGAGCATGCCATCTGTGCTAGTTCATGAATCTCTATAATTTTATAAATTTTATTTCTTGTTTCTTTTTATCAGTGTTTGTGAGGATTTTGGACGCTTTTTGACGTCCAAATTAGCCTGACTTTTGCTTGCACTCAGATCTTTCTTAATCAGTGGTGGGCGTAGCAGGAAATCAGGATTTTGCCTTTGTTTCCTGTACAAGTATTGCCTCATGTTTACTTGCTGTCAGTGTATCACTGCCTCATCATGTTCTTCGGTTTTGTGGAAAGTGCCCCTTTCAGTGTACTGTGATAGACAGAGGTTTCTCTTTTTTTTCAGGCACCTACAGGAATGCGGACAAGAAGGTACAGAAGTACCGGTATAACTCTGCGGTGGAGAGTTCCGAATTTTAAGGTAATTGAAAAGGTCTAAGCATATAAATAAATAATTGAAGAAGATGGCCTAAGACAGAAAAATTTTTTAATGAAGTCTGAGACATGAAATCTTCACAGAACTTGTGGTTCTGTGTGCAGATTCCAGTTATGCCATTTAATGATATGAAAAAGGAGTCCTTGTGCGCATGATTATGCAGCCAGGTTTTTTGTCTGCAGCTTTTAAGTTTAATGTTTTGCTGCTTTATACTTGCTTAAATGGATGTCACTAGTCCGTCATGACCGTAAAGAATGCATTAAGGCTAAATTTATGATCCTGCTAGTCGTAGAACTTGGTGTTTATGGGTTGTTAAGTCACCACTTCGAAAATAAAAGCAACTTCCTTTCTCATTTCTAAACTGGCCACTTGAAAATTTTGACAGAAATTTTATGACAGCCAGAATGACAATTTTGTTCTTATGGCATTGTTTATAAGGCAGTGTTATTCATTTTCGCTAGTTGACTGTAGTAAACATTTCTTTAAAGCCAATTAGAAAAACATTGCAGAGTATGTACTGTAAAAGCTTGTTAATTTGAACTTCAAGGGAACAAAAACAAAAATGCTTGGATTACCGATGACCTTGAAAAAACTGGAGAACTGCTTTCATCATGGTGAACTTATTTTGTAGGACTGGGCGATGAATGCCCGGCTTTTGAGATAAAAGCATAGAAGTGACTATTTTTCATGTTTCCATTATTGCATTATCGAGGTCATACTGTTGGGAGGGTTTAAGTAGAATGGCTACAAGATTACAAGGCTCTTCCTGGAATTTTGTGCGGTTCAACACGATGAGCTGCGCTGCTGCTGTGTCACACCCCTCACAATTAGCACCGTTGCCTGTGAGGAGGCTTCATCACACATACCGCGAATGGCACGTGACGACAGCGCAGTTTCAGTGCACTGGAAAATGGAGCCACATGGATGAAAGTGAGGGAAAGGCTCGGCGGCCCTCCAGGGGGGAGAAGAAAAAAAGGATGGGGGAGGAAGAAGACACCAGTGACACAAATCAGCATCAGAAATGTTGGCTGATGCTGGATATTTGAGCCACTGTGACTGCGTGCCGGTGCGAAGCTCAGAAAAGTACGACTGAAGATATGTGACACTGTACTCTGAGACGGGGCCGTCCGTATTTTGTGTTTTTTGCGTGCCCTTTTGTCAAGAGAGTAGTGAAAAAGATCAGATAACACCGATATGATAATCAAGGGTTTCCGCCACGCTGACACCATGTCAACCTCTTTTTAAAAAGAGAAACTTCTCAGTCTCTCAACCATGAAGGTGAGCCTCCCGAATCTTGGTAACCGTCCTTGGCAGCATTTCATTGAGCTGTCACATAACGCACGGAGCCTTCGAAAAACTGCGCTGCAGCACGTGAATTTGATTCTAGTGAACAGTCTCTCAAGAACTGAGGGGAGCAGCGAGGGCGCCTTTTATTATTTTATTTATTTTCTCCAACATACAATGTGATCAAACACAAAAATACAGATATTCTGGGATCTAAACACAAAAATAATAGAGAAAATTAAACAGAAAAGTCAGTTTTTTCAATATAATTAACAAATAATTTCACGGACGTACACTTCACCGCATCTTCAGGCAGTTTATTCCAATAGGATATAGCATCTGGAAACATGGAGTACTTGTGGATATTTACACGGCTGACTGGTTGACGGACTGTTTTACTATGGTTAGCTCTAGACGAGTGTTTGAAAGGAGGGTGTAAGTATTGTGAATTTGTTATTTTGAAGTGGCCGTGAAGAAGCTGGAACGAAAACTTTAATCTTGAAATGATTCTTCGCTGTGACAGGCTTTGCAAATTTGATTGAATTATTAGACTGGTAGCGGTAGTCTGGCGATAATACTTTGAGTATACAAACCTTACTGCTTGTTTTTGGATGCGCTCTAATTTGTTGATTAAAATTTTTTGATGGGGGCTCCAGACTATATCCGCATATTCTAGGGTAGGTCTGATGAGAGTTTTATAGGCACTGAGTTTAATATGGGCCGGCGTGTTACGCAGCTTTCTCCTTAAATAATTTAATTTACCTTCAGCTTTACAGCAAATTGATTTGATGTAGGGTTCCCAACGCAGGTTGGATGTTAGGATGAGTCCTAGATATTTCACCTAATCATATTTTTGACCTGTGTCTCGCCAAGTGTGTATGTAAAACTTAGAGACTGCCTCTTACTAGTGAATGTGATGCTTTTGGTCTTATTCGCGTTAAGTTTCATTCCCCAGGTCTTACACCAAGTGCGGATTGATTCTAAAGAATTGTGATGACCCCCATAATGCGCAGGTCCACACGGGACGGAGAGGCAAAGAGACACCGTATGGCTCAGTTTAAACAAACAGATATATTCAATAATTACACATGATTAAGATTTTTACATCAGAGGCTGGGGCGTCCGAGCTTACGTGCCGACGACTTCATGGGGGCGATGGAGTGGCTCCGGAGTTGGGCTCGAGCGGTTGCTGGCAGAAGCTGCACGCCGTCGGGCTTCGGCGCTGAAGGCCCTCTTGGCGAACGATGTCGTCCTGAGCGTCTATGCAGTAGAATTTCAATAGTCGTCCGTTTCTTCGAGGATGGTTCACAAACCCTCCCTCTAGTGTCGTTCGGCTTGAAAGATGAACAGGAGGTGAGCTTGTAGATGATGACAGCAGAGCATAATTTTACAACATACATATGCAGAGAGTTAAACTGGAAAAAGCAGAACTGAATTTACAAAAGAACAAACTTTGCACTACTTTACTCATCGACCGGGCAGGTTAGTGCCTAAGTAGCATCACATTACATGCTAAGCATGGAGCCCCAGCTCAGACTGGACTGGACTGCATCCGTTTACATGCGCTTTTAAGCACTTGATTAACAAAGGACTAAGGGCGGTCATTTTCAGTGGCCCGCCCAAAGCATCAATTCTCCAATGAAAAATAACATGCGAGATGGGGACAACCCCTTGGGTTGGGCTTAGCCTCGAACCCAGATTCTTGTTAACAATACAAACTAAATAAACAACAAAAACGTCACCACTCTCTCTCAAGTGAGAGTATCCACAGGCTCTCCCTTCGGAGCTAATCCTTGCCTCAGGCATGCATACCGCCACCCACCATCGGTCCGCGTCGTTCGTCAGCAACAGAGGAGGGGGCGAAAGCGCCCTCGATGCTGCCGCGCTACCGACGGCGGGACACAGCTAATAATCATGAAGGGGTTCGTCTGTCGCTCCGGGAAACCAGATTAAGGGTCGCCCCTGTTTTCCCACATTCTTGGCGAGTCTTGCCTGTCCGCCATGACAGGTGTCCGTCACGGCCATCCTGGGAATGCGCTTTTGTTCACTTGCGCCTGTCTTTCCACATTCTTGGCGAGTACTGCCTGTCTGTCTGACAGGTGTCCGTCACGGCCCTTCTGGGAATGCGCTTTTGTTCACGAGGCACCGCGGGAAGTTGTGGGTGCCTTCCCGGCGATAGCCCACGTCGTAAGGGGGTGGGGGGTCCGTGCGTCAAGCGACAATTTTCGTTCCCGGTATGTACTCGGGGCTCTCGCTTATACTGGGGAGCGGTTTCCGCGTGTGCCGGCGTCCTGCTTTCTGCAAAGGTATGCAGCTGGAAAAGAGGGGCGGCCTTAAGCCCCAACTCGATGCACACACAAGGAATGTACCTCGTAGCACACAAGGAATGTCACACTCGCTCACCCTCCAGAAGAATGTTCTCCGAACATTTGAGTCCCTGCAGCTCCCCTTGTCTTTCTGAATCGCCTCGCACAGTGCGTCCGACAAAACACTTTTCGCTGCACTCAACACCACTGCACAACACCATATGCCTCCGCTGTCATAACTGGCGTCTCCAGGGGCAGCACTGATCTTCTTTTACAGATAAACATGAAACTCAGCACCCAAGCCTCTCTTTTCTAGTCCAAACTGGACGAAATAAATTTACCACAGTTATAAAGGAGCTCCCACTTCTAGCACGATCACGGCACAAAAATATAGATAACGAAAGGAAGTAGGGCAAGTTCTGCATGCGCTCCGCATGCTCTCCTGTGAAGGTGTTACTTAATGACAGAAAGGTTTAACTACCAACTCCGATAACTTAACACATAAGCACATAGCAATGTTATGAGCTGTGGCATTACACAATTCTAACCAGTTCAAAACTCCGCTCTGTTTACGCCATTAGTCCGACTTAGCTTTCCGATTTCGCAGCGGATATCGGCCTTCATGAGTCATACTAAGTCTGTGCCCCTTTGTCTGCTTTGGGACTCGCGAGGGCTCGTGGCAGGAGCCTCTCCTGGCGTTATCTGCGCGGCAACCTCGCGCGCTTCTTCTTCTAGCAATGCATGAAGTAAATCCGGTGGCATTCTGGCCGTCACCTCTGGCGCCTGCCGAACAAATGCAGGAGAGGGCGTTTCTTGCGAACTATCTGCGCGCTCCGCTTCACTTCTGTCCCCATCAAAATCCGCGCTTTCCCTTTCCTCATTTCGTGAATACTGAACCGGTGCCGACTTGAGGCGATTTGCGTGTATCCTTATCAAGCGCCGGTTCACGTCTCGGACTCTGAAGTTTACCGGAGAAAGCTTCTCGACAACCTCGCACGGTCCTCTCCACTTCGTCTGGAACTTACGAGCTAGCCCAATCTGCCTTTGGCAGTTTTCAATGTACACGCTGTCCCCCACATTAAACGGCGCGTCTCTAGCACTGCGATCGTGCACCTCCTTCCTGCGCTTCGCCGCTTTCTTTAAGGCCTCCTTTGCGATGTCCCTCGCCACTTGCAAGTGCGATTCTAGCTCCACCTTATAGTCGTCCAGTGAAGCGTATGGGACACGACGGGGGCCCTCTGGCACTTCACTAGGCTGGTCCGGGTCTCGGCCGTAGAGAAGAAAGAATGGCGATTCGCCCGTGCTCTCGTGTGCTGCGGAATTGTAGGCAAACATTGCATACGGGAGCCACAAATCCCAGTCCCGCTGGTCGCGCGAAACAAAATGCGACAGGAACCCGGCCACGGTTTGGTTCAGTCGCTCCACCGCGCCGTTGCAAGCCGGATGGTACGGTGTTGTCTGCTTCTTAGCGATCTTAAGCAGCTCGCAAACTCTTCTCATTAGCTGCGACACGAAGTTCGTTCCCCGATCTGTCAAGAGTTGCCTCGGGGGTCCATGTCGGAGCACGATCTGTTCGACAAATGCTCTTGCAACCGTGTCTGCCTTCTGATCTGGGAGTGCTACCGCTTCCGCGTATTTTGAAAGGTGATCGACAAATACTAAAATGTACTTGTTTCCGGAAGTGGTCGTGGGCAATGGGCCCATTATGTCCATACCTGTCCGCTCGAAGGGAGCCGAAACCTCAGAGAACGGCTGAATTGGAGCTGGTCTTCGTCCCTTGGGTGTTTTTCTTTCGAGACAGGAATGACACTTCGCACAGTAGTCTCTAACATCCTGTCGCATGCCACTCCAAAAGTACAAACGCTCCACACGCCTGCGTGTCTTCGCTACGCCAAAATGACCGGCGCATGGCGCATCGTGAAACGCGCGAAGAACCCTTTCTGTCCACGACCGAGGTATGACGACTCTCTCCCAAACGGTTTTCTCTAATCTCCCTTTCCTGGTTGGCCTCGTGCGCCGACACAGGGTGCCGTCTTTGTCAATGAAATAACCTAGCTGTTCGGGGTGAGACGGTGCGCCCTCTAAGCTTTCGATTATTCGCTTCAGGTCAGGATCTTTGCACTGCTCTGTGCGTAATTCGGCGGGGTCGACTACGGGGACAAACTCATCTATAGCTGCCACGGCAGCTATGCGGCTGAGTGCATCAGCATTCAGATGTGTCTTTCCTGACTTGTGCTCAACTTCAAAGCAGTATTCCTGCAGGTGTAGATTCCATCTAGCGAGTCGCGAGCTAGGGTCCCTGACACTCATCACCCATATCAGAGGATGGCAGTCTGTGACTAGCTTGAATTTGCGGCCGTAAAGGTAGCATCTGAAGTGCTTTACTGCCCAGACAACGGCGAGGCACTCCCTTTCCGTAGCTCCGTACTTTTGCTCTGTGGGGCTCAGCTGTCGGCTAGCAAAAGCAACGGGATGTTCTTTGCCCTCGATAACCTGAGATAGCACGGCACCAACTGCGAACTTTGACGCATCTGTGGCCATAACGAAGGGCAAACTAAAATCCGGGTGGCGCAACAGCGTTGCACTCATTAGCTTCCTTTTCAGGGCCCCAAAAGCATTCTCCGCGTTTTCGTCCCAGCGAAAGGCGACATTTTTGGCTGTTAAGGCGGTGAGCGGCTTAGCGAGCTTGGCGAACTCCTCTATGTGCCTTCGGTAGTAACCGATCAGGCCGAGAAACTGCCGGACCTGGCGGACGCTAGTCGGGGATGGAAAATCCGAGACACACCTTAGTTTCTCAGGGTCCGGTCGCACGCCGTCAGCTGAAACAACGTGCCCGAGGTATTTCACCTCGTTTTTGAGTAATTGGCACTTAGAGGGCTTCAGCTTGAGACCCGCTGCTCTTAGTCGCACCAAAACCTGCTCAATATCGCGCAAATGGTTATCAAAACTGTCACTGTATATGATAATGTCATCCATATACACGAAGCACAGCCTCCCCAGAAGACCTGCCAGGATAACATCAGCGGTTCTCTGCCAGACAGCAGGGCTGTTGGCCAGACCCATCGGCATTCTTTTCCATTCATAGTGCCCTGAGGGCGTGTTGAATGCCGTTTTCTCGGCATCTGCCGGATCCATTGCTATCTGCCAGAATCCCGCCGCCATGTCCACTACCGTGAAGTACCTGGCAGAGCCCAGCTGAGAAAGCGTCTCCTGTATATTGGGGATGGGGTATGGATCGATGCGAGTTACGGCATTTAGTTTGCGGTAGTCCACTACCAATCGATACGAGCCATCTGGCTTTTCCACCAATAGTGCTGGTGCTCCCCAGGGTGACTTTGAGTGTTCGACAATGCCGCGATCAATCAGGTCCTGCACCTGCCGCTCCATCTCCTCACGTTGGGAGTAAGGAATCCTGTACGCACGCTGGTAAACGGGCGATGAAGTGCCGGTTTCTATCCTGTGCTTTATAACGCCACAGCAGCCCAAATCCAGGTTGGACGCGGCGAATACCTCCGAGTAGTCGTTCAGCAAACCAGCCAGAGCCTCCCTCTCCCTGGATTTTACGTGAGAAAGATCGAACGACACCTTTGGAGCAGCCGAAGGACTAGCATGCTCTACAGTTGCGAGTACCGTATCGGTGGGCTCACGTTGCTCTATCGCAGAGGTGAAGAAAGCCAATGTTTTGTTCTTGGGAAGGCTCAGTGGCTGCTGGCTACAGTTAACCACCCGTAGGGGCACTCTGTGGGCGTCATTAACTGTCACGAGGCACGCGGCTGCCTTCAGGCCATTGCTGAGAGAGTCGACCGGCTCAAGCACTCCCACGGCGCCGCTCTCTACATCTGAAGGCACAAACGCGTACAAAATGTGCTCCGACCAAGGAAGGACGACCGCCTCCTCGACCAGCCGGACGGCAACCCGCGAATATACCTTCTCCAATGATCCCACTGTTTGACGGGTGTCAATATCGGTAATGCGAATCTCAGCCCCTCTCCTGTTCAAAAACGGAACTTTTGAGCCGCCCGCATTAACCTCTTCCTCAGAGAATGAGACTACTACCTTCCCTTTTCTAAAAAAATCCTGCCCTAATATACCTGACACTCCGTTTGGCAGAGACACCGTGTCCGGCCATACGTAGCAAGGGTGCTCCAATGCAATTCCGCCGAGAGAGAAGTGTAACCGGTAGAGTCCACTTATGCCAAGAGGATCCCCCGTTATGCCTACAAATTTGGTTGCCATACCACCAGACGCTTCCAACACCTCGCGGTCCTCCTTCCTTCGAAGCGTGTTAAAACTGCTCTCCTTAAGCAATGTCACCTTTGACCCCGTATCTATCAACAATTCCATACAACAACCATTTAACTTGCAACGCACAACAGGGCATGCCTCGTCGGCCACACAAACTACCACCACCTCATCATCTACTGCTCCCTCCCCACGCTCCTCAGGCTGGGGAGGACTAACTAGTTTTTTGACTCGGTATCTGGAGCCCCGCTGTAGGCTTGCTTAGGGCGTGTCTCGCCTGCTTCTCTTTGTGGCTCCCCACGGCGCACGTTTTGGCAGAACCTGGCGATGTGTCCGCGACCCTGGCAAGCGAAGCATACGATTTCTTTAAAATCTCGCATACCGCGCCTGTACCTTTGTGGCGGTCTCCGGTTTCCCGCGAATGGGCGCTGTTGAGCACGCGCTTCAACCTGGCGTTCTACCTGCTGAGATAGCAGCTGTTCTAAGCGATCTAACCGCTCTGTCAAGAGAGCAACCTCAGGGTTGAGCACCGCTCTCTCTATGACGCGTACTCTCGCTGCGGCTGTCGTTAACGCCTCATTTTGTTCCTCATCCAATGCGGCCTCCACGGCTTGGTCGAAATTGCTCGGCTTGCGCGAGAGCACGAACCGGCGCACGGGGTCTGGCAGACCAGCCACGAACAAAGCGGTCATTTCCTCTTTAAGTATATCCTCCGCGTATTTCTTCTTAAGCTGGTCTCCTTCCTCCTCCCTGCTTAACGTATCGTGCGCTAGGCGCTGAAGCCGCGACGCAAATGTTCGCACGTCCTCCCCTACCATCTGTCCGGCGTCACGGAACCTCTGTACCCGCACGTGACGTGGTTCAGTGTCGAAATGCTCAAACGCGAGCTTCTTAAATTCCGCAAATGATTTTGTGGATTTTACTTTTTCGTCTCGCCATGCAAAATCATGAGCAGCTCCTGCCATCTTACACCTCGCCATTCCCAGCATTTGAGCATCGGACCATCCCCCCATTTTCCCAATCTCTTCTAACATGGAAAAGAAATCGCAGATTGGAACCCCTGTCTTATCTCCCGTAAACGTCGGAATGACGCTTCCTAATGCCAGCATGCTTGCTCCGAGCGACGGCTGTGGAGTGGGAGCTCCCTCAGATAAAGACATTTTTTTTTTCAAGCCCTCCGGTGCCTCAAGCCTCTCAAATGGGGGTAAAAGTCCCACAATCAGTCCCGTGATTCTCTTTTGATTACAATTTTGAAGTCATGAATGTCGCAGCATTCAGAGGACATTTGCTTTTGAGACCCCACTTCTGACACCAGTGTGATGACCCCCATAATGCGCAGGTCCACACGGGACGGAGAGGCAAAGAGACACCGTATGGCTCAGTTTAAACAAACAGATTTATTCCATAATTACACATGATTAAGATTTTTACATCAGAGGCTGGGGCGTCCGAGCTTACGTGCCGACGACTTCATGGGGGCGATGGAGTGGCTCCGGAGTTGGGCTCGAGCGGTTGCTGGCAGAAGCTGCACGCCGTCGGGCTTCGGCGCTGAAGGCCCTCTTGGCGAACGATGTCGTCCTGAGCGTCTATGCAGTAGAATTTCAATAGTCGTCCGTTTCTTCGAGGATGGTTCACAAACCCTTCCTCTAGTGTCGTTCGGCTTGGAAGATGAACAGGAGGCGAGCTTGTAGATGATGACAGCAGAGCATAATTTTACAACATACATATGCAGAGAGTTAAACTGGAAAAAGCAGAACTGAATTTACAAAAGAACAAACTTTGCACTACTTCACTCATCGACCGGGCAGGTTAGTGCCTAAGTAGCATCACATTACATGCTAAGCATGGAGCCCCAGCTCAGACTGGACTGGACTGCATCCGTTTACATGCGCTTTTAAGCACTTGATTAACAAAGGACTAAGGGCGGTCATTTTCAGTGGCCCGCCCAAAGCATCAATTCTCCAATGAAAAATAACATGCGAGATGGGGACAACCCCTTGGGTTGGGCTTAGCCTCGAACCCAGATTCTTGTTAACAATACAAACTAAATAAACAACAAAAACGTCACCACTCTCTCTCAAGTGAGAGTATCCACAGGCTCTCCCTTCGGAGCTAATCCTTGCCTCAGGCATGCATACCGCCACCCACCATCGGTCCGCGTCGTTCGTCAGCAACAGAGGAGGGGGCGAAAGCGCCCTCGATGCTGCCGCGCTACCGACGGCGGGACACAGCTAATAATCATGAAGGGGTTCGTCTGTCGCTCCGGGAAACCAGATTAAGGGTCGCCCCTGTTTTCCCACATTCTTGGCGAGTCTTGCCTGTCCGCAATGACAGGTGTCCGTCACGGCCATCCTGGGAATGCGCTTTTGTTCACTTGCGCCTGTCTTTCCACATTCTTGGCGAGTACTGCCTGTCTGTCTGACAGGTGTCCGTCACGGCCCTTCTGGGAATGCGCTTTTGTTCACGAGGCACCGCGGGAAGCTGTGGGTGCCTTCCCGGCGATAGCCCACGTCGTAAGGGGGTGGGGGGTCCGTGCGTCAAGCGACAATTTTCGTTCCCTGTATGTACTCGGGGCTCTCGCTTATACTGGGGAGCGGTTTCCGCGTGTGCCGGCGTCCTGCTTTCTGCAAAGGTATGCAGCTGGAAAAGAGGGGCGGCCTTAAGCCCCAACTCGATGCACACACAAGGAATGTACCTCGTAGCACACAAGGAATGTCACAGAATTGTTAAGGAGAATTTGATCTTTTAATTTTTTACAGCTATGTATACGACACAGTCGTCTGCAAAAAGGCGAAGCTGGATCGATGAACTAACACAGGACTTAATATCATTTATGTAAATGAGAATCAAAAGAGGCGCAAGAACTGATCCCTGGGGTACACCCGAATACACATCCATGTTCTGCGAGACGTATTCACCTATTTTAACACATTGGTTTCTGTTCTGTAAATAGCAAGAAATCCATGACACGATGTTACAATCAATTCCAAAAGATAGTAACTTTGTTATAAGGTCATCGTGAGGAACAACATCAAACGCTTTAGAGAAATCTAAGAATATTGCATCTATCTGTTTGCCTTCATTAATTGTGTTAGCGATGTCATGAGTAATTTCAGCAAGCTGCGTTACTGTTGAAAGCCGTGTTCTGAAACCATGTTGTTTTTCGTAAATTAGATTAATATTTTCTAGATATGAAACTATAGCTTTAAAAATAACGTGTTCCATCATTTTGCAGCTTGTACTTGTTAGTGATATTGGACGATAGTTATTAAGTTCAGTTTTAGAACCCGATTTGTGTATAGGAATTATTTTGGCACAGCGCCATTCATCTGGGATTACGAGTGTTTGTAAGGATCTTGTATAAATTATATGCAGGTATTTGGACACCCATTCAGCGTATCGGGCTAAAAATGTGTTTGAGATGGAATCAGGACCCGAAGATTTTTTTTGGGTCAAGTTTTTAAAAGAGAGAGGATTCAAACTTCACTAATGGCTAGTTCTGTCATTGGTTGCTTGATTGTGTAAGCGGGTAGCGAAGCGTGGGAGGCTGTTCGGGTGAAAACGGACTGGAAAAACTTATTGAATTCATTTTCAATAGCATCAGGTTTACTTGTGGTGTCACTGAAATCTGTAATGATGGAACCAGTTGACTGGTCTTCAGATAAGTACCGCCAAAACATATGAGGGTTGTGGGCCATGAAAGGCAGCGTCAAATCAAAGAAACGAGATTTTGCATCTCGGACTTTGCTCTGTAAACAGTTAACAAGGCTTGCAATTTCGTTCTTGTTTCCCTTTTTTTCGCCGTCGTTTTATTTTTCTTTTAATTTGAATTATCTCGCGCGTTATCCACGGGTACTCCCTGTTTATACGTTTTTTTCGGAGCGGAACGTATCTCTTTTCGCAAGTATGTACAATGTCCTTGAAACAAGAACACAGTTCACGCACATCCGTCAATGCGCTGAATTCGGCAAAGCTGCACTCAAGTGCATTTAAAATTGCAGGATCATCTGCAGGCTCATAGTCCTTGACAAAGGTAGGCGGTGTTTTCTTTTTTTTTTGCAGGTGACTGATATGGGACATGATAGTACCAGCAATTTGTGGTCAGATATGCCATCTTCGATACGCACTGAACACCCTGGAAGTGTACTGCTAACGAACATTAAATCAAGAAGTGAAGTGGAGGACGATAGAACTCGGGTGTTATCGGCAACCAGCTGATCTAAGGAAAAACCAAATGCAGTAAATAAAAGTGTTTCCGCGCTTTGGGCATTTTTTCCGTCATGTGAAAAGTCCGCCCAATTTATCTCTGGCAGATTAAAGTCACCCGATAAAATCAACTTAGATCTTGAATTAGTGTTCTGGGACAGGTAATCGTACATTTTTTTCAAGATAATCTGGAGGGGCATTTGGCGGTCGATACACGCCTCCCAGTAATATACTCTTGCCGGAATATGTTATTTTGCACCACACACTTTCGTGGTCATCGATACCCTTCAGGACTGAATATTTTATGTTGCTTTTAATTGCTATAGCTACTCCTCCCCCTCGTGATCCTCTATCTTACGTAGCAATTTATACGTTGATGGGACAATTTCGCAATCACGTACCCCTGCTTGTAACCATGTTTCCGTTATAATTATAATGTGAGGATGGTGCCCCAGAATTAGCTGCTCAAAGTGACCTAATTTATTTACTATACTTCTAGCATTAAATGAAAGGAATCTTAGTGTTTTGGTTTTGGTTGGTACGATATGATTGCTGCTCGAGTTTGCTGTTCCTGGAGAGGAAATTGGTTGGGTTTGCCTTGCATCATCGGTCCTTCTGGTTATGTCGACCCTGGTTTGTTGTGTTTCGTCCCAAATGAAAACCTTGCCATTGACCTTTAGCTTGTCAAAGGAAAGCGACACCTTCGCCCCAGCCACCCTCTCGCGTTCCGATGAGCGCCATAGCTTAGCGCGTAAGTCTCCTACCTTTTTTGAAAAATCTTCAGATATGGAAATGTTAGAACCTTTTAGTTTGAAACAGCTTGACATAATATCCGTTTTCTCTGCAAAATTGAAGAGCCCAACTATGACTGGATGTGGTTTTTTGCTCTTACGATTACCTATCCTGTGAATTCTTTTGACAGATTCTACTGCCATGCCCAGCTTGTCTTTGAAGATTTCTTGCTTAACGTGTTCCTAAAGTGATTTAGCATCCTCCTCCGGTTTCTCGATCACACCGTAAATCACTAAGTTGCTGCGCCTACTACGGTTTTCTAAATCATCTATTTTTGCCGTTATACCTTGAATGTGTTTGTTCGTACTCCTGAATAGTCTTTCACTTTCATCAATTCTTTCTTCCCATTTCTTCAGCCTACCCAAATCGTTTTCAATGGTTTCAATTCTCAACCTCATACTATCGACCGTTTTCTCGTTTTCTCGACGTGTTTTAGGTTTGTAACTAGTTCCCTCAAAGTTTTGTTGGTTGTTGCTTGTTCTTTCAGAATCTTTTTCAGTAGTTCATTGCTAGGTTGACCGTCAGAATCAGAGTCAGAGTTTGGGCCTGGGTTGAGTTCAATGTCACCCGATGTCAGCAGTAAAAGCCTAATGACACTATAACAATCACAAAGCATACTAAGGAGAAATTGTGGACCTGGTAGCACCATCAGGGTTATATCATTGTCTCTAACTGAGGAAACAGAGTATTTTCCACCAACCTGTACAACAAAGACGAAGAATTTGAGCATTGGTCTCTGGTCGGTGCCACCAAGTCCACTGAAGTATCCAGCTGGCGGGATCCTGGTTATATTCCCGGGTAGGCGTGGTTCCGTTGAAGTCCCAGCAACAGCACGGTGATAGTGGCACTCCGGGCTTGCTTCGATGTAGCGCAGATTACACGCATCTTCTTGGAAAAGCCGCTGCTTTGCCGCATCCGCCGATAAACTGCCTTCCAGCAGGTCATGTGCCTCCGTGCTGGTGATCAGGCTGGACGGCCACAGAACAACCTGTACAACAAAGACGAAGAATTTGAGCATTGGTCTCTGGTCGGTGCCACCAAGTCCACTGCAACAGCAGCATTAAGCTTTTTCGCGCACCGGAACCAAATTACAAGCATTAGCGTGCGACATCAGCCGTGCTGCATACGCTGTGAGTGTTCTCTGAATTTTAAAAGAGCGAAACAATGGCCTTTACACCTTGTGTGTTATACTGGATTTCCTCTGGAAGGTGCAAGGAACCCTTGCGCGGTGCTCAAGGGCACCATCTCTGGTGAAAAGTTTCTCGCTGCTCTGCTGCTGCTTTGATATTTGAGGGGCCGTCACGCCACGGTAACTAAGCATTTGTGACGCAGAGTTCCTGTTGCTAAGCCAATGCGGTATTCTGACTTTTTTCCTTGTTCTTTTTGCCTGTTTCCTAAACTTTGGACGAACATGCCTGACGCCTTCAACCAACATAAGCGTAAATAGGGCAGAGTATGAGTTTGACTCTTAATATCGATTATAATGCGAGGGTTGACTTGGTACTTTAATTTTCGGTAAAAAACTTTCGTTACATTTCACTAAATACAGTAAAGGACCAATGGCCAAGACTGAGTTGGCACTTTCAATTTTCAGGATTTTCGAATTCAGGGTGGTCGAATCAATGAGCTTTTATTGTATTATGTAGGGAGGCATGCATATTTTTGCATTAAATAAACTGGCATTTGTGTAATCTGGAATTAAACATATGTATTCCTCATGATTTCATTCACAAATTTTGGTAAAAAATTCTCTTCCTCGTAATGTGCAAGATGTCCACTTACCCCCCTTTGCCTTCTTTAGGGGATGAATCGGCGGCCCCTCTGGAGCCTGTAGTGCAACTACCATCTCCCCGTAAGCCATCAACAATTTTTGTGTGATATTGCGCAGTTGAATTCTTTCGGCATAGCTTTTTGGTGCGCTCTTGTAGGAAGTGGCTCATACGTCACACGGTGAGAGCTGGCAAATCATCTGTTAGCACTGAAATACTACGTGCTCAAGTTTTATACTGGCAGATCACCACTGGCAGTCTTGATCTGCCACACCTCTCCATGTTTTGCAAAGTTTGAATAAATCGATAGTAAACTCTCAGTGTGCAGGCACCTTGCAGTTTCACATAGTTTTATGTGCAATTAATGGAGAAAAGCGCGTTGTATTCATTGTACTGAGCAGTCTATTTATTGTTGCTATCTGAGCGACAGTATTTTACCCAAATTCAATACCCCTTTCAAGCGTGCAAAGTAATGTGCTCTTGAGCACAGCTAAACAGCGTAACATACGGTGCACTCACCGAAGTGCACACTCAGGTCGGAGTGCATTCACAGAACTCGCTTTGAGGACAGAGTACACAGCCTTGATGGCACTGCTTTTCTGGGCATAAAATGTATGACAAAATGTGCATACAAGTTGATTTTACCTGTTAGACACATTTTTTTATTAGTGCAGTGGTTTTACTATAGTGACCAGCTAAACTCACCAATGAAATGGGCTGTATTCCACCATTTTTTTTTTGTCCGGATTCGGCTTGCGCTAGGAACTTATTTCGACTTGCTCCGTAATTACCATAATACAAATATATTGTAGTCGTTGCCAGAAATAAAGTTAAGTTCATATTTATGGGCCCTACTACTTTTAATGAGCATAATTCGAAAGGTTACACTTACGGATCGCCATTTGTCAAAAGCATTTTTTAGCCAGTAACCTTTTGTGTATCTATGAGCGCACTCTGCTTTCGCGTTCAGCACCATGTAGTGTAAAGTGCATTCGAGGAGCTGCAGCGCACTCCCCATAAGTACATCTTGTTTGCACGCTTGACAGGCGTATAATACAATGACACTGCATGCAATGGTAAGCTTTTGAGGGCACAAAACGGGCGAGAAACAGTACATGAATATAACTCAAGTAATGAGGCTTCTCTATATGCAGTTGACCGAAAATTTGGACATCTGATTTTTCTGACTTTTTTGCGGCATCATGACAGCCCATAGAGCCATTGTATAAGAACGCCTGAAATTTCGGATGCATCGCAGCTCACTGCTTGATCTTTCGGACGTCTTTTGCACTCGCCACCGATAAACAAGCCACCATTTAATGTGTACAATGGAACCTTGAATATGCAGACTGCGAGGAAGATCGAAAACGTAATCAAACAGAACGAAAGTCAAGCTAAAAGGGAGCCTCTTAAATGGCCGGGCGGATAGTTTCCGCGAGTTGGCACATTGCACCTACGTGGCTTCGAATTCATACTGCTTTTTGGATGTCGTCCACCACAGAAACAGTAGTCGAAGTTCATGGAACTCCTCTATGCCGAGTCTTTCATTCTGAATACAGGGAGAGGTAGCAGCGACGCGTGTGGGAGGCGTACAGCTTCACTTAGACTTCAAGCGCAGAAGAAGATGGTGGATTTAAAAACAAGGTGCGCGCACCCACTGCAAAGCACACCCATAGCAGAGCGCACTGCAACCCTGCTGACTTTTATATCATAAATTTTTGAAGTGGTGTTTTCATAGCTGGCAGTTAAGACGCCCCTCATTATACACAAGCCACAACTGAGTATATACCGCCAGTTACAGTACCGATTTCGGTTTTAGCCGCTAGGGCTAATTACGAAGGCCAACGCCAACAGAGTGCTTACTTCGGCCATTTGTGTGCTCTTAGCATTTTGCCATCTTCTCCCTCTCATTCCGGGCCTCTTGTATTGTGAGCGCAGCACAGCTCCCGCAGCGGCGGGTTTGCTTGTCCAAATCCATGCGGTCGCTGGTGACATGCTGAAAGCAGTGCAGCCATTGCATGCCGAGGTTGTGAAAGGGGTCTCTGTCCGTCATATGTGCACACGACTTGCGAAGAGATTGCCATGAGGAGGTTCAGATTGTGCACAGAACTGACCCCTTCTTCCAGTGTATTAGCAATAATTTGTGAATTTTTCTGTGAAATTTAATTTTTCTGATGTTTCGCTGTCCCTAGAGGTCCAAAAAATCGGACGTCAACTTGTGGAAGGCTAGCGAGAAATTACTAACGACAGTACTTCAGAATATGGTTTTCGTGGGGTTTATCTTCATATAAAGGTGAAGCACCGTCGTTATGATGTGGGAGTTTCACGTGCCTTCTTTTTTTTTCAAAAGACCAGCACAAAAGGTCAGATAGAACTGTCATGAACCTAAGATCAGCGTCGTGTTTTGACATCCGTTCCTTCTTCTACCATGCACTTCTGGAGCGTCGATGTAAAACGAAACTAATATTAGTCACTGAACCATGCAACAAGCCGTGACTCTGAAAGGACTATAGGCACCAAATTTTTTCTTGAATGTTTTCTTCGTTCAAATGATGCGTTAGATATTTGTTTACATGGAGCACCTTGTGGTATTCGTGTACGACCGCTAAATAATTTTTAATTGAATTTGTTCTTGACGCGGTTTCGGTTTCATTGACCGAACGACGACTGTGACGTCAAGTTGATATTTCAGTCACGTGCTCCACTAGAAAAACTGTAATATAATCGCTGACAGGTCATATTTTTTCATTCCAGGTCTTGGAAGAGGCTGGATTAAATGTCGTAGTCAATTCAAACTACATATCAGCGATTACATTGCAGTTTTTCTAGTGGATCACGTGACCAAAATATCAACTTGACGTCACAGTCTTCGTTCGATCGATGAAACCAAAACAGCATGAGAGAAGAAATTCAATTAAAATTTAGATATTGGTCGTGGGCAAATACCACCCGGTAATCAATGTATTCTAATGTGTAACGCATTGTTTGACAGAAGAAAACGTGCAATAAAATTAGGTGTCTATAGTCCTTTGAGTTAGGGATGTATCTTGGTAGTAGTTCTTTGTAGACGTCTGCATGGAGCCATTAAAAATCTGCTCTACAGCATGAGAGTTTGATGTCGCCGAAAAGTTTGTTAAGTGCCTATACTGAAGAAGTCAGTCAGAAGTCTTTTCACGTGAAACTGAATGCCGCGCTTTTTCTGTGCGCCCAAAGCAAATTGCTGTTGCCAGGCTTATATAGAAAGAAATGAAGGCCTTTACGTCTTGCATGTTTTAGCAAACTTTCCTAGAAATAAGCATTGAATTCTCGTTGATAGTAGAAGTGCGCGACCTCCAGTGATAGTTTCCTGTTGGTGCTGCTCGTATTAACAATATTACCTTGGTTTAGCGGACAGACGGGAAATAGGAGTTAGCTTCCTGCTCAATAAGAGTTTGGCTGCAAACATAAATGAGCTCTGTGGCAGGTACAATGGATTTGTGGGTAGGCAGAGAATTAAAGTATTATTTAAGCCACATCATTCGTGCTAAGGCTAAAGGACAAGTTGCATTGGTGAGTATCCATGACAGAAGGGAAGGGAAATATGGTTCTTCAAAGTGTGAATTTCAACGAAGCGAGAGTTGAAAGACTCCATTTGCTGACTGATTGAACAAGGGGGACTTAATTGCCTTCATCAAAGTGCAGATGAGGACAAGTTCCGTCTCAAGAACAGTGGTCAGTGTACTGACACTTTCCTCTTGTTTAAGTTTGCACTTATTGCTGTTCAGTTCTGCCGAAGGAAGCTTTGGAAGTTCACCTGCCACTTACCATTAGCTCAGGAGAGCAAGCTGCCGGGCTAGTTGGTGATGCATGTTGTTTACTAGGAAGCGCAAAAAACGGACGAGGGATGGAGTAGGCGGCACAAAAACACGTTCAAGAGTAGTTAATTGCAGTGTTTCGCACGCCTTTTGTATTGCCATTAACGCTGCATATCTTGTTTGCCTTCAGCCTCGTTCTGCAGTGCCAGAAAAGAAGAGCACCAGCAGTTTGGCCAGCTAAGGAAGAGCCCAGGAGCTGAGGCCGCCAGCCATCAGGCCGCTGGTGGTGAGGCTTTTCACTTTCAATGCTCATATATATGTGCTTCCTTTCGGGGTCCAAAACTTGCTTTACCAGTTCTCAAAACTTGCGAATAGCTGCTGCTGGTGCAAACACCTGCTCCAGCATTCTTTTTATCTTTTGCACTTAGTGTTTATCAAAAGCCTACTAATCACACATAGCTCTGTACTGCAATGAGGGTGGGAGCTGAGAGGGGAACTGACAGCGGTGGCATGCTTGGCTTTCCTACAGTATGTACTGTTGTGAGCAAAAATTGAGACCACGTGAATGGCGCTGACTGCGATTTTTCGGCGTAAAAAGGCATGCCTGGCAGAAGTATGCGGGCAGGCAGACTAATATATTTGGTTGGATACCCCCATGCATATCTTGAAACGTGCGTCACAGTTAGAATGTGCTGGCACGTAGCTTTGTCAATTTGCGTGGTTTCTTCACTTTTGCACCGGGGTGTACCGGTGCAGATAAAAGTAACCGGAGCGCACTGCACAAGAAAAAACTGTGTGTTATCACTGCCTAGCTGAGCGGAGAAAAAGCTCAAAATTGTAAAGCGCATATGCACAGCCCCAACTGGTGCGATACTCCCATTGCTCTGTTTGCCTTGAATTTGGCAAGTGTCACTATTGCGCTAATGATATGACCAGATGGTAGTGCCCTTGTAGTGAATGGGCATTTTTTAATGCGCATACCGCTGCCTTGCTTTATCTGAGACAGCTGCAGGCGTGTTTCTGCAGCAAATTTATAGTGTGTTTTGTAGCCTCTGGGACTCGACTGCGTCTCTCTATCGGCCATATATGCTCGAAACAGTTGACATGTAGCCGCAGTTTCGGGTTCGTTTAATATAATTACCGTAGATTTTTTGCCTTGTTCCCCCTACGTGGCGCCAACACAGCAGCAATACATGCTTCCTGTGCATCTCTCCAGCAGTACGTTGCTCCTGCACTGGAGTCTGCTTTAGTTACTGAGCTTAAAATAAGATGAAACTCCCGCTCTGGTGCTGTTTGCAGCAAAATCCAGCGTCGCCAGGATAGTAAATCTGCTCCCAAAGGTGGTGGATGCTACTGCTTGGTTGCAACGCGCATACTGTAAAACAGACCGATGTCTAAATATAATCCCTAGCAGTTGAGCTCTATAGCTTAGACAGAGTAGTTACAACCGCTGGCTGGTATCTGTCGCTCTTCCTTCTACAATTAGTCGGGGCACATGGGTACGTAGTCAAAATTTAGCACGGATGGCACACAACAGTGACGCACCGTTGCCGCGGCTTTAATGTGAGAAAGTGAGGCTGCGCCCGCTTATAGTTGGTCTATGATCTGATGGGGCACACAAGGTGATTACCAGAGCTGTGCTCCACACATGACAGCGTGATATGCAGCCCGCTCTCTTGGTGGCGATAAGGTAAGGCGATAAGAACAGGTTTCAGTATAGGAGCAGTGTGGTGCAACAGAGACAGACAGGGTGCATGCATTAATGCTGCTTCGGCACCCCGCAGGAGCTAGGCAAATCGTCAGTGGTAACTATTGTAAACGATTTCAAATCTGTTGTAGTATGCAGAGTATTTCAAGTGTGTTTGGTGCAACTGAGTACCGAGGCAACAAAACTTCTAAACACACGAGATATTTGCGGTAGAAACGTGCTGCAACTTCTCAGACAAAACATCTTATTGACATCGCTGTCGATGCAGGTTGTGCCATTTCAAGTCAGCGCTCAGCACATTGTGAAATGCTCGCTCCGCTACAAAGGGCGTGGCGATCCGATCAAAATCATCATTAGCGCAACACTGACGCATATTGAGCATCGGCATCACTAATCAGCAATGCTCTGCAGCGCTGACTCGTGGCTGGAGTGGTTATCGCTTCATCAGTTCGAGGCGAAATTAAGATCGGACACCATCGCATGGCATCTCAAATCATCAAATTAACTAGTATGGTGCATGCCGCTTCTTCTAATTATATGGTCAGATTTATGGTTTAAATTATGGGATGCTGCTTCGAATTATATGGTCAGATTTATGGTATAAATTACGGGACCGCAAAAATTCTTCGAATTATCCAAGATTTCGAAATAACAGAGTTCGAATAATTGTGGTTTTTCTGAATATGGATGTGTCACTGTCTAATGTACAGAAGCCTTCTCTCACTTAAATGTTTCCTCGTTTCAGCGGTTGCATTGCGATCAATGCGCCTTCTGTTGGAGGTGCGCCAGCAGCTATAGGACAACGGGCAGCAGGGTGCAAGGATTTTAGAAAGGCTATTGAAACTGGAGGCAGCGATTGGGGCTCTGGCTCAGGCTGAAGCTGTGCCTCCTTCAGCCCCAAGTGTGGAGCTGCCTACCCCTCCCGCATGCGCCATGGAGGAGTTGGAGGCAGCGGAAGCAGCAGTGCAGGATTCAGGCGTGGCTGCTGCTTTTGTAAACTACTGTTTTCTTTTGCAATGATTGCAGCTACCAGTGATAAACGTGTGTTGATGTTTTGCATGTTTGTCATAGTTCAAGTATTAGCAAATAAGTGGCACGCAAAGATTAGCTGGATGCAGTGGTTAGTAATGATGCTTTTGTTATCCACGATCACTGCCTAATGTGCCCTGTGAATGTATTAACCTTTTCTGGTCAGGTGTACTATCCCCACTTACTGCTTTACCAGTCAGCATTCGATTAGTCCCTCTAGTCCCTCGCAAAGAAAGGGAGTGTCACGTAATGATCTGGTTGTAAACACTTAATTAAACCAATATTTTCAGCTCCTCTAGGGCTTCAGTAGAACTTCTTTTGAGTATGAAACGTCTCTAAGCACTCTTTTGAGTGGAAGTCAGGCTTCCTTACACATGTCTTGCAAAAAAGTCCTTCTCCCATTTGCCGCCTTTATCGTTCTGTCACTGGAGACTGTATGCAATCCTTGTTGAAGGAGGCACATAGTTGTCTTTATAACTGAAGTCGTCTTCGGTTTCTACAAAGTAATTACACGACTTTCCATAACACACTCTTGCTAGAATGGAAGTCACGCCGTGATTTTTGGCTATCAATTCAGCCCTCAAAACCATATGATCAAATAATATTTTTGTGTTGCTACGGTCGTGCTAGCTTCGGGAGGTAAATAAAATAGCCAGTTTGCAGGCTACAGTAATTTCAACCAGGTGAAGCGCAATTTTTCCAACAGAAATAGCCTTCAGAACGCTGCGTTGGGGCATGGTCAATAACTGACCGAATGCTCACTTTTCCGCAGTCGGTCGATGCCCAATGGATGACCGGAAAGGGTTAAGATTCATGAATGCGTGAATCTTTAAAATTCAGCATGAAAAATGGCTACTGTGCAATTTGTGACTGCAAAGTTTTTCTGAAGAGAAGGTTCCTATTAAAGGCACTTCTTGAGTTATCAGTTGTTGAACGCAGACTGAGGACTTCAAATACTTCGTCAGTCGAGGGTTGTGCCAATAGATGTGGTGTGTTTGGCGGGAAAGCGGAACTTTTTGTTTTTCTCCTTTTAACCTTTTCTAGTCCTGAAGAGACCTCATCACACTACATGCACATCTCTTGTTGTTGCTAATAAGGCTGCAAAAAAGAGTTGCTACTGCAATTTTAATGTAGTTTTAAGCCCTAATGCAGTACTAGTTTCAACATTAAGGGATAATTGGTTGCACATTTATTGCAACGCTCAACGTTTGAGTCACTCAAGACGACAAGACCATAGTAATTGAATTTTGTGCTTTGACTTGTAGTTCAATTACGTTTATGGTTTATAGAGGTTAATGTCCCAAAGCGATTGAGGCTATGAGGGACGACGTAGTGAAAGGCTCCTGAAATTTCGACCACTTGGGGTTCTTAACGTGCACTAACGTCGTACAGTACACGGGCCTCAAGAATTTAACCTCCATTGGGAGTTGAATGAAAAGTTTCTGCGGAAGGGACCTTTATTTTCTTGGGAATATTGTCTGTTTAACTTGCATATAGTGTAAGCTTTTCTCCTGCTGATGTGTGGGCAGGAATCATGTGTATTAAATGCTGCACAGCCAGGGCTGGCAATACAGAATTACTTGGCACTTATTGTATGTTGTGTACCATGTGTTCTAATTGAGCGAGGTAAAGCCTGCTCTTTCGGTTTTCATTTCTTGAACTTGACGAAGGAGAGTTACTATGCATGGGAAGGAGGTTACAAGGCATGCGAGCGCAATGTGCTGAATCGCGCAGAATTTCTATATCGCAAGAAGCCCCCTTGAAGCTTGAAATTCGTTTTCTTTGATCAAGTTTTCGATCTCTCCTGCAGTCTGAAGTAATGAGGTTCCACTGCTCACATTAATGGCGGCTTGAATATTGGCGGTGAGTGTGAACGAGGTCCGAAAAATCGAGCAGTCAGTTGCGATGCGTACGAAATTTCAGGCGATTTTATACATTGGCTATATGGACCATGTCGCGCTGCCACGAAAAAGTCCGAATAATCAAGCATGTCCGAAAAATCAGGAGTCCGATTTTTCGGTCGTCGACTGTATTTCTTTTTCTTCGTCATTGGCTGAACGAGCGCTGCACTTCACGTTCTTTTTCGGTATTCGCTCTAGCCCAGTGACATGAGTGGCATAGTTTTTGTTCAAATTATGGACAAAGGGCAGGAAATCATGAAATCATCAGTCCCGGTCGCACGGCTCATGACGTCACCTGAAGTGCGCGCCTATTGGCGGAGGCTCGTGTGCGTCCGCCTTTGAGGAGAAATGCCGCTGCCTTCTAAAGTTGCATCCGACTATAGGCTGCTGCTTCTCGTTGCCCGCCGTCGCGCGAAAGTTCAAGTAAGCCGCCTTTGCAAAAAAGTAACTGAGCGGCCGCGCCTGATGCCGCAGCGGGATCTCAGCCGAGCGGCGGCGCTGGTTCTTCCTCCCCGACGGGCAGTGAACACCAGCTATGACCGCCGAACGCCAGCCTGTGCGATCACCATGCACTCGCCCTCCTTCCTTCGATGATAAGAAGTCGGCGGGTAGCATGCGCAGCCTGTGCGCCTTCGGAGTGCTGCCATACTGAGGGAGCGCGTTGCACACAGCAAAACTCTCTCATCGCTCCTTTTGGGCTGACACCGTGAAACAGGGCACTGTGATTCAAAATTATAGCTCCAGTATACAGAGTGCATCACGCTTGTCCAAAGTTGTCCGACAGGCGCACCGAATCGCGCTTATAACAGCTAGCGGCAGTCACTAGGTTAACATCGGTTGGCCATGAGCGCCTCGAGCGTGGACGCTGCGGCATTCGTGGCTGACAGCGATACAGGCTTGCGTGAATTGTGAATTGCGCCCATCGGCTCTTTATTGCTGAAGGTAACGGGCGGATGAGCCGCGAATGCGTCACGCTGCTGAATTTGTGTCGCAGTGCGCTACGGATTCAAGCGATGCGATAACGCCAGGAACATGTGTGCTTGCTTTGTAGCGTGCGTTACTGCCGTAGCCTGGCGCACCGTTGAACATTTATGTAGGCACCCCGCCAACCACAAAGGCCTTGAACACAAACCACACAATTCAGTCTAGACTTGAGAGGTCGTCCAGTGTCTCTGCGTCTCTTAATCATTGCTCCACTTACAACTGCATAAAAACGGCGTGCTATTGCTGTTACGGGTCGTACAATGTCTCATAAAGACATTTGGGTTGCAACCGGACGGCCTATGGGAAACCTGCGCTGCCAAGGTGGCACTGCAATTGTTCAAAACTGCTTTTGTCAGCCGCTTGGGCTGCTGCAAACTCAAGGACACATTCTGCGCGATTAGGTACCCGCGTTTGGCTGACAGCATTCATTGCCTACCTTCTCTCGGCGTAGCCCAGATAGCTGAAATACGGCACGTGCGCCTTCGGCTGAGCGCGGAGGCTCACGCCAATGAGCGCCTGAAGGTGGCGCGGAAAGGTACTAATAGTACTCTCCAAAACTGCTTGCTCTTCTCGCTATGCAGTGTATTATGGCGCTGCAATCAGCACCGCAAACTTAAGCGCAAGTTCCTCATGGCCACTGTCGGCAGCTTGATAACGGCTTTCTGAAAAGAAGCCTGAATTTCATAATTTATTTGTAGCACTCGCTTCCGAAGGAAATGCGCTCACTGCAAGAACGGAGACGACGTTCCATTATCTACCGAGGTTCTTCTTCATGCAGGCATAACAATTCGCCTATTTTAGTTAACAGTCAGCATTTTCATAATTCTTACTCCTTTACATTTTGGTTCGTATTCTGATAGCGCAGTTGTGTATATTCGTGGATATTTAATGGTGTTAATCAATTGCAAAGATGCATTGCAAAGTAAAACTTTTAAGGGCGTCTTCCGCCTACTGTTTCAATATATTTGCTCGCTACGGCAGATTGCCAGTATAACATGCTAATCAGTTATTCAGCTATGAGCCGGAAATTTTTTCCAACACAATGCACTGCGAGAACATAAATGCAATGCATGAATACGAGGCATTTTCAATTTTAACACCTTTTGCACCCTCAAATATAAAGTCCTTGTAAATGAATTTGTGCATACAGAAGCGATTTGTGGCATCACGTCAGTCGAATGTATGTGTTTTTATCAAATGCAGCCACTTTTTGTGTCACTGAAAGCGGTATAGATACAAAGCTTCCTGTCTTCCTTTTTTTTCTTTGAAGGAGTCCTACTGGCTTACTAATCATGCAAATGTGCTCAAAACACCAATGCGCATCATAAATTATTACAAACGATTTGGTGCAGGCAAATTCAATCTTGGTTACTGCCAGCGCTCAACTGTGCGTTGACGTAACGCCGCACCTTGCTATAACTGCCATCCTGGCTATCATAAACTATCCATTACTAATGACGCCTACGTCGCCGACAAGCGCTAGGTGCTCCTGCGAAGGACCACTGCGTTTCCTTACGTAACAATAATTTGGTCAAGTGCACCTTAACGTCACTTGACATGGGTGTCTATTGCCCGCAGCTCCTCGGAAAACATTTAAAATTCTATTAAATTTTGCCCCACTTGACCGCTGCGAATAAAGCTTGCTAGATGGCACCTCCTTATACTCGTTACCGATATCACTACGTTTTTTCGCTTTCGAAATTCGGTATTTACCCTACAGTACAAACATATGTTTTTAAACGCACACTGATATATTCGTGACACACGACACAGCACAATGGATCAGATCGCTTGAGTCCGTAGCGCACCGCGACCACTGAATCAGCAGCGTGACACATTCGCGGCAGGTGGTGGTGGTGGTGAAAACATTTATTACGGATGAATAGGAGGTATGTTTGGATCAGCCCGTAAGGGACCGATCCGTACAAGCACTAGGTGGAGGTCCCTAGTATGGGACCCCAGTGGCGGTTGCCGCCGCCCGGGCGCGCCCGACTAAGGCTTGTTGGGCCTGTAAGTCGTGGCAGCCGAGCAGGGTTGCCTCCCAGTCCTCCCGGGTTGGGTTGGGGATGGGGGGAATAGCGGGGTTGGAGGGGCAGGCCCAAACCATGTGATAGGTGTCAGAGGACACTGCACTACAGTGTGGGCAGCTGCCACTAAAGGAGGGGTCAAAATGATTTAGCGCTGCCGGGCACAGCAATGTATTGGTGAGAAGGCGGAGAAGGAGCCGCTCATCCGCCTTCTTCAGGCCTTTACATGGACTAGGGTAAAGGCGATGACAATTTTGATAATAAGTTGTAATATCTTTGAATGTATAGACCAGATTAAAATCGGGTTCCTGATAGGATGGGGAGGAGAAAACAGCCCGGTGAGAGAGCGAGCGGGCGGCTGCGTCTGCTGCCTCGTTTCCTGCCAACCCCTGATGAGCAGGGGCCCATATGAGGTAACGGTGTGCGGGGTCCGTATCCCGTATGCAATTTTGGTATATTCGATAGGCTAGGAAGGGAGTGCAGCCTTGTTCGACGTTCCGACAGGCCCCTCGCGAGTCGGTGATTATGTATTTTGAATTGGAATGTGAGGCCGCGAGAGCAATCGCGACCTCTTCTGCTTGTGTTACACTGCGGGCTCTGAAAGTTAGGCCGTTAACTGTGTTGCTGTAGTGAACTACCGCGGCCGTGTACCATCCCCCGTGGTGAGGGCCGGAGGCGTCCACGTAGTAGACGCCTGTTTTGTTGCCATAATACCGGGCTAGCGCTTCCGCTCGTGCCAGGCGCCGACCATTATGGTCTTCGTGTGACATGTTTGCTGGAAGAGGCCGCACGTGGAGGGCACGTCTCCACAGTTCCGGGATGCGAAACCTGTCTTCCATTGGAGGGGTGTGTTGGATATGGAGTCGAGCAAGAAGGAGGCGACCCGACTCCGTTAGCGACAGGCGCGTGTACTGGTTTGTAAGGTGCGCCTCCCGGAGCTCCCGGAAAGTGTTCACCACCCCAAGAGCCATAAGCCGGCTGTTTGAAGTAGTGATGGGGAGGTCAAGGGCACGTTTAACAATTTTGCGAAGGATGATCTCAAGGGCGTCCTCCTCTTGTTTCCGTAGGTGGAGATAAGGAGTCGAATAGAGAATTCGACTAGTTACGAAGGCGTTTGCCAGCCGCAATGCATCCTTACTTCGTAACCCTCCGCGTTTGTTGGAAACCCGGCGGACCATGCGGCCCACCTGGTCCCCCACCTTACGGAGTTTGTCCAATGTAGTGTCTGGCCGCCTGTGTTTGTGGATGTAGAGTCCGAGTACCCGTATCTCATCACTTTCGCGTATGGGACCGCTCTCAAGAGAGAGAGATATTTTAGTTGTGCACTTCTGTGAGGGGCGCAGGTGCACAAATTCCGATTTTTGAGGGGAACATTGAAGACCGCAGCGGCGGGTGTAGCGGTCTACTATCGTCGCCGCTGTTTGCAGGCTGGTTTCAATGTCTCCTGTGCTGCCCTGTGTGGCCCACAGAGTGATGTCATCGGCGTACAGGGCGTGCTGCACGCCGGCGACACCACTCAGCTGGGCCGGCAGGTGCATCATGGCCAGATTAAAGAGCAGCGGGGAAAGTACCGCGCCTTGAGGGGTTCCCCGCGTGCCGAGTAGGTAAGGACCATGGTCTCTATCTTGAATTCGAATGTAGGATTGACGATCCATTAAAAATTGGCTTATGTATTGGAATGTGTTGAGGCCACAGTCGGTGTGACTTAGGTTAGTGAGTATGATCTCATGTGTTACATTGTCAAATGCCCCTTTAAGATCCAGGGCGAGTACTACCCGGTCATTATGGGGGCATTCGAGGGGGTCAAGGACTTCCCGATTGAGTTGCAGGAGGACATCCTGTGCGGATCTGTGTGGGCGGAATCCGAACATGGTGCTCGCAAAGACTTGTTTGTGTTCAAGATATGTAGATAACCGATCCCGCACCATCGTCTCCATTAGTTTGACCACACAGGAGGTGAGAGAGATGGGGCGGAGGTTATCTGTGTCAATTGGTTTGCCAGCTTTAGGAATAAAAGTCACCAAAGCCGTTTTCCATTCGATTGGCAGGGGGGTGTCCCCGCGCCAAATCGCATTGACGTATTCCAGGAGGGACTGGTATGCCAAGTCGGGCAGGTTCGTCAAAAGCTTGACGGTGACCTTATCCCGTCCTGGCGCAGTGCCCCGTTTCATTTTGGCGAGAGCCGCCCGCAGATCATGGAGCTGGAAAGGTTGATCCAGCTCCGTGTTCTCTCTGCCTGCATAAGAGTACGCAGATCCACGGGGGTCTTGGGCTGTACACAGATACTGGTCCCGAAGTTTCTGCGCCAGTTGAGTCGTGTTGCCAGGAAAATGGTGCATGGCTCGCTGCAAATGTTTTTGTGTTTCGGTTCGTGTTTGGGTTGGGTCGAGTAGGGCTCGAAAGAGACGCCAAGTGTTTCGGCTGGACATTTGTCGCGCGGCCGTGTTGCATCTATCTACCCAGTTGGAGTCGGCGAGTTGGGCCGCGTACTCTGCCGCTTTCTGGGTAAGCTCGGCAATACGAGCTTTAAGCTTTCTGTTGTGTTTCTGGCGTCGCCAACGGCGGACGAGGCTGCAACGGGCTTCCCAGAGGTGTAGAAGGTGGTTATCCACGTCCGTGACCGCCTCTGAGAGCTGGATGTGTGTTTCATGCGAAGAAAGGTGTGCCAGCAGCTGTTGGGACCATGCTGTGTAGCCTTGCGCGGAAATAGGTGTATTATCAAGTGAGTTAAAATTTTGCCTGAATTTCGTCCAATCTGGGATATGGGCTTGTGTTCTGGGACGCTTGAGGGGGCGTGTGCGTAGTGTAGTGTTAATGATGCAGTGGTCGCTACCGAGGGTCTCCTCGGTGTTGAGCCAGTCTGCGTGTTGTATGTTGCGAGTGAAGGTTAAGTCCGGACACGTATCCCGTGTCACGGAATTTCCTAGCCGGGTTGGGTGGACAGGGTCCGTGTGGAGGGTGAGGCCCAACGTGGACGCAAGCTCCGCCAGCTTACGCCCGCGTGACTCCTCCTTGCGATACCCCCATTGCTGACTGGGAGCGTTAAAGTCGCCCACAATAAGCAGGGGATCGCGGCCCGCTACTCTTAGCGCGCGGCTAAAGAGGTCCGCAAAAGTCACTCGCTTTAGTTTGGGAGAGCAGTACACGTTGAGTATATGCAACGGTGGGTCCCTGCGGCGGACTGGTAGGAGGGTCACCATTACATAAGAGTACTCTAGTGGGAGGTCGAGATCCACTAGATTTGCTGTGTAGTCTTTGTGGACAAGAAGACAAGACGCGGGATCCTGTTGGAACGTCGTGTAATTTGAAATTGTGGCGCCCAGGCCTGGCTCTTGGAGGGCAACCACGGCTGGTAAGGACTCGAAATTTTCAAGGTAGAGGCGGAAATTGGCCCGCTTAGTGCGGTCCTTAAAGCCTCTACAGTTCCACTGTGTTATTGAAGTTGACATGGCCGAATTGGAGATGGCGGAATTCCTTTGATTAAGGTGTCTCGCCATGATTTGAAATTCTTGGGGGGGAGGAGGAGGGATTGGCTGCCTCAGAGCCAGCTACTTGCGCCATCAAGGGGGTGATGACGGAAGGAGCGGGGCAGTTGTCCTCATTGTCCGAATCAATAATCAGACGGGTGAATTTTGAAGGGCGGGATACGTCCCTATGAGGTCCCGTCCGATGGAGGAGGCGAGGGTTGTCCGAGATGTGCTTTGAGACTACCGCGGGGACGGCAGATTTGACCTTTGTCAAGATCTGGTCCATGGCGGTCTCGATCATATATCGCAATTTAGAGGTTAAGCGCTCCTCCATCGCAGAGATGGCTGTCACGAGGGCAGGCGAGATCTCCGCGTCGCTCTCCATTGCGTCCGAGTTCTGCGGGCTCGGTGCGGCGGACGCCAATTTTGATTCTAAATTTTGAATTTTGTTGAGCAAAAGCTCATTCGGTGCCCGGAGCACGTCTATCTGTTTTTTGTATTCCGCGTCGAGTGCGGAGACGGTTACGGGGGAGGGTGAGGGATGGGAGGAAGAGGAGGCGATCTCAGCCCAGCTGCTCACCTGTTTGTGGTGTTGAGGCTCTGATGCCCGGGCGTCGGCAGCGCCAATTGTCTTGAGGGCCGGGAAGTGGCCAGTGTCTCTCCCGCTGGGCGGTGGAGGCGCCGTCTTCTTCCCGGGCGCTGGTTTCACCGACGGTGAAGAAGGTGACGATGTCTTGTGGTCGGTGCCGTGAGCACCACGCGGCGTTCCGCCACCGGCACCTGGTTTTGAATGACTTGGCTGCTTGCCAGGTCGCTGGTTTTTTGGCAACTCTGGGCGCTTAGCCTTGGGGTCATTCACCTTGAGCTGCCGGAAATTTCCCGTGCAGTCGCGGGAGTTGGTAGCGTGGGCTTGCCCACAGACTGCACAGGACAGGCTGCATTCATGCTGCGCCTTGACTCCGTCGACGGTCGGCGCCGTTTGGCCACACAGGCCGCACTTTTCATCCGGGCAGGGGCAGGTGTCTGCTCGGTGGCCCACAGTGCCGCACCGCACGCAGGCCGGAATGGTTCTCTTGTACGGACGCACAAGGGTCACCTCAGAGTTGTAATTCACATATCGCGGCACCACTTTTCCCACGAAGGTGAGCGACGCGACGTCGGATTTGCCAAGCTTGCGGATATCGGCAAGCTCTCCAGCACGCCACTGGATCTTGTTTTGGAGGGACTCACTGGTCTCGTGCTTGGCCACGGTGATGACGCCGCGGCACACGTCTCCAGTGAGTTTCAACTGGCCGTACATGGAGAGCTGGCCATTCGGTGATGTTAGTTGAAAATCCCGCAGAAGCTTGTCCGCGACGTGCGGCTCTCTGGTGCCTGCGACGATCAGGTTTTGCTCCCATGTGGGGAGCAGGCTGAGGGATGCTGCGGCCTTGGCGCCCAGGTAGTCCGCGAACGCTGCTCCCAGCTCGCCATGTTGGTAGACACCCTGAGAGCGACGGTCACCCGGGGCTTCAGGATGATGACGATGTCTTCTGGATGAAGACGCGGCAGTGGCTTTGGTTTCCAAGAGGGTCCGGTCTTAGACTGGGCCCCTCCGTGAAGCGCTGCAGCGCGCGCAGCAGCGCTGTGCCGTGTTGAGCGGCCTGCCGACGTGGCGTCCGCTTTCTTGGAGGCGGCGCCCCGCTTGCGGGAGCGGCGTTCCACTAGTTTGAAGAGCCTGGGGTTCTCGATGGGCGCAGAATCCGGACTCTCAGGCGTTGCAGCTGAAGGAACCTCGGACCAGGCCATGGCGTCCTGGTCGTAGCCGCGTTGTACTTTTTGGGCAGCCATCTTGACACGGGTGGGCGACTCACTCACGGCCGAGCGTCGGCGTAGGCGTTAGGCCTAGCGCCGTCGCCACGAAACGCAAGTGAGGATCGGCCCTAAAATGCGTAAATGTTGCCCCACCTGTGTGTGAGTGGTGTCCACAGGTAGCTGTCGACTTCGCGAACACAGACGCGGCTGTGTTGACGGGGTTCCGGCCGAGGAACCGTGGCTCCAGCCAAAAGTTGGTGGAGACGATGCGCTGTATGTCCACTCAATTCGCGCGCTCACAGCGCCACCTCGCGGCAGAGCCGGCAGCTGCCTTTCGCGATAAAGAGCCGGTGCTCGCGACCCGCAAATCACGCAGGCCTGTATCGGTGTCGGTCACGAATGCCGCAGCGTCCACGCTCGTGGCGCATTGCGCCAACGGATCTCGAACTCAGTAACTGGCGCTGGACGTTGCAGGCGCAGTTCGGAGTGCCCATCAGACCACTCTAGAGGGGTGTGACAGACTGTGTACTTGCCCTGTACAACACGCATGCCACCCTGCACTGCTCCAGCACACATCACGCGCGAAGTTGGTTGCCATCAAGCGAAATACTCGTAGTATTCGTTTCTTTCAGCTTTGGTTCACAGGCACGCAAAAGCAACATCTATATTTCCCCTGCGGTAATGTAGCGCAGCGGGGATGACCAACCAGGGCGCCTACGAAGGTGAGGACCGAACAAAGGAGAACAACAGCATGACATTGCGGAAGCACGCATTCGACACGTGCGAGCCTGACTGACAAGTCATGTAAGGCATATCCGAGGAACTAAAATATTTGGCAGTTTCCGGACAGGCACGGGGCAACCGACCTAGGCGAAAGGTTTACGCTACGCCGCTACTTGTCGCTGCGCACCGTCGCGAGAAATTCCGCAGAGTAAATTGCAGCCGCACCGGTGCCCGCAGCTGGCTCACAACCGGGCGGGAGCGCTAGCTCTTCCTCCTCAAATGCCTGTAGAAAGCGGCTATGGCCGCGTCACGAAAGTCTGCCCTTGCCCTCATTCCTTGGACGATAAAAAAATAGGAGAGTAGCGTGAACAGCGCGTGCGCCTTCGAAGCGCTGTAAGATTAAGTAGGCCGTTGGGCGCAGCAAATCTAACCGACATCTTCATTCGGGCTGGCGCCGTGAAGCCGGGCACTAAGCTATAAAACCATGAGCGTCTAGTTTCAGTGCATCGCTCCTGTGGCCTAAATGAACGGGCGAATATGCAGTTTTCTGCATGTTTGGAATTTCTGCAAAGCAAGACGGGGAACGGGTCTCGAAAGTCAAGGCACTTCTTGCTTGGCCCCGTCTTTTCCCTCTTACCACCTTATGGCACTCTAGTTGTAAATATGCAAGTTTCCGAACTCTTTTTAAATGATCCTATAGCTCCATATTCCATTTCTTAGCACTTGTTTATATACAAAGCTCTATAATTCTTTCTGTGCTCGTAATTATTTGCTTGCATTCGTTTGCGATTACTTTTTGCTTCAGGACGAAACTGCAATAAAGTGCCTAAATCTCACACATTAGACAGCCCATTCTTATTTTCGCAATAATTCCGCAGGGGCATCTCCAGCGTGGAGATGTTGGTGAGTTGCGACGCCGCCGGTTCCCGAGCATCCGCAGGGACATCCCTGCAGGGGGACGATGGTGAGCATTGCGTCACCACGGACCCGAGCGCCCGCGCTTAGCCGTCCGTGGCTCAGCCGTGTCCGGGGAAAAGGGGATCCTGGTGGTTGAGTCGATGCCGAGCGTTTGGACATTTAAGACCAATCGGCGGAGGCAACACTCCACTGTGGCCCGAGCTTTCCGTAGACGCTGTGCTGGCCTGACTCGACATGGGGAAATCGGCAGTAGCCGTTTCCCGTCCTCCTTTCCATCTTTTATGCGTTGCATATTGCAATCACTCACTTCAGCCCTTGGGCGCGGCCGGGCAGCCACCAAACCACGTGCCGTGACGTCACGACAGCCGGAGGAAAAGCTGGGCCCCAACTCGCGCGGTCGCGCGCGTCCGCAGCCACCACCTGACTCCCGCTCCTCCCGCTAGGGGCGCTGCGCCGGCGCGTGACGTCACGGAGGAAAAGCTGGGCCCCAACTTTCGCGGTCGCGCGCGGCCGCAGCCACCACCTGACTCCCGCTAGGGGCGCTGCGCTATGATTGACGTCACGGCATATGTATAAAAGAGCTGCGCTCCTTCGCCGGGACAGTCTTATACCCCTGTCACACGGGCATTTCGAGGGCCCTTGAACCAATAGTCTATCGATTCAAAGGCGATCGAGTGCTGCCACACGGGCAGTTTCAATGTCGATCGAGTCAATAGCCTATCGAGTCAACGGAGCAGCACGGAACTCCATCGAGATATGCAACGCATTCTTGGCTTAACCAAGCTAAGCCTGGTCATTTTTTACTTTCCAATCTCCTTTCTCATGACACTTCTGACTTCTCTTCACTTCTTGGATTTTCGTTTTTTCCTGGCGGCGACGGTTACGGTGTGTGGCAACTATCCGGAGTTGCGCCATATTTGGTTATAGTTGGGTTGTACAGCTGGCCTGGGCAGGGCTTTCGTGCGAGCTCCTGTCCCGTCTATTTGTTGGGCTCTATGCTGGGTGGCTGGCACTGTGACCGAATAACATTTGTATTTCATGGCTTCACCCCACCGCCTTTTCCAAACATGGTCACACTCTGAAAAGAGTGCGGTACGACACAAAGACTTATTCCCTACGAAGAAGACAATATTCCCAAAGAACTATGCCATGTATAGTGCAGTAGAGGGAAAGCATGCAATATTCATGTTCCCTTTTATGGTATAAAAGTGCTTAATGTGTTGCCTCGGGCACCGGATACAAGGTATTAAAAATGACCAGCGGGGACAAATTGCTAGAAATCCGGGATCATCTCCAAAACTCCAACATGGCAGAGATTTTATCTATTGCAGACGTCCCAGTCCCCATAACAGCACACCGAGCTTTCAACGCCGCTCGTGGCGTGAACTCATGAAATGATTTCATACATCTAACCGGAAAAAATGCTAGAAGGGCTCATCGACAAAAAATGTCACAGATGTGTACCGAATCAATATACGGAAGGAGAACAAAGAAATAGATACCTCTCACAGACAGCATAAGTACATTACCTGAAAGCATCAATGTCGGCAACTTTGAAGTAAATGTACGGCACTAAATCTCAAAACCCAGATGACGCTTCAATTGCTGGGGGCTTGGCCACGGCTCACAGAGATGCGGCGGCCACAAAACGTGAGCGAAATGCGCGTCGAAGCATCAACATACTGCAGAACGTGACGCAGCCCTACGCTGCACAAACTGCGAAGGAGACCACGCTGCATACTCTAGATCGTGTCCGTCCCACAAAAAAAGGAAAAAAAATAGTCACCATAAAGGCCAAGGAAAAAAATTCGTTGGAGGCACTTAGATATACTTTAACTGCGGGAAGGAAAAGGCCGCTTGCGACTCATTGCACTAATTTCAATTTGGCGCGTTTATTATAGATCTTTCGGTCATCTTAAGTTCACGTGACCTAGGTGGCAATGTAACAGACAGACGGTCACCGCCAGTATGAGCCGTTTCTCCGCAGAGGGGCGTCTGCAGCGTGCAGATATTGGTGAGTGGCGGCACCATGAGTTCCCGAGTATCCACAGGAACATCCCTGCAGGGGGATGATTGTAAACAGTGCATCACCATGGACCCCAGCACCCGCGCTTAGCCGTGCGTGGCATCTCCGTGTCCGCGGAAAAGGGGATCCTAGTGGTTGAACCGACGCCGAGTGTTTGGACCTTTAATCCCCTCGGCGGCGGCAAAAACCACTTTGGTCGCAGCTTCCTGTAGACGGCCTGACCCGACCGGGTTAAATCGGTAGTCGCCTTTCTCTCTCTTCTCCTCCATCTTTCAATTTTCTATCTCTTTCTTACAACTGTCCTGCGCTATCCTCCATTCTTTGTTTTTGCTTTTTTTCCTGGCGGCGAGGGTTAATCTTTGTTTGGCCAACTATCCTGAGGTGCGTCATGTTGAATTATAGTAGGTGTGTGGAGCTGGCGTGGGCAGGGCTTTCTTGCAACCGTCCCCTTGTTGGGCTCAATGGTTGGTGGCTAGCACCGGGGCCGAAAAATATACGCATTTCATGGCTGCCCTCCTTTTAAAATATGATCGCACTCTGAAAAGAGTGCGGACCGATGCAAGAGACTTTTTCAAAAAAGAAGGCAACATTCGCCAAATTCCATGTCGTCCACAGCGAAGTACAATATAAAAAGCCGAGACTAGTATCTTCATTCATGGTATCTAAGTGCTTAACACAGGCCTTTGGTCCTGACTACAAAGTGTCGAAAATGCACAGCGGGGATTTACTGCTGGAACTCCGAGAAAATGTACAAACCTCTAAACTCGCAAATAAAGATTCTATTGGGGACACTCCCGTATCCATCGCAGCACACCAAGCCCTTAACACTTTCCGTGGTGTCATCTCAGAAATTGATTTTCAACATCTCACAGAGAAAGAAATGCTGGAAGGGCTCTCCGACCAAAATGTGACAGACGTATACTGAATCAAAACCGCAAACACAACAAAGAAATAGGTACCAAACACTTGGTCCTGACTTTCAACACAAACACGTTACCAGAAACCATCGATGTTGGATACCTTAAAGTGAACGTCACACATTCCACCCCTAACCCCCGAAGATGCTTTAATTGTCAGAGGTTTGGCCATGGCGCTCAAAGAGCTGCCGTGGCCGCAGAAATTCAGCGAAATGCGCTTCGAAAGAAAACCATTCTGATGAATGTGACGGAGCACTACGCTGCGCAAACTGCGAAGGAGACCACCCCGCGTACTCCAGAGCGTGTCCGTCCTCGAAGAAGGAAAAAGAGATAATCACCATAAAAACGAAGGAAAACATTTCATTTACATAAGCAAGAAAGCGCTTTGCGCTTACAAACACATTCTCCTTCACAGGAAAACTAAACTTCGGTGATGTGGTGCGCGTGGCGTAGCACCACACAGCACTCCAGCACCAGCCGAGGCCACTTCCAACGAGCCTGTGGCAGGGCCATCCACGCCCCAGGCAGGCACAGTTAAAGCTGCCCTGCCATTGCCAAAGTTGGGAGCGCCGGTCCATGGTTCGCCATCCCGTGCGACTTACCCCTGTGGGGGGAGGTCTGAAACGCACACCGCCGCGGCGAAGTCGCGGTCCTCCAGCACCTCTCGTGAGGCGATGGACAAAACTCCTCCCTCGTCCTGGATGCAGCGGCGGCAAAGCTCTCATGAGCGCAAAAAAAGCGATAAATTTCCTATAACGGGTCAAAAGACATACCAACCTAGTTTCTAAAACTTATCCCCACCTAGTCTACAATCATGGCATTTCAAGTTCAATGGAACTGCCGTGGACTTCTAAACAATTGCACTGACGTAACAGATATTTTAACTTCATTCTATCCGCTAGCACTTTGTCTCTAGGAGAGTAACCTAGGACCACAGGAAAAAATTTTCTTAGAAAGTGCCAAGTCTTTCGCTCCGACCGAGCGAACTCAAGCAGGCTCTCTGGAGGTGTGGCTATTGTGGTCCAGGGGGGTGTTGCAACTATGAAAATCGACCTTAAAGCCTCATATTAAGCCGTTTCTGTCACTGTACACGATTTTAAATCAATAACAATATGTTCCATATACATTGAACCTCACCTAGTCATCACATTTCACGATTTAGAAAGACTTTTCATACAACTGCGAGAACCACAACTTTTTGTTTGGGATTTTAACGCTGACTCTTCATTTTGGGGAAGTGAGCAAACAGACGTCAGAGGCCGGATTCTAGAAGATTTTATCCTTTGCAACAATGTCTGGCTCCTGAACACAGGCAAACACACTTACTGCTCTCCAAGCAGTGGGAAAGTGAGCTGCCTAGATTTGTCTTTTTGTTCACCAAGTGTTTTTACCGATTTTAAACGGGATGTTTTTGACAACCTGTATGGGAGCGATCACGTTCCTTTTATAATAAGCCTGACATTCTCACCAGAGGTCATACCGACCAAACGACGGCGTTTGATGTTACATTTACCTAACTGGGAGTTATTTACAGAAAAGGCCAGATTAGAGACTATCGCTTTAGAAAATCTCAGCATATACGAAATAAATGAAATGTTTACAGCATGCATTCTTACTGCCGCACATCTGACAATTCCAAAATCCTCAGGAGTGGTGCGCCAGAACCACAAAGAGTGGTACACAGGTGAATGCAAGGAGGCCAAGAAGCAACAAAATAAAGTCTTGGGAATCTTCCTCAGATAAACATCACACGAGAACCTTATCCTTTTCAAAAAAGCGAGAGCACAAGCACGGTATATTCGGCGCAGTGACGAAAAATTATCCTGGAAAGCTTACGTCTCTTCATAAACAGCTCAACAACACCCAAAAAATATGAGAACAAGTTCGAAAACTAAATGGCACCTACTCACCTTTCAGAATTTCATTTTAAGAACACCTGGCACACAAACAAGTATAGGGCAACCACTTCGCTGCGGGTTCAAGTTATTTGCTCTATAGCCAGTCGTTTTAAAGTACAAAAACATAGCAGAAAAACACTCCCAACAAGTGTAGGTGCGAATTAAATATACAATAGCCTTATTACACTCCAAGAAATCAATACAGTACTGTCTGCTGGCAAGAAAACTGCTCCAGGACCCGAACCAATGCACTAGGAAATGCTTTCCCATCATTCTGAGCCTGTTGTAGAAGCGCTTTTGAATTTTTTCTGGTATACAATACCTGAGGAGTGGAAAAAAGCTAATATAGTACCATTCCTGGAACCTGGAAATCCACCAATGTGTCTCCCAGTAGCTATAGGTCAATAGCCTTTACTAGCTGTCTCGCTAAATCGTTTGGAAGTGTTTTGAAAATTCAGGCTGATGTTTGTTCTTCAATCTCTTGAACTTCTCGACATCCACCAGTGTGGGTTTAAAAAATCTTATTCGCCAACTGACCATCTCGTCCGCCTAGAAAATACAATTAGAGAACCATTCATACATAACAACACGGTCTAGCTCTTTGATATAAAGAAGGCTTATGATACCACCTGAAGGTTTGAGATTCTTCGTGACCTTGCAGACACAGGGATTCGTGGAAGGATGCTGAACTGTGTAAAAGATTTTCTTCCTGAGTGCTCAATCCACGTACGCCTAGGTTTCACCCTTTCCAAAAAATTCCTTCAGGAGAATGGGGTACCACAGTTGTGCATTTTAAGTACTACCCTGTTTGCAGTGAAAATGAATTCTATAGGTAAGATAATTCCAAAGCCCATTCTGTACTCTCTGTATGTTGATGACCTTCAAATAGCATGCACATTCTCCAGCCTATCAACATGTGAGCGACAGACACGACTAACAAAAAGATATTTGTGGTTTGGGAAGACAGAAATGGGCTTATGCTCTCTCCACAAAAAACAGTTGCTGTTCTGCTCTCACTTAAAAGCGGTTTAAAGGTTGATCCCACCCTGCACATACATGAAGTTATACTTCCACTAAAACAAGAACATAAATTTTTGGGCATAACATTTGACAAGAAAGTCACATTCGTGCCACACAGAAACATCACCAAAACAAAAAGAAAGCATCCCACATCCTGAATATATTAAAAGTACTGTCAAGAAAACCCTGATGATCCGATAGAAAATGTCTTCTACAAATCTATAGGTCTGTAGTACGTTCTAAGAAGATTACGGATGCGTTGTGTATGGGTACGCGAAACCGTCATATCTAAAGCGACTTGACCCAGTACATAACCGTGGTGTACGTATTGCGACTGGCGCATACAGAACATCCCCCACAAAGAGTTTCTATTTCGAAATCATTGAACCCTCCTTTACAGACAGAAGAGCTATGCACGCATGCACATATGCCCTAAAAATCTGTTCAGTCCAAAAACATCTTTGTTATCCCTTAGTTACCATGTGCCCCTCCAAGATACTTTTCAACAACAAACCCCAGTCAGTCAGACCTTTTCTTCTCCGCTTCGAGAATAATTGCGAAAACTAGAAAATACTAGATGCCCTTCTTTATGTTGCCTCAAGACACGACCCACTGCCCTCATCGTACAGCCTTCACACTGTATGCGACTTCACCTTACCGCACCTCCGAAAAAAACACCACACGAGCACAATTGCAGGAATACCGGGTACTGCTAGAAAAATACGCGAACTAAACGGATGTTAACACAGATGGGTCAAACATGGCAGAATTTCTTGGAAGCGCAGTCGTACAAAAAAACTGGCAAAAAATAGTTAGGCTGCTAAACTGTGCACCCATTTTTGCAGCAGAATGTTATGCAGTCTCTGCAGCTGTAGGCCGAATAATAAAGAATAACAATCAAAACAGCATAATATACACAGATTCACTTATGTGCTCACGGCATTACACGGCATAAATGCAGTCGAATCATTCATGGGAAGCATATTACACAGCATAGAAAAATTCGGAGTACAGGGACATATAATAAATGTCTGCTCGGTACCAAGCCTTTTTGGAATTTATGGTGATGAAAGAGCCGACAATTGCGCTGCACAGGCTCGCCGTCATGCAATCGAGAAAGTCAGCGTGCCCCAAAGAGACCGCATGAAATTAATAAACGGTAATCTTAAGGTTAAATGGCAAGAAAACTGGGACAGAGAAGTAAATAACAAACTGCGTTAGGAAAGCCGGTATTGGGCGAAGGGAAAGCCTGTAGTCACCAGGAACGCTTCGTGGAAGTTATTTTATGCCGTCTTCGTATTGGACATACACACCTTAGCCACAACTTCCTACTCACAAAAGAAGGCAAAGCTATTTGCGAAAAATTCCTAGATGAAGTTACAGTACACATCTTATTCTCATGCAAAGAGCTTGAGCCACTGCGGAAAAATTTTTTTACTCGCTTCCACAAAAAGAGATTCCTATTCCCCTAGCAATGATTTTAGGTCAAGATGCATTTATTGATATTCCAAATGTTTTTAGCTTTTCAAGGAAGGCATGTCTCCTTGAAAAGCTATAAATTCCGAACCTGCACCTTCATACATATGGCGATACACCTCAACTACTTTCTTATTCCTGAGAAAAGGGCAGAGGTTTCTTTAGTTCTAGGTTTTTCTTTCTAGGGAGCCTCGAGATGCTTGCCGGGCAAGGAAGGTTGCTGAGATTACCCGACTCTGTTTAAAGCTTTCACTAATAGTCATTTCTAAAGTTTCTTTACTTTCGTATTAAGTTTTATGCCCTCTACACCACTGACAGTTTTTCACATGTGTAAAATTCAGCAGAAAACAAATTTCCTACACCATGAGCTTGGCGCATTATTGCCTTAGATGCTTATGCTTCATTAAACCCAACACAACACAAGGTATGAGACATTAAAGGCTATCGCCTTAATATTTCATTTAATGAAGCGAGGAGGCGATTTGCGCTTACCAACTCTTTCTCCTTCACAGCAAACTCCAATTTCTCTGTTATGGTGCGCAGCGGCGGTGCACTACACAAAAGTCTGGCACCTGCCGAGGCCACTTTCGTCGAGTCTATGGCAGGGAGAGCAAAGGCTGCTCTGCCATCTCCAAAGCGGAGAGCGCGGTTCCATGGGTTGGCGTCCCACACGACTTCCTCCCATTGGGGGAGGTCTGAAGCCTGCACACCTGCGGCTTCTTCGCGGTATTCAAGCACCTCTGCCGATGTATGGATGTAACTCCCTGTCCGCCTGCTTCGCAGCAGCCGGGCAGCTCTTTTGAGCGAAAAAGAAACACAGCCATGGTAACGGGCGACGAACAGAAGTAATGCCCCTTTAATACTCACCCCAAAACATAAACATGGCTTTTTAATTCAGTGGAACTGTAGAGAACTGTTGAGGAATTACACTGACAGAACACATATTTTAGGATGAATGTTTCCTGTACGTTTATGATTTCAGAAAAGAAATCTTGGCCCACCACATGCGAATATCCTGCAACATTATAAAACTTTCAGACGCGGTCGCGAGCCGGCAAATAGACTCTCGGGAGGAATAGCAATTGTCGTTCAAAGCGGCGTTCCCTCTCAAGGCATTAAACTAAAAGAAAACTTAAGGAGGTTGCTGTGAGCATCGGCAACTACAAAACAAGAACTATATGTACCGAATATGTTTCTCTACAATTAGCATTAACAGTCCATGATCTACAAGAACTGATAGATGAACTCCCAGAACCATATCTGGTAGTAGGGGATCTTATCGCTCTATCCCCTTTTTGGGGAAGCGAGCGCTTCGACTCTAGGTACCAAGTTATCGAAGATTTTTTTCTCACAAATAATGTATGTCTTCTAAATACAGAAAAGGCCACATACTGATCCCCAACCTCGGGGAAAATGACTTCTTTAGATTTGTGTTTGAGTTGAACGTCTTTTTTAGCAATTTTAAATGGGATGTCATCGACAACCCTTATGGCAGCGGTAACCTCCCTGTGCTAATCAATTTAACATCTCCACCGAAAATGACCCCAGCAAAATCGAGACATTGGAAGCTTCAATTAGGAAACTGGAAACATTTACAGCAAGTGCCAATTGAGAAAACATAGCTTTAAAAAATCTGAGCATCAATCAGATAAACGAAAATTTTACGAATTGCATCATAACTGCTGCACACTTAGCTATTCGTCAGTATTCATGAGTACTGCGACCAAACCACAAAGCGCGTTGGAGAAAAGACAAGGAACGAAAGAACAAAATTGATCTTGTGTTAAATTTCGCAGGTACGCTACAGGAGAACCTCGTAAATTTTAAAAAGTCAAGAGCTAAAGCTCGGTGCGTTTCTCATGGTGCCAAGGAAGTAACATGGCAGAGCTATGTCTGATTTATGAACAGTTAAATCACATCTAAAAAAAATATGGGAGCAGGTCCGAAAATTAAATGGCAACTTGTCTAATGTGTTAAAATTTCTTGACAGCAAAGCAGCACGTGGCCTCGATAACATGCTCTTGATCCTCTGCGGCGACTTGAGACAAACCTTCATCCCAACCCCGGAAACGAGGATGTATTGCCAACGGTGCTAGCTACGGTACAAACGATAGGAGTAGGTTGAAACGACATTCGGAGCGAAGTGAGTGCGCTTAAGCACTGGTGGGCCTGTGTTGACGTCAAGATGAAACAAATATCAGAAAATGTTCCCGCAGTCGAAGTTGCTATGGCACAATGTAAGATAAAGCAGGTTTCAGAAGTGTGCGAGTCCGGCTTGCAGGTCTTACAAAGCCTAGGCAGATGCTGCCCTCTAGAATCAGCTAAGGAATTGGCATGCTCTAATAATGTAATGTTGATGCAGCGGCCAGTTTGCCCTGCGTACACCTTACCGCAGCTCAGCGGAATCTGGTAGATTACATTCGATCTGCGTTGCACAAACTTGTTCCTGTGGTTGATGATACACACAATCGCCGGTATATTCGGCGTAGAATTCCTTTTTTCGGCTCCTTGGAAGCTCCCGCGTTTGTGCCGTTTGGCTATAACAGATAGGCAAAAGAAGATTGAGTGTAGCACCAACCACAGGTACAAGTTTGAGCAATGCAGATCGAATGTATTCTATCAATTCCGCTGAACTGTGGTAAGGTGTACGTAGGGCAAACTGGCCGCTGCATCAACATTAGATTATTAGAGCATGCCAATTCCTCAGCTGATTCTAGAGGGCAGCATCTGCCTAGGCATTGTAAGACCTGCAAGCATAACGATAAAGATTGCACTCCACTTTTCGGCTGGACTAAGATTATCAGACGCGCGAGGGACAAAAAAGAACGTGAAGTTATTGAAGCCTTCGAAATCGCGAGATTAGGGCCTGACAAATGTGTTACAGAGGCTTCCATACACGTGTACCGCAAGGAGTTGGAGTTTCTTGGTTTGACGTGATGATTATGGCTTTTGTCTTTGCTGTTGGTGCGCATGCGCTTTGTTGTCAAAGGAAGGAGGCGTTGGTGCAATAAACCAGTTGTTGGTCTGCGCTTATCTCGTGTGTTTCTTCTCTCTTGTCCCGTCCTTTTTGCGGAGTTATTCATTCTTTCCATAAGATTGTTAATGTTTTGTGGCTGACGATGCTGAATGCAACCCCCTCAAGTTTTGTTTTGAGTTTGATTTCTTGACCGGAGACGCCACTTTGAACGACAATCGCGACGCCTCCCGAGAGCCGATTTGCCTGCTCGCGATCGCGTCTAAAAAGTTTATAATTGTTCAGGATATGCACAAGTTTTGAACCAAAATTGCTCTCCTGAATACACAAAACTGTAGGTAACATTGGCTCTAAAATATGTGTTTGGTCATTGTAATTCCGCATAAGTCTTCTACAATTCCACTGGTTTAAAAAAGTCATGGTTATTTTTAAGGTTGACAACGCTAAGGTGTTTTCTTATGTTCTGGGCCTGTTATGAGGGATCTGTCTTTTTTTCGCTCAAGCGGGCTGTTCCGCCACTGCAATGCAGGCGGACTGGGAGTATATCCATCACCTTGCCAGAGGTGCTGGAGGACCGCGCAGCAGCGGTTGTGTTAGCTTCAGGCGTACCATGACGGGGGGAATTCTTGCGGGATGTCGACCCATGGACCAGCGCTGCCTGCATTGGCAGCGGCAGGGCAGCTTTCGATGACCCTGCCTGGGGCATGGCTGGCCGTGCCATAGGCTCGATGGAAGTGGCCTCGGCAGGTACCGGAGTGCTGTGTGGTGCTACGCCCCTGCGCACCACATCAGCGAAGTTTGGTTTTGCTGTGAAGGAGAATGTGTTGGTAATCGCGAAACGGCTCCTCACTTCTTTAAATGAAATGTTTTCTTCGGTCTTTATGGTGATGATTGCTTTTTCCTTGTTCCAGGACGAACACGCCCTGGAGTACGCAGCGTAATTTGCGCAGCGCAGTGCAGTGCTGCGTCACATTCCTCTGAATTGTGGTCCTTGGAAGCGCATTTCGCACAGGTTTTACGGCCGCGGCAACTCTGGGAGCCGTGCCCGAATCTCTGACAATTGAAGGATCTGCGTGGGTTAGGAATGTAGCGGCTGACGTTTATTTTAAGGTATACGACTTCTATGGTTTCGACTAATGCGCTTGTGCTGAATGTTTATGGTTTATGGGGGTTTAACGTCCCAAAGTGACTCAGGCTATGAGGGACACCGTAGTAAAGGGCTCAGGAAATTTCAACCATCTGGGGTTCTTTTGCGTGCTCTGGCATCGCACAGCACACGGACTTCTAGAATTTTGCCTCCATCGAAATTCGACCGCCTCGGCCAGGATCGAACCCGCGTCTTTCGGGCCGGCAGCCGAGCGCCATAACCACTCAGCCACCGCGACGGCTTTGTGCTTAATGTGAGAACCAGGTGTTTAGTATCTACTTCTTAGTTGTCCTTGCGGATTTTATTTCGGTACACATCTGTGACATTTTGGTCGCTGAGATCTAGCATTTCTCTTTCGGTTAGGGGAATGAAATCATTTTCTGATATGACACCACGGACGGTGTTGAGGGATCTGTGTGCCGTTATGGAGACTGGGATGCCTCCAATGAATAAAATGTCTAAGATTTTGGAGCTTTGTTTATGGTCACGAATTTCTACTAATAAGTCTCCACTGGCCATTTTCGATAGCTTAAATCCGGGGCCCAAGACATCTGTTAGGCACTTTGATACCAGAAATTGGGATAGAATTCTTGCCTGCTGTCCTTCTACTGCGCTATGTATCACAAGAAACTTTGGGAAGGTTGTTTTCTTTTTGGGGAAAAAGTGTTGCTTTGTTCCGTCCTCTTTTAAGAGAGCGATCTGGATTTGCAAGGGGGGAGCCATAAAAAAATTGAGTTTTTCGGTCAAGGTGCAAGCCACCCACCACGGAGTCCAACAAGGGAACGGGGCAGGAACTTGAAACCAAGTCCTGCCCACGCCAACTGTACACCTCAACTATAGGCAAATATGACGCAACTCAGGGTAGTCCGTCACACAAGGTTAACACTCGCCACCAGGAAAAAGGAAAAACCAAGAAGTGAGTAGGAGATAGGAGAGTGGTGAGAAAGAGCTAGGAAAGTGAAAGATGAAGGGGAGGGTAGGAAAAGGCGACTGCCGTCTACAGGCAGCTGGGGCCAAAGTGGTGTGTTGCCTCCGCCAAGAGGCCTTAAAGGGCCAAACGCTCGGCATCGGCTCAACCACCAGGAGCCCCTTTTCCCTGGACACGGCGTTGCCACGCACGGCTGGGCGCGGGTGCTCGGGCCCGTGGTGATGCACTGTCCACCATCATCCCTTTGTGGGGATGTCCCGGCGCATGCTCGGGAACCCGTGGTGTCACCACTCACCAACGCCTGAAAACTGCAGATGCTCCCCTGCGGGGTCCGGATCAGATACGTAAGGTACTATTGGCGCAGAACTTCGTATATCAGAATCAAGAAGCGGAGTCGTTGAAAAAAAGGATTAGGCAATGATAGTTATAAATCTCTGTTTCGAGAAACTAGGCGTGAATCTTGAAACTGCCAAAATTGAAAGATCGCATCGCCTTGGCCAGTTTCAGGCAGAGAAATGCCGACCAATCATCGTGAAACATGCATATTTTTAAGACGAGCAACTTATTCTCCAAAACGCGAAGTTTAAAGACACCGATTATGCAGTGCGCGAGGACGTTTCACTACAAAACGCGGCCGGCCAGGAAAAAAATTTTCAAATTTGCTAAATCTACAAAAATGGCCTACAAAGTTAGCGTAGACAAATTGCGCATGGATGATTCAGTGTGCATGTACGACTCTGACAATGACCAATTAAAAGAGGTCTCAAGGTAGCTAAGACACAGAAGCAATGCACGGGGTACCAGAAACACAACCCAGTCGACTATCAGCATCATTCCAAGCCCACCTCTCCCCTTGTCATTCACTAACATACGCGGCCTACTTCCCAAACGCACCGAACTCTGCTCTTGTCTCGATAACTGCAACTGCAATATGCGGCTTTTAATAGAAACGTGGTTGCGTCCTGACATCGCTGACCTGGAAGGTCTGCTAGATAGCAACAGATTTCAAATTTACCTGATAGATAAAAGAAGCAAAAGGTGCGCTAGAATATTAATTGTTCTTAAAAATAGCATTTTCTTCTCTCTTGTTGATATCCAGTGAGAACTGGAAATCATATGGGCATCAATAACATCCCGCCAAGGTAACACAGTCTTAGGCATCTGCTACAGGCCCCCGGGCCCCCCTCTGTTAAGAATCGGTCTTCCACCCAGTCTCTACTGTTGGGTTGGGACTGGGGCATCTCAGCCTGCGGCCACTGTTGCGCAGAGTGGAGTGACGAAACGGAAAGGCAACGGTGAGTCAATGGAACAATTATGTACAGTATACAAAGGGCGTTACATTAATGGCACAGTGGCCAGGAACACAACGAGCTCGCACAAAGGGACACGGCGATGCGCCGGGAGAGCGTCCCTGTGCTTGATGTCTCCGTCTGCTCGTCTGCTGCCCCCGTCCGGCGTGGCTCGGCCTTTGTAGCCTCCGGTGGCCGTTGCAGCAGCCAGCCGCTCAAACCCTCCAGTCAGGTCACGGCACTGGTCACAGTTCGAATTATACGAATGGACGAGAGGAGCTCGGTCGTTCGAAGTTTGCAGCCGGCAAAGGGCTGCCAGCGAAGTGCGGTTCAAGCTGGCGCTTGCGAGGAACAGGGCGAAGATTCCGCCGGGCATACCTGGATGAATAATGCGGCAAGCCGCGACATGCCCGGGAATCCGGGTTTGTGTTGTGCAATGGCGAGCGCACGGCTCTGGCTTTCACGGAGGCCAGCGGAATGCGTGCTCGGGCATAACAGCACACACGCCAACAGACAATGCGCCACGGAGACATGCTGCTTCCACGTTGGTCGGATGCGAGGCGAGCTCGTACGCCTGGCGCCTCCAAGTTCTCGTCCGGTGTTCGGCCGCAGGTGGCTTCACGCAACCATTTGTGAACAGGTCCCGCTCGTCCGGCCATGATCACATATCCGCTGCCTTGTCGCCCGGGCGCCTCGCTAGTCTCTTCTTACGGTCTTGGTTCTCAGCACCGGTCTTGGATACTTCTGCATCTTGTAAAGAACCGACCGACAGCAGGACACACCCAACACGAGAAAAAGCCCTCTGTCGCCCGCCAAAACACCAGACCTCAAGGTAATAAAAACCCTCCTAGCAATAGTTCGGTGTCGTTTTTGCTCCCTCTTCAGCAAGATGCACATGTTAGATACAAAGCTCTTCAAATCAGAACTCAAATTATCAAACGCGTGTAACAGGCGTTGTGAAATGAATACCAAATAAATGCAGTCCCTTGAAATCACTCATGCCGGACAACACTCAGCTGAGGCCGCAAATGAAGACAATAATTTCGCGCCGTTCTACGAGCGAACTTTATTATTATTTGTGAAGTGAAAAAAAAATGTCAGTTGCGAGAAAGCCGAACTCAGCCTTGCTCAGAACGCACGGCTTAGTGCGTATACGTTCGCGTTCAACGAGCTTCTAACAACGCTAAACGACATACGCTACCGCGGCAGCTACTGTCTTTGCCTCCTTCATTGTAGCTGCGCTTCTCTATTTCTCTGTACTTGCCCTTCTAGTTTGTACAGGAGGAACAAGACGAGAATGATTTGCTTTCTCTGACTGACGACTTTCCCCTTTCCTTACGCTTTGCGCGCTAATCGCGACTTATCATTGGGAGTGCTTAGCTCTTCCGGTGGGACCGTCCTTTCTTTTTTTTTTGTGGTAGCAAGTTAGACTTTCCAGGAGTTTTTAATTCCTTGCGCACCCTTTTTCCTTTTCGCGTGATGTGAGCCTCGCCTCTATACGGCCTTTTGATTTTGCGTCAACTCAATAGCATTATCACAACTTCCAGCATTCCATCGCGATGCCTATGCTTGGCCGGGTGCTTAGACGGTTTGTTCGTGCAAGTTATCTTGTTGCCGCTGTCACAGCCTCCTAAAATCTCGCGCTTTATGCGCCATACACGTGTTTTCTCTGGGCGCGCTTGCCGCTTCCAGTGGTACCGCTGTTTCTTTCCTGATTGCAGCGGAAAGTGCCAGCCAGCATGAAAGTAGGTGCCTTTGCGCGCCATGCGGTTTGTGCGCTCGCGCCAAGATTTACCTTTGTCACTTCTTGATTTTTCGCTTCCTGGGGCCCTATTATCGACACGCATGGCCACCATTCGGCACCATATTGTCCATCTGATTGGTTCTCAGATTAATCACGTGCAAGTCACGTATTTCAAATTTGTACAGCGAAATAGGTTTCGAGTTCGCTTTCTGCGTTGACGTCACAACGACGTGATCTTTAGAAGTGACTTTTTGCAGAGATATTCTTAGTGTCTGGATGGAAAATACGAGTGATTGTTGAGAGGATACGAAGCTATAGGTGGCAGAGAGAAGGGCACTCTGCTTGTTTTAGCAATTCTCAGGAAAAAAACTGCGTACAGTAAAGGGTTGCTTCCTAGAATTTGGTTGGCTGAAGCAATGTAACGTGAATCACGTGATATGCAAGCATAATTGATTGAAGCCAAAATAAACGTTTTGTGTCGTAAACCATGTTCCGCCATAACCGAAAATTTTCGCGCTTGGTCGACATGATGAGGCAACAAGCAACAAGCGTTCTTTAACACTGTACTGCGGGAAGCACTAAATAAACATAGTCTTTAATACTATACCCCTGCCAGGCGAGTCCTAATGAGCGTTTGCCTGAGGTCATCTGCCAGAGCAGCTGGATATTTCTTGTGGCCAGGCGCCCTTGCTCTTCTATGAGGGCGGCAATCGCGTTATTCCTTTGTTGCACACTCCCTCGGTGTCCTTACTGGCGAGCCGGAATCACACGCTGCCGCCTGCTTGGGCCGACTTGTTGGTGCGCAGATCTTGCTATAGGTTGCCGTGTAGCTTGCGTATTTGGCCGGTCCTCGTTCTCTGGATATATTATTTCAATGTTTTTTTGCGGTGGTGACATCACAACACCCTCTCTGCTTTTGAACTTGTGTTACGTTTGTGTTACATTGTCTTATAGCTCAGTTTACTGCAGGAGGAGTTTTGGGAAGTATACTTTTTTCATTTCAGATCGCTTAAATTGAAAAGTTGGGCCGTGTATACAACACAATTTGGGAATAAATGCATAAAAGTAATAATATTGCTACGTGCCTAGCGCCGCACGACAGCCTTGTTTGGTCTCAATGTACATGATCTCAATGTACATCGACGTCGAACGTAAAACGTGGGACGAGATCCTGCCGTATGTCACCTTCGCCTACAATACGGCGCCGCAGGAAACCACGAAGTTTACGCCGTTCCGTCTCGTATATGGCAGAGAGGCCCGCACGATGTTGGACGCGATGCTCCCGTGCGGGGAAGAAGCGGTCGAACCCGATGCCGCCCATTTCGCAGAACAGGCCGAACAAGCCCGTCAGCTGGCCCGCCTGCACATCAAGGAGCAGCATGCCACCGACGCTCGCCACTATAACCTCCGGCACAGGGAAGTCCACTACGAACCAGGGGACCAAGTGTGGGTGTGGACCCCCGTGCGCCACAAAGGCTTGAGCGAGAAACTACTCCACAGCTATTTCGGACCCTATAAAGTCCTGCGCCGCTTAAACAACGTTAATTACGAAGTCATTTCAGATGGAACTGTGACCGTCAGTGTTCGACGCCAGCGGCCTGAAATTGTGCATGTGGTGTGCTTAAAGCCATACTTTTCGCGCTACTGAGCGCTTCCTGCAAGTGAAACCTTGCGTTATTGTACAGTTCACCTCATTTTTTTTTTCTTCCTCTCACCTTGTCATCGGGACGATGTTTTCTGTCACGGGGGGGAATAATGCCACATGCCTAGCGCCGCGCGACAGCCTTGTTTGGTGCCGACGACGACGAAGCGGTTGTTGTGGGCACGAGCGGCGCACTGGTGCTAGTCTCTGTGACTCTGTGATCGGAACGGCAAGCCGACCTTATTCTCTGGTCCTCGGCACCGTGTACCTTCCCTGTGACTTCAGTCGTGACAATATTACTGTAAAGGCAGAGGTATTTTACTGAAGAATACAAGCTTGTTCATTTTAAACCATAGCTATATTAGCAAACTGATAGTATGATAGTTATGATCACATAACTGCATAAATGCATAAAAGTTATGTTACCAGGGTAAAGGAAGAGGTATTTTACTGAAGAATACAAGTTTGTTCATTGTAAATCATAGCTATATTAGCAAACTGATAGTATGATAGTTATGATCACATTTTCTGAAACAATGCTTAAACGCTATGTCTCATCGTGCTTGACACTGTCATATGAACAAGGTTGAGAAGCTGGTGTCTACTGAAATACATGACAAACCTTGTTCTGAGCAATAATCGTCCTCGGCCATGGCTTGAGATGCCTGTGGCGCTGCGCTGGCTGCCTGCGAATGCATGAGATGACTACGCACAGTTCTGTCATACTTCAGCGACAACACAAGCATTGGTTTCTCCTCATGCTTTAGGCTGTCTCTTGCTAAATTTCATTTCGAATAAAAAATATTTTATATATTTGCGATGTCAGCTTATTTCCTGTTGCCACATGTTTTGATGTGTTAAGTTTTGAGACGGATATTGGGAATATACCATGGTAATTAAGGAACGAAAGCTGTGTCATTTCATGCGCAGCCAGCATGCATGCTTGATTTCGTCATTCTGTAATGCCCTGGTAGAGCTGCCACGCGATTTCAGCTTATGCCTCTTAGCAGCCATAACTTCCTGTGGAAAGGTGCAGACATTTCTTATTGCATGCTGATGAGGAAAATTCTTTCATGTTACACAACGGTGAACCTGCAGCCGCTGGCTGCTTGCCGAATACGGCGAGGGCCTGCACCCTACGAAGCGGTATTTTCCAAGAACTGCAAGAATTCAGGAGTCGCTTGTCCGCAGCACTGCCTCCAGATTCGGGAGCCGCCCGCCTGTTATTCTGTATCAATAATATGATATGGCTCTCATACCTGAAGGGGAAATGAGGCGGTAGATTTAGAATCATTCCAAGATGCCCGGCTAATCTCTGAGAAAAACTAGGGCAAATAGCGTTCAGTCTAGTATGCCAAATGTGTAGGTAGCCTTCTGGATTAGACAGAGCAACATATTCCATATGTCCAGTTTTATACTGTGTGTCTCTTAATAGGCCTTGTGCTGAAAGCGATGTATTGGAGCACAAGTTATTTTGAAGGCGCCAGAGCGTGTGACGATGTTCTGCGCGTCTGCACACATAACTCAGGGAAAGCATAAGTGCACGGCAGTACACTGGCTTTCGCACGGGCGCTGATAATTGTACGGACGGGGAAAATGCGCGTGCACTGAAGAGCAGACACGTGAAAGTGAAAGCGTAACCGTGCCGTGTCGCACTCCGAGAGCAAATTAGGTCACCTGTTTGAGGCACTGACTAGCAAGCCTGCAGTTCGCGCCTCTCTCATCTACTGCTACAAGATGCGCTTCCAGGCTCCCGGCGAGCGCGTTACCTGTTGCAGCCCGTTCAGATCGGCCGCCAGGTGCACCCACAGGCGCTGGCGTGTCTCCGCAGGCATTGCGTTGCAGGCCCCGTGGCCCAGACCGGCATGCTGCTCCATGTAATTGAGCATCGCCTCTAGTTGTCCTGCGCTGCAGCGCAGTGCATATGCACCGCACTGATGATTGAGCGGCCGCGCTTGCATAAGGAGGCTCCATGTTTGTCACTGGCGCTCCGAAAAATACAAGTTAATACTTTAAAGAACATGCTTTGTCATGTTCACACATATTTTACCTTATGTACATTACAAGCTTCGTGACGTTTAAAACATTTTATCTTCTATTGTGGCATGTCCATGAGAAGGATATGTTCCAGACCGTCAAGATTATGAGCATGTCCTTCACAGTGATCGTCGGGTACATACCACCGAGTGTCAACTTTGACGTCGACCACCTTCAGGATGTGGTACGCAGTACCCCGGCGCCACACATCATAACCGAAGATTTCAGCGCACATCATCCTGCTTGGGGAGGCATCAGATCAACAACCAGAGCACGACAGTTATCTGATCCCTCACAGTGCAACAATTTCGCTATCCTCAATAACGGCCGGGTAACTTTACCAAGGTACAAGATCCAGTGCCCTTGACTTTTCTATGATTTCTCATCAGCTGGCATCTTCAGCAGCCGGGGGTATTGACATAGAATCTCATGGCAACGATCATCTACCTACTTACATAGAGGTGGTGGTGCTTTCTTAAGTTAACAGCTGCGAGTGGTACGCAACACGAATTCGGAAGCTTTCGCTGACACAGTTGAAAAGTGTACCTCTTAACCTGAATTATGAAAGCTTCATCGCTGCTATAGCACATGCTAAAGCGCCTAGCACTAATGTTATAACTCTATCAAAAGTGCACTCAACTACAGATGCTGAATATGAGCGACTCCGAGCAATTTGCCTCAGAGCAGAGAGAAGAGCACGCAGAACAAATTATAGAGATGACATCAGTGTTGCTGGACGCGCACAGAAATATGTTCAACGCCATTTAGACAAGCTTGGAAGACTGGAATGGCGATCGTTTTGTGCGAAGCTTGATCCCTGAAGGCCTATTCCTAAGGTTTGGAGCATTGTATGCAGCCTCTGTAGTAAGACCGCCCACTAAATCCTTTTGACTGCGTACGTGTAAATGCGAATATTTTTCGTATCGATGCAGCAGAGGCTTTCTGTTCTAAGATTACTTCTACATTAACAGCCATATTGTTGCCATTCCCTCTCAAAAGCTTTACCCCTTCGCCTAAACCTGCCCTCCTTGATGAACCGTTAACTCTGGAAGAACTTCATGCGGCTTTGGCAGCTACCAATAAAATATCATGCCCAGGACCGGAAGGTGTGAGCTTCACTGCCCTTTCTCACCTAAGAATTGAGGCCAAGGTTCAGCTGCTCGCAGTTTATAACACCTCCTGGGAGACCGGCAGCCTTGAAACGTGTTGGAAGCACGCGCGTGTGTTGCCTATCCTCAAGCCTGGAAAACCATCAATTCACTAAAACGCTTACCGTCCCATGGGGCTTCTAGGCTGCTACGGTAAACTGATGGAGAAAATGGTACACTCCCGCCTTACCTAGGACCTGACAAACATAGGAATTTACCCCTCGGCCATGTTTGGTTTCCGATAAGGAAGCAGCAGCATTGACAACGTGACTGCGCTCACAAAACAGAGCTGCCTATAATGACTGCTGTGTTTCTTGACGTGAAAGGAGCCTTTGAAAACGTCACACATGAAGCAATTCAGTCACCCTTACAATCAACTTGCATTGGTGGACGGATGTATAACTGACTGCATGAAAGATCTGCATGAAAGATAGATTCTCATGTCAAAAAGTGGGGATGCCAGCTCTGCGTCAAATATCTCACGGAGTTCCTCAGTGGGGATTTTAAGTCCCGCCCTTTTCAATATCTCACTTCTTGGCTTGGAAAAATGCTTGCCTCTTAGAGTTGAATTCTCACTTTACGCCGATGACATCTGCATATGGTGTTCCGGACGGAACAGGCGCATTGTGCATGGCCGATTACAAAGGGCAATAGGCTGCATCGAATCGTTTTGAAGTAAGCGCGGTCTCGTCATGTCGTTAGATAAAGGCTCAGCAATTGCATTTTTGAGGCGCGATCTTTCACGCTACGGGCTGAGAGCTGCTGGTACCCGAATACCATACGTCACAAGCGATAAATTGCTAAGAGTTACATTTTACAGGTCACTGCTATGGTCCCCACATGTAAAACAGCTTAAAATAAAGCTCTTCTCTTACGCCTCTATTTTTCTTATGCTCTCCACCACCAGAAAAGGCTGCGCTACAGCTTAATTAATACGGCTGTATGGTGCGTTCGGTGAAGGCCTCCTAGGCAAGTCTCCCAGCTCTTCAGGGTATCTCACAAAGAAATATGAAACTCCTTGAAGCTATGCAAGCTAAGGCCTTGAGAATCCGGCTCGGCCTTCCCAAGAACACCTCCACAGTGGGTACTCTAGCAGAGAGCATACGTCTATCGGCATAAGTACTGCTAACGAAGGAGTTGCTACGTGCCCAGATGCGGTTCGTGGCTCGTGTACCTCATTATCCACTCACAGCACACTGCACAGAGGAAGTTTCCAAACTTCTCCCACCACTCTACCAGCGCCCAGTCACGATCTCCTCCCCGCCTTGGAGGTACACAGCATGGCAAATCAAGACAGCAGTTCCTGGCATCTAAAGCAAAACAAACACCCCTGGTCCTGCTTTAATATTTTGCTATTCAACACATTTATGGTTGCCACAGTGTGGACGGTCACATCTACACAGATTGCTCTGCCAAATCCGTCTCATCAGCGATTGGCGTCTGGGTTCCGTGAACGCGCACCACAGTTTGGCCTTACTCAGTCATCGTACCTCGACTACTGCTGCCGAGCTGGCTGCTATGTGAGCAGCATTTACTTATATTCTCCAACAACAGCCAACAGCGTTGGTTGTTTTCAGTGACTCTTGGGCTGAATTACAATGTATAAAGTCATCAGGAAGCCTTCAGGAGCCGATCGTCGATGACTTAGATTCCACTCGGAGGCCTGTGAGCTTGCCCGCCGTGTTGTGCTGCAGTTGTTACCCGCTCACTTAGGTTTTGCAGATAGCGATCATGCTGACGATGCAGCGAGGTGAGCGCATGGCCACACCACCTTGCTCCTACCTATACCATTTTTTGCAGTGTTGGCACGCGGCTGCTAACTACAAAATCCTGCACGACGCAACACTCCTTGTGGTTTGACCCACATCATCAATATAGACCCCATCTACGCATAGACCCCGCCTGTGACTTCCGCATGCCACCCTATATAAATAGGCGGGATCAAATATCCCTAAACTTAATTCGCCTGGACGTTGCCGTCACTAAATCCTATTTACATAAAATTGGTGCATCAAGTAGCCCTCTGTGCCCCACATGTGGTGCGCCTGAGGATGTTCGGCGTTTGATTTGCAGCTGAAAACGCTTCAACAATCATCGCACTTTTATGTCCTTTAAGACTCCGAGAGGATAGCCCTGTGCACCTAGAGCGTGTCCCTGGACCCTAGAGGGACGCGGCTTCTGGTGTGCTCAGTACAAAAGCAATTTTAGTGTTTTTATGAAAACCGAGTTTGGTGCACATTCTTTGGTAATTACGTGTGTGTTTGTGAGTGCGTGAGTGTGCTTGGCTTCACCATTCACCCTTTTTTCTTTTTATTTTTTTCACCATCCTCTTTTCTACTCTTCTCTTCTCTCACCCTCACCTGGAGTAGCATGATAGGCCGACAAACAGGCAGAACTCTCCTCTTCAATTAAAGTCCTCCTCCTCCTCTTACCTACTCTGCCAAAACTAACCCACTGCTCACGAGTTCAATCACAGCCCCCCGACTACAGCGCAGTAGTAACTCCTGAAAGATTTGAGTTGCAATTATATCATTTCTGACTGCGAAACGTCGCTCATTGTTAGATGAATGTCATTTTTTTAGCGCATCACGAAGCTTTCAAAACGTTTGACATCTTTTGTCACCACAACCACTTAAACAACGGTGCGATAATGAGGCAACGGTGCAAACGTAGTTTCCAGATGCCGAGACAGTACTTCATGTTTTGTTTTCATTTTTCGATCATGGCACTTTGCACGGCCGAGTCGCCATGGACAAGCTTCACTCTGCCAGTGAAAGTCTGCGCCAGTCGCTGCATGCGCGTGTTCTCACTGAAAGCGCTATGGTCTGTGTGAACTCACCGTTTGATTTTGTTAACCGCCGGTGCAGAGTCAGTGGTATTTAAGACGACCACGGAGCAGAAAGACTATAATGACGCTGTCGGGACGTCATTCTTTTCGTACTTGACGCCAACAGTAGCAGACGGCGACGGTTTTGTTTATCTGTATTTTTTTACTTTATTCTGCACATTTCGTAATCAGAGTCTGTGCTTACCTGACCTGGCACCGCCTTGATGTACACGTCAAGCGTACGCCACAATTTGAAAACCAAGGGCGAATTGTTGAGAATAGCTTCTCCGGACAGCATTCTCTTGTATCTCGGTTTCCTACCCCGTTAGTCTATTGCGCGGTAATGCTTGCATGCCTTCTTTTTGCAATTTTCTTGCTGCCCAGATTCGTGTGCCTCGGCACACTTATGTGCTTCGCTTTGCGCAACAGCGATACCTCCTACATAACGTTAGCTCAGACTCTGAAGCTTGTTTCAGTGCTGACAACGTGAGTGACATTGCTGCCGTAATTTTGTCGGCGTCTGTGAAGCTTCCGATGGTGGTAGGTCGTTTTGAGCGCTGTCCCTTTTAACGCGAGGGCGTTAGGGGCCGTGTTTCGCAGAAAAGCGGATGTCGCCGGCGGCTTGCCGTGAGCGAAAAATCGTTCTCCTCCTCCTCGCTCCTCCTCAATCTCGTAATGTACGCCACTGCCCCAACAGATAGCGCGCGACAGCAGCGCCTCCCGCTCGTATCATACGGGCGCAGTGGGGCCGTGTGGGCACGCAGTAATTACACGGTGAGCGGCAAACAAAGCAGCGCATATCCAAAGCGCGTTCACCACGAAGCTTGCGGCTTGCTGCCCGTTTGTTCGGCGCGGAAGCTATGCTGGAGTTCGTGGCATCGGGTTTGTCGAGAACGATGTGCCGACGAACTACCACTGCAACTTGAGTCCAGCGCGTTTCGGCAAGGCGTGTGGCAGCCCTTCTACGTTGTATGCCGCTCCGCGCGTCCATTTCACCGTAGGTAGCAGAGCGATTTGTCTAACGGGAAAAGCATCGCGCCGAACGGGCGATGGCATTCCGTGGACTCCCTGGTAGTGCTGCAACGTGCTGTCGCGTTCCACTCTTAAAGGCAAAGCTTTAGCGTCACCCAATTTTTTCTCCTCTCGGTAGCACTAATCTTTCGTATGCGTGGTCTTCATGTTTCGATGGCAATACTCTCGCACTAGCTGCTGTTTCTTCTTGGGAAGCATACGCTGATTCCGTAGCCCAGGTCGCCTATGTTCTTGTTATCGGACAATATCACCCTTAGTGGCAGCCGATTCCCTTGTGCCACTTGGCTCAGGCTTGTTTTTGATACCTTTCCTGGCATCCTTAAGACTGCACTCTTCCTCGTCGTGGTCTCTGAGCGCACATTCGTCTCATCCATTCAGATCAAATGACGTCTACATCCTCTATGTCGCCTGGAAGGTCCCGTGCTTCACACTCCTCCAGCACCTTAGCTCCTTCAGGCCCTGACAAACCAGTGTTCTCTCCTGACATGAGTGCTGGTAGGCAGCTCTCCTGAGGTCTGTGACGCGTTTGTACCGACTTCGGGTGGCAGTTGGCCTTCCACTCAGTGGCGCTGTTTCCGCCGGCGCAGCTTTTTTGCTGGGATGTGACTAAGCTCACACGGGTGCGAAAGCTCGAGACACATTTTTCTTCGATCGCCGCAAAACACTAGCATACAACTCAGCGTCTGCAAACTTTTTATGCGTCAGCTTTCATTCAATGGCAGTCTCAAGTCCTTGAATTTCTGTTGGATGCGACGCACAGCACGCTGTGTCATCCTCTTTGGGTTCGCTTACGTTTCAATAGATTTTCATCAATGTCCAGCCCGACATCCTCTCTGCCACGCTCTGCAACTCGTCTTGCTTTCTATGGACTAGGAGATTCACTTTACGATAACTCCGCTCAAATCTATATAGTGGGGACCTCTGTAAATGCATCGACCGATGCTGTGGCTACCTTAAACGTAGTTAGAAAAGTTTGCTTAGTTGGCGAATGTGGCGCGTCTTCCAAGGTTACAGTAGCAGTTACATCTGCAACGAACGAACTAGCTCCCTCTGTGTCGCACTGACAGGGCTGCTCTATATCTACAAACTGTACATCCTTGTCGCGATCATACGAACCTTCCGCATTTTCGAACCGTTCTAATACATCGGATTTAATCCGGTATGCAAACACTGAACAAACATTGTCTTTAATACTATACCCCTGGCAGGTGGGCCCTAATGAGCGCCAGGTCTGTGGTCATCTGCCGGAGCAGCTGCTCCTTTGTTGTTGCCAGGCGCCCTTGCTCTTTTATATGGGTGGCGATTGCGTTATGCCTTTGTTGCACACACCCTCGCTGGCCTTGCTGGCGAGGTGGAAGCACAGGCGGCCGCCTGCTTGGACCACCTTGCTGTTGCGCAGATCTTGCTGTTTGTGGTGTTGCATTTGGCAGGTACTCGTTCTCTGCATATATGTAATTTCAATGTGTTTCTTTCCTGCGGTGAATTCACAAGACACGTCTGCTTTGGAACCCGCGTCACATTTGCTACAGTGTCTTATGCCTTCGTTTACTGCAGGAGCATTTTTGGGTCCTACACTTTTTCATTTCAGGTAGCTTACATAGAAATGTGCCATGTATGCAACACAATTTGCCCAAAAATGCATAAATTAATGTTATGACTGTAAAGGCAGACGTGTTTTACTGAAGAAGACAAGTTTTTCCCGTGTAAATCAGAAGCTACACTAGTCAGCTGATAATATGTGTTACGATCACAGTTACTCAAACAATTCTTAAACGCTATGGCTCACCGTGCTTGTGACTATCATCCGCACAAGGCTTAGAAAGCTGGTGTCTAATGAAATACATTACAAAGCTTGTTCTGAGCGATAATCGTGCTCGGCCATGGCTTGAGATGACAGTTGCGCTGCGCTACCTGCCTGCGAGTGCTTAAGATGAATACTCACAGTTGCCGCAGCGGTGTCTGAGTGGTTATGGCGCTCAGCTGATAGCCCGAAAGACGCGGGTTCGGTCCCGGCCGCGGCGGCTGAATTTCGATGGAGGCGAAAATCTAGTGGCCCGTGTACGGTGCGATGTCAGTGCATGTTAAAGAACCCCAGGTGGTCGAAATTTCGGAAGCCCTCCACCACGGCGTCTCTCATAGCCTGAGTCGCTTTGGGACGTTAAACCCCATTTAACCAGCCCAAACCAATACTCACAGTTCTGTCTTACTTCAGCGACAACACAAGCATTGATTTCTGCTTATACTTCTGACGCTGTGTCTTGCTAATTTTAATTTCGAATAGAAAAGATTTTTATATTTGCGATGCCAGCTTCATTCCTTTTGAGACATCTTTTGCTGTGGCAGGATTTCAGAAAGCCGTTGCGTAGGACCGTGGTAATTACGGAACAAAAGTTTTGTCAGTTTATGCGCTGCCAACATGCATGCTTGCTTTCGTCATACTGTTTGGTTTGGCCTAAGAGGGTTTAATGTGCCAGAGCGACTCAGGCTATGAGGAACGCCGTAGTGGAGGGCTCCAGAAATTTCGACCACCTGGGATTCTTTAACGTGCACTGACATCGCACAGTGCACGGGCCTCTAGAATTTCACCTCCAGCGAAATTCGGCCGCCGCGGCCGGGATCGAAACCGCCTCTTTCGTGCCAGCAGCTGAGCGCCGTAACCACTCAGCCACCTCAGCGGCTTTTAGTCATACTGTTATGCGCTTGCAGAGCTGCCATGCGACTTCAGCACCTGGCTGTTAGAAGCCCTCACTTCCTGTGGAAACGTGCAAACATTTCTTGTTGCATGCTGACGTGGAAAATTCTCTCATCGTTACCAACCCGATGAACCTGCAGACGCTGCTTGCATGCCGAATAGGGCAGGCGACCTGCACCCTACGGAGCGGTTTTGCACAAGGACTCCCAGAATTCTGGAGTCGGTTGTGCTCAGCACTGTCTTCGGGTACGTAAGCCTCCCGTGTGTTGTTCTGTATCAATAATATGATATCGCTCTCATAGCCGAACGGGAAATGAGGTACTAGAGTTGTATGCATTCCACGATGCCCATCTTTTCCTTGGCAAAGCTAAGACAAAAAGCTTGCAGTTTAATATGACAAATGTCTAGGTTGCTCCGCTGGATTAGACAGAGCAAAGTATTCAATATGTTCAGTTTTCAACTGTGTGTCGCTGAGCGAGCCTTGTGCTGAAAGTCATGTATTGCAGAACCAGAAATTTAGAAGGCGCCAGAGCATGTGACAACATTCAGCGCGTCTGCACACGTGCACAGGATAATCAAAGGTGCACTGACCTTTGCACACGCGCTCCTAACTGAGCGGACGGGAAAATTTCTCAGGCGCCGAAGAGCGGTGCATAAGCACAGCGCTGCTGACTGTCCGCCATGCTTGCACAGGGAGTCTCCATGATTGTCAATGGCGCTGCGTAGCAGACAGCAGCATAATCATGCGGCCGAGATCGCAAGACCGTTTTCGCCACAACCGTAATTACAAGTTAAATCTTTAAAGAACGTTCTTTGTCATGTTCCCACATATTTCACCTTATGTACATTACAAGCTGCGTGACGTTTAACAAATTTTATTTTCTTTCGTAGCATGGCCGTGCTAGGACCTTGCCCACTCTGCCAAAACGAACCCACTTTTTAGGTGTTCAGTACCCCCCCAGTACAGCGCAGTAGTAACTCTGGAAAGAATTGAGTTGCGGGTATTTCATTTCTGACTGCGAAACGCCTCTCTCTGTTGGATGACAGTCGTTTTTTAGCGCATCACGAAGATTTCGATATGATCGACATCTTTTTTGACCACAGCCCCTTAAAGAACGGTGCGATACTGAGGCCATGGTGCAAACACCGCTTCCAGCTGCCGAGACATTACTTCATGTGCAATTTTTGTTTTTCCATAATTGCACTGTGCACGGCCAAATCGCCAAGGACAAGCCTCCTTCTGCCAGTGAAAGGCTGCGCCAGTCGCTGCATGTGCGTGTTCTCACCAAGAGCGCTATGGTCTGTGTGCACTCACCGTTTGATTCTGTCCACAGCCGATGCAGAGTGAGTGGTATTTAAGACAGCCACGGAGCAGAATGACTATAATGACGCTCTCGGAAAGTCGGTCTTTTTTGCACTTTGCGCCAACAGTAGCAGACTACGTTGTTTGTGTTTATCTGTATTTTTTTGCTTTATTCTCCACATTTCGTATTCACGTTCTGTGCTTACCTGCTCTGACATGGCACTGCCTTGATGTACACGTCACGCGTTCGCAACTATTTGAAAAAAATGGCGAATTGTTGAGAATAGCCGGACAGCATTATCTTGTATCTGGGTTTCCTACCCGTTAGTCTCTCCTTGTGTGCTTTCTTTTTGCAGTTTTTCATACTGCCCAGATCCGTGTTCCTCCGCACACTCTTGTGCTTCGCTTTGCCCGCCGGCGATACCTCGTACATGAATTAAGCTCTGACTCTGAAGCTTATTTCTATACTGACAACGTGAGTGACGTTGTTGCTCTCATTTTGCTCGTGACTCTAATGCTTCGAATGGTGGCAAGCAGTTTTCGTGCGCTTGACCTTTTTCTTCTCCCGGCAGCACCACTCTTTCTTATGGCTGCCTTTTTCTTCTCCCGGCAGCACCACTCTTTCTTATGGCTGCCTTGCATCTTTCGGTGGCAATACACTCGCACTAGCTGTTGGTTCTCCTTTGCAAGCACAGGCTCTTTCTGTAGCCTAGGTCGCCTATGTTCCTGTTATCTGACAATATCACTCTTATTGTCAGCCGATTCACCTCTGCTACCTGGCTTAGGCTTGTCTTCGATGCCTTTACTGACATCCTCAAAACTGCGCTCTTCTTCCTTGGGGTCTCTGAGCGCACATTCGTCTCATCTATCCAGATGAATTGACGTCTACAACCTCCATGTCACCTGGAAGGTGCCGTGCTTCGCTCCCGTCCAGCACCTCAGCTCCCTCAGGCGCTGAAAAACCATTGTTTTCTCCTGACGTGAGTGCAGGTAGGCAGTTTTCCTTAGGTCTGTGACGCGTTTATGCCGACATCGGGTGGCAGTTGGCCTGGCACTCAGTGGCGGTGTTTCCGCAGGCGCAGCTTCTTCCTGGGCCGTGACTAAGCTCCCAGCGGTGCGAAAGCTCGAGGCTCATTTTGCTGCGATCACCGCAAACACTAGCATACAAGTCAGCGCCTGCAATCTTTATATGCGTCGGCTTACATTTACTGAGAGTCTCAAGTGTTTGCATTTCTTTTGGATGCGACTCACGACATGCTGTGTCATTCTCTTTGGCTTCGCTTGCGTTGGCGCTGGCTTTGTCATCAATATCCAGCCGGACATCCTCTATGCCACGCTCTGAAACTTCTACTGCTTTTGATGCGCAAGGGGATTAACTTTCGGACAACTCCGCTCCAATCACAATAGCCGAGACGTCTGAAATTGCACCGACTGATGCTGTGGCTACCTTATCCGAAGTCAGAGAGGGTTGCCTAGTTGGCGAATGCGGCGCGTCTTCCATTGTTACAGTAGCACTTACATCTGCCACGTACGAACTACCTTCCTCGGTTTCGCACTGGCAGGGCTGCTCTGCATCTGCGAACTCTACATCCTTGTCCCGATCATACGAACATTCCGCATTTTAGAGCCATTCTAAAATATCGTGTTTAATCTTGTACGCAGACACTGGAAAAAACATTGCCTTTAATAATTTACCCCTTCCAGGTGGACTCTGATGAGCCACAGGTCTGAGGTCATCTGTCGGAGCTGCTGGTCCTTTGATCTGCCAGGCACCCTTGCTCTTCTTAGAGCGCAGCGATCGCGTTATGCCTTTGTTGCACACTCCTTCGGTGACCTTGCTTACGAGGTGGAAGCACACGCGGCCTCCTGCTCGGGCCACCTTGCTAGTGCGCAGATCTTGCTGTTGGTTGTGGTGCAGCTGGATATGGTCTTCTGCATATATGTAATTTCAGTGTGTCTTTTTTTGCAGAGGTGAACTAACAAGACCCTTCCGCTATGAATCATGCGTCACATTTCGGTTGTATTGTCTTATGATTCGCCTTACTGCACGAGCATTTTTGTGCAGTACCCATTTTTTCAATTCAGGTAGTTAACATTGACATGTGGCGCCATCTTTAAAACAAAGGTTGGCCATAAATGCGTAAAAGTTATGTTACCAGGGTAAAGGCAGAGGTACTTTACTGAAGAATACAAGTTTGTTCAATGGAAATCATAGCTATATTAGCAAACTGGTAGTATGATAGTTATGATCACATCTTCTGAAACAATGCTTAAACGCTATGTCTCATCGTGCTTGAAACTGTCATATGAACAAGGTTGAGAAAGCTGGTGTCTACTGAAATACATGACAAACCTTGTTCTGAGCAATATTCGTGCTCAGCCATGGCTTGAGATACCTGTGGCGCTGCGCTGGCTACCTGCGTATGCATGAGATGACGACGCACAGTTCTGTCATATTTCAGCGACAACACAAGCATTGCTTTCTCCTCATGCTTTAAGCTGTCTCTTGCTAAATTTCGTTTCGAATAAAAAATATTTTATATATTTACGATGTCAGCTTAATTCCTGTTGCCACATCTTTTGATGTGGTAAGTTTTGAGACGGATATTGGGAATATACCATGGTAATTAAGGAACGAAAGCTGTGTCATTTCATGCGCAGCCAGCATGCATGCTTGATTTCGTCATTCTGTAATGGCCTGGTAGAGCTGCCACGCGATTTCAGCTTATGCCTCTTCGCAGCCATAACTTCCTGTGGAAAGGTGCAGATATTTGTTATTGCATGCTGACGAGGAAAATGCTTTCATGTTGTGGGAAGCCTGCTAGATTCCCGCCGTGGCGTCTGCGCGGCATCCCGCGTCGCCCTCTTTCCCTTTCTCCCGCCTCGGGCGGCGGGAGAGACGGCTGGTGGCTGTCATTCGGCCGCAGCTCCGCCCCCGGCTTCCCAAGGGCCTTTGCCATTGGTAACTTTTGGCGGGAATTCGGGACCCGTTTGGGGTGGTCGCGCGACCTTCCGAGCGGGGCCCAGAGGGAAGAGACCCCTCCGAGACAGCGTAAGGTGCGTACGTTACTGTTCGTCCGGGCCGGCCTCTGCCGTTCGGACCAGTTCATACTCGAGCTCGCCAGCGTGGGTCCTTGATCCGCCGCGGCTCGAGCCTGTCCAGGGGTCCAACGACCTCTGACAGGCGCACCTTGCGTTGACTGCCCACTCTCTCTCGCAAACGGCCCAACGGCCGACACGAGAGAGATCACAGCACTGCCGCGGGGACAATCTCCTGCAGCGGCGTGCTAGCGGCGCGCATTTCTCTTGTTGCCCCGAGCGCGCACCGGAGCCTTGCTCTGAGCGCGCCCCGGGACGGGGTGACTGTTGAGTGTGTGTATGTACCGCTGGAGGACGGCGTCAATAAACGTCTCCTTTGTGAACTTGGAGGCCTGTTTCTTGCGGCGAGCCGCTCTCCTCTCTTCAGAGGTCGAACGCCGCCGCAGCGGTGCCCCAGGTGTGCGTGTGGTGACGGCTGATCGGGGCCCTTGGCTCGCGCGAAGCTCGAACCCGCGGTGGGTAGTGGCCTGTGCCTACTGAGAAACCCACAACTGGCGCCCAACGTGCTAAGTCACTGGCTCTTAGCCTTTGATAGCACATTTGCCGAGCAGGTCGCCTTGACGATCACGCTTGAGCACCATGTCTGCCACCCCCATCGGGGCACTCGGCAGCTACGTGTCGGCTCCCTTAGGAGTCGAAGCGTCCTTTGATCCGTTGGCTGCTGTTCCTTCGAATAGCCAGACACCGTGGTTGGCCGCGACCCCCATTGGGGCATACGGCGCTACAACCCCCAACGTCGATCACGCAGCTCCCATTGGAGCTGTATCGGGAGCACCCTGCGGTGCACCCGTCAATCACATGCCTCCGCTGTGCGTGCTTTGCACTCAGTGCGAAAGCGGTGCGTGCGACGCTGCCGCAACCGGCCGTCCTGCACAGCAGCAGCCGTGCCCCGCGAGCAGTCAATTCTGCTCTGGGAACGGTGAGGCGCTGGCCCGGCTCCCTGTGGAAACCGCGCCGCTCATCGAACTGGGCGCCTTGCCTCCTGCGTTCGTGCAGCCCGCCCAAGCCTCCTCTGAGGCCGGGGCGCAGTCGCTGCTAAGAAGTGCTGCCCAGATGATTCAGTCGCTGTCAGGGGCGGTTGAGACGCTTTTGGCCGCGCCGAAGGTGTCTCACCCCGCGGTCAAGTTGCCCATGCCAACATACCGCGGGTATGATGACCTCCTCAGTGCCCGGGATTTCCTTGAGTCCCTCACCCATTACCAGAGAGCTATGGGTCTCACTGATCAGGTTGTGCTTGCACACATCATCCCCGCAGCACTGACTGACACCGCAGCTAGGTGGCATCGGCTTTCCGGCCACCGGGCAGCGACTCTCGAGGAGTTCCGTGCAGCATTCTTGCGCGAATTCCTGCCCGCTGACTATGAGCGTAGGATGCGGCGAGAGTTGGAGCTCCGTACACAGGCTCCGGATGAGTCACTCCTGGAGTACGTACGTGCGATGGAGGACCTTTTCTCAATCGCCGAGCCCAGAGCCTCGAACGAGGAACGTGTGGAAAGGACTATCAGGCAGGCACATCCGACTTTTTCGGCATACCTGCGCGGAGGCCGGTTCCGAGATTTTGAGGAGCTGGCCGCCGAGGCAAAGCGCATTCAAGGCGACATTCTCGCCGCGCGCGCCTATCGTCCGCCACCGCCGGCAAGCGAGGCCCTCGAGCCACGCTGTGCATAGAGAGGGGCCATGCCTCTACCCAACCGGCGACCACCCGCACACGCTGCCTCTGCAGCCGTTAGCGGGCAATACGAAGTATGGGAGTTGAGCGATAGAGCTCTCGATCCCTACTCCTACAGGAGACGGACAGCCTGCGCTGCACCGTTTTCTGGACCGCCTGTCCAGGGACGCTAAGCGCCCCAACGCACAGCGGAGGGGGAAACCCGAATCAGCCGGCCGTTTGCCCGTGCAACGGGCGGAACCAGGCAGGGAGAGGCGCCATTGTTCCGCGACCCAGCTCGCGGCGGTGTGCGCTGTTTCCGCTGTCAAGAGACGGGGCACTTAGCGAGAGAATGCCCCGTACCCAGGTCTCCTTTGAGGCAGGGAAATGGCGGCGCGGGTCGGTCGCAAAGGGACGACCGGCCCAATCCTTGCTAATCCCCTCTGCGTACAGAGCAAGCTGCCTTGCTAATGCGCACGCGCCGTTTATTCCGGTCACCATTGCTGGCCGCGAATTTTTGGCGTTACTGGATACGGGAGCCACTGCCTCCTTGTTCGGTGAAGAGGTGTTGTCCCACTTGCAAAAGCACTCGGTGCGCTTGCGGGACTGCCGTACGACATTCAACCTTGCGAAAGGCGTAGCCCATTCGGCTGGCGCCGCGAGGCTGACTGTCAGGTGGGGAGAGCGGACGAGACGCACTCGTTTCATCCACCTCCCAGGGCTCAGTGTGCCCGTGATTCTCGGAAGGGACTTTCTCCTGAAAACCGGGATGGCGGTGGACATTGCGAATGGCGGCTATCGCGACGGACCATTTTCCCAGCTGAAGCCGTTCATCTGCCCACCGGCGTCGATAACTGCCTGTGCAGTGAAGGCGTTCGGAGAGTGCCACGCTCAGCGATCAGGGCCAAGCCCTTGTGTCGAGCGTTCCGTCGTTCACGCTCCCCTTTGGGACCGAGCGGCGCGGCACGACCAGGCACCACATCCGCTGGCCGCCTTTGCGGTAACGTTGGATGACACACAGAAGGCTCGTTTGACAGCACTGTTGTGTCAGTACGATGAGCTCTTCACGGATCAACCTGGCTGTACTAATTTAGTGAGCCACAAGATCCACACCGGAGATGCGCTTCCTTTGAAGTGCAACCCCAGACCCGTCAGCCTTGCGAAAAGGCAGGTGATCGATGGGTTGCTGGATGAGATGCTGTCGGCGGACATTATCCGTCGCTCGTCCAGCGCTTGGGCGTCTCCGGTTGTGTTGGTGCCTAAGAAAGATGGCAGCCACCGGTTGTGTGTGGATTATCGCCGTCTGAATGCGCTGACTCGAAAGGATGCCTATCCGCTCCCGACGATCAGCTCAATCGTAGGAAACCTGGGCAGTGCGCGGTACTTTTCCACGCTAGATGCCTCCAAAGGTTACCTACAGGTCCAGATGGCGGACGCTGACCGGTCTAAGACCGCGTTCACGTGCCACAGAGGGCTGTTTGAGTTCACTCGCATGCCCTTTGGTCTCTGCAATGGTCCTGCGACTTTTCAGAGGCTCATGGACCGCGTCCTAGGGGAAGCGAAATGGTCTCATGCCATGTGCTACCTGGACGATATCGTGATTTATTCACGAACCTTCGATGAGCACTTAGGCCACATTGCCGACGTGCTCGCGAGGGTACGGGCTGCTGGGATGACTTTGAATCCTGCGAAAGCCCAAATAGCGCGGACCCGAGTTCAGTTGCTAGGGTTCACGCTGGGCGAGGGCTCCATTGAGCCCGATGCGGACAAACTCCGAGCTATACTCGAGTTTCCCGTGCCCAAGGACGTACGCGGCCTCCGCCGTTTTCTGGGAATGGCCAATTTCTATCGGTCGTTCATCCCGTCCTGTGCCCGCGTGCAGGCACCCTTGACCAAGCTCTTGGGAAAGACTGCCGCGTGGCGATGGGGGCCCGAGCAAGAGCGATCCTTTCGCCTCCTGTCTAGTGCCATTGCCGAGACAGCGCAGCTCAGGCTACCCGACCTGACCAGACAGTTCGTAGTCCAGACTGACGCGAGCGATCTGGGTTTAGGAGCAGTTCTCCTACAGGATTTCGATGGCGTGCTGCAGCCGCTGGCCTTTGCCAGCCGCTCCTTGCTACCCTCGGAGAGGAATTATTCCGTGACCGAGAAGGAGTGCCTCGCCATCGTGTTTGCACTGCGGAAATTCGACGTCTACCTTGACGGAACGCAATTCGTGGTGCAGACAGACCACAGTGCGCTCAGTTGGCTGATGCGGCTCCGCGAGCCTGCGGGTCGGCTGGCGCGCTGGGCTCTCCTGATACAGCATTACGACTTTTCGGTGCAGTATCGAAAGGGGAGCACGAACGTGGTAGCTGACGCGCTATCCCGTGCCCCACTCGCCAGCGGCGCCTTGACGCCAGCAGGCGGAGCGGGCGAAAAAGCGGACGAGCCGCCGGGCGGCAAGGAGGGGGAGCCTGCAAACGGGCTAACCCATTCCGCTAACCAGGCAAGCAGCGCTTCGCAAAGCGGGCGAGAGGCAAAGCTCCGCGTGAGCGCCTCGGAGACGCCGTCGCGAGCGGAAATTTTGGCTGCAAACCTGAAGGGGGACGAGACCAGGCCCCCCTCTGGGGTAACTGGAATCGTTTTCAGCCGGAAAGAGCTGCTGAAAGCCCAGCAAAATGACCCCATGTGTCGCGAGATGAGCGACGGTCTCAGGGAGACGGAGCGCCGGGACGCTACTTGTATTGTAGCGGGCGCAGGGGGTGAAAGCCAGCGTGTGTCGCGGCGAGCCCCGGGGGATTCATATTTGCTGGGCCATGACGGGCTCGTGCTGAAATACATAGCCACCGATGATGAGTCCATTGACCCGTTCAAGGTGGTTATCCCCAAAAGTCTGAGAGGCGCACTGTTGCGATTTTCTCATGACGAACCACTGGCCGGTCACCTGAGTGGCTCCAAAGTTTTTGCAAAACTGAGTCAATCGGTGACGTGGCCCGGCATGAAGCGTGACATTTTCCGCTATTGCCGTTCCTGCCATGTCTGTCAAGCGGTGAAGTCAAGGTGCGGCAAGCCGCCCGGAATGATGAAACCAATTGACAGTGTGCGTCCGTGGCAGATGGCCACCTGCGATCTGATGGGGCCTTTCCCCAGGAGTAAGCAGGGGTTCATTCACCTGATGGTAGTAGCTGACCATTTTTCCAAATGGGTCGAGTTGTACCCGCTTCGAAAAGTGTCAGCACGAGCGGTGCTGGATAAACTCCAGGAAGTGTTCTGTCGGTTCGGCTTTCCGGAAAGACTGATCACGGACAATGCGTCCTATTTCACCGCTCGGGTGTTCGGTAACACGTGCCGTTCCCTCGGAATCGAGCACTACACCACTTCACCCTACCATCCCCAGTCCAACTTGACCGAGCGAATCAACCGAACGCTCAAGCCAATGCTGGCGGCCTTTGCCGAGTGTCAAAAGGACTGGGCAGACCATTTGAGCGAATTTGCGTTCGCCATTCGAACCGCTGAGAATCGCTCAACTGGTTTCTCTCCCGCCTTCCTCAATTTCGGGAGGGAGCTGGCGAATCCGATGTCAAACGTCGTGCAGAGCCAGCTCGGGGATGAGCAGACGCGGGCAGACTGCTCTGCTTATGCGTCGACGCTTCGGGACCGGCTTGGTCGGGCTCTCAATAGAGCAAGGCAGAGTTTGGCGGCAGCCAGAGCCCAACAGAAGGCTCAGTATGACCGCAAGCACCGCAGCCTGACTTTTCAGGCGGGCGATCTTGTCCTGAAGCGTAACCACGTTCTTAGTGATGCGAGCAAGGGGTTCTCAGCCTCGCTCGCTCCTAAGTGGCTTGGTCCGTACCGAGTGGTCAGAGTCTGGTCGCCGCTCGCGTACCTGCTGGAGGATCCCATTACGGGGAAAACCAGCCGTGCCCACATCGCAGACCTGAAGGCCTATGCGTCACGGTCTGACGAGTTTGCGTCGGTACCCATTGGTATCACAAGCAAGCGCAAAGGCACAACTGGTGCTGCGGAACGCACTCGTACCGAGCACCGGTACAATCTGAGGCGACGGTCACCGATGTGATTGATGCCGAATGGCGGACTCTTCCGCAACCGAAGGCACGCAGCCTCAGCTAGCTGGCGAGCTTTCTCGCCGGGCCCTACCCCAGGTGAAGCACGGCGATTTCTTTTTTGTTTTGTTTTCCGCATGCTCAGTTCCAGCCTTGTGCAGTTATTTAGTCGTTTGTTTGTTTTAGTCAGTCTGTAGCATATTTTTGTTTCCAGTTTATTCGTTGTTTCGTCTAACGTTCCGAGATCTGTACATATGTAATATACGTTTGCGTTGGCGTTCAGTTTTTTTAAACCAGACTTGTACATATGTAAAGTTCAGCCTACTCGCGATTGCACTTTTCTTGTAGCGCAGAGATGGCCTGCTTTTGTACAGCGCGCCTTGTTTTCATTTACGTTCTGACCCCACTGGTGCGGCTTGCCTCGCGAACACGGGACCGGCTGGTTCGCGGAGGGGTCGGCGAAAGTCTCCCCTTCCGGCGGGGGAGTGGGTTGCTCGTTAAGGAGCGAGTGTCTCGCGGCATGGGTTTTGTGTGAAGAGTGCGTCTGTGTGTCCTTTGACCCCTGCCACCGCGCCTCAGGACGATTCCGACAAGCGGGTCGTTGTCACTAATGAATGTCCGCCTCTGTGCCGGTGCGTGCCTTGGATGATGTGCGTGTTCCCAAGATCAAGGGCAACGCCGAGAGGGGGGCAGGAAGGACATCACCCTTTCCCGTTGGGGTTTCCCGCCGAAGGTCGCTGCAGTCTGACGGTGCCCACATATCGTGCTGTTGCATCGAGTAAGGCAGTAAGCGGACACCAATTGTCTCGACGACTCAGCCATGGCACCAGTGCAGAAGGTCAGCGGTGGGCTAACCGGTGGAGCGGCGGCGAGGCTGGGTCAGCCGAAATCTCGTCGGCGTCGACAGGGGCGTGCGGGATCACCGGTCGTCGGGGCCGCGCCGCCGTCCCAGATCAGGCCGGCACCCAAGAAACGCAGCGTCGCTGTGTGGACGTGCCAGGACGGCCAGGAGCCGCCCCTGGCCTTTTTCAGTGACACACCATGGAAGGAGCAGCGCCGGGTGAGGACCGGGGTGCCGCTGGACTGCGTGCCACGGCTCTTCCGTGGTCACACCGTGGCGGACCACGACCGCGTGTCGGCGGGAGCAGGGCTTCCTGTGCCAGATGGCGTCGGCTACTGCCATATGTGCCGGGTGGCCGTGTATTTTCAAGCACATTTCACGGGGCAAGTGCACAGGCAGGAATTGAGGCGGCGGGAGGAGGAGCGACAACGAGTGAAGAGGCGGACTGCCGCTGGGAGCCGGAGTGTGGCGGCACTGCCGACGGCGAGCGATCTTTCCGACGTCGAGCTTGCGGCGCTGTGCCGCCGGAGGGCGGAGGCCAGCCCGGCGTTCGCCGCGCTGTTGGCCCCCGGAGTGCCGGCGCCTAGCGGCGGCCAGGCAAGTGGTCCACCCGGATCGGAAACTCCAGGCGAGGAGGTGTCGGGCTGCGGGTCCTCTTCGGGGTCGTCGAGCGTCGTCGACGTCCTCATGCTCAACTTTGACGACCTTGTGGAGGACATGGGACCGCCGTAAATAAATCGTCCACCGGGACCATGAGGACAGCAAAGGCGCGAGTTGGCCGCCGACAGGCCCAATGGGCCGCGCCACCGAACATTATGAGGCTGCAGGCCACCTGTCAGCTGGTCTTGTGTACAGTGTAGTTAGTTGTGTGTTGCAAGTGTTGTTTGTTTTCTGTTCTTATTTGTTTGTCGTTGGGGTATGGCTGGAACTGGAGTGTGGTAGTTTTATGTGGATTAATTTTTTGTTTTTTATTTTGCCGCATGCTTTCGCCGATGGGTAGGAGGGCATTTAAGGAGAGGAGGATGTGGGAAGCCTGCTAGATTCCCGCCGTGGCGTCTGCGCGGCATCCCGCGTCGCCCTCTTTCCCTTTCTCCCGCCTCGGGCGGCGGAGAGACGGCTGGTGGCTGTCATTCGGCCGCAGCTCCGCCCCCGGCTTCCCAAGGGCCTTTGCCATTGGTAACTTTTGGCGGGAATTCGGGACCCGTTTGGGGTGGTCGCGCGACCTTCCGAGCGGGGCCCAGAGGGAAGAGACCCCTCCGAGACAGCGTAAGGTGCGTACGTTACTGTTCGTCCGGGCCGGCCTCTGCCGTTCGGACCAGTTCATACTCGAGCTCGCCAGCGTGGGTCCTTGATCCGCCGCGGCTCGAGCCTGTCCAGGGGTCCAACGACCTCTGACAGGCGCACCTTGCGTTGACTGCCCACTCTCTCTCGCAAACGGCCCAACGGCCGACACGAGAGAGATCACAGCACTGCCGCGGGGACAATCTCCTGCAGCGGCGTGCTAGCGGCGCGCATTTCTCTTGTTGCCCCGAGCGCGCACCGGAGCCTTGCTCTGAGCGCGCCCCGGGACGGGGTGACTGTTGAGTGTGTGTATGTACCGCTGGAGGACGGCGTCAATAAACGTCTCCTTTGTGAACTTGGAGGCCTGTTTCTTGCGGCGAGCCGCTCTCCTCTCTTCAGAGGTCGAACGCCGCCGCAGCGGTGCCCCAGGGTGCGTGTGGTGACGGCTGATCGGGGCCCTTGGCTCGCGCGAAGCTCGAACCCGCGGTGGGTAGTGGCCTGTGCCTACTGAGAAACCCACAATGTTACACAGCGGTGAACCTGCAGCCGCTGGCTGCTTGCCGAATACGGCGAGGGCCTGCACCCTACGAAGCGGTCTTTTCTAAGAACTGCAAGAATTCTGGAGTCGCTTGTCCTCAGCACTGCCTCCGGGTTCGGGAGCCGCGTGCCTGTTATTCTGTATCAATAATATGATATGGCTCTCATACCTGAAGGGGAAATGAGGCGGTAGATTTAGAAGCATTCCAAGATGCCCGGCTATTCTTTGACAAAATCTAGGGCAAATAGCGTTCAGTCTAATATGCCAAATGTGTAGGTAGCCTTCTGGATTAGACAGAGCAAGATATTCCATATGTCCAGTTTTAAACTGTGCGTCTCTTAATAGGCCTTGTGCTGAAAGCGATGTATTGGAGCACAAGTTATTTTGAAGGCGCCATAGCGTGTGACGATGTTCGGCGCGTCTGCACACATAACTGAGGGTAAGCATAAGTGCACGGCAGTACACTGGCTTTTGCACGGGCGCTGATAATTGTACGGACGTGGAAAATACGCGTGCACCGAAGAGCAGACACGTGAAAATGAAAGCGTAACCGTGCCGTGTCGCGCTCCGAGAGCAAATTAGCTTACCTGTTTAAGGCACTGACTAGCGAGCCTGCAGTTCGCGCCTCTCTCATGTACTGCTACAAAATGCGCTTCCAGGCTTCCGGCGAGCGCGTTACCTGGTCCAGCCCGTCCAGATCGGCCACCGGGTGCACCCACAGGCGCTGGCGTGTCTCCGCAGGCACTGCGTTGCAGGCCCCGTGGCCCAGACCGGCATGCTGCTCCGCCTCTAGTTGTTCTGCGTCTCTAGTTGTTCTGCACACCGCGCAGCCGACTGTCGGCCACCTTTGAACGCTGCGGCTTCATGCTTGTCCCTGGGGTTCCTTAACGGACGACAGTATAACCGCGTAGGCGAGATCACGAGATTGTTTTCTCGCCGACCAAAAATACAAGTTAATACTTTAAAGAACACGCTTAGTCATGATCACAGAGATTTCACCATGTCTACATTACAAACTGCGTGACGTTTAACAAATTTTATTTTTTTCGTAGCATCGTTGTACAAAGACCCTACCTGCTCGACCTAAACGAACCCACTGCTCATGAGTTCAATCTCAGCTTCCGCCACCCCCCCCCCCCCCCCCGCTCACTACAGCGCCGTAGCCACTCTGCAGAGAATTGAGTTGCGTTTATTTCATTTCTGACTGCTAAACGCCTCTTTTGTTGAATGAGTGTCATTTTTAGCGCATCGCAAAGCTTTTAAAATAATCGACATCTTTTGTCACCACAACCAATTAAACAACGGTGCGATGCTAGGGCCGTGGTGAAAACATTGTTTCCAGCAGCCGAGACATCACATGATGTGCTCTTTTCGATGTTTGATCACGGCACTTTGCAAGGCCCAGTCGTTAAGGACAAGCATTACTCTGCCAGTGAAAGTGTGCGCGAGTCGCTGCGTGTACGTGTTCTCACCGAGAGAGCTATGGTGTGTGTGCAGGTACCTTTTTATTCTGTTCACAGCTGGTGCAGAGTGAGTAGCATTTAAGACGGATACGGAGCAAAATGACTATAATGACGCTCTCTGAACGTCGTTCTTTGTCGTACCTGGCGCCCACAGTAGCAGACAATGTCTTTTGTGTTTATCCATCTTTTTTGCTTTATTATGAACATTCCGTAATCACTTTTTCTGCTTACGTGACCTGGCAGAGTCTTGATGTAAACGTCGAGCGTACGTCACAACTAGTACAAAATGGTGAACTGTTGAGAATAGCTCCACCGGACAGGATTCTCGTTTATCTCGGTTTCCTACCCCGTTAGTCTATTCCGCGACAATGCTGGTGTGCTTCCTTTTTGCAGTTTTTCTTACTGCCCATATAAGTGTGCCTCGGCACACTTTCGTGCTTCGCTTTGCGCGATGGCAATACCGCGTGCATGACTTTAGCTCTGACTCTGAAGTTTGTTTCAGTACTAACAACGTGAGTGACGTTAATGCTGCCATCTTGACGGTGACTGGTCCTTCCGATGGTGGCAAGCCGTTTTCGTGCGCTTGCCCTTTTTCTTATCTCGACAGCACCACTCTTTTCTATGCATGCCTTCCATCTTTCGGTTCCAATACTCTCGCACTAGCTGTTGGTTCTTCTTTGCAAGCGCAGGCTCTTTCCGTAGCCTAGGTCGCCTATGTTCCTGTTATCTGGCAATGCCACGCTCTTTGTCAGCCGATTCACCTGTGATACATGGCTCAGGCTTGTCTTTGATGCCTTTACTGGCATCCTCAAAATTGCCCTCTTCCTCCTCGGGGTCTCTGAGCGCACATTCGTCTCATCCATTCAGTTGAAATGACGTCTACAACGTCCATGTCGCCTGAAAGGCCCCACGCATCGCTCTCGTCTAGCACCTAAGCTCCTTCAGGCGCTGACAAACCAGTGTTCTCTCCTGACATGAGTGCTGGTAGGCAGCTCTCCTGAGGTCTGTGACGCGTTTCAGCCGGCATCGGGTGGCAGTTGGACTTGCACTAAGTAGCGGTGTTTCCGCCGGCGCAGGTCTTTCTGGGCTGCGACTAAGCTCGCAGCGGTGCGAGAGCTCGAGACTCATTTTGCTTCGATCGACGCAAACACTACCATACAACTCAGCGTCTGCAAACTTTATCTGCGTTGAATGACAGTCTCAAGTGTTTGCATTTCTATTGGATGCGATGCACAACATGCTGTGTCATCCTATTGGCTTCGCTTGCGTTGGCGCTGGCTTTTTCATCAATATCCAGCCAGACATCCTCTCTGCCACGCTCTGCAACTCCTCTAGGATGCGCTAGAACATTTACGTTTCAATAACTCCGCTCCAATCTGAATAAGTGAGATCTCTGTAATTGCATCAACCAATGCTCTGGCTACCTTATCCGTAGTTAGATAGGTTTGCTTAGTAGGCGAATGTGGCGCGCCTTCCACTGTTATAGCAGCAGTTACATCTGCCGCAAACGAACTACCTTCCTCTGTTTCGCACTGGCGGGGCTGTTCTACATCTACAAACTATACATCCTTGTCGCGATCATACGAACCATTCGCATTTTCGAGCCACTCTAATATATCGGCGATAATCTGGTACGCAAACAGTGAAAAAAAATTGTCTTTAATACTTTACGCTTTCCAGGAGGGCCGTAATCAGCGCCATGTCTGTGGTCATCTGCCGGAACTGGTGGTATATGTTGTGGCCTGGCACCCTTGCAGTTCTTTGAAAGCGGCAATCGCATTATGCCTTTGTTGCTGACTCCCTCGGTGGCCTTGCTGGTGAGGTACAAACACCCGCGGCCGCCTGCTTGGGCCACCTTGAAGGTGCGGAGATTTTGCTATTGATGGTGGTGCAGCTGGCGTATTTGGCCGGTGTTCTTTCTCTGCATATACTAAAGTTCAGTGTGTTTTAAGCTGAGATGAAATCACAAAACACCTCTACTTTGGAACCTGCGTCAAATTTCTGTTACCTTCTCTTATGCCTTACTTTGCTGCAGGAGCATTTTTGGGTAGTGCGCTTTTTTATTTTAGGTAGCTTACATTGAATTGTTGCCCAATGCATACAACACAATTTGGCCTCAAATATATGAAAGTAATGCTATGAGTGTAAGGGCATAGGTTTTTTTACTGAAGAATACAAGTTTTTTCAGCGTAAATCAGCAGCTGTAGTAGCCAACCGATAGTATCCCAGGCAGCACAAGTAATTGGCCCAACATTGGAACTGTATTGGCAAAGGTGGCCCTAAAAAGAACCAAGATGGGCCATCCTGTTGCAATATTGAGCTGATGGCCTGTGCTGCTTGGGATGATAGCTATGATAACATTTCGTGAAATTTCGTGATAACATTTCGAAGCTGTGTCATGCTAAATTTATTTTCGAATAAAAAATATTTTATATATTTGCGATATCAGCTTCATTCCTTTTAAGTCATCTTTTGCTGTGGCGTGTTTTCAGAAGGCCGTTACGAATGTACCATAGAGATTAAGGAACAAAAGTTGTGCCATTTTATGCGCAGCCATCGCGCATGCTTGCTTTGGTCATTCTGTAATGCGCTTGCAGAGCTTCCATGCGACTTAAGCTTCTACCTGTTAGCAGCCATCACTTCCTGTGGAAAGGTGCCGACATATTTTATTTCATACTGACGTGGAAAATTCTTTTAATACTCACCGGTGAGCCTTCAGCCGCTGGTCGCATGCCGAATATGGCCGGAAACCTGCACCCTACCGAGCGCTCTTTTACAAAGGCTCCCAGAATTGTGGATTCCAGGGTGCTCAGCACTTCCTCCGGGCTCTGTAGCCGCGCGCCTATTGTTCTGTATCAGTAATATGATATGGCTCTCATGCCTGAAGGGGAAATGAGGCGTTAGATTTAGAAGCATTCCAAGATGCCCGGCTATTCTCTGACAAAAGCTAGGGCGAAAAGTTTGCAGTCTAATATGCGAAATGTGTAGGTGGTCTTCTGGATTAGACAGAGCAAGGTATTCCATATGTCTAGTTTTCGACTGTGTGTCACATAACAGGCCTTGTGCTGAAAGCGATGTATTGCCGCACTAGTTATTTAGGCGGCGCCATAGCGTGTGACGACGTTCAGCGTGTATGCGCACATAACTCGGAGTAAGTATAGGTGCGCTGCAGTACACTGGCTTTTGCACAGGCGCTCCTATCTGGACGAACGGGGAAAAATCTCGGGCGCCGAAGAGCAGACACGTGAAAGTGAAAGCGTAACAGTGCCATGTCGCGCTCCGAGAGCACATTAGCCCACATGTGTTCGGCAATGACTAGAGAGTTGATGTTCGCGCGTGTCTCATCCACTGCTGCCAGAAGCACTTCCAGGCTTCCGGCGAGGCGTTGCCAAGTCCAGCCCGTTCAGATCGGCCGCCAGCTGCACCCACACCCGCTGGCGTGTCTCCACCGGCATTGCATTGCTGGCCGCGTGGCCCAGACTGGCCTGCTGATCCATGCAATTGAGCGTCGCCTCTAATTTTTCTGCAATACAGCGGGATGTATAAGCACAGCGCTGCTGACAGTCGGCCACGCTTGCACACGGAGGCTCCATGCTTGTCACTGGCGCTCCGTAGCAGCGGCAGCATACCCACGTGGGCGAGATCACGAGACCGTTTTCTCAGCGACAGGAAATACAAGTTAATACTTTTGAGAACATGCTTTGCCGTGTTCACATATATTTCACCTTATGTATATTACAAGCTGCGTGACGTTTAACAAATTTTATTTTCTTGCATAGCATGGCCGTGTGATGACCCTACCAAATCAGCCAAAACGAACCCACTGCTCACGAGTTCAATCAAAGCCCCCCCCCCCCCCCCCTCACTACAGCGCAGTAGTAACTCAGCAACGAATTTAGTTGGGGGTATTTCATTTCTGACTGCGAAACGCCTGTGTTTGTTGGATGAGCATCATTTTTAAACGCATCAGGAAGCTTTCTCAATGATCTACATCTTTTGTCACCACAACCACTTATACAATGGTGCGATGCTGCGGCCACGGTGCAAACATCACTTCCAGCTGCCGAGACATTACTTCACGTGATCTCTTCGTTTGTCGATCATGGCACTTTGCACGGCTGGGCCGTCAAGGCCAATTTCATCTGCCAGTGAAAGCGTGCGCCAGTCGCTGCACGTGCGTGTTCTTACTGAGAACGCTATAGTCTGTGTGCACTCACTGTTTAATTGTTTTCACAGCTGGTGCAGAGTGAGTGGTATTTAAGACGGATACGGAGCAGAATGACTATAATGACGCTCTCGGAACGTCCTTATTTTTCGCATTTGGCGCCCACAGTACCAGACGACGTCGTTTGTGTTTATCCGTCTTTTCTGCTTTATATTGCACATTTCGTATAACTTTCAGTGCTTGCGTGACCTGGCACCACCTTGATGTATACGTCAAGCGTACGTCACAGTTTCAACAAAATGGCGAATTGTTGAAAATAGGTCCCCCGGAAAGCTGCATGTCAGACTGTAATACTTGCTCTGTACTGCTCTGATAAAGCCATGGTGTAGCCATTTTAGAATTTCTAAAATATAGGCTACCATAAAAACCGCAGCGACTACTGACATGTAGAAATAATAGTATTGGGAGACAAATACCTTGGTCGGTTGACATTGCAATGTCGTCTGTAAACTCCACTTTCTTTAGCTTGGACCTTCTTCTCTGAAGCGTTTCTAAGGAGATAATCCCAGCAGTAACTGAAATATATAACAAGCATTACACACAAAGTTGCAACTCAACTTTGGCCTTGAGCAACATGAAAATTATCCTAAAGGTGTAGAAAACCACTAGAGATGAAAAGGTTATGTACTGGTTAGCTCTCGTCAATGCCTGCAGGCCAGGTAATGATGAAAAGAGCTCTGTATTTATTATGTTTTGTTACTAGCTTGACAACTGCTTGGCTGAGTTCATGACATGTTTTTGTTACCACATTCTCTGATGTAAAAGGGGACTTCATATTTCTAGTTCGTAGACATGTATCAGTTCTCAACCCCGAACATGGCATGCAAAGAATATAAATAACTGAGAAATTTAAAAGCGACAGTGAGTAATCAGCCACAAAAGCATTAAAGTGGTGTTAGACTATCTGTATCTTTACCTTCCGTGCTTAGTCCAACGGCGTCATATTTCTGTGATGTGACAACTGATACTTCTCGGTGCTTGACTGCCTTCAAGGTTCTTGACTTATAGAAATTTGTTGGATGGTAAGATTTTTCATTTTTGAGCCAGTTGGTTGGAACAACGTCGACCGGGCTGTCATTTGAGAAGCGCACCACAGCAAACATTCCTGAAAAAAAGAACCTAAACCTTTCTATTCTTTATTAAGTAGATGCAGCACACCTTTTTTTGAGAGAGAGAAATTAAAATATGGAGCAATTAGGCTTCATGAAGCAAGCGTACGACAGCACACTCCTGGAAAACGAAACCTTTGTACTGATAAAAAATATGCAGCATCACCATGGTCAATAAAAATTAAAAACGAACTCAAAATTTGAGAAATTAGGCTGCATGAAACAAGAACTCACAGTTCTCGAACAATGAAACTATCAACAGTTATCAAAAGATGCAGACAACCTTGTCCTATAAAAAGGAAAAACAATACATTTGAGCAATCAGACATAAAGCAAGTGTAGGACCACAAACATTCCGTAGAAGAATGGAACCGTTGTATTGTAGATCAGAAAGACCGCAAAACTTTGCCCTAGAAATTGAAAAACTCAAAATTTCAGCACTTAGGCTGCATGAAGCAATGGAACCACAGAGTAGTCTTGGCGCGACGCTGAAATGGCAGCAAAAGGCACTTTGATCTCACTCTGGCCAATGACCACACTTTGCAACAGCATGACAGGCTGTAGTATGACAGGAGTAGTATAGAAATCACGGGATGATATGAACTGCCTCCCAAGAAGCGCTTTCCACCCTGCTTTATCTAAAGAAAAGACATGGTCAACAATGAAAGCGGAGTCAGAAAGGACACAACACTCATCTCCAGTAGATGCCTTGAGCACAGACGGGAAAAACACCGACACGAAATTGCGACTATTTAGTGAATTTGGCAGCTCTCCTTCTGTATGCGGTTTCTTGTCAGTCAGAGGACATTCTGTAGTCTTAATAGGACAAAGACTCCAACTTGCGCTGAGTTCAGTTATCCTATTGTGTAGTTGCTCAAGTGACCGTGTTGAGCTTCGACGAAGGCGTTTCAGTTTGAACATGACTCTCAGCTCCAGAAGCACTGAAGCTATCCAGTGCACCATAGTTCTGCACATCTTTGTCCAAATGGACTAAGTTGTGAACGTTGTCAGACACTTCGCTGCGACCACATAAAGATCTGAAAGAACAAACAAAGAAACGAAGGAGCTCATTGGCATAAATATTGTGAGTTTTGCACATGTGAGGGCTGGCTGGGATCCTGACTGCAACATGAAGGACAAGGAAGTGCTCATATCTTTCTTGATCCAGGATGTCCTTCAGCAGTAATGGCCCAAGATACAAGAGAAATGTGCGAAATTCAGCTGCCTTCCAGAAGCAAAGATCCTTCAGTGGTCGTGGAAGACGAGCAAACTAGCAGCAGCAGAACTGCCTGACCTTCAATATGCGCTGCGAGATTAAATTCACACTTGTAAAAGAAAGGAGGCACGAGTTCTTGCCCTTCATCCATAAAAGCAGCAATTTTTTCATAACACCGATACAAACTAGATGCATATAAGCCAGTGGAAACTAAGAGACAAGTCCTATAGGCAATGCGCTGAGAGGTGTCTCTGACATGGTGCTCTTCCTGAAATTTCCCCGCGAAACTTTCACGCGTCCGTAGAGGTGCATTCGTCTTAAAAAAAAACTACTGACCCACGAACAAACTTGTCCCCTGAGTGCACTTGCCACTACCAAAATAACCTGTGTGTGACTTGATGCCTAACAAAAAGGCTTTCGCAGGAGCATGACATATGAATGGCTTAATGTACACCCTTAAAAGACTGCCAGCAAAGGAGAGCCTATTTGAAATAAGACCTTTAACCTCCACAACTAAACCTGAAATGTACTCATGCACTGAGCCTGGATTTGCATGTCCATGATGGCAACCAACCAAGAAGACACTGGTACCAGGTATGTCTTCTGTTTTTCCTAAAAGTGGCCAGAACTGGCAGTGGGAACTCTTTGTGAGAGGAAGCCCATCAATGTAAAACATAATGCCAATTCTGGCTGGAACAGACGCTGCATCTATATGCGAAAGCAGAACCCTTAATAATTTTTCAATGCCAAAGTGGCAATAAGACCCTGGCATCACAGTTCTTATAGCCACTGTTTAACGTGTTGACAGCAACGTCCTAGGGTCGCTGGGAATTCCCGAGTAGCAAGGATGCTTCCTTAGCTCTTTTCACGGCAAGGAGAGAGCACTGTGAGTTATATTGTTTTCAGTGGACCACTTTGCAAGAAAATGTTTCAGGCTCTCTGAATCGCACTCGACTTTCGTGGCCCTATCGCAACCCGCTTGCTCATGCTCACCAATGCATGTGGCCTGCATTTTGGAGAGATATATATCACAACTTGCTTGCGCATGCTCATCGCCTTCCAAGACGACGTCTCTGTCGCTTTCAGGCGTTTCTACTGACTGGTCATCTGCAGAAGCGTCTGATATCGACGGTGTGTCACTACTAGGAGAAAACGCATTTTCAAACTCTCTGCTCATAGGGATATCCAGGGAAATACCACATACGAAAGAATACCGAGTGACCTCAGCGCTCCAACTACCAGGAATGCATCCGGACCAGCTTAACCTAAGCTCAGTCACACTAAAGGCAGTGGGAAACTTTTCCACGCTCATTTCTTCACCACCTGTCTCAACAAATGAGGTAGCGGAGTCGCAACCATATAACATGACCTCGCCGTCGGTTTCGAATGTGCGAGCCCTGTTGCAAAAACAGCTGGATGGATGGTTCATCATAGCTGGGAAAGTGAATGCTGTTTGTGTTAGCATTTTCTACAGCATCTGAGTTACAACGTACGAAAACAAGGCTAGAGACTCCTTCGTTTAGACGTCGCCTCTTGTGCAACCGTGATAAGTTTTCAAAACTTTTGATTTGCCGCTGCATAATTACGAAAAATTGCCTCCTGACCGGAGCACCCGACAGCGAGCAGTCCGTGCTACAAGAGTTGCAGCGTCCCACCGAGTCCCGCACCTCCTGCCAGGAGTCTCTGTGCAAAGAGAGCAAATTTTGTCACTCGGCGAAGCAAACAGCGAAGTGATACGTCAGGCCTCATAATTGTCGGGAACAGCTGAAACAAGAAAAGACACTAATCTGAACACTAATTCCCACAAAATGACCGCTTATCGGTCAATTTTGGTGATTGAAAGATTGCTTTATGCAGGTATATATATATATATATATATATATATATATATATATATATATATATATATATATATATATATATATATATATATATATATATATATATATATATATATATATATATATATATATGCAGGGTATATGTATATGCAGGTGGAGCCTGCACCTGCATATACACGGCGATATTGCTGTAGCCGTAAAACATATTTTGAGGAATCGCTGTATATTTCTGAAGCAAGAAGTCTTTAGGTCAACTTAAACCGGCTTGTAAACATCTTGCGTAGCTGAAGGCATAAAAATTCTTAATACGACAACTTCTAGGCGTCCTAGATACGATGTCTTCTACAGAGCTTTAAAACAGCGTCTTGTAGATATATTTTCTAGCCCAACACGTTTATGAGCATCACAGATGTTTCAAGACATCTACAAGATATTCTATTCTATGCTCAGTGGGTTTTGCGTCACTCTAAAAATTTTCGAGCGGCTCTATTGGTTTAAAACTGGTAGAGGCACCTCTCGGCATGCAACTTAATGGTGGCAGCTATAATTTTCGCTCACCACCGGTAGATGGCAAAACTTGTCTTTTTGGGAAGAGAACAGGAAGGAAAGAAAGGTCGGGAGAGGCCTTGCCCCACCCTTGTCCATACAACACCCTGGGTTGGGAGAAAAGTGCAGGAAATCATATGCTTTTTCTCGATCGGGAGCCATCTTGCCCAGGTGCAGCTTAGCAACGGCGTCGTAGTTGCTGTTTATAATCCGGGCGGCAGCAACGAAAGTGCGGAAGCAGCCCACTTTCATTAATTGCACGAGTTTGTGCTTTTAGGCGTCCTCACAAGCTGATGTCCATACCGTTCACTCATATCTCAAGGCGCAATGCAGTGCAAAACTCTCGTTGTTGTGTGCACTAATTTGTAACGCTCTCGGCGACAACCATCGCACGGGCGTTTTTTCGACTGCGGCACTGCTCGACGCCGTTGGGAGACCGCTGCTCTTCCCCTGGGAGGCATTAGCGCTGCTCATTCAGCAGTGACCCGATACGGTGCGCGCTAAAGAGCGGTCGTCGGTGAAGTGTGCTAATGTTTTGTGCCTTGCGCGTGCAGTGTTCGGATGGGTGCCTGTGCGTGTGCGCGAGCCAATCGCCCTGCCGTGTCGATCGGCCGTGAAATCTCGAGGCTACTTATGCTTGTTCTGGCAACGCTCCAAAGATCGCAAATGTCGTTTATTATGCTATAACTTCCGTTCTTGTTTTTCGGCGAGTGCATCAGTCTGAATGGCGGTGGACATGACAGGAGCGGAGAGTGATATTGTAAAAGAAACAGCTGCGCTCGCTTTTAGTGCCAGACCCAAGCACGATAAAGGCGAAGTATTTTGTCACTTCATGACAGCGAAAATGTTCCAACTGTCTAAATAGATTCTGGATTTCGTTTGCCACCCTTCGTGTACTGTAAGAATGTTATTCCTCTGAGCTTTCGCAGTGCAGTAAAGCTCGAGGATAATTTGGAGGCCTTTTCTCAGGCGTGGTTGCTGTGCCCATACCCTGTGATAGTGTTATTGGCGGTCAAATATACTTTTTGAAAAGAGGATGCACATCTGCGTTGAATTTGAAGGGTGCCTATGGTTATGTTGAAGAAAATTAATTCGAAGTGTTCACTAGGAACAATATATTGACTTTCATTGTCTGTATTGTAGATCAAGAGTAAAGTAAATTGCGTTTCATCCATACCAGGGCTCAACAGGGTTTAAATATCCTGAATTATCTGTTTCATTTCGTCAACAAGGTGCTGTTTATAAGAACACCAAGGAAGCGATTTGATGATGACAATTTTACTAGTACCACTCAAGCAGTACCAAGAAGATGGTATCAGGAAACCGCTTTCGAATGCGCGTTCTATGTCTATTAATTACAAAGTGACTGTGAAGTAGAAAGGAGGGAACCGCATGGGTCCGTCGAATTTTATGGCACTAGAAGAGGAAGAACAAAGAGAGTTGAAAGGAAAGATGGAAAAAAGGGAGGCGCGGAGCCCCCCGTGAGCCGAAGCAACGACGGCTGCTTGGTGCAAGCCGGATAACGTCCTCGTTGCATCTATGCGTGCTTAAAACCTAGCATGCAGCAGAGCGCTCGCAGCCGTAGGTTCAGTATGTTGTGTCGCTACTCATAAGTTTTTTCGAGATAAATGAGACTACTTTCGCGCTCACACCTGTATTTTCTTACTTTCTTCACATCACTTGTTGCTTTCCAGAAGTGTTTTCATCTTCCAGCAGGAATGCCGTAGAGCAGTGATGGGATTATGAAGAGGCGGACCTGGCTACGAGTGGTGCCATGTGCGACACTGATAGCCCAGGCAGTATGGTGTTTGTCGCCGATAACATACCCCGGTTTCTTGCTGGCAGTGATGAAAATTCTATGCCGCAGATATCTGGTGGAGTATGCCCCGCACACTACATATAGACCAGAATATGATAGTCTTGCACCGAGACTGGCTCGCGCGTATTCTCAAACGCAGGTATTAGTTACAGTCTTTCCATGGGCTGTCAAAGCGCTACTGTCTTTGCGCCGTCCACAAGCGGGCGTTGTGCCGATGTCTCCTCTTGCAACATGCCGATGTCTCCTCTTGCAAGTAAGTGCAAGAAGTTGTGTCGACACCACTGCGTTGTCTGTTGGTGCAGTAACAATCAGAGGAAAATAAATAACGGTTTACCAGCGTTCTGTGTTGCGTACACGACGGCGTCGAGAGCTCTGCCGCAGTGGAGTGTTCAGCTTGCATCGTTTACCATTACGCGTTAAAAATGCCGACCTAAGTCAAAAATGGATTGCTTCGGTGTACAGAAACTGTTACCAGCTAAGTACAACGCACGAATATGTACTGTTTGAAACAGTCTAATCACGTGCCCACAGCAATACGTTTAGCATTCACTCACCTTATTTTGGGAACATACATGTAATGCTCGGATCATCTTCTCTACAGATCATAACCCTGTAACAACGCTAGTTCTAGAATACACAGAAACACAAGTGCATCCCACAAGTATAGAATGCGTGTGCTCCGTATTTACACGCTAGCGGCTTCCATCTATGCGGTTGCACTGAAATAGCACTGTGTCCACCAGGATGGCGATGGGACCACGGAACCATTCCTACGTAGGACCAATCTAGTCGCCGTAACAACATCACTGGCAATTTTAGCTCGAGTGCTCAAGTGTTTTGCAAGGTGTTCGCGGAAATACTAAGCAATTTTTAAATATATGCGTTTTGAGACGACATGAACAGACATCATACAGACGAGAATAGCGCATGTCACAAAACGTGCGAGATAAGTACATCGCTAAGCTAAACAAAATATACCAAAATGCTTTTCAATTTTTTTGCTTAGACACTTGCAATTAGTTAATTTTAGCGGACAGTCACTGTAGCCAAAACGAATTATTGCATGCGTTAAAATTGTATCCGCCCGCGGGGCTAGAGCGCTAGGTATTTTGACCGTCCTGACGCTTCTAAGCGGAGCGAGGAGGCTCCGGAATTAGCATAGTCATGCCTACGGAGAGGCGCCGCTCAGTACGCACACATCACACTCTTTTCGCCACTTTCCCTTTGACTCAAGCAATGGGATGCAGCGCCTGCTAGAGCAAATGGGAGAGACGTGGGCGTGGCTCCTCTCGCTGTGGGTCGGCGCAAGCCCTCCGATGCGTGTGGGCAGGCGACATTCTAGCCCCTTGCGCCAATTTTGACTACATTTCTGCATATGCAATGATTGATACTGAATACCACGACGTACCGCTACAGTTCTATACATGCAACGAAGTGCAGAAGTGCAGAAAATGAAATATTAGTATAATTTACTTATTTACCCTAGCAATCAACTTACTTCACACATATTATGAAGTCCACAGGTGTCGTCGGAATTATTGCGAAGTAATCGAAATTTTTCCTCAAAGATGCGGTTTTTAAAATTTACTTCCAAGAACAGCCTGTATAAGTTGCTACACAGTTTCGTAATTAGTTGCTTTGCAATAAGTGCCAGTCACAGGAGAGTTTGACATGAAAGCTTTACGGAACCATTTCAGACCTGCTATCTGTACAGCTATTTCTGCATTGCCGCGCAAAGGGCAGGTATCCAGATGATTGGCTTAGCAATGCTTTTGCATTATTCAAGTCTGCCTCATAATTCCGCGGAATTCTAGCAGAAAGTGGTTTGGAAAAATCGTAAGCGAAGATGATGCACTTAACCGAGGCATTTGCACCCGTGGAGGGCGAATGGCCTGCAAAATCTAAATCCAGTGGACACAACGGCATCGCTGAAAGTATTAGCAGAAGTAAACATGACCCCTGAAAATTGTGTCGATCATTACTGTGTCATTAAGCGTTTTAAAAATATCCGATTCCCCGCTGCTCACGTATGCGCTGTGTCCTGCCACCGCACGTGGTAGTCAGGAAGTTGTGCTTCTCTCGGAGTTCCATAGATGGTGCTAAGCAGGCCTTAAAATCTTGGCGCCTGTACTTTTTTCTCGATGCTCTAGTCTTGAGACGGTGATCACTTTCGCGCCGGATGAAAAACATAGATACATTTTCCTAGCCGGATATTCACTTGCTCTGAGTAGAATCAACTTGCATGATAGGAGAATCAAGGCTTCGTCATGCTCGTATACCGTGTTTTCGTCATTTAAGAAGTATTTTGTGGAATGCTTAAATCTGCGTCCGTTGAGACACTTCAGTTGTAACTACAAATGTGTGGTTGCAGAATTGCAGTAAGCTTGTAGTAATATCAAGCGCGCTCAGTTCATCTTCGCAACATTCTCCAGTACATGTCTTACTATCAATCCCCAGCTTGGCTTTCATCATTGTCGCCATCATCATCACTGCCAATGCCCTGCATGCTCCCGTCGTCGCATTGTACTATTGCTATCGGCAACGGCGTCGTATATTATATAATATTCGCCAATAAATCACATCTCTTTCTGATTTCTTATTTCTAGGTGCTCTTGCGACTTCGAAGAAAGAAGAGAAATAGCTTCAAAGTAGCTACTAAGGAATGTCAGTAGTCGTCTGGGATCTTTTTACGAAGAAAAATGTTAACAAACTTGAACGATGTCAGCAAAGAAGCAGCCATAAAACTTATATAAACTCATAAGGGCGCACATCAATTTGTGACGTCTTCAAAAAAAAAGGGCTTACTCTCTATTCCCAACAAAAAGCGTGCGCGCTGGTTGAAAATTTTTTCACCTAATTAATACTAATTTAACGTGACAACTTCCAATACCTTTACTTATTCATCCGGGTACCATACTAGAAATTGCCATCCTCTTGCAATGACAGTGTAGCAGCGCCTTCTTTGGACGATTGGAGCAGCTGAAAAAGATGAAGCGACACAAGTCGCCTGCTAGAACGCTCGGGCTTCGAGATAGTAGGCTGCTGACGAGGAACTAAAAACCTGTTCTTGAGTCTGCAACCGACTGGTTGGGGTCCTTGCTCCCGACGGCGCTGTACAGCTGGCGACAGCCAGACGTGATCCCTGGGGCTCTTACTGGGATGAGGTAGAGCCATGGAAGACGACCAGGACCCGCTCACTACGCAGAACGCGGAACACAGCTCAGTGCAGTCTTCGACGCCTCAGGCCACGGCACCAGTCTCATATGTTGCGTTCTGCCTGCCGCCCTTATGATTAGTAGGACATACATCTCAAACATACCAGGGTAGTAGGATCCCGGTTATGACAAACATCCCAGGTAAGTAGGACATAGGAATGAAAAGATGCTTTCTCTATCCTGGTGCTTAGGTGAGGTGCTGTACTTTGCTATAGGGGATAACTGCACACCAGAATATTTTATCTAAACAGTGAATGGAGGAAAACAAAGAAAGTGAAGGCGTGGTCTCTGTCACTCCTGTCAGTGGGATGCCTCAATGGTGCGGGAGGGGGGTTGACGTTAACTGAATACTCATAATTGGGATTGCTTAAGTGAACCAGTACTCGCTTTTCTACACCTTGCCCCACGGCCCAGTTCAGATAGCTGTTGAGAGGCAAACAGGATAGTTTTATTCCAGCCAGGCGAATACTGGCACGAGCGCGAGACACGTGCCAGCCGCAGCGAGCCTAGCGCAAGTGCGCAGCAGTGCAGCCAAGCTCACCGGCCTGGCCACTGCATGTGGCTACTGCCTACAACACATCCCCTGAAGAAAAGCAAACTCTTGGCAGGAATGACGCAACGTCCACACGTGGTGTGCTGATGGGAGGCGTCAGCTCAGGTTGTTTGTGAACCTTCCGGAGAAACGATAGTCGCACGGAGTGTTAGTGCCTTGTCGTCTTCATGTATGTCGCCATACAAAGCTTCCTCGTATACGACGTCTTGGTTGTCTCTCTCCTCTCTGCAGGCTTGAGAAAAGGGTTAAGATGGGTTAGATTTCGCCGCATAGTGCCGTTTCCAGTGTCAACTATATATGACCTAGGCTCGCTTGCGGGGGCCACCACGTTCTCTTTTCGCTTTAAGTCTGTAACCCAGACTTCATCCCTTTTCAGAAGGGTTGGAAGTTGCCGTACGCCATGTTATCTATCGTAGTTTCTTCACTATTGTTCGCGGTATTGAGTTCCGCCTCCCCATCAATAGTTCAGACGGGTTGCACCAAAGTTTCAGTGGAGTTGACAAGAGGGTCACGTACGGGTCCTTGTGTCTTCTTCATTGAAATTTTTACGATTTTTACAACAGCCTCAGCGAGTCCGTTGCTCTGAGGGTAGTGTGGCCGTGATGTGACCTGTTTGACCCGGTATTCTTACGCAAACTTAGGGAAGTCAGAGGACGAGAACCGCGGACCATTTTCGGAGATCATCACCTCTGCAATGTCATGTCGGGCGAAAATTAATTTACAGTCATTGATCAGTGTACTAGATGATAGTGTCACGTAGTGGTGACGGCAGTCGAAGCAGCGATGAAGACGGACGAAAGGATCTTCTAAAAGAACTGTTTATTGGGCTGACTTGCACCCAAAATGGACTGAATCACCCGGCGGCGGCGAAGCGACAAGCGTGCTCGGCGGTCGTCGAACAGAATGCCCGCCGCTGTCGGCCGTGCTCAATTTAAAGCTGATAGCGAACATTCGAGATAAAGGGCGCAAAGTTACTAGAACATTCCGGAACAACGTAGAATCAGCTTTGCCTGGCTGCGATCAATCGAGATAAATCTAGTCGCGTCTTGCGTCGCAAACAAAGCGATAAGGTGGTGTCGCAGCAGATTTGAAAAACGAATAAACACTGCAAATATTCGCGGCATTACTCCCCTCTCAAAGAAGCATCGACCCGATGCATCAAAACAAATAATGCGACTTGTAAGGGAAAAAAACGGATCTTGCGAAAATAGAGCATGGAAATGCAGCGGCCTTTAGCGCGCATAATACGGCTTCAGACGGACTACATGGATAACTTCTGGTCGTACGCGGCGTCGCTGGGATGCAGTCATTGCGTCAGGGATGACTTCATAATCCAGTTCACCCAGCCGACGAAGAACCTTGTACGGGCCGAAATAGCGGCGCAAAAGCTTTTCACTCAATCCACGGCGGCGAATGGGCGTCCACACCCAGACTTGGTCTCCTGGCTTGTATTCCGCGTTGCGTCTTCGTAGGTTGTAGCGTCTGGCGTCGGACCGCTGCTGATCTTTGATCCGTAATCGGGCAAGCCTTCGAGCTTCTTCTGCGCGTTGAAGGTAGGCGGCAACGTCGACGTTCTCTTCTTCTGTAACGTTGGGCAGCATGGCGTCTAGCGTGGTCGTGGCATCCCTGCCATGGACGAGCCTAAAAGGCGTCATCTGGGTGGTCTCCTGCACTGCGGTGTTGTAGGCGAAGACGACGTAAGGCAGGATGACATCCCAGGTTTTATGTTCGGCATCGACATACATAGCGAGCATATCGGCGATGGTTTTGTTCAGGCGCTCGGTCAGTCCGTTGGTCTGCGGATGGTATGCAGTTGTCCTCCAGTGGCTGGTTTGGCTGTAGCGCAGGATGGCTTGCGTGAGTTCCGCCGTAAATACTGTTCCTCTGTCCGTGATGAGCACATCGGGGGCGCCGTGTCGAAGAACAATGCACTCCACGAAAAATTTGGCCACTTCTGCTGCTGTTCCGTTCGGTAGGGCTTTCGCCTCAGCGTAGCGGGTCAGGTAGTCGGTCGCTATGATGATCCACTTATTTCCAGATGTTGACGTTGGAAAAGGGCCAAGCAAGTCCATGCCAATCTGCTGAAAGGTTCTTGAGGGAGGTTCAATGGGGTTCAGAAATCCTGCTGGTCGTGTGGAAGGAGTCTTTCGTCGCTGACAATCTCGGCATGTTTTCACATAGTGTGCGACATCGGCAGACAGTCGGGGCCAGTAATACTTGTCTTGAATGCGGCGGAGGGTGCGAGTAAACCCGAGATGTCCAGCTGTCGGCTCGTCGTGTGAAGCCTGTAGAACTTCTTCGCGGAGACAAGTAGGTACAACAAGGAGGTAGGCTGTTTTGTTCGCTGTAAAGTTCCTCTTCACAAGGACCTCATTCTGCACACAGAAAGAAGACAGTCCTCGCTTGAATGAAGCGGGGGGTGAAGAAACCTTGCCTTCCAGGTACTCGATGAGGCCTTTTAGGTTGGGGTCCGAGCGTTGCTGCTGAGCAAAAGAGCTTGCGCTGATGGGTCCCAGGAAGGCGTCCTCATCGTCGTCCAGCGGCGGTGCATCTACAGGGGCTCGTGAGAGGCAATCGGCGTCAGTGTGCTTGCGTCCGGACTTGTAAAGGACGGTGACGTCAAACTCCTGGAGACGCAGACTCCATCGAGCGAGTCGGCCAGAGGGATCCTTCAAATTGGCAAGCCAGCAGAGCGCGTGGTGGTCGCTGACCACCTTGAACGGCCGTCCGTAGAGGTAGGGGCGGAATTTCGACGTAGCCCAGATGATGGCAAGGCACTCCTTCTCAGTGGTCGAATAGTTAGCCTCGGCCTTAGAAAGGGAACGGCTAGCGTATGCGATGACCTTCTCCAGCCCGTCACTTTTTTGAACGTGAGCGGCGCCTAGTCCCACGCTGCTTGCGTCGGTATGAACTTCAGTATCGGCGTTTTCATCAAAATGCGCAAGGATCGGTGGGGACTGTAAACGACGCTGAAGTTCTTTGAAGGCTTCTGTTTGCGGCGCTTCCCATTTAAACGGCACGTCTGCCTTCGTCAGTTGGGTCAGGGGCTCGGCGATGCGCGAAAAGTTTTTCACAAATCGTCGGTAATATGCGCATAGTCCGAGAAATCTGCGCACTGCTTTCTTATCGGCCGGCGGTTGAAACTGTTCAATAGCGGCTGTTTTCTGCGGGTCTGGGCGAACTCCTTCCTTGCTAACGATGTGGCCTAGAAACAGCAGCTCTTCGTAGGCAAAGTGGCATTTCTCTTCTTTCAAGGTTAGGCCAGACGACTTGATTGCGTCTAGTACTGTTCGAAGTCTTTTGAGGTGCTCTTCAAAGTTCGAGGCGAAGACAACGACGTCATCTAAATATACCAGACATATTTTCCACTTCAGGCCTGCCAGCACTGTATCCATTACTCGCTGAAACGTCGCTGGTGCGGAACAGAGACCAAATGGCATCACCTTGAACTCAAACAGCCCATCCGGAGTTATGAATGCTGTCTTCTCGCGATCTCTTTCGTCGACCTCAATTTGCCAGTAGCCGCTCTTGAGGTCCATCGATGAGCAATTTTTGGCGTTGCAGAGGCGGTCCAGTGTGTCGTCGATGCGGGGGAGTGGGTAGACGTCCTTCTTTGTTATGTTGTTCAAGCGGCGGTAATCCACGCAGAATCGAAGTGCGCCGTCTTTCTTTCTCACTAGAACAACCGGTGCCGCCCATGGGCTGTTTGAAGGCTGGATGACGTCGTCGCGAAGCATTTCTTCGACTTGGTCCCGGATGGCTTGTCGTTCTCGCGGAGACACACGGTAGGGGCTTTGACGGAGAGGTCGGACGTGTTGATCCGTTATAATGCGATGCTTGGCAATTGGCGTCTGTCGCACCTTCGGCGATGTCGAAAAGCACTCACTGTAGTTTTGAAGCAGATTGCGGATCTGGTCTTGTCTGTTCCGGTGCAGGGCTGGGTTGATGTCGAAAGTGGGCGAGTTCTCTTGGTCAGGCGGATCTTCTGCGGAGGGGTCGGAGAGGGCGAAGGAATCTCGTACGTCAGATATTTCGTCGTAGAAAGCAATCGTCGTTCCTCTGTTAATATGCCGTTATTCTTCGCTGAAGTTAGTCAGCAGTACTTCGGCCTGGCCATTGCGGAAATGTGCGATGCCTCTTGCGATGCTGATTCCTCGGTCTAGTAGCAACTGCATGTTCCCCTCGATGATGGCTTCAGTGTTTATGGCTTTCGTGGCGCCTACGGTCACGATAACGCTTGAACGGGGTGGGACGCTCACTTCTTCCTCCAGGACACTTAGGACAACGTGATTTTCCCGAGTTTTCATCGAAACGATGGCTTCGTCCGTCGAAAGCGTGATCAGCTTGGATCGCAGGTCGATGATCGCCTGATGCTCATTAAGGAAATCCATACCCAAGATCACTTCGCGGGAGCATTGCGGTAGCACAACAAAGGTCGCAGGATAGGTATGTCCTTTGACAGTCACTCGCGCTGTGCATTGTCCTGATGGCGTAATGAGGTGGCCCCCAGCGGTGCGAATTTGTGGGCCGTCCCAAGCCGTTGTGACTTTTCTGAGCTGCGCAGCGAATGTTCCATTCATCACCGAGTAATCGGCTCCTGTGTCGACTAGAGCGGCAACTTTCCGGCCGTCGATAGTCACTTCTAGGTCGGAGGTCCTGGCTTTTGCATTGCATGTCGCTCTCGGCGTCGGGTCGCGGCTTCGTCGCGTATGCGAGTCACGGGTTGGGCGTGTGGTCGAAGCTCCTCTGGGTGGAGGCGTCGATTTCAAGGTAGCTTGCGTCGTGGTCGAGGTTCTCATTGTGTGCGGCGTCGGTGCAGCGAGTGTCGGTTCTTCATGCGGCGTCGCGGGTGCAGCGTCTTCATGGGGCGTGGTCGGTGGAGGATCTTCGGCGTTTAGCTCGTGAGCAACCTCACCTCCAGAGGTTGCTGCCTTTAGTTTCCCCTACGGGGGCTGGGCGACCTTCCTCGTACCGCGGCTGCGTAGCTGCGGCGTGGCGACGCAAAGCGCGAGGTTGACGGCGATGGTGAGCGCAAAAAGCGGTTCGGCGTGTACTCTTCTCGACGCAGGTACTCGTCGATTTCGTGCGGACGTTGTCCGAGGCGTGGTCGTGGGGCGTTAACGGCAAATCCTCGAAGACCGATACGTCGGTACGGGCAGTGACGAAGAATATGGCCGGCCTCACCGCAATGGAAGCACAACGGCCGGTTGTCGGAAGTCCTCCAGGCGTCGCATTTCCTGGGGCTTGAGGGTCGGTCATAGGCTGGGCGGGCGGGGGCTGGGAGGCGGCGTTGTGGACCAAGTGGCTCATCTCGGGGAGGACGTGGGGGTTGTCGTTGGGGCTGAGCAGTCCTTACTGCAGCGGCGTAGGTCATGGCCTGGGGTTCTGTGGCCGTCGGGGTGCCAAGTGCCTGTTGCACTTCTTCCCGTACCACGTCCATCAGAGTCGATGCTTGTGGCTGTGGGGAGGATGGCAGTAATCGGCGTAGCTCCTCTCGGACGATTTCGCGGATAACATCCCGCAAGCTGTCGCTGGTGGTCGCCGGCATGTCCGAACGGATTGCATAGGCAGAGGAAGGGCGGTTGTACTGCCGAGCTCGGACGTCGAGGTTCTTCTCAATCGTGCAGGCTTCCTGCATGAATTCCTCGACTGTTTTTGGCGGCTGACGGACGAGGCTGCCAAAGAGTTGTTCTTTTACGCCGCGCATTAAGAACTGAACTTTCTTTTCCTCAGTCATCCCGGGATCGGCGCGGCGAAATAGGCGCTTCATCTCCTCGACGTAACTGCGGACGGGCTCATTCGGAAGCTGGATCCTGGACTCGAGGAGTCGTTCGGCTCTTTCTTTCCTCACGACACTGGTAAATACCTTCAATAATTCTCTCTTGAATAGCTCCCATGTCGTAAGGGACGACTCGTAGTTTTCGTACCACGTGCGTGCGGAGCCATCCAATGAGAAAAAAACGTGTCCAATCTTTGCCGCATCATCCCACTTGTTGAATGACGCCACGCGCTCAAATTGATCCAACCATTCTTCAGGGTCTTCGCCTAGGGATCCATTGAAAGCTGGCGGCACCCGCGGCTGCTGCAGTATGATCGGTGTCGACATCTTCGGCGAGATTGCGGTGCTCGTAGCCGCGTCTTTTCGCTGTCTTGTGCGGTCCGGCAGTTTCCCGAACTCAGGCTCCTCTCCCTGGAGACGTCGGCTGGCTCGCTGAGCTGCTGGCTCGTCCTCGGGTGCGAAGCGCTCAGGGCTGGCTTCACGACTTGAAGGGGGCGTCCGGAACATGGAAGGCTACACAGCACCTCCACCAGATGTCACGTAGTGGTGACGGCAGTCGAAGCAGCGATGAAGACGGACGAAAGGATCTTCTAAAAGAACTGTTTATTGGGCTGACTTGCACCCAAAATGGACTGAATCACTCTGCGGCGGCGAAGCGACAAGCGTGCTCGGCGGTCGTCGAACAGAATGCCCGCCGCTGTCGGCCGTGCTCAATTTAAAGCTGATAGCGAACATTCGAGATAAAGGGCGCAAAGCTACTAGAACATTCCGGAACAACGTAGAATCAGCTTTGCCTGGCTGCGATCAATCGAGATAAATCTAGTCGCGTCTTGCGTCGCAAACAAAGCGATAAGGTGGTGTCGCGGCAGATTTGAAAAACGAATAAACACTGCAAATATTCGCGGCAATAGTTTCTCTAGACGAGTCAGTTCAGGATATGTGGAGTAATAATCAGTCACGATTACCTCACGGATCTCCCCGGAGAACACTCGAACCGAAAGAACAGACTAGGCGACGGGTGTACCCACACAAACGCTCATTTAATACATCCTACGTGACACACACACTACAACACAAAACTGACAAAACTAACACAAAACACAAATACTATAAATACACACGACCCGGGCACACTGCTATCACCGTCTTCTACTAGCGTTCGGCGTTCGTGCTGACGTTTGGTTTGGTGTGGCTGCGGCGTTGCATGGAACCAGTATCCGGCGTCGAGGCGGCGTTCGACGTGCTTGGGCTGGCGTCGCTGGCTGTGTAGTACAAGCACCAGGTCCAAGCGCCCGGGGAGGTGATGCCGGTGTTGTTGGCTTTGGGGGCACCACCCGGATGGGTGGCAACAGCGCTGGAGACACCCCTGGCTGTAGCAGGTGGTAGCGCCCTGCGTCGACTCCCCGGAACGGGCTCAGGCACGGCAGGAAGTCCACGATGCGTTGCCGTAGAACGCGAGCTCACCGTAGCAGTGGCTGGCGTCGCTCTCTTGCAGCCAAAGTTTCCCTGACCCGCCGGAGCCTCCACTACTCTGCACCCCCCCTGTGCCTCGCTCTCACTCGCCCTTTTATAGCCTCGGTGTTAGTCCACGTAAGACTTGTCGTCGTCTTCTTCTCTTCTCCACCAATCATCTCTCTCCACCTCAAGGAATGCTTCTTCTTCCTCTTCTTTATTCTTCGGTTATATTTGCGTCGTCTTCTTCACACCTTTTTCCTTTAAAATTTAATTTAGGCTCCTTAATATATGTGACAAGGGCCCTCTCTCTCAAGAGTTTCTCCATGAAAAACTGCTCACGTCACCCTCATCTCTAAGCCATCCAGCCAACCGACTATCTTCTGTGGCGATTCTGTACCCAGCACATACCACACAGCAGAGGTCCAGCACACACATAACGCACACCACTAATACAGCACACCAAATTGCGTTTCCAGAACACTAACACACCACTGCTGCTGTCCGCACAGAGTCCTTAATAAACATGTTCATTTCCACAACACACTCCCTTGTATAATCACATAACACCAACAACAGCAACAACAACAAGATAAATCCCAGAGATACATTACCACAACAACAACAAGATACATGCCAGAGATACCTAGAGCTGTTCAGTTGGCTCTACTCATGAAGTTCGCTCCAACGTTATCTCTGCCTTTAATATATTCTACCTGAAATGAGTATTCTTGCAAGGCCAAACACCATCTCATAAATTTACTATTGTTCATTTTGGCCTTGGTTAAGTATTCAAGCGGCTGATGACCTGTTTGAATCCTAAAATGTCTCCAATAAAGATAAATGTGGAATTTCTTTACCGCCCACACCACCGTCAGACATTCCTTTTCAACAGTGGAGTAGTTGCGTTAACTAGCCGATAATCTCTTGCAAAAAATACCGGATGTAGCACGCGATTCTCTTCTTGCAAGAGTACGGCCCCTAAAGCTCGGTCTGATACATCAATGCGAAGCACAAACTCTTTATTCATATTCGGAGCAAGCAGAACGGGCGGTTTTGCCATACACCCTTTTAACATCACGAATGCATTTTCATGTTCAGAACTCCAACTCAGCTTATCGCTTCCCCCTTAGTGAGTTCGACAAGCGGGTCGGCTATGTGGCCATAATCGGGAATAAAGTCCCTGCAGTATCCCGTTAACCCCAGGAACGACTGTACTTGGTTGTCGGTGTCTGGGCCTGCTGTATTTTGTCCATTATGTGGTCTTTCGTCGCGATGCGGCCCATCCCCCGCTTGTATGCGAGAAAAGAAATGGTTTCAAAGTCCACCTCCCATTTCGCTGATTTTATGGTCAACCTGGCTTGCTGAATTCTATCAAATAGTTTTTACAACGTAATTACATACTCTTCCCACATATCTGTTGCCACCAGGATGTCATCAATATAGTGTTCTACATTTTGGAGCCCATCCAAAACCTTCCTCATCAGCTTCGTAAATAATGCAGGTGCTCTCTTCAAACGAAAAGGCATGAATTTAAATTGGAATAAACCCGCCGAGCACGAAAAGGCAGTCTTCTCTTTAAACGACTCTTTCATTGGTATTTGCCAATACCCTTTAGTTAATCTCAAATTTAGAAAAAAACCTTTTGTGAACCACCTTAGCGAACACCACGTCCGCTCTTGGTATGGTTTCTGCAACGGGTCCTATGATGTCATTCAGCCGACGAAAATCTATACACTGTCGATTAGTACCATCGGGCTTTTTGACAACCACGAGCGGCGCATTGTATGCTCACCACGACCTCTCAATCACACCAAGCTCGAACATATCCCGCACCTCCTTTTCTATTGATTCTTGAACTGCTAAAGGTAGTGGGTATTGCTTCACGCTGATTGGTCTATCTGTAGAGAGATCTAGTCTGCAACATGACATCCGTCTTGTCCGGCACATCTGAAAACACTTCCTCTTTGCTTTGGAGTAGGGCCTTTATCTGTGAGCTTTGGGCTTCATTCAGATTGGGGTTTATTAGCACCTTATCCCAACCTACACTTTTCTTCCCACTGCACGTGGGCATCTCGACAACATCATCTGTCTCCTCGGCTACTACCGAGCATGCTACCTTGGGGGAGCACTGCACGGAAACTATTTCTACGTACTTTTTCAACATGTTTTCATGGAAAACCTTCTTGGTGTTATTTACCAATAACTCACAATTCATGTCATTTTTCTTTTGCATCACAAGGTAAGGGCCCTTCCACTGCATCAGTAACTTATTATGATCCGTGGGTAGCAAGATGAGAACCTTGTCGCCTGGATTCAGATTCCTGTGAGTGGCTTTCTTGTCATAGCAGCCTTTATAGCGTTCGCGCGCCCGTTCCAGACCTTGATGTGCAAGCCTGCATGTTTCTTCCAACTTGTCCCGCAACTCAAAAACGTATGTGTATGTTGTCTTGAGATCTGATGCAACCTCCTTATTAGCCCACAGCTCCTTGAGTATTGTAAGTGGACCTCTAACGGTTCTCCCATACAACATCTCGAAAGGCGAGAAACCAATACTCGTTTGTGGTACTTCGCGGTAAGCGAACAAAAGAGCTGGGAGATATCTATCCCAATCAGTAGGTCTCTCCTGGCACATTTTCTTGATCATGTTTTTGAGGGTGCCGTTGAACCGCTCTACAAGCCCATTACATATGGGATGGTAAGGCGTCGTCAGTAACTGTCTTACTGACAAAAGGCGGTTAACCTCCTTCATTAGCTCCGATGTGAAGTTCGAGCCCCGGTTACTCAAAATTTCCCTCGGGAACCCATAACGCGAAACATTTCCACGAGGCCCTCCGCCACTTGGATACTGTCAATAGTTCTCAGTGGAATAGCGCCAGGATAACGAGTGGCCACGTCAACCAGAGTAAGCACATATCTATTGCCTTTGGCGGATACTGGAGAGATTGGCCCCACAATGTCAATCGCCATTCGCTGAAACGGTGGGTCGATGGCTGGAATCTTGCCCAGAGGTACGGGACCAACTCTTCCCTTCGGAACTGTGTGCTGGCGCACGTCACATGAGCGAACAAAGCGCTTAACGTCACTCTGAACACCCGGCCAAAAGAAGTCCTCGGTGATCCTAGACACCGTTTTTTGAACACCCTGGTGTCCGGCCATAATGGCGTCATGTCCTAAGCATAGCACGGTCTCTCGCATATCTCTTGGTAACACCAGCTGTTGGACCCGCCTTCCAGAACTAAATATGCATTCCCTGTGGAAAAGACCAATTACGAATTGATACTCGAATGACGTCCGACCCTTCTTTCTTTTCACCTTTTCCCCGACTCTTTGGAAGCAGGTCTTCAGGCTCAGGTCTTTTTTTTTGCCTAATTGCAATTTCGCCCGGTGTTACGCTCAGGCACATCGTAACAATAGTGGAGAGCCGACGCTGCGTTGCTCGGGCTGTCGCTTGAGCTCTTGTCTTCACTGCCGACGAGAAGCTTACTGCACCCGTCTGAGCTGTCCCGGGCCTTTCCTCCATTGGATGTTCTTCAACGTCGAGCATCCTCCACTCGGGATCGGGGTCTTCGACACCTCTTTCACCCGTAATAATCCCCAATATGAGATCGTAGATGGGTTGGTCTACGCATTTTGCCACTACATGCCCAGTATAATATGGCGTGGACACTAGAATCCTGGCTTCAGGAAGGTACCTTACTGTGCTGTCTACCAGAGTGACGGCCGATGCTTCCCCTGTAAAATCCTCGTCTTTCACCAGGCTTCTCTGAACCAAGACTGTGTTGGCTCCGCTGTCTCTAAGCACCAATATAGGACGGTCCCCTATTTGGCCAACCTCCACCGCAATTGCTGCTTTCGACTTGGGTGTTCCACTCACTGCTTGATTTTCTAGCAGCGTTTGCTCTCCTTTCAGTTGTGGAACTTCGGGTGCCATGACAAGTTCTACCCTAGAGTCGACAACGCATGCAGCTCTGTCCTGCGCTCTGTATCGGCACTCATCCAGAGTATGACCCCTCCTCTTGCAACCTTGACAAATAACCTGTGTTCTTTGGGCAGCGCTGCATGGTGTCCCACCTTGCCGCAGAGAAAACACGTTACTGGTGCCTTAGATGCACTGCCATATACTCTTGGTTTTGCCGCATCTGTCTCTAGGGTCTTTTGGGTTTCCTCTTTTGCCTTACTCAAATATCTTAACCCTTGAGCCTCGAGGAATTGGTCAGCAGAGTCGGCGAACTCTTCCAAAGAACACAACTTTCTTTCTCTCAGGAATAGCGCCAGCTTTGAGCTGCAACATGCTAAAAAATGCTCTGTGACCAGCTTGTCGCGCACCCCTTCAAAACTCTTTTCTGTATTTGACATATCAAGCCACCCATCAAAATAGTTGGTCAGCCTGCAGGAAAACTGCTTCGCGGTTTCCGAATCCTCAGGTTTCGCGGTGCGAAATCTCTCACGAAATCCCTCTGCCGTAAGCCTCAATCTTTGGAGGAGTGCCTTTTTGAATTTGTCGTAGTCCATGGAATCAGCAGCAGGCATCCTTCCAAACACATTCAGCGCCTCTCCGACTAAACACATGCTTAATGCCGTGGCCCATTCACTGCGCTCCCAGCCTTGCCCCAAAGCTATCCGCTCGAATCTTTGCATATATGCATCCAAATCATCTCTCTTGTCATCAATGAGAGCCATCAGCTTCCTTGGGCAAACTCTGGCCGGTCTAGGAGATTTTGTACCCGCTAAGGAACGCTCATCATTGTCCGCGATCTCCTCATATCCTCCCGCGACATGCGCCTGTTTCCACAAAATAAACTCCTTCTCCCGTTCTATCCTTTTCTCCTGTTCTTCTGCCTCGCGAGCTCTTCTCTCTGCCTCGCGAGCTCTTTTCTTTTCTCGCTCTTCCGCCTCGCGAGCTCTTTTCTCTCCTCGCTCTTCTGCATCGCGAGCTCTGTTCGCGTCGTGTTCTGCTTCACGAGCGTCTGCGCGTGCTTGCGCCCTTTCCTCTCTCTGCCTATCTGCCTCCTCTCTCTGCCTCTTTGCCTCCTCTTTCTTCCTCGTTCCGTCCTCGTCATAGAGACGCATCGCCTCTTCCTTGCTTAACCCTAGCTTGAGCGCCAGTTGTAACGTTTTTGCCAAATCCATACTTTCTGCAGTCGAGAGATCAGAAAAATCCGAGACAAAGCAAAAAGAAAAAAGGTAATGAATCCTGGCACCGGCTGGCCCCTTATCTTTGTCACGGATTTCCCCGAAGAACACTCGGACCGAAAGAACGGACTAGGCGACCGGTGTACCCACACAAACGCACATTTATTACAGCCTACGACACACACACTACAACACCAAGCTAACAAAACTCACACAAAACACAAATGCTCTAAATACACACAACCCGGGCACACTGCTATCAGCGTCTACTACTAGCGTTCGGCGTTCGTGCTGACGTTTGGTTCGGTGTGGCTGCGGCGTTGCATGGATCCAGTATCCGGTGTCGAGGCGGCGTTCGACGTACTTGGGCTGGCGTCGCTTGGCTGTGTCGTAAATGCTCCAGGTCCAAGCGCCCGTGGAGCTGATGCCGTTGTTGCCTTTGGGGGCACCACCCGGATGGGTGGCAACAGCGCTGGAGACACCCCTGGATGTAGCAGGTGGTAGCGCCCTCTGTCGACTCCCCGGAACGGGCTCAGGCACGGCAGGGAGTCCACGATGCGTTGCTCTACAACGCGAGCTCACCATAGCAGTAGCTGGCGTCACTCTCTTCCAGCCAAAGTGTCCCTGACCCGAGTCTCCGCTTCTCTGCTGTTTCCCCCCCCCCCTGTGCCTTGCTCTCACTCGCCCTTTTATACCCTCGGTGTTAGTCCACGTAAGCCTTGTCGTCGTCTTCTTCTCTTCACCAATTATATCTCTCCACCTCAACGACTGCTTCTTCTTCCTCTTCTTTATTCTTCGGTTAATTTGCGTCGTCTTCTTCACACCTTGTTCCTTTAAAATTTATTTAGGCTCCTTAATATATGTGACAGATTAACCACCAGTGGCTGTATAATAGGAACAAGCCCATTGCAACTCTCTCCCACTGTCTTGAAGGAAACTCGGTGCTTTGAAGGGACACTTTCGGGTTGCGTAACGTCTTGACACAATTTGGACAATGTTTTATGGTGGTTGTTATGTCTTTGGCACTCTAGGCCGTCAAACGGAGTCCTTAGCGCAGGCCTGGGTCTTCGTGATGCCGAAGTTACCTTCGTGCCAAAGGCACAAAATTTCTTTCCTGCACGTAAGTGGGACAACCACACGGGCTGCGAAGATTAGCAGATCGTCCTCTACGGTGAGCTCTTGACGATGCTCGTAGATAGATCTGACTTCAAGGGGAAAGGGGACGCCACTTGCGCGCCTCGCGAGCAGTCGCGCAGCACATCGGCTTCGTGGATTTCTGCGGAAATCGGCGGCCCATTGATCTGGACCCCATCGATTTTGGGATCATGGAATTTATATCGTTCAGCGGCATCGTTTGACACCACGTCCGCCCAGGTGGGCCAAATTTCGGCAATAGTACGCCTGCTAAAGGTTTTGCCACGCTGGCGCGCTAAGCCTCGTCTCGTTAGATGCGGCTCGGCAGCTGCGCGTATGGCAAAATTCGCGACTTCACTTACAGGATACGACCCCGAAACTCTTCAGTGGTCCAACATGGAGACCTCAACCACATCAAAAGATGCGCCTCTGAGTGAAGAGGCCTCCTTACAAGCCTTGGTCCGTCTCCGTCAACAACGGCTCCAAGTCGGAACTCAAGAACATGACTACGCCGGGGTTCGCCGTTGCCGCCATGACACCAGCTGCGGCGGCACTCGCTGCCTCCGTGGATCTGGCGCCCGCTACTTTGAAAGCCACAGGTATTGCTACGCCGGCATCCAGGTGGTAGCCACGCACCATTCCACAGCCTTCGCGTGACAACTGTCGTTCTCAAGCCAAGAGTTCGACAGGATATCCTTCAGCCCCAGCCAAGTATGGACTGCAGTGGCTCGTCGGAGACGCTTCGCTATACGCGATCTCCGGGTGCTGCCCGTTTACGGTCAGAACGTCATTGCTTGCGGTGCAAAAACACAGAATACTGCTCGCAAGCTTCTAGGCCCTCGAGAGCTGGAGGTCACGGCACCAAAGCTACCTTTCCACGGAAACCTCAAGACTACCAACGACTGCTGCAAGGGAGTGATCACCGGGCTCGCCAACGAGACATCTACTTCGCTCCGTGCGCGTCTAATCTGGGACGACAGTGAAATCATACACGTACGAAGACTGGGCAAGTCCTCTGTTGCGGTGGTGACCTTTGAAGGGTCGATGCTCACCCACACAATCCGAGATGGCATCGAACCTATCAGCGTTCGGCTATACAAGACGTCGGTACCAGCGTGGATCAATCGCGGCACTGTCGGGCACCGCTCAGAAGCGTACCCTAGCTCAACGCCGACATGTGTCCATGTTGCGGCCAAATCATGCCTATACCTGAAGATGGCTTACACGACCTCCGTGCAACCGTCGCTGCGTGCTGTCCCCACATTACGGGGGCCTCGAGATGCACCGCCAAGTACCGCAAACCCCCCAGGCCACTCCTGCCGGGCTCCTCTCCAAGGGGAAGCTTCCAAGCCGATGCTACACTGCCGCCGCTAGTGAAGGAAACGAAGAAGCTCAAGCGCAAGGTGTCGACCCACCACCGTTTACCAAGACTGCAGACATTGCGCTACAGCATCCTCGCGTACCCAACGTGACTCTACAGCAACCACCGCCTCGTAAGCCGGCTTTCCACTTATGGAATTTGCGGCACCGAAGGTGAGTGCCCGGGGATGGGGGTCTTCCGGGCCTCTACCTTGCCCTTCAACTCCAGAACTTGAGATACGTCCACAACTTTACATTTCAAATGCCTAAATTGCTAGCCTTACCGAAAGAATTTTGGAAGTTTAAACACAGACTCCTTTGTCGGCTCCGACCGCAGTGGAGGTACAAGCTCCACCGATACCGCATCCAGCGGCTAAGGAGGTGGCCGTGTTGGTGGAGCCGGTCACGCAGCCGTCCGCATTAGCGGTGTGTGTTCATGGCATAGACGCCAGATGCGGTAAGTTTGCTGATCTGCTCGGGGCGCTTCCCGCTCAAGTGGAACCTGCTATCCAGCAAGCACTGGCCCCACTAGGCGCCAAAATCGCACCGACGCTCCTCACCGCTGAGCAGGGCTGGCTCATTCCCCAAATCGATAAGTTGCCCCCTTCCGTTACGGCGCGGTTCAGGTGTCTAACGGTATATGAGACAGATACTGTACCATTTCCTTTCCCCCAAAACCAATTAATATTAATATTATTATCAACGTCGTGAATTCCGCCGCCGCAAAGTCAGACGCTCCATTGAGACCCAGGAATGCACGACTGCCTCCTTTGCCCTCGCTGACGCTGGAGTGGCTCTCTTGTACGAAGACGAATTTAGCTCTGCATCATCTACCGATACCTATGGATAGTTCCAGCACGCGTAACCGTTCTCCTCAAGCCGAGCCCTTAGAGATTACACAGTGGGACACTAAGAATTTCCTCCGGGGTGGCCGCCGTGCTGCGTTGCACTCTGGCCACAGTGGGGGACCTCTGGCCGTTCCCGCCCTTCAAGAAGCAGGCCCCGATGTCCGTCTCTCGGGGTACTGCAGTTACCAGAAAAACAACCTAGCTTGCATTAACGTTCACAAATCACATACAGCACTTTCACACTACGTCATAAACAAAGAAGACTACATAGAATATCGCATGGTCGAATTCATTTACGACGGCAGGATTTTTCCCGGTTCGTGCTCAACGTGTACGTCCAGCCCAGGAGGACTCGGCTCACTTTCGATGAGATCCTCTCTAAGGCGATCCGGATGGCAGGCAAGGTTACACTCGTTATTGTGGGCGATTTCAACTCCCACAGCATCCATTGGGGCTACCGCGAGGACGACGCTAGAGGTCGACGCCTGGCCGAACTCATTTCCCGGCTCCAACTCAAGCTCCTTAAGGACACCACCTTCCCCACTCGGGTCGGTACGTCCACAAAACGCGACACATGCCCCGACCTCACCCTCACCAAATCCATTGCACACGCAACTTGGGATAATCTTAACGAAACCCTGTGTTGCGACAACTAAGTACTCCGTGTCACCATTCACAGAAACATGTCCCGCAAACGCTGGGGTCAAGGCCAGCTCACAAAGTGGCAGCATTTACGCAAGGCTCTGATCGCAAATGTCCTACTAAGTGAAGGGTACGACGTTTAGGCCCGACAAATCACTGCACTGCAGCGCCACAACACTTAGGCCCTTCCTCTGACGGAAGAGAAGCCGGCGTTGGACAACCGGCTCCTCCATCTGTGGGAGGCCCGCCGCGGCATCAACTGTCGAACGAAGCGCACGCACAAGACGAACCGCCGTCTCCAGATACGCATAGCACAACTCACTACACAGTTCGAAGAATATGCTGTCCGTTTGGTTGATTCCAACTGGACCGCACGCTGCAACCGAGTTAGGACAGATGAGTCCAAGAAAACCTGGCACCGATTTCGCACTCTCCTCGAGAAATCCAACACGCGAGGTGAAACACGACAAAACCTAAAGCGGGCTCTACGCAGCTACTCGGGCACCAATGCACAGTTAGCTGAGGGTCTGTGTGAGCGCTACCTATGCCGCACAGAGCACCCACAAGATCCTGAGTTCCAATACGCAGAACAACCCAGCATGGACCTGGACGCTCCTTTCGCGGTCTATCTCTTGGAAGCAGCCATAGCCAAAATGAGAACGGGTACGGCTCCCGGTCGCTATCGTATTACAGTTACGCTGCTTGAAGACCTGCCCGACAGGGAGTATCTTCAACTCCTCGACTACATCAATCGGGCTTGGGACGGGTTCCCCTTCCCTAACGGGTGGAAAGCCTTCCTCGTCATTTTTATTCCTAAGACCGGAAAAACAGTCCACTTTGACAACTTGAGATCCACTTCGCTAACTTCATGCATTGGGAAACTCATGGAACAATAGCTTGTGACCGGTTGCCTTTCTAATTCGAATCCATGCGTCTATTTGCAGACAGTATGTATGGGTTCCGCCCGCACATGTCGGCCCAAGACGTACTGTTATAACTCCGCCAGGACATCATAGCTCCTCAGACGTCCACACGCAGATACCACGCTATTTTGTCATTACACCTTAAGGGCGCTTTCAATTAATGTCAAACACGACAGTATACTGTCCAACCTAAGCCGCATAAATTGCGGTGCAAAGGCGTTCAGCTCTGTCCAGTACTTCCTCTCTCAACGGTAGGCCCTGCTCCGGATTGATGATCAGGAGTATGGACCTTACCGCATGAGAACCAGGGGCAACCCTCAGTGCACTGTGCTCTCGCCTTTTCTGTTCATCATCGCAATGATGGAGCTACATTCCCTACTGCACTGGGTGGGTAGGGTGCACCACTCAGTGTATGCCGACGACGTAAGACTATGGGCTAAACAAGGCAGCATTGGTGAAGAGGAGGGCAACTTCCAGCAAGCTGCCACCGTAGACGAGATTTATGCCAACTCATGTGGGCTCGCTCTTGCCCCTGCCAAGTCCGAGCTACTGCACATTCGTGCCTGTAATATCAACTCTACCTCGATGTGCATACCCTCCGCGAGAGTTCTATCCTCGAGGTTGATGAGATCAGAATTTTGGGCTTACACATTCATGGCTGGCTAAAAGCCGACACCCCCATCGCCAAAATCAATCGCGTGGGGAAATCGTAGGCCATATGCTACGACGCGTGCCTAACCGGCGCGATGGCTTGGGCGGATGCGATGCGCTTCGTCTCGCTCAAGCTTATGTCACTAGTCGAATCCTGCACTCGACGCCGTACCTCCGCCTGAATGCAGCTAACATAAAGCAGTTGGACGTCGATCATTATTCGCAAATTCGTGAAACGAGCTCTGGACCTCCAGTTTACCAACTATATGGTCCGCCTCACGGCCCTGGGGTTGCTCAACACCTACTCGGAGTTGTGAGAGGCTCATCTCTTGAGTCAATACACGCGACTGTTGCAGACGGGGTTAGGACGCCGTATACTGAGTCGCCTAAAAATAAAGAGACCCTGTGTTCCGGAGGAACCGCTCCGTATCCCGGAGCTGCGGTGGCAAAGGCTATGGGTCGAACCCGTGCCACACGACATGACTCCACACACACGTGAAGGCCAGAGAACAGGGCGTGGTCTGGCGCTGGATGCCCAACATGGTTCCAAACCCGGAGTATTCTAATTTAACGCTGCACGACCGACTCTATCGGGCTACTACACGGCAGCCATAGTCCACCAGAACTTGCAAACCAATGGGCTCTCCTTCCGCGCTGACAATGCCCACCGGGCGGAAGAAGTCGCTATAGCCCTCGCGGTCGCAGACCCTAATGCATGGCTGCCATCTCAGACTCACGTTTCGCTTGCGGGAGCTATGTCAAGGGCGAGGTATGTCTTTTAGGCTATGACGTGCTCTACAACGCCATTAAAGTCTCCTAACCCAAGCCTAGATGCATCGTGTGGGCGCCGGCCCACCAGGGACTCCATGGTAACGAAGCTGCCAATGCTGCTGTCCGAGAACCTACTTCCGCGTCCTCCCCACTCGATGAGCTTAGCCGGCCCCTTCTGCGGTTTTGAGAAATCGTCGGCTACTACAGAGACAGACATCGCCAGTTCCCTCCACCGGCAAAGCCCTGTAGAAGGCAGAAGAATGCATTATGCGACAGCTACAGACGAACACCTACTGGTGTCCCGCCATGGCTGCTCGCTATGACTCGAAGGTCCATCCTTTGTGCCCACCCTGTGACGAGCTCTGTTCTTTGTCCCACATGGTGTGTGTCTGTCAACACAGTCCCCACTTCCCTCCCCATCGCACTCCCGGTAAAGAGGCTTGGGAGACCATCCTCCTCGAGTGCTCAAGTGCGATGACACAAGCTGCCCTAGCACTGCCGATCTCGCGAGGCAGCTTGAGCTTGCGGCATCCCGGACTAGAGATGCGGACCAAGAAGATTCGGCATTCACTAACTGCTACCGCTCATTTCCTCTATTTTCTTATTAATGGTTTGCTCTCTCTCTCTCTCTCTCCAAGGAGTAAATCACATCAGGAGCGCCATTCTTTTGTGCAGAGTTCTCGGAGATGCGACCACACGGGATCTGATTTTTGGGATTCTTTCAGCCGCTCATGGCAGTGCTGCTTGATAGGTGCAGTGCAAAAAAGCCTAAATGTATCTTTCCAGCTATATGTTGCCAGTCTTATGCAGAGGCGCTCTGGAAATTGTGCCGGCCGCGAGAAGTTCCTTCCCAGGTACATATACCACTTCGTACTGGTACCTCGTCATTCGCATTTTAAGTCTTTGTAGCGGCGGTGTAAGGTTCTCAAGACTTTTTAACATAAACATAGGTGCCAACGGCTTGTGGTCTGTTTGATTGTGAATTGCTTGCCGACCAGGTAGTCACTGAATTTTTCACAAACCCAAACCAAGGTAAGAGCCTCTTTTCCTATTTGCGCATAGCGTTTCTCCGTGTTAGATAGAAGCCGGATGGAATGAGCGATGACCGAAAACTTGCCACTGGTCTTTTTCTGTCGAATCACTACCACCCGTCCAAAGAAAGAAGCGTCTGCACTGACCACTGTCTTCTTAGCAGGATCGTAGACCCCTAGCACTGGGCGAGATGAAAGTAGCTGCTTCCATTTGCCGAACACGTGCTGTTGAGGTATGTCTCAGACGGATTCCTGCTTTTTTCACAGCAAACAAGTAAACGGCAGGAGCAGGTCGGCAATGTTCGGTAGAAAGCGGGAAAGATATGTAGCCATTGCGAACAGCCTTTCTATTATCGCCTTATCTCTTCTATTTGTGGGACTGGCCATTTTTAAGATGGCTTCAACTTTTTTTTCGTTGGCTTTGAATCCGTGCTGTTCAAGCTTGTGACCTAGGACTGTGAGCTGATCGAGGTGAAATAGGCACTTGTTCTCGTTTAGCCTGACACCTGCCTCAGTTAGTCGTTGAAGAACGGTGCGAAGTGTTTCGTTGTTCTCTGTTTCGTCTGAGCCCCAGAGAAGGATATCGTCCATATGACACAAAGCTCTGTTGACACCTTCAATGATTTTTGACATCTCCTTCTGAAACTGCTCGGGAGCGGACGCGATTCCAAAAAGAAGCCTGCTGAAGGAAAATCACGCGAATGGCGTGATGAAGGCAGTAAGCTTCTTGCTGTCTTCACTGAGTGGTATCGGCCAGTGCTCTGAATTGGCATCGAGCTTCGGAAACGCCTTGGCCCCGTGAAGCAGCCCGAGTGTATGCTCGACAGACAGAATCGGATGCCGCTCTCTCAGGACGTAACTGTTGAGTTCGGTGAAGTCCACGCAGATTTGAACATCATCGTTTGGTTTTTGAACTACCACCATAGGTGCACACCATTCAGTGGGCTCATCAAGAGATTAAATGGCGCCAATATTTTCCATTCGCTGCAGTTCAACCCTTGCTTTCTTGTAGAGCGGAATATGTGTGCGGCTAGGGGAGCTCTGAGCAAATAGTCTCGCGCCTTCGCGCAGGCGAATGTGTTGTTCTCTTAGTAGCTTGCCGAGGCCTTGAAGCAACGAAGGTAATTGGTCTCTTGGGCTCACCTTTTCTGCGACGGCGCTGAGTAAGGTTAGCACCTGCAAGTCTTTGATGGCAGGCTTGCTGAGTAAGGGAGTGTGGGCAGCGACATTTTCTAGGACGTAGACGTCTTAGAGCTTTTCACATCCACTGTAGGCCGGTTTATTACGCGCTATGCCATTGGCTGCGAAAGTCTCCCATTAGGACTGTAGAGCTGCCGAGGAGCACGCGATAACAGAGGCTGATGTCGGAGCATCCTGAAAGTCGTAGTTGGGAGGACAGATTCGTCGGCGACTGTGTCGATCTTGGAATTGAGAGGTTGTCTTCCATGTCGACGCATCGAAGGGCAAGATGGTTCCGGGAAATCCACCTTCGCTGTTGGGTCCTGATGCTTGAACGGTGTCAACCCAGCGTGATATGCAGACAGAATTGCAGTGGCCCTTTTGTGGCAGCCCTTGCATACCTGTGTCCGCGATGGGCATAGTGAGCGCGGGTGTCGTTCTTTTCCACACCAACAACACAATGTCGGAACGCTATCAGCTGGACGCGGATGTGGCGTTGATTCAATGCGCTCTCGGACGTCGTTGACGTGAGTAGAGTTCGTGGAGTGCCTGACTTGCTCTCTGCTTGATGCAAATTTGTTTTCTTGATGGTCAGCGTTACGGAACGAAGCTCCGCTTGCTGCTGACTAACGCTTTCGACCTGCCCGATGAACTCTAGCGCCCTCTCAAGAGCAAGATCAGCGTCAACTTGCAGTCTCGCTGATAATTTCTGGTATTATATGGACGACCAGTCTGTCTCGAACCAGTACCTCTCGCAGGGTGCCGTATTAGCAATGGTTGGAAAGCATGTGAAGCGCAGTTACAAAGTCTTCCATGGATTCGCCGTCGGTTTAGACCCTTGTGTTGAAGCGTGCCTCTTCAAAAATGAAGTTGCGCCGTGGTATGAAGCAGCTGTCAAACTGCTTCTGAACGACTTCTGAGTTCTGGGCGTTCTCTCCGGAGACTTTTAAGCTTCCGAAGACGTCCTAGGCCTGTTCGCCCATAAAGTAAAAGTGCGTGTCGAATTGGTGTGACCCTGACTTGTCGCAGAGACCGGAAACCGTGTAGAAATAATCAAACCGCTTCCTCCATTTCGGCCACTCGGCAGGAGACTAAAAGCAGAAGGCCTTGGGCGGTTCAATGACGAAGGATGCCATGTACTGGCCGTGTAGCCCGGGCCGTAAACGCTGCTTTGACTTGTGCCACAGTAGATGGGTATCCGAGCAAGAGGACGCAGCACCAGATGGGATTACTGTGGGAATTCCGTTACTTCTGACACCATGTTGAGATTCCAAAAGGACAGGTTTATACCAGCCAAGCGATTACCGGCACGAGCGCGAGACACTTGCCAGCCGCAGCGAGCCTCGCGCGAGCGCAGCCAAGCTAAACGGCGTAGTCACTGCATGTGGCTACTTCCTGCAACAGTACCCTCGAAAACTAGGTTAACATCTACTTCGCCTTCCTGCCGTTCGCTTCTAACCTTTGTCTGTATTCGCAAAAATTGCTATTAGAGAGTCAAAAGAATTAGGCATCACATTCTTGAATATCTTATTCACTGCAAAAAAAAAAGAGTTATTCACAGCGCGCTGCACTTTCCCATAGCATATGCAGCCTAAGGTCTGCCGATGCTGCCTGTTTCAGAAACGTGTCGACTTACCTTCAACACTTGATTGGGTGTCCTCCTTTCATTTGCAGCTCGTCGACTCTTCTGGGCAATGATGCGTAAAGCGACTCTACGGGAATAACATTCCATTCAGCTTCTACTGCTCACCACAATGTTTCTTGGTCCCCTGTGGCTGGATGCACTCGAGCCAGATTAGCTTTTATAATGCCCCACATGTTCTCAGTTACGTTGAGGTCCGAGCAGCGCGGTGGCGACTCAATCTGTGCGACGCAACTGTTGTTGAGGCACTCGTGCATTACAGACGCAGTGTGTGCGGGGCACATCTCAAGCTGGAAATAAAAACAGCCATCCTGGAAGGTCCATTAATTGCATTCGAAAGAACAATGCTGTTGCTCTGCTCTTAGCAGCTGATAGTACGCTTCTGTGTCAGTAACGCAAAAAACTCTTTATTCAAGGCAGCAGCGTACTTTTATAGATAACGCTGCAGGCTGGTCATGCAAACGTCATCGATGGTACAATCTTATCAGACCGACTGGCCGATACAGAACAGCTGTCACAAATTTCTTTGTACGCCTCAGCTGTAAGCCTCTCTGGAATGCGATACAGCAGGCCAAAACCTGCGTAGCTTATGGCACCCCGTATATTTACGGAGACGCGTCCGCTTGCAAAAAAATTTAGGACGTTTCTTTCGTTGTAACTGCCGAAAAAAATAAAAGGTCAATGTTTAAATGCTCAAAAGGATGCGTACGCCTCTCTCACCTGGAACTGGCGACCCTCCAGACGACGAGGCGCTAGTGCCAGCAAGTGGAGAATGTATAAAACGGATTCATGGGGGAGTTGGTATGACATTTTCCTGAAGAAAAGCGCGAACATGAACACGGACAGAAGAAAGACACACAGACTGTGTGCGTTTTCTTTCGGTCTATGTACAAGTTGGAGCTGTTTTTCATGAAAATGGAGAATATAGACTCTTCGATAAATATCACTTCCTTATATTGGTGCGACGTCCAGTTTCTGTAAAGATCAGCACATTCTGACCGGTTTTGAAGGTGAGCTACTGTAAGAAGGGGCTTTTTTGCGGCTACGTCACTCTTCAGTCTAGCCTCATAAAGTCGTTTTATAATAGCGGCAGACTGACGTCAACGTCGAGCAGCTCGGAATTTTTTTTGCTGTTACGAGGGGGTCTTGGACAGCTGCAGCTACGAGAAGGTGGTCTTAACCTTGAGTCGTTTTCTTTGGCCTGCGATGATGAGGGGCTTCTGCTGCATGGTTCTATGAGAAATAAGCCTGCAGGATACTATTTAGAGTTTTCTGCCGGTGGCTTACTATGGCAGGGACTTTCCTCTGAGAGATGGATGCCTCTCCTAGACCGATTATTTTGGTTCTTCCACCGCTAACCACCGTGACATTTTCGAAAGCGACCGAAGGCGCGAACACAAAAAGCAGCCTTTATATGTCACGAAGGGTATCTGATATTTCAGGGGGTGTTTGCGGGAAGCAAACACTTCCCGGTGGTGTTGTCTTATTTTGTTTTATGAATCGCCAGTCCAGCGCATGTGGGCGGTAAAGCAGTGACAGTGTTATCGTAACCTTGTGAAGGCGGAGAAAAAAGATGCCAGAAAACCAGAGCCAGCAAAAAAAAAGAAAGGATATACATTAGAAGTAAAGCGAAGTCCAGACAATATTTTTGGTTATAGGGTAGCAGTGCCTAATTTAACAACAAAGAGAAGGAAAGCTATCATAATTCTTCCTTTGTGAGCTAAAAATAAGCAGCGCAAAGATGCTATCCTGAAGATTCGCCACCCTTCGCGAGATACCCTCGAGATACACGCGGATGGACGTACCGACGCGCGCAGATCATTGCCATGAAAGGGAGAGAACACAGAAAAAATGTTGCCGAGTCAGTCATGGGTGTGACGGTTGAATCCTGGAAGAGCCTACAAGGGGAAGAATACCGATCAATCTTTATCTTCGCAATTCTGAAATCGGCCGCTATACAGCTTGAAAGGCCCACCGGTCGATGCTCGCGCGATAACCTTCAAATTGATCGCGTTTGTACACGCACCAAAGTGACACTCGCGTCACTCCCTGCAACTTAGTTCAATTGGCTAGCAGCCTTGAAGGGCGCAACACAAGCCGCAGCAACAATGGCTTCTCCTAGACCGGCTAGAGTTTCTCCAAGAATGCTGATGGCTCCTTTTGAGGACAAGAGAAATGATTTGGACGCATGTCTGCAACTATTCGAGCGGATAGCTCTGGGGCAAGGCTGCGAGCTTTGTGAATTGGCCACGGCATTGAGCATATGTTTAGTGGGAGAGGCGCTGAATGTGTTAAGGAGGCTGCCTGCTGCTTATTCCATGGACTACGAGAAAGTCAGCTTGGTCCTCCTCTTCGGTTGTCTTGAGCTAGAAATGTCCAGGGGCGTGACAAATGCGCCTTTCGTCTCGATAAGCCTGTGCTGTTCTGCTTACGGTAGTCTGAGTTACTTCAACGCTCACAGCGATTTCATTCTGAGATTTGCCGCATAGCGACGTTGCGGAAACGGGGGGTCGTTTTTCCAGTGGCACCCGAGGAGACTGACTAAAGAGCTGAATGGTGCCCCTTTTATTGTATTCCCACCTCGCAGAGGGCTGCTCAAGTCAGTAGGCTCGCATTCTAGGCAATCGTTTCTACGCGCTCCTGTATATCCTTCCTTTCATTTTTTCTACCCTAACTCTCTTCGTCAGCGCGGCCTCCCGTAATAGGAAATAAAAAAGAGGGAAAGCACGTCTCAGTGCCACATCTTAGTCAAGCCCATGTGCTCTACTACCCGCCGGTTTTTTTGTTGCGAACAGATATTGTGGCAGGGCGTGTGTCCTAGTGATCGGAAGAGCGTAGCAGACGGCGCTCTCCCTTGGTACTCGTGCGCGAACTCTGGCCGTGCTGCACGCCTATCGTCGTTATAAGGCGCTGACCAGCAGATTGGTCGACGCTCGCACTCTATTATGAATAATCAGGAAGGCTGTAGTTATCTGAGGAGGAGAAGTGTACTGCGGGTGTGAAATGGTTTTGGTTTTTTGAGGGCTTAATGTCCCGAAACGACTCATGCTACGAGGGACTCCGTAGTGAAGGGCTCCAGAAATTTCGACCACCTGGAGTTCTTTTACATGCACTGACATCGCGCAGTACACTGGCCTCAAGCATTTCGCCTTCATGATAATGCGACTGCGACGGCCGGGATCGAACCTGCGTCTTCGGGTCAGCAGCCGAGCACCATAGCCACTGAGCCACCGCTGCAGCGCAGTCGGTGTGAAATGCTTCTGTCGAGAAGCGGTCAATTTCTTATAAAAAGACATTGCGAAATACCGTGGCAACGCACGATACTATGCAAGTTGTTGTTTTAGTAGATTCGTTTGGTTGTTAAAACTCAATAAATGTGGCCTTGAGGTAAAGCTTATGTAATGGCATAAAGCTCTCCACAATAAAACCGGTTACATTTGGAAAGCTTGTGTCGCCGTTTCTATCTATGCAATTACGCACGGTTGCAAAGAGCTGCAGATCTGGAACAGAGTGAAAGAGATCTTGAGCATCAGTTGAAAATTCCGACCCAATCTTTCTGTCAGACTGTAAGAAGGCTATCATCCGATCATAGTTCTTCAGTGTCTTCTGATGCTTGAGTAGGAACTGACCGACATTCCGTTTCAAGGTGGCTCTTTCGCTTACTATGGTCCGAAATGGTATTTCGCTCTTGTGCGCTTTTAAGGCGAGAAAATAAATGAACGGTTGTTCCTTTCAGACTTTCAAATGGCGCTCGCTAGTCTGTGCAGTTGCAGTTCCTCACAAAACGACAATGCGCTGTTCTTCACTGGCTTCGTTTTCACTTTCGCAAATTTGAAGTTCTTTGCCAGATCTTCGGCTGCCTTTTCTTGAGAGAAACCGTGCGGTATTAAGACAAAACCGCGTTCTTTGTCTACCTGCATGAGCTGGAGATAATACACTTTAAAAAACGCAACTACTTTCGGAATGGGATTGGATCGGTGGCCGGAAGGGCTAGTTGTTTGAATGATCTGGTGAGGATGTCGACCTCCTCCGAAAGGCACCTTTCCTTATTTGCTTTCGTTGTTTTGTTGGCCAGTCGTCGGTTCAGGGAAAGCCGCGCGTGAGGCTGCAGTGTGAATTGCACGCGAATTTAGGGGCCTTCCTTTGTAACTATTTGACACAATTCTTCCTTATCGGCATGTTTCATCGGAGTCCACAACCGTCTCTCAAGCATCCAAACATGCTGAAGAGTGCCGGCTGCTCGCACAGTCGTTCACATCCGACGACGAGGGACGCCAGAAATACCGCTTCGACAGTTCGCATGACAATGACAGTTTTCTTCCGTAATCTCTTGTTTGGCTTCGTGTGCCTTCTGCCTCACCTGGTCACTCTTCCAAGTTAATTCCGATGTATCACGGAACATACAACGTCCTTGAGCGCCCTTCTTCAGTCACCTACATTGTCGAACGCTTAATGCCCTCGCCAGATATCCGACGACGTGGCCAAGAGACTGTCCATGTGTCTTGTTTTGAGCCTCACAACCACCAATGCGACCCTTTTACCCGGGGTCGATTGTAAAGAAGGCGAACAGGAGCTGTAGCGGCTTAGCTGAAGCACAGCGCGGTACGACAGCCGAAACTGTTCGTTCACGGACTTGTGTTTGCATGCTCTAGCCAGCCTTCCTAATTGAGCTTCTCCATACAAGAAAGTCCGCTTTATAATAAATAAGTTATTGCATACAAGGAGTAGACATCCTGTGACTGCATTACTCTGTCTCTGCCTTTCTTGTCCTTTACTTGCACACTGTCAAAGTTCTGTCGAATATTGCAAAGAGCAGCTCAAAACATACCTTTACTGTCAACCATTCCAGGTAACTCAACCTCGTACCAGACACCTATCAGGAAGACGTGAATTTTTTTGTATAAAAGGAAGATGCCATTTACGAGCGTTACATCAGAGTAAGGGACGATCATTTGTCCTGCCCACCGTGTTTTTAAGCGCAACGACGAATCTATGGGTTCAACCTTCGTAAGATTTATTTCATAGGACGGCACATCTGCACACAAGCAAGAGGAGCCGCCACTTGCACTGCTTATAGGTGGGCATTTATCGTAAATGCGTTTTGAGCCATTACCTTCAAGAGATCACATTAAACGGCGCAAACATGACCGATGCTTGCGATGCAGATCGTGCATGAGCACAAAAAAAATATATGGGCCACAATAGCAATATATGGACCCTATTACAATTGGAATGATATGCCCAAAACTATGTGCACACGAATCAAAGAGCGGGCGTAGTTTTCCTTGAATATAAAAACAGAAGAAAAACCTTTTTCGAGAGGAAACAAGCAAAATCGGCGCGCGGGAATATAGTTGCGGGAGAATGCAACGCGAATCTTGTCTTCATACATTCTGCCTCTCTTTCTATCTGTCAGGATTAATATGGCACGCATCGCTCGAAGACAGGCGACACGAGGCAGAGAAACAAAAGCAGGAAAGCGAGGTCGCTCGCGCCATTGGGGAATGTGCGATCGATACTCGCCTCTGCTTGCCAAATGCAGATACATCGCGAGACGGTGGCAGAAGAAAATGTGTGGCGATAAAGCTCTGTCAGCGGATATTCTGCCCGGCAGCACGCGTACAAATAATGCGTGCTCTCGCAACTGCTGTCTCCATAACTCTGTGTCCTTGCCGCCGCCATCCGTTCAGCACCCTCGAGCGTAAAAAGAGATACGCGGCTAGAACAAAATGGTATGCGAGCGAAGCGTGGCAAGTCCGATACAGTGATTTCCGTGACGACAAAGCAGTTGGGTTCCTTGGTTTTAAGGTTCGCGAACAAGGATGTTGGCTTGTTTTTCTAAATTGCATGCGTTTACTCTGCCATCGCTTTACCGAGCCTAAAACCGAATTTAATCATTTTTCATCCTCGTCTTAAGACACCGTTCATCCTTGATTGCTTTGTTAACAAAGACCTCCCAAGAGTCAGAGCAGGGATTTATGGTCTTTCGTTGCCGCTCATATTATTGCACAGATAGCACCAACTGGAGAGGAAACGCACTATCTGCATGCAACCAATCATTACTTCTTTAGTTCGAGAGCAAAACACTTCACTATATTGCCTGGTTCTCATCCGGACATATAAAATGAATGAGACATTTTCAGTTCTATTCTGAGTAACAACCATATTTGTTGTTGTCGATTAACTGACTATTCGTTTCAGTTTTCAAGATATCTGCACATTGCTGGCGCCGAGTCGGATGCTACATGGCAACAGATAGGGCCATCCAGGGCGGCGACGACTTAGAACAAAAGCGAGCGCTGACATGTGATCGGTAGTTAGGACACGTAACCCAGGATGCCTCTTTATTGAGTGGACTGCACGGGGGTTGCGGGGAATGTAGCACCTTGAAAGGCGAATGAGCAGGCTGTCAGGAAAAACACGTTTGACGCGGAAAGGTAAAGCTTATTGTGAGTGTTTAAACGTAAAAAATAATAATAATAAATGCTTTCGGCAAATTTTCTCGCAGGAGTATGTGCCCGGATTTTGGAAGCGGTAAGACTTGTCTAGGAAGGAAAGACTTGTCTATACCGTCAAACTTTGCAACGCGCCCGCATCCGGGTATTCTGTGTTGTTATCGCGCATAGTCCAAGGTGAGATCAGTGTAGCGTCCTCTGTTGTTATCGTCTATTATTATACCTTTGTTTAACTGCGTGAAGCTGGCGGCAGTCAGAAAATCAATCCCGACCGGCAACGTTAGCGACTGCACACTGTCCTTCTATTTGTTATGTGACAAAGCTGCAGGACATGCAGTGAGCTAAGAAAGCGCTAATATAAAACAGGAGGATAGTGCCCCAACCCTTGCCGCCATGCTTAACCCAGCAATACGTTCTCACGAATCCACCGAAAAGAGAAGCAGTGGCTTTTTTCGCACCTTTAGATGAAGATAGAATAACTGTACACTGGAGGTAAAGTATACAAGGTGGCTAGCGGTGTGTTTTCTGCGTTTTTTGAAACTATCGCTGTTCCACAGCATCGGAGACGTGCGCTGCATTAATGACAGGTTCTAGAAATGAGCAGATCTCCGTTATGCAGTCTTCTGCCGTCGAATACAGGTGTACTGCAAATGTCTAGCTCTTCACACTTGTTTCCATTCGCGTACATCATCCAGAACAGCGCTGAAACGAGGCCATAATAAATTTTCTATTAGTGAATCGAATGTATTCGAGTTAGATTTGTGGAGCGAGTGAAAAATTGCAGGTCAAAAATTTTCGAACAGATTTAAAGATGTTTTCAGGTTTTCCAATTCTTTTCAAATAATTGGTACCGAGTTCAAATGATGCCGTCATTTTTTTCTTCGACTACAATTTCTTTTTAAATAGGGCCCGATTCGGAGCCGCACAGCTGCACCCACGATCGGTCTGCACTTAACGAATGGTTCAGCGCCGTTGCAGTCGCGGCGCCTGTAAGGCTCATACATGACCTCCAAGTTTCGGCGACGTGGAGCGAGTAAACAATTTGTTTACCCAGGTTGTTTTCTGTCACTAGGGCAAATGATAATTTTCATTTATATATAATATGACGATCATAGATTTTATATACTAATTTCGTGTCGCGTACACAGTAGTGGAGATTAGTGTTTTGTCTTTTAACAGGTGTGATAATAATTATAATAATAATTGGTTTTTGGGGAAAAGAATCGGCGCAGTATCTGTCTCGTATATCGTTGGACACCTGAACCGCGCCGTAAGCGAATGGATAAAGGAGGGAGTGAAAGAAGAAAGGAAGAAGAGGTGCCGTAGTGGAGGGCTCCGGAATAATTTTGACCACCTGGGGATCTTTAACGTGCACTGACATCGCACACAACACACGGGCGTCTTAGCGTTTTTCCTCCATAAAAACGCAGCCGCCGCGGTCGGGTTCGAACCCGGGAACTCTGGATCAGTAGTCGAGCGCCCTAACCACTGAGCCACCGCGGCGGGTGAAACAGGTGTGGCTCAAAGACGATAAATTTTGCGCCATGCAGTCATTTGATCAGCGGTTACCAGACGAGCGCGCAAGCAGTTTGGTAAGGTAAGTTGTGGGGAGAGTTGGTTACTTGATTCCATGACTACAGCGCGTCGAACGGTTTATAGAAGGACACACGTGTGCCCTTGTATGTTCCGCTAGTCGCGCTGTAGTCATGGAAGCTAGCAGTTTGCATCCGAAATCATCGTGTTCCTTAATATCTGCTCACTTGCCTGTCGCAGCCCTCCAGGCGTCTGTACTGGAACGAGGCTGGGCCAACGTGTTCGTGTTAGAAAATCATAAAATATTATTCAGCTATAACGAGCAAAGCAAAACAACTAATATATATCGATTATCAGCACGGTTTTCGCAAGGGATTTTCTTGTGATACTCAGTTAGCTGGCTTTATTAATGACTTACAATTATCACTTGACGCGGGCTTTCAGGTCGACGCAGTGTTCCTGGATTACTCAAAAGCTTTCGATCGGGTTCCTCATCAAAGACTTCTACTGAAACTAGCACAGCTTAATATACACCCTAACGTGCTCGCTTGGATTAAGGACTTTCTGTCATCTAGAACTCAGTTTACCTCCGTTAATAATTCTGACTCTTCCTCTGCTAATGTGACATCTGGGGTACCACAAGGAAGCGTGCTAGGGCCTTTGCTTTTTCTAATCTATATTAATGATTTACCTGCCTGTGTAACATCTAGACTTCGCCTTTTCGCTGATGACTGCGTAATTTACCGTAACATTACTACAGACAGTGACCGCCAATCTCTACAATCTGACCTGAACGCAGTAAGCTCTTGGTGCTCATCATGGTTAATGGCAATAAACGTTTCTAAAACTAAACTAATATCTTTCACTCGCCGTACAGCTCGCATTCCAACCACTTATATTCTAAATGACAATACTGTGGAACTAACATCAACATACAAGTACCTTGCGGTGCACCTTCAGTTTGACCTAACATGGCATCACCATATCGACCTCACCCTAGCATCTGCTAACCGCTCACTTGGTTTTCTTAAACGTAACCTCAGATACGCCCCTATACACGTTAAAAAGCTTGCTTATATAACTCTAATACGCCCTAAAATCGAATATGCTGCGGCCATTTGGGACCCTATTCAAGCCTACGTTATCACTAACATTGAATCCTTGCAAAACCGTGCTGTTCGTTTCATATTTTCAGACTACTCATCCTTCACAAGCCTTTCAGCATTAAAAAAACGTGCCGAACTGGAAGATTTGTCATATCGCCGTAAACTTGCTCGCTTAACCCTTTTCCATAAGCTTTATCACCCCCCATCCCTTCGCCGTGATTTGTTTCAGTCACCTGATGCTCTCTTTCCACGCCGTGATCATTCTTTCAAAGTTAAACGCGTAAACTGTCATTCATCGTCTTATGCCAATTCATTTATTCCCCGTACTATCACTGAATGGAATAGTTTGCCATCAGTCATCGCCACAGAAACTGACAATAAAAAATTCCAAGAGCTTCTTCGCTGTGACGGAAATGTGTAAATGTTTGCTGTTTTTGTTAGTGTTCAATTTTTCTTTGTGTGATGCCTTATGTTTTAATTAGCGTTTTTTTTTTGTTACACTTACTTGTTGAAATATATCGCGATTACTTATGATTGTACCCCCCCCCCCCTATGTAATACCCTCTTCTGGAGGGCCTTTAGGGGTAACTTGAATAAATAAATAAATAAATAAATAAATATAATTAAACCATTTAAATAAAATGAAACCCGTGGCCTGAAGAAAAAAAATGCCTAATGAGCGCAGGCATATCTTAGGCGTCTCGTAATGACATTCTTTTTTGCTATGGGATAGCAGTTGCTCCGTTTAACTCTGAGTTCAGTGTGGCAAGTAGGATTCTATGAAAATTAGCGCTAAGAAACGTGTATCATTCTTATTTAATTTAAATAGAGTATTACGATTGCGGATCATACGCCTTGCAAAAAAAATATTTATTTATATATAATACTGATAACTCCTCAGGGTGGTTGTTCCAGGGTAGCATATACGATAAAAACGGCAAAATACATAAATTTGAAAAATACCGAAATTGAGAATACATAAAGTTCCATGCCAAGCAAGAAGAAATGCAATGCAGAAGCTATACAAGTTAAGAATATAGAGAAGCAGTTCGAAGGGTTACGCCTGAAAGAGAGATAAGAATTTTTTCACTGTCGTTTAGTTGGATAATAACGTCATCTAGCTTGTTCCAGTCAAATACTGTGCGAGGAAAGAAAGAGTATTTAAAGATATTGATTCAGGCGTAAAAAGGAAGCAGTGAGGGCATGGCGACTTCTTGCAGCATACCCGGAGGAAAAAGTGATGTACTCTGAGCTTGCAAAAACAATTTATTATTTATTTATTTACAATACCCTCAATCGTCGAAGCATTTTAGAGAGGAGTGGGCTGAACATTTAGGACTGGGCTGAACATTTCCAGTGAACATTTGCGAGAAATTTTGGTTGAAGAGGAGCAAGTTGTATGTAGAGGATTTTATGAGAAAACAGTATTAATTACCAGACTGCAGAAAATTAGAGTAAACAGTAACAAACCAATAAAAAAGCCCGACATAATATTAGCGACAAACACCTAGGAATGAAAAAAACGTAGATAACAAAACGTACTGCTCAACTTGGTTCTTTCACGAGTACGAAAGCATAAGGAAACACAGTCATGGAAAAAGAGGAAAAAAGTTCAAACCTAACTTCTTAACATATCATTTTTATGGCGTAATAGGATTGAAAACAAGTTGAAAACGTCGTGGCTTCGTTTGAGCAATATAAATGAAAAGTTGTGACAACCCTTAGTGGCCACGTCATCAACGAACATAAAAGCGGATAAAGCTTTTCTGAAAAGGGCATAATCATTTACGCATGCGATATCAGCCGGGAGATGGTTCCAGTCGCCGCATGTACGTGGTAATGATGAGTAAGAGAATGTGTATGGGTTACAACGAATATATCCAACCTTGTGCTTGTGGCCAACTCGTGACGAGCGATAAGCGGGTTCTAGAATGAGCTGCTTTCTTAAAGTTGAATGATTGTATACCTTGAAAAAGAGGCATTGATAAATTGGCTTTTAATCATTTTTAATGTGAAGCTTAAGATACAGATTCTTTTTTATTCTCAGAAAATCGACTTAGTACTGCTTTTAAATTGAGCTCATAAATAGATGCTTTCCCATATTTATTGAAATTAGACCTAACGACCTTACTCTGCACCCATTCCACTTTGTGAAAGTTAACACCTGTGTACAAGATGGCATTAGCGTAATTAAGGATTGGCCGATAACGGCATTAAATGCCAATAGCTTCGTTCTACTGCAAGCAGCCCGAAACATCTTCTTCAGGTAGTGCAGTTTTTGCCAATCTGTTGTTGGGTGTATTGGAAACAAGGCAGTCCTAATGAAGATTTTCGCGTATAGACCTCCTGCATGTTTGTAAACAAACGAGGTGGCGCTGCAGTCGCTTGCGAGCTCGTGGTAGGCAAAAGGTCGGGGAGTGGCGTCGCGGATAGGTGTTGAGCGCGGGTTTTCAAGGCTTGTAGGCGCGTTTCCAGTTTCTGCGAATCACAGTAATGGTTGATGTTGTTTTCAACTTAGTAATTTATTGAATTACACGAGCTCGCGTTGGCCACGTGCGGCGTAGTCAGAGAAATAGTTTGCTACTGTGTATTGTATATATGGTTATTAGTAAACAGAAAGCATTTCTGCCGTTGATTTCTACGCTAGGCATTGAATAAAATAGGAAGTTTTTGACACTGCGCTATATCCAGAATGATATTACTTCGGGACAGTAGTGAGGGGAAGTGCTGGCGTTCTTTCGGCGGAGCAGACGTGCGCTCACCGTCTGTTGACACAGGTACCTCTCGCGCTGAGCGAAAAGTGAGGACAGCGTCATCTCCCATTCTCCGTCTCGCTTAAGCGCTGTTTTTAGCCGCAGGATCACGCACCAGCCAGGCCGACTTCTGTCTCCCCTTGTTAAACTGGTCGATTTGGTGAAAATGTTTAATTTCTGGAATTATTTTCTTTCTTACCCTGGGATGATTTGTTTCGTGAGGAAAAAGTTATAGGAAAATATTCAGTAGAAATTTATAAATTTCGCTTTCTTGATGTGTTCTCGAAAATTGTGATATAATTTCTCTGATTTCTTTGACGCTTTCTTTGAGTTCATTGCCCCATTTCTTTGACCAAAGCGCAAGCGAAGAGGCCAAAAACGAGGTAATAAACGTTAAGGTTCGTTTTCTGACCTTTCACATTTTCTGCGATTGGGCATCACTCACACCTTCGTAATTTCGTAACGCAGGAAAATAGAATGATTCTATTTGTCGCAAACGAGTTCCGAGTGAGAGATTGAGAAGTGTAAAAAATCGCTTAATTTTTTCCTACACGTGCAGTACTATATATATGTTCGTTATTTTTGTAGGAAACGTTTTCATGTAACTATGCATGCATAAGTACATGATCATCTAAAAGAAGAGCTAACAGCGTCATCATACAGAAGAGGGCTTTGTGAACATGCTGGCATAAAAAAATAGCGCACTTTCTACTCAATTATTTAAGACCTTGGGGTTACTTGACGAGAGTGTTAATTATAATGACTCAAGAACTGCACCAGGTATACATCAAAATAAAGCGCATTACTGAACCTAGCGCAGCAGTTTAATATTTGCACCAAATTTGGGTACATATCGCATGCATAAATAACGAAAACACTTTTCATCGCCGCGTCCCCTCTCAATCTCGCCACGTGTCTGTTAGTAGCACGCCTGCTTCTCCAAACAAGCTTCGCGATCATGGACCACATCATGAAACATGACACATGCGTGATGCAATATATGAAAAAGCATGTGGCGTTTAGCACACTTAAGGTACGTTATTCTAAGCATGCCAACGTGACCGCGCAAGAACTTACCAGACGTCTTTCAACTCGAATCAGATAATTACGTCAGTCATATTTAAAAAACATTTTCAGGCATATATTAAATGCCATAAAAAGCGTCGTTTAAACATGCTGTGCTATTAACAAAAGAACGCATTTCTTGGGGGCGAGTGAACTTGCTGGCGCCCCGTGCACACCGGCTCAAGGTGATAAATACGTGCGCAGCTACATATGTGCTGTTTTTCTTTGCACAGTTATGAGCGCAACATGCTGATGTTCAGGTGAATGAACGCAGTAAGTTGCACGCTCATTAAGTGCATTGAGTGGCAGTGCCGATCGACTTTCGCGTTTTACTACCGCGGCCCATTCCCTGTTAGCCAGTTTACTTATGCGGTATTTATCTGCTAGAAACATATCGGGGCTAATTTAAATTTCTTTTTATGCTACTACGCGGATCCAACAGTGACGCAGCTGGTCAGAACATGCTGCTTCTGCAGTACGCAGGCATAATGCAGCCGCCAATAACTAAGTCAGCTGCGGTAGGCACGGGCAGCAGGAACCTGTTTTGCCTACCATGCGAAAGTCGCTCCTGACATCAGCGCCACAGCATCCTCGTGACGTCGCGGGGTGAAGGAGGTCCATAAGCAGACCAAGGAACTCACATTCACAAACACGTGTTAATAGATTTCCATTCGTGGTGTAGTGGAACATGAGGCGTTTTTTCTTGTGTTACAGAAATTACAACGATTTCCGGTAGTTCACATGGTCACCTGCCATGTGTTGCACCATGCCTTCAGGTGGCCTAGCTCTGTATTTAGTTTAATTTCGTCAGTTTTAGAATTCTCAACACAGTGCTATGCTCAATCGTCGTCATAAAGGCAAATTTCCACATTATGTTCAGCTACAATATAATTTATAACGAGAGCAATAGGGGGCCCAAAACGAGGACCTTGTGTAACGCCCGAAAGAACAGGTTCATTAAAATCAAAATATTGATGATGGGACGGTAGGTATGATTTTATCCAATTGCATAGTTAGCTGTTTTTCAGAGAAGTTCAAAGTTTAATCATCGGTTTAATGCGGAAACTCTTATCGAACTATCGCGAAATCCAAATAAAATTGCGTCTATTTGGCTACGTTCGTTAAGACCTGAGGCAAAATCATGCACTCTTCCTACAAGCTGTGTTATGGTGGAGAAGCCACGTCTGAAACCATGTTGCTCTGGGGAAAGAATTGAGCGAGTTTCTAGAAAAATGGCGATATGATTTTGAATTCAGTGCTCAAGCAATTTACAGCTTGTGCATGTTAAAGCTATTGAATGATAGCTAAAATTAATTATCAACTTATGTAAAAATCGCCTTTATTTTGGACCCTTCCTGATCATTTGGTAAATCACCGCTTGAAACGGACTTGTTAATTAGAGAAACAATGATTTTAGATGTCCAATCAGCTTATTTGTTTTAGAACGAATTTATGATTCGACGTTTACGGGAATTTAACGTACCAAAGCGACTAAGGCTGTGAGGGACGCCGTAGTGAAGGGCTCCGGAAATTTAAGAATACATTTGGTAAGCTGTCAGGACCAGGAGACCTACGCTGATCAAGGTTTAAGAAAAGGTTCAGTATGCCTGGTTCTTAAATTTTCAAAACTTCTATCGGCGCGAGTGTTTTGAATTTTTCAAATTGAGAGAAACATTCATTGCCAATTGTGAATACGGACTTGAAATGGTCATTGGAGGCATTAGATTTTTTTTTTGGTTTCAGGCGTGGGACTATAATTTTTAACGAAAGTATCGCTGGGTGATGTTTCAGGGGGTTATAGAACCGTTTCGTGAATCATCTTCCTTAAACGTTCAATGTAAATATTATAGCGCTCCCTGCTTAAGCTCGCGCGAAAGAAGTGTGATTTAATTACGTGCGCTACCAGTGTTGTATATCTTTAGCAGTTTTCTGAGTTGATTGGTGTGTGTTTAAGATGGATTACTTTGCGCATGATCCAACGGTTTGATTTATTCGTTCTTTTAACCCTAGTTCGCACGGAAATCTCGATGCATGCGTACACTGCATTCGAAAATATTAACGAGAGGAAGTCCACGGTGCACCAATTATTGTGACCAATACAACACACTTCAGCGCAGGAAAGCTCCAACATGTCTGTAATCGGAATAATTTTTGTGACCGATATAACACAGTTCATTGAAGCCCAGCTTCAACATATCTACAATCAAAACGTCGGCGGCGGAAGCTAAGCGTAGTACGCGTACAACCTTGGTAATTCCTTTGTTATGGAGGGGAGCATAACTAAAATCCCCTTGTGGTGTGAGGTACCATCTATCACTTCACATTCAATTACACCTTGTATGTTGGTTTTCACAAAAATGAGGTCCAAAACTGATTTACTCTTACCCTGTATGCGCGTGTAATCCTTATCTAGTTAAACAATTCAAAATAAATGCAATATCAAGAAGTTCATCGTTTTGAGCGACAACACAATCGCCGAAAAAAAGGGAGACCACTTATTCCCAGTCAAGTTAGTCTCCGCAAAGAATAAGCTTAATATTGTCAGTATACTGGTTTGAAATTGTTGCCTCAGTTTTTCTTGTAGCTCCAAGTGTGATCCTGGTGGTCTGTAGAAAACGTCGTTTACTACTCTGTGATTGTCAAAAAACAGTTTACAGAATAAGCATTCAATGTTATGTGCGTCAGCTATGAGCACTATATCAGTCTTTTTAACAGGGAGTGCGACGCCGTCATGTTTGTAACGGCGATCTCTGCGAAAAGCCATATACTCAGGTGGCGAAAAGTCGCTGCATATATGATTTTATGAAGCCTAGTTTCAGGATTGCGATGACATCTGGTTCATGAATTGTCGCTAAATGTTTAAGGTGGATGGTTTTTTTAACCACACTCGGCAGTTCACATTTAATATGTCTTGTCAGGTAGCGGCGCATTTCAATGATATGACCTTATCATTCCTAATATGGTCCCATGTGTACAGTGTACCATGAAACTAAACCTTATGAAATATTAGTTTAAAGCGTACTTTCTGTGAAATGTCTTCAGTGGTGCACTATCACCAACAAATGAAACGTAAACAACACGATTCAGGCAGAAACAGGAAAATGAGAAAATTTTTGAATGGGGATGCCAAACGCAAGCGCAGGTCAAATTCACTTCGAAAGCGTGAAGATTGCCTTTAATGGGTGTTAATGAACCTAACTTGTATTTTCTCTCAAGGAACCGATATTTTCGTGTTTCCGCCTTAGCATTTCATTTATCTTGTTCGCGTTTCATTTTTTTTGATAATACATGTTAGGTTTTTTTTTTACCTTGCTGCCGTTTTTAACGATCAGAACTATCCTGCGATAGTCAACGAGCCTGAGAATTACTGGCCGTACTTTTTCGCGTTCCTTAGAGCGAAGCCTATGATACCGCTAAATTCCAGTAATATCGAATTCTAGCTTGCTCTAAAAAAAATTTCTTTTCGCATTTTCACAGAGCGCTTCTGACTTTTCATCATTCGGTTCACTGAAGCAATTAATGATCAAGTTGTTCCTTCGGCTGGAATTTTCAAGCTTGTCGACCTTCTCAGAAATAAAAGTAATGTTTTTATGGTCTTTATTAACCTCCTTTTTAACGCCTCTTATTTTTTCATCAGTAGCTGTGAGGTGTGCGGAAAAGTGTGTGACAAGACCTTCTGAGTAGCACTAAAATTCTTTTTCATACTCAAGAACACTTAGTAGAAGCGAACGGTCTGTTTGGTTAATAACAGAATTATCAGGACCAGGATTCTGTTCCACGTCTGCACGTTTCAAAATCAGGTTAACCAGAAAGCACAGGCCAGCCGAGGCAATATTTTTCAACCTACTTTGGCAGGGCAGCAGCGCGAGCCAAATCGCAGTACTGCAATAGCAGTTATCACCAGTCATATAAAAGTAACTAGCCTGCGAAATATTGAAGACATGCTCGCTTAGCATACTTGCAGTAGGGCTGCCACCTAGCCCATTTAAGTTCCAAGCAGCAGTTGGCGAGTATAAAAGCATATTTTTTTATAACGTCACCATGTAGACGGCGGAGAAGTCGATGGATGGGCTCAGTGTGGTTGTCTACCGGTAGTTCGGTGACTGGGCAGACGCTCCGGTCAGCGAATTCTCTACGGATGTTATGAGGGTCTTCACCAGCAACCGGCGGACAGAAGCTGACCGCTAGTTTCACGTGCGAAGCAAAAACAGCGACCAGTAATATGTTAAAGAATGAAGACATGCTTGCTTGGTATGGTTGCATTCGCGCTTTTTTAGTATGCTTATAAATCATACTATAAATATTATCTACAATGAGAGCTATGCGCAGATGAATTTTCACTTCAAATAATATAATTGAATGCAGTTACGACACTAATTGCAATAAACATGTCACTTCTCCAAGCTTCTCACGTATAGCACTGTTTTAACAGCGTTAGCTCTCACTGCTTACTTTGTCAAGGACGCGTCTGTCTGCAATGGCCAACTGACCAGAACAGTAACCGTGCAAGTGACCATATTATATTACACAGAAATAGTGGGCGCCTAGCGTCTCAAATTATACCTATACTTTCGATCCGTTATATATGTGCCAGCACAGCGGCCATCTAAAGTGGTGTCAAATGACTTCGCATGATCCTCAGGGTAAAATTACTGATTGAGATGAAGCCCAAAGTATGTGTGGGACTCGCAACGACGATCTTTCCGCCTCAAAACCGTGCATTCCGGCGACCTTTTGACGGCCAATACGGCCAAACCGTTTATATCGGAGGGTTCCGGATGGTGTCAAACGATTCGTCGTGTTGCGACGCGTTAATTTATCATATTTCTGAACTATATAACGAGAAAATATACCGGATATAGCGAGGGTGGCTGTAAATCGAAATAGTGTAGTGCAAAATCTATGAGGTAGGTGGCGCTGCTGGTGTCTTAGACGGAATGTTTCTGGAAAGGAAATATCCGCGGATGTTTGGAATTGGTCTTGTCAACGTTTGCTTAGCACACCGATGTAAACACTTGAAGTTCCCGTAGCTAACGCTCTTAAGTGGAACACTCAGGCTCTGCTGGCGGAGAATTTTTTTAAATACCTTGCGATGCGCAGCGGATAAAAGCCTAGGAAGTTTAAGAGCTCACAACTTTTCATCACGTTTGAGTTGTGCCGATCTCATAACCTTCTTCATTCTCAAGGTGTCTCGGTTTTCATGCCATTGCACTCCTGACGCCATCCTCCTACCGAGTATACACGCTTCCCTACACGACGGTCCTCTTCTTAGGTTCTCTAGTATGAAATCACGGTAAGAAATAAATGCCGGAGGTTAGGGCAGCGTTGTCATTCCATCTCTCCCTCTCTTCCCTTGATATTCCCTATTATGACTGAGGCCTTCGAGCTTGTAGTCATACAAGATGCCGGCTTCAAAAATACATATTTGGTTTGGTTTGGTTTATTGGTGTTTAACGTCCCAAACCGACTCAGGCTATGAGAGACGCCGTAGTGAAGGGCTCCGGAAATTTCGACCACCTGGAGTTCTTTAACGTGCACCTACATTGCACAGTACACGAGCCTCTTGAATTTCGCCTCCATCGAAATTCTACCTCCGCGGCCGGGATGGAACCCGCGTCACTCGAGCCAGCAGCCAACCACCATAAGCACTGAGCCACCGCGGCGGCTAGAAAAAAAAACATATTTCGGTCCATGTTTAAGTATTTCCGAAATTCCGTTTTGACAGTAGAGAGGTACAGGCGAGATCCATAAGACAATGAACAAATGTTTAGCTTTATTGTATTGCTTACTTCATAATTTTAGCTTTATTGTATTGATTACTTCATAATTATTTGTGAAAAACATAGTTTTTACTACTTCCTAAGTACTTTTTGTCTTTGTGTATAGTACATAAAAGTTGTTCGTTTGTCCATTGGAGAAATAACCAAGAAATTATCAATTTCCTGCAAAGTGTTTGCTCCCTCTGATATTGGTCACGACTGTACGGCCACCCGGCCGTGTTGCACTGAAATAAGGGCAAACTTTCTATGAGATACGTCTCCAAACGAACAGATGAGAGAATTTCGTTGCTTTTCAAGCCTCCGAAACACAAATCATACTCAGTTCTTCAAGCCAGTGCAATAAACATTGTTTTCTTTTGATAACACCATGACAGCAATCTGATTCTCTCTCGCTAGGTTCTAGCTGAATCCAGTTGCGCTAGAATGTATTTTGTTCAGGAGTTATCATAAACAAGCTCACAGAGCGCAGAAAATGTGAGGCTCTAGTCTCCGTTAGGCGGTCGCTCTACGAGCGGCCAGAAGAGCAGAAACCAAGCTCGACGCGAAGCAGCCCCTTAGACGGACGCTATGCGCTACTATCCGCAGTGTTCATAATAAGCCAAAAGAAAAGGGCTCGAAACGCGCATTTTGGCTCGTTTTCTTGTTGATCTTGTTGATCTTGTTTTCATTCGCGCGTTGAAGCCATTCATATGTAATCAGCGTCCATAACAATGAAACGTATCACTTAACAAGCTCCGAAGTCTTCTTTTTATGTTATGATGACACATTACTAAAAAAGCAGCCGCGGCCACCATGATGCATTATTCTCGTCTTTATTTGGAGGGCTCAAATTTTGGACGTTTCCTGCAATGGGCTGGTCTGAAATGAACTGCAGATGAAAATCATGATGGGAACAATGTGCCGGAGTCCGGGAGGAAACTGGAGCTTTTATTGAACCCGAGATCTGCGGGATTTGTAATCGATTATTCGGTCCAGTGACAGAGCAGAAGCATGTAAACACAAAAGGGCCGTTATGGCTTTTCTGTTCTCCTCTTCTGTGTGAGCGCTTTTCCTGTTGTGACATATAATGAATTCCAACTCGCTGTAATCATTACAAATGAAGCACTGAGAAAGCAAGCAGCAGCCTAATATCTGCATAAATTGCACGCGCGACAAGAGCTCGCTTAGTTGTGGGAAGTGTAAAAGTAAATGCGAGCAGTCTTACCTTAAAGGCTATGGAAAGGCTTATGTGAATAATATACAGAAATGAAGTTTTTCAATACTCTCCTAATTCTTTCTTTTAAGGCAGATACGGACGTAGTAATCCATGATTTGAACCCCGCAGGTTTCTGAATCTAACGTGAATTCTTTGCAGCCATTGTTCGAGGAAGTGCAGTGACCCTGTGTCTGCTGGACCAATAAACGTTCTAGTAATCGCTGTCAAGGCCGCTTTTCAGTTTATGATACTAGCCGTGTGGGTTTTCTGCAATTCATCTTTACATAATGAATATAGGAATGTATCTTTTGAACTCTTGATGGGGGTTTTGAAATGACCTTTTATTTGTCTCGGAAGGTTTAGCTACTCGTGCCATAAAAAAAAAAGTCGCTATTCTAAAGGATGTACAATACGGGAGCTAAAACAAATTCTTGCCCATTCATGGCTGGGAGTCTGGGACATTTGAATAGAGCGAGAGGAAGGGGGGGGGGGGAGTGGGGAGATTAACCAGAAAATGTACCGGTTGGCTGCCCTACTCAGAGGAACAGGGGATACAAAAAGGGAAAGGGGAAAAGGTGAGGAGCACAGCCACAATCAGTCACACAATCATGTCGTTCGCAAATAACAAGAGTGCTTTGTGGCTTTGAGGGCTATCCATTGCTATGACCACAGTTCGAGGATATTTCCCACAGAGTCAGAGGTCGTGGATGGAGGCGCTGAAGAGCAGAGAACAGCGTACGTCTTTCGGTGCTAAAAACACGGCACTCACACAGTTGGTTTTAGATTGTCTCTGCACATCAAAGTGTGTCAAATGGAGACATTTGAATACGTGCACTATGTGATACGGCCCAAGGAAACACCCGCAGTCAGCAACAGCAGCGTGGGAAAATCTCGTATTTCGCAGTCATCGCTCCAAAGTTTACGGATCGTTTCTTTTCGGCAGCCTTATTAATTAAGCTAATAAAGTGCTTAACCGTTCCCGGTTTGGAATAGAGGCCTCTGCAGAGAGAGAGAGAAAAAAAAACATTTATTGAAATCTCAATGAGATTAGCGGTGGGCCGTCGTCTTCATCGTTGACGTCTGGCCTCTTCGCAAGGTCGGGCCCCTATTCCAGGGCTCCGCTGAGTCTTACTGCTTCTCATGCGTGCTGCACAAGGGCCCTTTGGGCTGTGAGCTCGCTGCTGGTGAGCAGACCCTCCCATTGCTACGCACTCGGGGTTTAGAGTTTGTGGAATGCATAATTGCGTTTGCACTCCCATGTAATGTGGTATAGCGTCGGGGTTGCCCCGCACCACGGGCATGTGTCCCTGAATTGTGTAGGGTACATTTTGAGTAGAATGTATAGGTTGAAGAATGTTCCTGTTTGCAGTCTCCGCCAGTTCACTGCTCCTTGTTGTGTTAATGAGTTGTGTGGCGGAGGGTACTTGAACCTATGTCATCTGTAGCAATTTAGCAGCTCCGCATATGCTGGCTCCACTATGGTAGGGTTCTCTAGGGTCTCCAACAGCTCAGCTCGGAACGTGATCTCTCAAACTAATCTGTCCACCCTTGAGTTTCCCTCAATCCGCGTGTGTGCCGGTATCCAGAGTATCTTTTGGGTTACTTTTTGGCTAGGTGGCCCTGTTTCGTGAGCTCGGATTTCTCCGTGGCGCAGGCTAGTCCCCTTTCTTTAACATAATCTTCCATGAAGCTTGCTGGTTCTTGCAGTTTCTCTTGTTTTCCTCCTAAGGAGCCTTGGTTGACCCAGACTGTAATATAATCTGCGTACATTGCGTGTTGTATACCTTCGATCTTGCTGAGTTTCTTGGCTAGAACAATCATCGCTATGTTAAATAATATGGGCGAGATGACAGAGCCTTGTGGCGTTCCTTTGCTCGGGGTAGTGAAAATATCGCTTCTCAAGTCCCCAAGTCCTACTGTGGCCGTTCTGTTGGCCAGGAAGGCCCTCACGTAGTCATGGGTCCTTCTTCCGCCGTTGGCGTTATTCAACCCTTCCATGATGGCTGCGTGGTTGACATTGTCAAATGCCCTTTTGATGTCGGGGGCCATGACTATGTTTTCGACCGTTTTGGGGGCTACTTCGAGGACCTCCTCCTTGATCTGTAGGAGGACGTCTTGTGTCGATAGGTTTGTTCTGAAGCCAAACATGCTGTGCGGGTATAGCCCTTTGTTTTCTAGGTGTAGTTGGATTCGTTTCGAGATGATTCTCTCGTAGAGCCTCTGAAGAAAAATTCACATATCCTACTTAGGAATGTAAGTAGGCGGAAGCGATGTGTTCGGTCATGACGGTTTTTGTCAGCGTATCCTACGTGTGCCGCAAACCTGAGAAAAGTTAGGTAACACTGCTTGGTTCTTTTCTTCTCACTCCTATATTCCTTTTTCTTCTATAACCTTCCTCGTTTTTTCTCGCTATTATTTCGATTTCGTGTAGCCTCCTGTCTGCGTCTCTCAGCCATTTTTTTTTGCTTGCTTCTCCGCGTATTCTGTGTACGTGGGCAGTGAAGTCTATTAAGAAAAGTTTTTTATTTGTAATCGCCACATGAAAGGTCTTCGTTATCCACGCATAAAATGCCTCCTGTGGTTGTTAGCTTTTGTGTCCTCTCGAGCAGTCGTCTTTCCCTGCTTTTCCGTGCTTGTCGTGCTAATTCTGCAAGTTATACTTAAGCTTTATTTTCATTCGAACGTTTTTGTTTTATATTTTTTCTCTTCCTGGCTTCAAGAACGGTGCCGCAACTATGTTCAGAACGCTTCACTCAACTGATGCAGCCCTCAAATACAGCGACATCTTTTCCAGTTTGAAAGCTCTGTTTTGCAGGCTGACGGCACGAAGAACACTATCCCGGCAACATAATCCACTAAGCTTCACAAGCCTACCAATGCGACGACAGATTCTCGAATGGATCCGCATGTTAGAGTAGTGTCCAAGTTCAAGGGTAGTTGTCAGCAAAAGTTTAAAAGGCCAGCGAGATTACAAACTTTTGTTAGGTGCTATAAACACCATTATCCCTTTGATATGTACGCATTTACTGACTGCAACCATTAGCACAGTGATTTCACTACTACATTCAGACGCGGCGCTTTCGACACACTTAACATGTCAGCATCGTTGTCAAAAGGTTTCATTGCGCCGTACTCCGTCTACCATTTTTTCTTTAATAGTGTTTCGTGACATGGACCCTAGAGGCAAACTTCAGGATTGATACGGCTTGCGCCGTCAGAGCACAGACGGCGATAATGTGAAAGTTGCGTTTCTATCGAACGGTTGCGCCACTAAGCGTAAAGGTAAATTTTGAAATCCCTGGTCAACTCAAAAGTTTTTTGTACCGTCATTTTTGGTATTCAGTCCATGGAGTATTTAGGTTAATATTTCACGCTTTCCGGTCCATGTACAGGTGCGCAATATGCAGTGTTTTTTTTTTCATAAAATGTCGCCTAATTTAGCTTAAAGTGCCCAAAGCAATTCTGTCACATTGTTCTGCCAAAGCAATTCTGTTAGCAAGCAAGAAATTCTTGCTGCATAAAGGCAGCAAAGCCGTTCCATGTTCCAGCAAGCTAAAAAGCACGAGTGTGGTTGCTCCCAATAGAAGGGTGTTGTAGTTTAACGCGCAAAACACTCCCAGCCAAACCATGCTGTGACAATGGAGTACGAAGCGGGTGAGGGAAGCGCAAGAATATAGGCCTCTTAAGTCGAACTTAAAATAAAACCGTCACTAGGAAAGAAGCGCAAAGACAGCGCAGTAAACTGGCCACAAATCGAAAAAAATATCTAGCGGCATGGGTCCGACACCAGTGGCGGGGGACAGCCAGTGCCACTGGTTCGACAGCTTCCAGCTCGTTACATGGTTCCGAAAGACCGCCTCCAGAAAATTTGGTATGACTTGTAGTGATGCGCTTGATTTATGAAGGGGTGTGATATGGGCTCGCACAACAGTTTAGGAAGTGAGCCGAAAGACTACAGCAAGATGGAACGCACCATCCAAGAGTTTTTGTTGCCATGCATGGAGGAAACTAGGATTGTGTAGGTTAATCCATAGGCACGGTAGACTTATCACAGCCTCCGGTGCGCGCGAGTCACAGTGAAACAGGGTTTCAAAAGTCGGTGCCCGGACTAATGTGCTCGGCACGGTTTGGGGCGCAAGAAGAAGACCAAGGTGATGCGAAAGGGCAGGCCTGCTTGGTTTTTTTTTTTCTATGCACATCTATGTGAGAGGGATGTATTTAGACAACACAGTTACAGTTGTCTAGGGGGCAGAACAAAAGGCGGATAAATGCCGTACGCAGTCTACCCCCTTCTTGCTCTCATTCAGAAGCACAAGACATTCAGCACAGTAAACTCACACTAAATGGAAATGCAGACTGCGTAGTTTACATTGCATCATTTAATACTGAACATCTATACGCCGTTAAGAAAGTACACAAAAAGGAGAAAAATAACAGAAGAGTTACGCAGAGTGCGCAACTATGCTTTCAAAATTTCAATGATTTGTAAGGAAGACGACGGCGGCCGGGCTCACTTGTAGGGCCTGGTGGTTGGTATCCGAAGGCATCGCGGTAGGGGCTAGCGTTAGGGTGCGGAGTTCCAGGGCGAGAGGATATTACCCGGCACCTGCACCAAATTTGAGGTGGGGTTTATTCGCAGAAGTTTCTTTACGGGAGCAGAGCCAACAGCAGTCTCAGGACAGCAAGTCCAGCCAGGAGCATGCACCAGGCGATGGCCATGCGGTTCGAGCGTATGCCCGTGGTCTAACTTTCTGGAATAATGTTCTCAGCAGGATGACGGTAATTTTAAAGCTGGAAATTCTGGAAGGTTTTTTGGGTGCCATAGTTTGCCGTCACATACTTGATGACAGGTTTCGAGCCATGGGGTGCCTCTTGCGCCCATCGATTTTTCGAAGCAATTTATGGCCCTTCTTGTCGAGTTCATAAAAAGGAGTCCAGCCAGCTTAACACGTTCGTTTGCAAGTATGATCATCGGTGTCAAAGTTAAATTCGTGATTGCGCTGTTCGTTTACAGAACCCCACCCCGTCATCTGAAACAGCCGAATAGCTTCTGCGGACGACAGTCTGCATAGTACAGTGGAGTTGGCCCTTGCGGACTAAGTTCTCCATCCTTCTCACCGCTGTTAGCCTCTGTATATATTTCCGCACGTTTCGCGCTTTTTCATTAAGGTTGTTAGTCAGCTCTGTGTTCCGTGTTTCGTTCGATGTGTCTGTCTACGTTCGTGCGCCCCAAATTTCACGATGGCCAAATGTTGGATTCATACCAATTGGCCCAGAGGAATGCCATTTTGCATCCCGCAAGGAGGTAGGTGGATACGCTGAAAACAGATTTTCATGAATAGTATTTACGCCGTGTAGACGGCCATTTACTGCGTAATCCAAACAACGATGTTTTTTATAGCACGAAATAAGTGCGGGCTTAACTGATGAGTTTCTTTCATTACGAGCACAGTGAGCTTTGGCAATTTAGGTTATGATAAAATGAAAACAACGCCTTGTGGTTTTGTGTTGTCTTTGTTTGTATCATGCGTAGCATGCGCCGTCATTAGAGTGTGAAGCACGAAAAGCGTAAAGAAGTTCTAAGACAGCTTCAGAGTCTTGCGCGGCGGGCCTCGCATGTCGGCTTTCTGCTGAGCTTCGCCCGTCTGTAGTTTTTTGTGATCTGCAGGCAAAGAATGTTGAAAGTGCTTTGACTACTTTTTTAGTTCAACCGGAGCCCAACATTATTTCTGTGTATCAGACACAAGGACAAAAGTGAAAACTTTGTTCGGGAACATTCTGAGCATTTGTGGTTCCGATACCATTGCCGGGTATAACGAGCAGTGGAGTAGTAAACGGCAGCTGACTTCGTGTTCATATTAATTTGCTAAGGCACTCCATAGATTCATCGCAGCGCATTACTGAGCACCTAAACGGGCTAAGAAATGGGAGGCTAACAGTTTGGGATAGTCTTCCAGGTGATGTAATTGGTCAATGAACATACCTGCCTGGCCAAGTAGTGACCGATTTTGAGCATGACAGCGGTATGAGTAGCAGTATAAAAATAGCCTCCAGTGCATTTGGCAGGTACTCCAAGGTCATGAATCGGAGCTTACCAGCACCCCTGAAACGGAAAGTAGTGGTTGTATCTTGCGTATGAAAAGGGTAACGAAAACGATGAAAATGAAGCTGAGGACACTGTAGCCTGCAGTGTGGAAAGGAAAATGGCAGGAGAAATGTTACAGAAAGTGCAAAACCGCAGAGTGTTACAGAAGAAACACGAGTCAGTAGTCTCCTAGCGGAAATTAAGAAAAGAAAATGTATAAGCGCACGACATATAATGTGAGAGCACATAACCGATGCTGAGATGGGGTACCAGAGTGCATTATGGACGAAGGTACGCGTACCAAGGCCTCAGAGTAGCAGCTGGAAAGAGAGATTAGGAAGCCGGCCCCCGCAGCGGAGTCGTTCACTCTTCGAGCGATGCGACTTCGCCCTATTTGTGTTCGATGGATATTCAATTCACTTCCACTAATTTTATTCAGCTATGTACATGGTACGAACTCTTGGTGAAAAAAGCTGCTCGGGGCAAATTGACAGGACCCATGGGACAAATCTGGTACGGCACTATTAACACGTAAACGCCTTAGAAAACAGAAACCAATTTAACTGACACTACCATAGAAAACACGCTTCTCAATAATAATATTAATGATGCTTTATTCATCAGTTCTTTACACAGTAATTTCCGGCACGCCTAAGAAATCAAAGTTGGCCTTTGAGCGATACTGAGCTGTCATGCTGAAAACACTGCTTAAGGTAAAAAATAAAAATAGTAATCGGAATGCAAGCTCCTCTTCATGACAAATAAATGAACAAACGGCCTTTATACAACGCAAAATATACCTCTTATATCATTATGTACGCTCATATACATAGGACGTAACAAAAATACTCATAAATGTACTCATTCTAATACACTAATGCAAGATTCACTCATACATACACTCATTATTACATTATAAGGTATTATTACTTGGACAATGTAATCAGTAAACATAATGCCGTGGGATGTTCACTTCATTTTACATATGCACAACAGACACTATCTGAAATTATACATATATGAAAGGGTGTTACATGCTTTCATAAAACCGGGCATAGCCCACATAGGTACGACCACGCGGCAATCCCACAGGAGATGCCAGCTGTCGGCAGTGCGTCGGTGTCGCTCGAGGGCGACATTTTAGTGTTGAAGTGCTCGATGTTGTCTTTCGTAAAACACTGAAATTTCGAGTAGCGCCATCTCCTCTCTTCTCCACCTCTCCCTCCTCCGTACTTCTCTCTTGCAAGCGCGTTGTGACGGTGGCGCCATCTGCATCTATTTTTCTCTAGCAGACTACAGTCTTCGTTCAGGATAGTATGGCCGCCGCGGTGTCTAAGTGGTTATGGCGCTCGACTGCTGACCCAAAAGACGCGGGCTTTCTCCCGACCGCGGTTGTCGAATTTCGATGGAGGCGAAATTTTATAGGCCCGTGTACTGGGTGATGTCAGTGCACGTTAAAGAACCCCAGGGGGTCGAAATTTTCGTATACCTTCACTACGGCATCCCTCATAGCCTGAGTCGCTTTGGGAAGTTAAACCTTCATAAACCACAAACCATTCAGGATGGCGGTTTATGTTGCCGCATGTCCCATCCCAGGCAAAACACACTACAGGATTCTAAGACAGAAAATTTCTGTAGTCTGTAGTCTTGTCGTATTTTGGGCATGTCCTGTGTAGTCTGTCTTGTCTTCTGTAGCCTGTCTTGTCTTTTGTAGTCTGTCCTGTCTTCTGTAGTCTGTCTTGTCTTGTGTAGTCTGTCTTGACTTCCATAGTATGTCTTGTGTAGTCTGTCTTGACTTCTGTAGTCTGTCTTGTCTTCTGTAGTGTGTCTTGTGTAGTGTTCGTACACTGTGTCACAGTCGTTACTGTGTCACCTGTCAATTAACACAGGGTTTGTGTGTTCTGGAGTAGGCAATGCACAAAAACGCACAGCTTGTTAATGGTCGCCTGTCAATTATCACAAGCTTAACACAGCAGGTTCCTATATACATCGCCCATGAGCCAAGAAAAGTGGTCTTTGTCTTGGCTGAAAAATAGCAAAAAAATAGAGATCCCCGCAGCTACCTGCACAAAAAAGATGTGAAAGCGTTGACGCCTCCTCGAAACTGGTCGCCTTTCAAATTTGGCGCCATGGTTGTTTTCTCGTTGACTTGATTGGTTATCATTTAACTCTTATTTTACCCTCATTTCATCCCAGCAACCATTTCGAGTTTTAAAATTTTCCGCCATGCATCATTCCCGCCCACTTACTGAATACCCGCCCAGTCAAATCACCCGTTCATTGCCTTTTGCTTCTAATTAATTACCTAATCTCCTCTAATTTATCATTCTTTTTCCTATCTCCTGGTTACGTATAGGTCAATTATCACTGGTGACGTGATTGCCCATTTCGAGTTTTCAAAATTGGCGCGAAGCTTTGGCTTTGTCCATACTTCCAGTTTTTCAAATTTGGCGCTGCGCTGTGGCTCCACCTACTTTCAGCGTTTTCAAATTTCGCGGCACTTTTTCTCTGGTCCAGTCACTTTTTGGACATTTTTGGCTGTAAATAATTATCCGAGTATGACATTTTTTTTTCGCGCAGCATCCTGACATCATCCTCTTCCAATTACAACCACTCGTATGACGCTATCTCTTCTGAGTTGCGCACAACTGCTGTGGACACGATCCCCAGCAACATAGCCTAGTAAAGCTTTCACTTTATTTAAAATGTAATGCTGAACAAGACTCACGACTGGCCGATTGGTACTGACTCACCTTAAAACCAGCCAGAAGACACAACACACGTGGAGACATGAGCTCAAGAAGAGGCTGGAATAAGAAAAACTTCATTGAAGGTTTTGATTATTTGTTTTGATCTGTGAGGGTTTAACGTCCCAAAGCGACTCAGGCTATGAGGGACGCCGTAGTGGAGGGCTCCGGAAATTTCGACCACCTGGGGGTTCTTTAGCATGCACTGACAACGCACAGTACACAGGCCTCTCAAATTTCGCCCCCATCGAAATTCGACTGCCACGGCCAGGATCGATCCCGCATCTTTCGGGACAGCAGCCGGCGCCATAACCACTGAGCCACCGCGGCGGCATCATTGAAGAAAAGCCGCAAAAGAAGATCCACGAAGATATACGGGCGCACAATAACCCAAAGCAGTGAAAGGGCGAAGTGCAATCAAAAGTCACTGGAATACTAATGAATCATCTAAAAAACCAAATTCCTTATGGTGAAGGTTAACCGACGGCTTAGCCACACGTGTCCTTAGCCATACCGATGTAGTAAGCCTCAACTATCTACCAACAGATTTATCCCATCCGTAAACCGCTGATGTGTCGTGGAAATTAGGCGTGCAAAAAGACAAGTCATCCTCAGATTTGCATTCACAAGATTGAGCGTGCAGTGAAAAATTTGAATTTGCCTTCCCCCTATAGAGTGAAAGTGCTCAGTCAGGTGCAAATTCAGATATCTGCCTGTCTGCCCATGGTAGTTGCAGCCATAATGCAGTGGAACGCAATAAACTCCATTACTTTTGCAAGTGGTGAACCATTTTTTGTGACTGTCCATTGTGGACGATTACCCATAGTTTTATCAAGCCTTTTTTTAATGGCGGCGCAAAGGCCTCCTGTCTTGCACTTCGCTGTTAAGACAACAGCAGCATTACGCTTTGCCGCGACTTTCTTGAGACTGTGAAATACTGTGGAGGTAAGGTATATCAGCATCATCCGAGTGTGTGTTCCTTACCCTCGAGCGAGTGAAAACGTAGGACAGGTTCGTGAGATGGGCAAGTGGGAACCCAGCTGCCATTAGCTTCGAAACCTGCTACAAGAATGCGTCCTCAGCACAGTGATGGCATGATTTATGTAAAGCTGATGTCATGCACGCGATTGCACACCCATCCAGTGTTTCTATCTTTACTGAACCTAATCAGCAACAAATACACCTCTTCACCATCCTTCCCCAGCCACGAGTGGTCCGACTCGTAGCTAAAAAGAGCCTTCCCCGATCTTTGGCTGTAGCCCCTACAAACACGGTCGTCCACAAAGCGCAGCGTCTGCATCAAGAAACTGCTAACGGTTCTGCTTAGACAATTCTGATGTACAAGACAGGCCTTGACCGCACGCCTTAGACTCCTAAAACATCTTGTGCCAACTTATCTGAGCCTTCCATGTCCAGAAAAATTAGGTAGTCATGAACATAACGAAATGCTACTATGCCAAGGTCTTCCAAACAGGGCTCTAATGCCTTATCAACTTTACACAAAAAAATGTCGCTGAGCAAAGGTACGACCTGCGTGTAAATACCGCCCTGCCAACTGACAAATGCGGATTTGCAGTAAAAGAACAGCCCCATGAAGCCAGCAACCGAAATCTCGCCATAGTCAGTCAAAGCATGTTCATTGTTCACCCTGATGCAGTTTTGCACACGCCTCAGAGGTCTGTCATGTGACAATGAATAGTACAGGCCCTCCATGTCGATGCTCACTGCAGAGCACCTGCCCAGGTTGCTGTCCACAAGGAAATAGAGCTCCACTTTTATGAGTTGGCAGGGCGGAATTTACATGAGAAATCCGGAGTATGCACAGGGTCCCAGGTCGCACCGTTCCTCCGCGACATTCTTCTGTCCAGAGACGATACCGCATCAAAGCCATTTGGAAGACCTCGGCATAGTAGCATTTCATTATGTTGATAGCTACCTAATTCTCTTGCACAAGGAGGGCTCAGATAAGTTGTCACAAGATGTTTTAGAAATCTTTAGGCATGCGGTCGAAGCCAATCTTTTACGTCTGAATTTCACTAATAACCGTTTGCAGTTTCTTGATTTAGACCTGCGCTTTGCAGACGACCACATATGTTGGCGCCACAGCCCAAGATCGGGAAGCATCTTAGCTATGAGTCGAACTAGTCGAGGCTGGTGAAGGACAGGTTGGCAATCGCATGCATCACGACCGCTTTATGGAAGTCATGCCATCAGTGTTGAGAATGCATTGTCGGAGCAGGTCTCCAAGCCAATGTCACCTCGGTTCCCACTTGCCCATCTTGTGCACCTGTCAGAGTGTGTTTTTACTCGCTCTAGGGAACGGAACACCACTCGCATGATGCTGACGTAGTTGAGCAGCACAAAAAGGATGCCTCTATACCTTACCTCCAACGCCATTTCGCACCGTCCCAACAAAGTTGCACCAAAGTGTGATGTTGTTGTTGTTTTGTCAGCTAAAAGCGATGTAGGAGCCCTTTGCGCCACCGTTCAAACTAGGCTTGATACAACTACGGGTAATCGTCCGCTATGCACAGTGGCAGATAAAAAATGTTCACCACTTGCAAAAGTAAACGGGTTTTTTGCGTTCCGCTGCCTTGTAGCTGAAACTACTATGGGCAGACAAGCAGATGTCTGAATGTGCACCTGGCTGAGAGCACTTTCACTGTATAGAGAGGAAGGCGAATTCTTACCTTACACTGCACGTTCAATCTCGTGAATGCAATCGGAGGACGAACTTTCTCTTTGCACGCCTGATTTCCGTGGCACATCAGTGGTTTAGGGAAGTGATAAATCTGTCCTGATATAGTTGGGGCTTACTACATCGGTAAGCCTAAGGACATGTGCCTGGCTAAACTGTCAGTGAGCCTCCACTTTAAGAAAATAGTCTTTTAGGTGGTTTACTGGTGCGCCAGTGCCTTTCGATTGTTTTTTGCCCTCTCTCTGCTTTGTGGTTTTGCGCGCGTGAATCTCTTTGCAGGTCTTCTTTTGCCGCTTTCCTTCAATAAAGTTTCAGTTATTAGACCAGCCTCGTCTTGTGCTCATCTCTTCTCCTGTGTTGTCTTCTGGCTGGTTTTAAGATGTAATACTGAATGCCGGAAGAGAGCCATTTTAGAGTCAAGCGCACTTATAATGGCTGCAGCTATAATAAATGTCCATTGATTACAAAAATAGTTCTGACTACATCAATTTATGCATGCAGTAAACGACACTGCATCACAATAAAAAAAGGACTAACCCTCATGGCCAAAGTGCAGTTACAGCCAACAAGGGGACACCATAAACCTGCCCTACGCGCAAAAGCTTGAAATTCAGGCCAATGCAGATATCAGATCAGATTACTTCCCAAACTGCATGACACTGCCACGCAAAGAATGTGACAAGCAATAAAAGAGCAACAAAAAAGCGTACTGTAGGTAGCAACCAATCTCATGCAGACAAGCTACAAGGTCAGGCCAACATAGACGTGGAAGGAGAAATGTAAAAAAAAAGCGACAACAATCACATATTAATTTTTAGGATTTTCACAGCACACTGAGCCCTTTAAACGGCAAATACTTTCCTCAAAAAAATAACAGAAGCGGCAATTTTTTTCTGCAATCAATTTTTTTCATGTACTTCATTGTTCTTGAAGCATGGGCAGGTACAGAGTAGTCTGTTTAGTGCATGCATCCCTAAGCAATGCCATGCCAAAAACTGTACTTACAGAAAAAGCTTGCCTTACTGAGTGAATACCACTGGCCATCCACTAATTTCCCAGCATGATCCAGGTCCCTGGCACAAATCACACACAACTTGGTGGCTTGCACAACTTCCATGCAACTCTTGGTCTTTAGCTGGAAAAAAATGAGGGATCAGGGAGATATCAAATTTTACATGCATTGCTTTGTTTCAATGACTGACTAAGAAAAAGAACAGCGTTTTCTGTGAGCGCAACTATTTTTTCACAATAGCTTTCTACAGTAAACCATGTTTATTGTGACCTCATTACTGACTTGCTGCACGGTCCCAGCACTGCTGTGTATAGCTCTATGGTTTCAAATGCTTGTTAGCTCTGAGCCCTTGGGCTTGCACTGGTTAATGCAGAAAACCTCTGAAAGGGCAACCAGAGCTTCGAGCTTTAAGCCATAGGTATTCAGAAGCTCAGTGTTTCGCTACTGCTTACCGCCAGCCATCGCTCGTCACTCCTAGCGCGCTGGTTGGCCACGGCGAGCAAGGAGCGCGCGCTGTTGATGGGAACGTGGCGCCATCTGGCGCCACCGTCCGGTGATTCTCCGCAAACTGACGATGCGCACTGCCTGCTAAATGCGAAACGAACGCATCCTTCCTTGGGACCGAAACGAGCACTTATAGAGTGCAATGGCTCGATCGTATCGATTCCGCAAAGCCGCTCTCAGATACATAAAGAGTAGCCATAAGTGTTGAGTTCTAGGTCATAGGATGTTTACAGAGAGACGCAAAGTCTTTCGATGCAAAAAGTAGTCAGTGCCTCTGGTCGCGTGTTTTTGTTTTATTTGATTTACAGTGCTTTTATCAAGGGCAAACAAGCTGGTTTTGTTAATGTAATGTAAAACACAAAAACTTGACAAAATGTATCTTTGGTTATTAACCCAATTTGCAGTATATTTACTCTTTGTCTAATCATAATGTTCGCACAAAGTGATGTCATATCCGCTGCTAAAAACCGCCACTGTATGGTGACACCGTCAGCTCCACGAATTGGTTTTTGCGAGCTAATTAAAATATTAAAAAACGCAGTATACGCGGTACGACCGATGTTAATAGCATCACTATAACTCATTCCATATAACCAATAGGCAAAACAATGCGCTGGAAATGTGTTTCGGGGCCCCTTTGAGAGGAATTGAAAAGAAAGCTGTCAGTAATGAACAGTGAAATTTGTAGAGCAGGAATAGGAATGTGTTGAAATCATAGGTATAAAAAAATTTACGTGACGCTTTGGCAAATAAAGTGTTGAGAGGCGAAAGCCGACCATTATGTGACAATTTTCACTATACCGTGACGACTTCCGGTGGATGTGACGTCTCATGGTTCCCGTGGCTATATCGATATCCAAAATGTGCATCTTTCGGGAGTCTTAAGAATGAATTACACTCAATTACACATTTTTCCATCTAATTTGACACAAATACGTTGTTTTTCTGACAATGCTGTGACGAGTATCAATACGCCGTGATGAATTCCGGTTGATGTGTGTGAGGCTCCCAAAAAATCCTCGGCGGATTTGACAAAGCACTGCGTCGAAAATGGTGCGTCGTACAAAAGAGCGCTGCGCGTGCCAGCCCAGCGCTGCGCGTGCGAAGTGTTTGTGTGAGGCGACAGCGACAAAGAGCGTGGCGAGCAGGAGGAGCGCAGCGCTGACGTGTCAGAAAATCGACGTGTGAAGGAACACAGCGTAGCGGAGGCCGTGTAATTCAAGCGTGGAGGTGTCAGCCGTCGGACGTTGGGTCCGTGCTGCCGTGGACCTCCCTCGCATCACCGACGAAAACTTCCTGCGTTACTTGCAAGCGTGGAGGTGGCAACCGATTAATTGAGGGTCCGTGCTGCCTAAAAGCACCCTTGGATAGCCTGGTTTAAGCCTGTAGCGTTTCATGACGCCGTCGACGGGACCTGGCTAGGTTTTTCCTGCTGCTACCAAGTTCTGGGTTTTTACGGGAGACCACCGGCGTCTCCCTATGTTCCTGTCCGCTCATAATAACATCCTGGCTGCCTCCGTCGCTTTTTTCGACGCAGCTCCAGCGACGCGTCGCACTACAACCACCCGCGTCTGCTCTGTCTGCAAGGCATCCTCCTTCACCTGGGACCCCCAGTACTTGAACTCTTTCCTTTTATTCTGTACTGTTGTGCGCGTGCTGAGTGTGTGTTTTTCTTGTTTTCGTGTCCGTTTCTTATTGGCCCGTTTCCTTTAAATTATAAATACGGCTTCATGTTGTTTGGTTTATCTCTTTGTTCTCTTGCTGGAACCTGCACGCTACAGCGTTCCCCTTCGGAAAGTCGGGGATGCGCTACCAATTCGCGACAATTGGCGTCCACCACAGGATGAAGCCACGTTTTTTTCTCCTTTATGGGTCCTTAAAAAGAAACGATGAGCACGCTAAAGAAGTAAATTGAATTAGGCGAAGAGTTGGGGTTGGAAGACGACGAGCTGCGTTCGTTTGTTGCCGCCCAGCAAGAGGAGGAACGTGCGCACGTGCAGCCGTACGTATGGCTCAACGCGAGCACGAAAGGGCGCTAGCAGAGGCTGGAGAGCGCAAAACAGAAGCGGAATGCTAGCAAACAAAGGTCCAAGCAGAAGGTGAACGCGAGCTTGAAAAGGTGCAAGCAGAGGCTGAAGAGCGTAAAGCACAAGCCCAACGCGAGCATTCAAAATCGCTAGCAGAGGCTGAACAGCGTAGATTGCATCTTCAGTTAAGGCTCGCAGAAGCTTGTGGGGGATTCGAGAACCCGCACCGGGGCCCTCAGTAGCGATTAGCCCACACAAATTGATCCCGCCTTTCTACGATCGCAAGGATGAATTAGACGAATACCTCTAACGTTTTTAGCGTATCGCAGAAGGGCACAGCTGGTCCAAGGAAAAATGGGCTACAGCATTCAGTATGTCTTTGACAGGGGGCTCTCCATGTGTTCGGTCGGTTGTCTCCCGCAGATTCAATGGATTATGATAAGGCAAAACAAGCCCTGCTCCAACATTCTCGGTTCACAGCACAGGGTTATCAGGAAAAGTTTGGTGAAAGTAAGCCGCTAGATAAAGAAACGGGCAAGCAATACATGACACGCTTGCTCAGTCTTTTCGATCGATGGGTAGAGATGTGAGGAATGGCCACAACGTACAGTGATTTCTATGACCTGGTGGTGGCTGCACAGTTCATGAGGAACATTCATGGCCATCAGGCGATTTTCCTTCGAGAAAGAGTCTAAGACGCTGGAAAAAATGCCTGAGGCAGCAGACAACTTTCTAGAGGCCCAGCGGCAAAGAAACTTGTCTTCGTTCAAAAAATCATTAGAGGTGGGCATCCGGAGAGAGAAGGGAGTTTCATAAAGTAGACAGTTAAGAAGGTGCCTCAATTAGTAATAGACCGGGACATAAGGCTGCCGACTGTCCCTCGAAGCCAAAACAACTTTATATCGTTTATTGTCCAAAAACTGGGCATGATGTAAACTCCTGGTCAAGAAAGCACGAAAACCCGAAGCAGTCGTCCTGTTCTGTTCAGCCATAGAGTGTTGCGCTGAAACTGCGTCCCCAACTGCAGATAGGCTTGAACCAGCAGAGGATAAGATGATGGTCGGACTTCTCCGAGAGAGAGAGAGAGAAACAACTTTATTGTAACACCAGTCAATGAACGCCAGGAGAGAAGTCCATCTCCCCTGTCGGCCCTAGCCGTCGGCCGGGATCCCTTGGGATACAGCAGCAGCAAGGGCTTGACCGATGATGTCTAGCTGGACGTTGGCGTCTGGGCTGCGGAGCAAAGCCTCCCAGGATTCTATAGTGCGTGAGCTATCGTATTTAGCCGGGCACGTCCACACCATGTGGACCAAATTTGCTGGCTGATCGCAAAATTTGCACTTTGACCTGAATACTGTAGGATGCCACTTGCTGTAGAGTACTGGGTTGGGAAAAACCCCTGTCTGTAATTTCCTCCAAAGAACCTCCTCTTTTTTATTGAGCGTTTTGTCTGCTCCCGGATAAATCTGACGATTTAGTCTGTAGTATTGTGTGATTTCCTGGTATGCGCGCATATCCTCTGTGCTGTTTGTAATTCCAGAGATTTGGGAGGTCTCAGGGGTCGACCGGTAAGTGAGACCTCGGGCGACCGAATGAGCCTCCTCGTTCACTTTAAGTCCTTGGTGAGCTGGTGCCCAAACGAGCAGAACCAGTTCTCTGGGTCCTCCTTCCCTGCTTAATATACGGATGGCAGTCTCCGTCACCCTCCCCGATTCGTAATTTCTCACAGCGTTTTTTGAATCGCTAATGACCACCTTGACCCCTCCTTGGCTGGCGGCTAAGGCTATCGCCACTTCCTCAGCTTCTACTGTCTTGACACCACTGACTGTGCAGCACGCCACCGGGGTTCCGTCTTCCTTAACCGCCACAGCCGCGTGTGCGGCTTTGCTCTCATATATTGCAGCGTCCGTATACAGGACGTCCTGTCGACCTGTATACCTAGCATGTAATGCTTCTGACCTGTCTTTGCGCCTGCCTTCGTGAAAGGCGGGGTGGATGTTTCTGGGCAGCGGAGGGATTTTAATCTTGTCCCTGATTTGTCGTGGTATGTCTCGTGAGCGGGCATGTTCATGCTTGGGCTCGTAGCCCAATCTCTCTAAAATTTTCCTCCCCGTTTCAGAACCGAGTAGCCTTTGGTGCTGAGCGGTAAGGGCAGCCTCAATGAGCTCCGCAAGAGTGTTGGAGACCCCTAGCTTCATAAGTCTCTCGGTGGATGTGTTCGGGGGTAGGCCGAGTGCGACCTTGACACTTTTCCTGATAATGATTTCGAGCTTGTTCCGTTCCGCTCCGTTGAGTTTCAGGTAGGGTGCCACGTACACGAAAAAACGAGAAAACGAGAAAAGCCTGCAGACGTAAAACACATGCCTGTACTAGAGGGCGAGCTCCGAGGCCTGCCCGTACGTGTTTTACGGGACACGGGGAGCAATACAGTGGTGACGCGGAGAGCCCTAGTTCCTAACTCAGCTCTCACCGGTTCGAGATCTACGGTGTTCCTGGTTGATGGCAGCAGTCTGGAAGTTCCCGAGGCAGAAGTCTATGTCGCTTCCCCTTATTTCACTGACACAGCCCTGGTAAAGTGCATGGAGACACCATTGTACGATGTCATAATTGGAAACATACCAGAGGCCTGTGAGCCCTCAAATGCAGAGATTAATTGGAAGAAATCAGAAGGCGTTGCAAAATTAAGTCCTGACATAATCAATGACGAGGTCGCCAGTCAGAAAGGTGAGGGCAAGGGCCCAAAAGTGGTTTTGGCTGGAATGGAAGTTTCCGGACGAAGGAGGGAAAGTACTGCTTGTGAGCGTTGGTCCGATGAGGTTCACCAAAGAAATGTTAGAAGCGGAGCAATGAGACGATGAGTTATTGAAGGCGTGTTGTGTGAAATTAGGGAAGGTGTTCCATAGCAAGCACGGCACTTCGCGCTCATATTCTGCTGAAAAGGATTTGCTGTACCGCCTCTATAATCTCGCCTCTGGCAGAGAGTTTCGCCAGGTAGTACTTCGAAAATCTTGCCGATCACAGGTGTTAAGGCTGGCCCACGACAGCCCGTTGGTGGGGCATCAGGGTATTAAGAAGACTAAAGATCGAGTTCTGGAAGAATTCTGCCGGCCAGGAGTGCAGGACGAGATTAAGAGGCGTGTCATGTCCTGTGCCTCCTGTCAAAGGACGTGCCCGAACGGCAAAGTAGGGAAAGCTCCGTTGGGACGCATGCCTCTTATCGACACTCCTTTTGATCGGGTCGCTGTGGATATTGTCGGTTCCCTGTCGCCCACATCGGTGAAAGGGAAGAGATATATTCTTACTCTCGTCGATTTTGCCACGCGGTATCCTGACGCCGTGGCTCGGCCAAAGATAGATTCAGCAACCGTGGCAGAAGGTTTGGTGGATATGTTTTCACGAATAGGTTTTCTGAGCGATATCCTTTGTGACCAGGGCTCCTGTCTCACTTCCGAACGGCTGAGAGAGCTCAATGACCTCTTAAGAAACGAAACACCGCAACTAAAACGAAGTAGTGATCTCTTGGCGGTGAAACATCTCAGTACGACACCTTACCATCCAATGTGCAATGGGATGGTGGATAAATTTAACGGCACACTCAAGCACATGCAGCGGAAGCTCACTCAGGAGCATCCCACAACATGGGATCGTTATATCGCTCCTCTTCTGTTCGCATACAGAGGGATTCGCAGGATAGTCGGGGGTTTTCTCTATTTGAGTTGATATTTGGACGTCACGTGCGAGGACCACTCGCCGTCCTCAGAGAGCTCTGGAGAAGGGAAGAGCTTGGAGAATACACGAAGACGACATATGGTTACGTTCTAGATCTAACGGAACGTCTCGAGCAAACTGTGAGAGAGGCACATCAAAATCTGGTGCGTTGCCAACAGTCTAAGAAGAGATATTATGACAGGAACAGCAAGAAGCGGCAGTTAAGGGTTGGAGGTCGTGCCGTCATTCTTTTGCCGAGTAGCCACAATAAGCTGCTAAAGCAATGGAAACGTCCATGTGTGGTTTGTGGAAAAAAGAACGACGTGAATTATTGTACGACTTGGGCCACACTAAGAAGCTATTCCACATAATATGCTGAAAAGATACGAAGAGTGTGCGTCTCAAGAGACCTTGTATGTGAACGCGAGGTAGGTACGTAATATATTCAACTCGTTGAATAATAGCAAAACACGCGATATATATATATATATATATATATATATATATATATATATATATATATATATATATATATATATATATATATATATATATATATATAGCGTTATCAACAATTAAGTTGTTTCCCAAATTAATGCAGATCTCCAGAGTAATTGTACTTTTCTAGAGTGGCGATAAAAATGATAGGTCCAACTATCGACCGATTTCTCTAAGAGCCTAGAAAGAGTAATTCATAAAAACTCATGAACTTGTGCAATAAACTTAACCTCATTAATCCGTCACAATATGGTTTCCGCCCAAACAGGTCCACTGAAACAGCCTTACTAATGCAAAAGAGATAATCCTCGAGGCACTTGAAAACAGGGAGATGTGCATAGGTGTTTTTGTGGATTTCTCGAAGGCTTTGGATCACCGAAACCATCAAATGCCACTCAACAAGCTAGAAAGATATGGAATCCGTGGCACTGCAGCTTGAGAGCATCAATACCAATGTGTAACAATATATCAGCATGTTTCAACCCTTCAACCTATAACCACTGGAGTTCCAGAAGGAAGTATTTTAGGACCGCTTCAGTTTATTATATACGTAAACGACATAACAGATATAAGCAACCTTCCAAAATATCTTCTGTATGCAGACGATATGAGTCTCTTATTTAGGGGCAATAACATTGCATTGCTCATTTCAAACATAAACAGTGTATTAGAAAAGTTGGAATAGTGGAGCGCAGCAAATTTCTTGATAATAAATATTAGGAAAACAAAAGCGGAACTTTTTCATTACCGGAAGAGTGTTGTTACATCAGATCTTAGGCTAAAAATAGACAACTCTATTATAAAGTTGGCAGAGAAAGTAAAAACACTAGGAATTCACTGTAAAAAGAACATGAGCTGAAACCCTCACATTGGCTCCACTTTAACCAATTTATCAAAGTGCGTCGGAATGCTCGCGAAGTTTCGCTCCTATATACCCGTATCGAGTAAATTAATAATATACAACCCATTATTCATGCCGTATGTTAACTACTGTTTCCTTGTTTGGGGCACTACTACTCAAACTAACCTGCACAAGATACACATGCTGCAAAAGAAAGCAGTACGTTTCATAGCAAATGTTGACTACCTCGCACATAACGAAGAACTGTTTAAGCGATTCAAAATCGTGTCTGTTCATAAGATATACGAATTTTTCTGAGCCATAAGATATAAAAATCCATTTCTCACAGTGACAACTTCTTTATAGCATTGTCATCCCTCGAATCAAACTCAACGCCATACTTGTTTCAAAAACACGAACGTTGGACCATTCTCTTTTGCCATACAGAACGTGGTCTACAGATGATGGGTCATGCAGCTCCAAGGTTGCTAAATAATTTAATATTTGAACATTTTTCTCTTGAGACATGTAGTACACAAACACTAAGAAATCATTTTTTGTAAGCCGCTGCATTCCCTTTGTGTGAAAAGTGTGACACGAATGACTTTTGCATCTCTGTTAACACCTATGTATTGCGTATTAATGAGCATGTACCAAGAGTTAATAACGATTTTTCTGAATTTCTTGTATTATATTATGTTATGTAGTGTGTATGGCTATTGTGCTTTTTTTATACTTTTGCCCTTGCTGTACGCCATGTAGCGGGCTCGGGTTCCTTCGAGCGAAAATCGTTCGCTTTCTGGAGCCTGCCCACATCATAATGAAGTAAGTAAATTTGACTTGACTTGAAAATTTCTGCACGTTTTGATGGTAACCCTCAAGTAATGATCTGTGTTGCCTTCTGTTAAATGTAATTCCTTTATATGATCCGGAAATTTAAGGGCACTCTTTTTCTACTGATACATATGCATGACGTTTTTTTCACATTCACATTCCCCGTTGTTTGCACCACCTGCAATATTAGCTAAGGAGGAATTGAGTCGTATTTGATCATTAATTGCGCGCACAGTGGCGTATACGATGCAGTCATTATTCAAACAGCCTTACCGTTTACATAATGTTCAACATCAGAGTAAAAGTCGTGAACGAATGTAAGAAAATGATTTTATTTCAGCATGGAGCCTTGCGAAACACCAGAGTAGACATCTAATAGTTCAGATTTAGTGTCAGTTGTTTTAACGGACTGGCTGCAATTTTACAGGTGGGCGGTTATTCAGTGTACTGTATTAATGCCAATACCTGTATTTTTCAACCTGTTGGTTAATATCAGATGGAGTACCATGTCAAATGGTTAGACAAAAACTCAGAATGTTGCATAAGCTTGAGTTCTGGTGGTAATTATCGTGAAAAAGTGATATGGTATCTTGTGAAGTTGAGTTACGGTAGAAAGATCGTTAGGAAATCCATGTTAGATTGTTATCTTTGAAATTTTTCAGTTGAAGTTTAATTGCTCTTCAGCGAGTTTGGACGTCGAGAGAAAGGTCCTGAAAACTTGAGTCTTCAGCCGTGAAAAGGATGGCAGCACTCCAACCAAACCTAAAACAAAAAGCAATAGGTGTACAACTAAAGGACACAGTTAAAGAGAAAAATGCGGGAATGAATTAGAAAAAGTGTCAAAGCATAATAATGCGTGATGGTTACAATGGCAAGATGCTATAATGATTTAAAAGGCAAAAATGGAAGTGTCAAATTGAAAAACAAATTTAATAATTTGAAAGTAATATATAAACTGGTAACCACACGTTTATTAATATAGATAATACTACAAACTAGACTGAGTAAAAAACATAATGCTTAAACCAGCTTCAATAATAATAATAAAAGAGGGAAGACCGTGCCTCACCATCTGTAAACATAGTAAGTTCGGGGCATACTGGTTTAAAACTGATTTGTACGACCTTAAGCGCGGTAACTTTCACGGCTTACCAGTGCTGTCGTATTGGCCATAACTGTTATTTCTTAATCCATGGTTGTATTACAAGGATTTCAAACAGCAATCGTAAATTATACAGATTGAACACCTTCGGCGTGCGAGCCACAATAAAAAGCGCGGGGGTGGGATGATCTCAAGCCAGATTATAAATTATTCTCATGGTTTCCTTTTGCAACACGGGGGGCTTTTGAAGGTTTGTTTCAGTAGTATTTCCCCACATGACGTTACGTAACACAATTTGGACATGAATAGGGTTTTAAACATGAAAAGTTTTACGCAACTCGAAAGAATACGAATGTGGCGCAAGAGCACACTCAGGAAACCTCTGAACCTACGAAATCTACGGATTTGTCCAGGAAAGTTTTCTCTAAACCGGGCACCGAGGATTTGGAAAGTTGACACAAATTCAATTTGATGAGAAGCGTAGCTAATGATGAGATTACAACTGCAAATGGTTTCCTTAGGAAAGAAAAACTTCCATTTTTTAGAGTAATTCGTCAATATTGCAAAAAGCATATCGTGGTGTATGCAATAAAATGCCTTCTTATAATCTAAAAAATACCAAGTACTTACGCTTGGGCCTAAAATTACTTAAACTGTTTTTGAGCCAACAATGTCATTTCTACTGAAATGTGTTTCTTGAAATCAAGTTAGGCACTTGAGTTTATTTTATGTTTTTTAGGAAAACTTGACAACCCCTTTAAGGTAATCTCTCAAAACCTTGAGGAAACGTGGCTGCAGGGATATTGGTCCGTAGTTTTCAATGTAACTTTTATCACGTTTTTTTTTTAAAAAACGGGAGAGCTTTCGCAATTTGCGTTAAGCCGTAAAAGTGGCCGAAGTCAATGGAAGGGTAAAGACATGGTCTAGAAGTGGGGCAATCATATCAGTGTCAAATTGAATAGGTCCCACTTCGAAAGTGTTCATACCACAAGATGTATGTTTTAGGGCACGGAAGAGAGAATTTACTCCTTCGGTGTTTACAAGTTCAAAAGAAAAAGTAAAGGAACTGTTATTAGAGGTGTAACGAAAGGTAACCACAACACAATGCCTTCTTGGGCTTGTTCCTATAGAATAGACAATCTTTTGATATTACCTTTTTCAAACAAAATTAAGCGCTCTAAACGCGTCATTGAAAGCAAACTGATGAGTTGAAATCGTGGGCTCCAAGCTTTGTCTACCAGCGGCAACTGCCACTTTGACATGCTTTGAGTCACGTCATAAGGGCAGAGTCGCGGCTGCATTGTCTGCTATAAGTTTCCGCGTCGCCGCTTGCATAGGACGGAGCGATGATGACGGAGTGGTGAGGATGGAGCGATTCCGCAAACCTTGCAGCTGTCATCGGAAAAAGCAATCACTAAGTCGTGGAATGACGAGTTTATTGATGAGTATTTGAGTGAGAATTAAACTTCGAGATATTTGCGACATTTCGACTTCGATTCAAGTGCATCGGGATCGAGCTACAACGACCACGACCAACGTGACAGTTATGCAGACACTGATGCCCGGACCGATCTCGGCCTCGCGGGAGATGCCGGGCTACTTCCTCCGCTATGGTGAGTTTTAGGGCTGTCGAAATATATCACAGCGCGATCATAATTTTTGTCGCTCGCCGTTTGCAAAAGTAGCAGCAATACCTCGTGTTTTCTTAACATTTGGAGAGGGCTTCACCAAATCCACTGAAAGCTGGGCAGGTTCAAGGCTTATGCGCTCCCAAAACATAAGTGCAGAAAGCGAATTTGTATCCATCTGTAAAAACTACACGTATCCCCAACTATTCTATCAAGCTTTAAAAAATATATCATAAATAAGGTCCTCTTTCAAAGGCAGGGCCACAGGCTCTCCACCTCGTGCCTTTGGGTGCTATCGTTTCCATAGCATATTTCCTTCAGGTGTCCTAGGCTGACTCCTATGGCTTTTTTCTTTCAAGGACAATGCAGCGATGTACGGCGTGCAAGAAAAACCTGTTTAGCAACAGCGACTACAACTGATCACGGCAATGTGGCAATTGCTCCAAGCCTGAAATGTTCACATTAACTGGAAGCCATGAAATCATGACAATACTGTGCACTTTGGTGCAATATGGATGAGAGGCATGAATAGCCTCAACATATTATGTCTGTGCCTTCTGCGAGACTCGCTTCAAGCTCTTCAGGGCCCTTGAGCAAGGGACAATTGCAGTGACCTGGTCATGTGCAGCTGTGCCCAAAGTAATAATGTAGGCATAGTGCATAATGGTTTCATCACAAATAAAATGCAGAAGTAATGCCCTGACGAAACACTACAAATAATGCAGGTTCTCATAACCCTGTTACCTCTGTACTTACACTTCAATTGCCTGTGAGCACAGCTGACTAAAGAGGTGGTGTAAGTTAAGGCGTACACTACATAACGCATTATGTAAACAGGTGATGATCAGTTCCAAAATACTGTACCATTTTCTTCAGCCAGAATTCCAGGTGTGCTTGAATCAAACAATATCTATAACACTATACTCCATTTCATACATGAGGAGGAACGCTGTCAAAGGAAGGGCTCTTGTTTGTGCTGCCTACATCCGCAATGATCAAGTAGTTCGTTCCATTCGGTGAGCGAAAATAATAAATATTTCGCCTGTTGGCCTATTACATGATACATTTGTCACCAGCTTAATTAAATGGACTGTTATTGCTGACAGCACGATGTCGCGTTCTTTACCATAAAATAACCGCAGATTATTAAACCTAACTTTATTTTCTCGTGCGCGCTACTTCCGTGCCTTTAACAGCGGTACACGTGACGTATGAAACAGAATTTAGTCACGAAAGGCAAGCATGCTCTCGAAAGGCAGCTTAAGAACTGTACAGTGAGGCAACAAGGTCATGAATTCTGCGAAAAAACCATTGCAACTACAATGATACCTACAAGTACTCGGTTTGTCTAATGGTACTCATTACTGTGGAGACAATGAAACACTCTATATAGATCACCACAAATGGCACTCTCATTGTATGAAGTTGCTTACCTCTCTTTGGCCATTTCCTCCGCAGAAGACTTGGGTGCTCACATGAGGAAAAAGTGCCTAGTGGTCTTTGTGGATACTTGAAATGTCCTTAAGTATCGACAACTACTTGGCCGCTGTCAATTCGCCATTATCATTGCTAATTGTGCACATTAGTACAGATCGGCATCAATCAATTTAACACAAGTTTCAATCACATTGCAGTCCTTCCGTTTAGCCGCTGCCAGAAGCTTCTTTTCTATGCCTGGAAAGTTACAAAAATATAAAATTTGATTAATCTCTTCTTTTTATGGAAGCAAACAAGGTGAACAAAAATTGTGGGCTTCTTTTTCTTGTTTAAAAGACTGTAATTATTGCACCACCAATACTCGCCAATCTCATTAATATAATTTTAACCTCGATTTCGTTCAACACAGGCATGAGCCAGGCAGGTACACGCCTTGGTTTCAGTCAATGTAATTTGCGAGACTATCACATCTTCTCCTCTCTTGAGGTCCTCCTTCAACGCACCTCACTGACTCTTTTTGTTGCGGTTTTCCATTCCTGTTTATGTGTATAAAGCATTGCTTAGTCCTTGTGTGCTTTTTAAGCAAGGCAACAAGTTTATTCGTTGAGCCAAATACTTTCTGGCATTGGGGGCATCTGCTGTTATTCAGGCATCCAATACTGCATATTGCCAAAGGGAACGGGTCAGGAATAACGATGCAAATTAAGGCCCTTGTTTCAATCAATCGCAACATTCATGGCAAATGAACTCTACGAGCACCACTTATGATCTTAAGTAGCATTCCCGCAGTTCTATTTCATATAATTTGCAGCTTGAACTGTCTATAACCACAGCACTAATACTTTGCAGTTTACTATCAACATAAATGAAAGGAAACTCTTTTCAGTAGGTGATTGCTTTAATTATTATGGCATATATGTGATAAAAAGACACCAAGGACAACTCTAGTCAGTGAATGCTCAATATAAAAATTAATTACCTAACTCGTTCTTGCTATATCGATTTTTGTCCAGGAACAAAAGACGCAGTTAGTGCCTAGAAATTTGAATTTAATAGGATCTCCACTAGTCCATCCAAACTGACGCCGTCCTTTCCGAAAAAGAGGAGAGGTTGCGATCTATTGAAGTCTTTGGTGGTGCAGCCTACCCTGTTTCATTTGTATCCCAAAAATCTGCGTCAAACCACGTATTTTACTTCCGAAATCTGCCGGTGGTGGCGACATATATATTTTTCTTTTTTTTTCATTTCTAGCTTGCAATCATTAATTTTCGGCCACGGTGGTCACTTTGTGATTAAAAGGCGGTACTCTATTGATACGCACTAACAGATATTTGTCCTCAGCGTCCTTAAAGCTGCCAATAACATGGCTGCTCCTAAAAATGTGCATGCTGCTCCATCTTTTCCTTCTGTCGTGGCAAATAACATCCAAACGGACATAATGTCATATCCATTCAACTTCTCGCGGAGCGCGCTTGGATTTTTTTGCAGCATGGCATAATTTATTTGCTGTTTTTCTCTCAGCCTCTGAAGCTGCTATCAATGTCGACAGCTTTTCTCATTTTGTTCAGAAGTTACCAATCGGTTAACACAAAGGAATTAACAGGTCACCAATTTATTGCACTACATCTGCACGCAGAAACAAAAGTAAAAATAAATTACTACCTTTTGCGATGTGCCAGACGTCAAACCTGGGATCAATGCCACCATTTTCCATGGTTATGTATTTACGTGTCTGGCAATGCCTGTCTGTGGCACGGGTCATCACAGTGATCCCGTGTGTCTTGAGGTGTTGTAAGCCCCTTTTCAACCCTTCGAGTTCCATGTGCGAGCTGTCGCCAACCTTATTTGACTTAATTATAGGAAAGGGTAAACTGTAGCAAATTTACTTTGCTGCTTAATGACATGTTTATGGCATCATTATTTCTAAATTCCATATGCAAAAAAGCCACTATGAAGGAAATAGGAAAATAAGAAAAAAATTGGCGGTGGTTTAGCTCTGGTTAAACTTGCAGTGACGCGATAGCTACAGCTGGCCGGGTGTAACTTGCTCAGGTTAATTGCAAAGTCAGTCTTTCGCCCCACCGTTTCTCTTGGGGTTCCTTCTTCCTCTTCGTCCCAGTTGACACGGCGCATGCGCACAGCTGTTTCAGCTCGGTTTCTTCGGCGCGCCGCGCCGCCGGCAGCAGCATCTGCTCCGCGTCACGTGACAGGCTGTGTAGCTGGTTACGTAACCAACGACGTGACGAACCATGTGACAAGCCACGGCGCCGGCCTTGTGACCTTGCGCCTACGTGACCAACCACGTGACCAACACGTAACAGCGTGGCGGCGCAGCCACAGGGCGGCGGTGCCTCCAACGCCACGGCGTCGCCACGCTGAAGGCTCGAAATGCTCACGCAGTGTAGCTATCATTGCAAAAAACTTAAAAATCATGGCATCTGCGGCTAGTCTCGAATGCTTGGTGGTAAACACACGCCAGCAGGCTACGACGTCACCAGCAGTTTAGCTTGTTAATCAATCTAGTTATCTGATTACGTAAGGGATGCAACGAAGCATGTCATCGCAGAGGAGTAAGTCTTACCTTGACAAGCTCAAGATGCACAATCTTGATTCGAAGAATGTCGAGTATGGTGTACGTGCCGTAGTTTGCGCAAAGCCCAGGAGAAGTCCGCTCGGCCATCCTCAACCAGCACTCAACCATGGCTGACTTCTCTCGAAGTGCTGCCGCAGTGTCCTGGTCTAAGAATTCCACACTGTCATTTTTAGCTCGGTGTGCAGAGATGCTATATGTTTCCTTTTAGCGCCAACAGTACTTGCATTTTTCAGCAGAGCGTCAAAGATCTGGTGAGTAAAGTTTAAGGTGGTGATCACAGCATGTTTGTATCACAAATCACGCTCTCTCCAGGAATGTGAACTAAACTACAGGGTTTGCAAAGCATCCACATAAACCCCTGCCATTACTAAAGCTACCACATGAAGCACATTGGCTTCAGCATCCTCGAGAAGATATAATTTGAGCACATCAAGCAAATATCAGAACTTAAACGGGCCGCTGTTGGTGAAACTCAGTGTAATACTGACCTCGCTCTGGGCGCTCAAAAACAAAGGCCGGGCACTCCTGATCCTGACCGTGTATTCTCTACTGAGGCCTCACGTGCACGAAAGTCTGCCCTGACTCAGTCGTTGAGTGAGCATTAGTTTTTGTACCCGACTTAGCGCTTGTATTCTACATTAGCAGCAGCAACTAAAAAAAAAGCAATATACCGATACCTTTTCATCAGCTGCGGCAGAAAAAAACTTTCTCTCGAGTAAGCGACCTGCTCTCCTATCGCCATCATCTACATTCCCCGCTTGACATATTGCGTGTGTCATTATCCAACCACGACTGTGATCCAACTAAACTCGTTTCACATCAGCATGGACAAACCCAAACCAACAAAATTACTTGATTCGTGATAAACGCGCCCTCGATCATCTAAAAATTTTCCAACTCTAGTCACAAGAGAATGCCCGTGCGCTAAACCCTTTTGCACACGGGACAAAAATTGTGGCGCTGTCTACCCGATTTTCCGTTTTGAAGGACGAGGAAATCTACCCAGAGCCAAGTACAATCTGTAGATCTCAGGAGCAAAAATGTTCTGCTCTTGCCCCATTCCTTTGACGTTTCTCGAAGGAGCCACGCCGCCTCACTTGAAGCATCGGCCGGTGAGCAAACACTGCTGGAGTTGCTGCTGCACGCAGTCGCCGCTCTTTCGGAATGCCAAACTAACCCATGAAGAACACCTTGGCGGGAAACAGCTGTGAAATGATGCCAACACAACTGTGATTCATTCGACGGGGCTAATCTTTGCGGCCCACATTCTGTTCTCACGCTTTCCTTTTAAACGGCTCTCTCGGGAACCTGAAGGACGACACAGCGCTGGCCGCACATTTCTCGTTGCGGCATCCGACAGCGACGCATGGGCTGGCGCGGGGCATTCTGCCCGTCGCAGTGCTCGAATTCTCCTTGTTTTTTCGCTGTCTACGCAAGCTAAAAAGCAATCATCAAAAGAAAGCTATGGCCGTAGCTTACACAAACGAAAACCTATACAGAAAAAGCATTGAATAACACGGAGAACAACTGCGCACTTTTCCTGTGTGACATCACGAGACCCGCGCTCGCCAGTGCTGCTGAAACAAAAACCGCAAACTTTCCTCTTAAAACAAAAAAATATTTGCAAATTATGTACCGCATGATGCGCTTAAATTTTGCACAGCTGTTTCGAAATGCATATGTAATAATACCCCATTAACACTATGGGCCTGAAAATTGGCTCGCATGGCCACATTAAAATATAAAAAATGAGAGGCATCACTAATGTACTCTCTATTAGGGATTGCAAGAAAATAATTAGTAAAAGCGTTTGCTAGTGCCGCACCTTTAGATCCAAAACCACTAATATTTATGCTCTCAGGAACTCTTTTTGGCCATCCGGGAAATACTATACTACAACCTTTGTCCGTAAAGTTTCGGGACTGAGTCCATTAAAAAAATGCGTTTACCATTGAAATCATTTCTGTGGCACCCCTTCGAAATAGTCTCCTTTGCAGACTATACACAGTTTCCAACGCTTCTTGAGGTCTTGGAAATAATTGGAAAACGCTTATTTTGGCAGGGTTGTCTGCTCCTTTCTCGTGGCATCTTGAATGTCCTACACGCTCCCCAACTAGCGCCCTTTTAGGGTTCTCTTCACACAAGGAAACAGGAAAAAAATCGCATGGGGAGAGATCAGGCGAGTATGGCGGATAGGGAAATAATGTAATGCGGTCCTTGGCGAGAATTGTTGACACGCTGAAAGCAGTGTGCGGCCTTGCGTTAACGCGTCACCTTTGCGCACTTATGCGTGCACTTCCCAGGTACCCGTAGAGCGTGTGATTAGATGTCTCAGTCTTTTAAAAGGAGGTGCCGTCGACTCAGTGCGGCAAGCTCTGCCAGGAACAATTAAGCTACCAAGTGACAAAGAGGGTGGTTGTTTGGCCCTCAACTTTCGCCGGTCGCAAGACAGGGAAGTGGTCAGAGCCATAGGTTCACAAACAAAACGAAGTTCATACAGCAAAGAGATAATGCAGAGGAATTTGCATTCCCTCCGACAAGAGCAAACAAAGGGATTTGTAAAATACAATGCAACTCGTGCAAGGCGACACTCGATAGACGCTGAAATACAAGATAAATATTGCAACTAAAGTGCTTTAATACAAGAGATAGGTAAACAAAACACAATTTGTTCAGCGGGCATTGCGACAGTCCGATGACGGGAGGGGGGGAGGGGGGGGGGGGGGTCCGGCGGGGCCGTCCCGCAGGCTGGCGCACGGTGCCTTGCTGGTCTGTGGTTGGGCGAGTGGTGTTGATCCGGAAATCTTTCGGGCGGTATTCTCCGAACCAGAAGCTTAAACGGCGGCACGGGCTGACTGACAGGTCTCAATGGCCTTCACATATAGGCGCGCGCCGCGTGGGGTTCGTTCCTTCGCGCCAAGGCGGACACCCACATACACGCAGTATTAACTGTACATTTCCTCTCTCATTCTCGCGCCGGGCCCGCGACCCCATTGCTCAGGCGTGGAGACTGTTCTCAAGAAAATTCGAGTTCTTTCTTCCGATTCCCCGCCTCCGGCGAGCGAGCGAAGTGGAGACAGAATTATTCGTCACGCTCAAGGCTACGCCTTCTTCGTCGGCAATAAGTAGCATTTACTCCAACCATCTCGAATTGTCGACGGCGCACGTGGACATGCTCCCTTCCGACCCGCGCCGGCGAGCGAAGTGCAGAGGGCAGAAACACACATAAGGTTAGACGCTCTCCGGGGTATTTTTCTCCAATGTTCCAGAATTCTTTAAGGCGTGCACTTGTAGAGATTGCTTCAGCGCCGCGTCGGTCTTCCGAACCGGCCTCCAATTTTGAGACGCTGGGCACTGAATGAACGCACAGCCAATCGCTTGCAGCATTGCATTAAACAGGCAGCATTCTTAGGTTTGAAAACAATGAAACATCTCGCTTGACCTCGTCATGCGTTACTTTGATGAAAAACAACAGCCTTTGTGTCTGTGTAGTTTTTCTGTCCCTCTTTGCTTCGTAACCAAAGCAGGGCGCAAGGGAAATCCAGCATGAAAAAGCAACTAGGCACATTCGCTGCTTTACAGCAGTATCTGCGAACTTATTTACGGTGCTCAGTGAAGCGTGCCGTCTCAAAATATCTGTACTCCGATCGCACATAGACCTTAAGGAAGACTGAACGCAATTCAACTTCATTCACAGTTCGTACGTTCCAGAAACCTGAAGTTCGAGACCTATATGTCATCTGCACTTTATTTCAACCACGGTTTACTGGGATTTTTGCTTTGTTTTTGGACAGCATTTTTTAAGAAAACGGCGATTAGTAAGGTTTTTACTGCATTCTCTGAAGGACGTCCTTCGCGAGGTGCGCGTAACGCCGACGATGATCTGTGTTTGGTGGTAATATATTATTAAGGTTGCTACCAGAGCCGAAAGAAGTATTCTAATTGGCTCTACTGTAGAACGTTCAGCTTTTGAGGCGACCTTAGTGCGCCAGCCGAAATGACAGCGGACAATGGGCCGCTCGCTAGCGGACCATACCCTCTATTTTGCCCTTAAAGGACGCTGCTCATCTATGATACAATAACAGACTACTCTTTGTTAACATCAAGGTACAAACACGATGAAAAAATGCGAACAGTGGAGGGCGAACGCGCCGCGCTTCTCGCATTACTTGTTATCGCTTCCGTGCACTCAAATGCCGTGCACCGCAAATTAGTAGCGCGTGATACGACGGCAGAAACAAAAATGCATACACTAAGGCCAGATTTAACCCTCCAAGTGGCTAACACCAGCCGATACAACTGACGTCTAAGGTATGTATGATGCATTCGCACTGGCGCTGATTGGGCATACGGAGTATTCTCCGACACACTCAGAACAACATACTTGTTCAACCGACGGCTGTTTTGGTGCGCTGCAGTGGCGAGTACTCTCTAGACATTCAGTTCAACATACAAGGGCGCAAAAAAAAAACACGGGTTTCGCTGACTAAATATCGTTATTTATTTCTGTGTTTGATGTCGTAGCGCGACACTATATATTTTCTGACCCTGCGGCTTTCGTGCCTTCCACCGTTCTCTTCTTGCGTTCAGCTGAAACTCAAGATTCACTGAATCACTTAACGCGTCCATCTATGATTTTCCTGTAGTTTCGGCACCGCATATACTTCCTGCCATCGCGAATTGGCAGCTCGTCCCCGTCTTTCCGAAGGGGAACCCTATCGCGTGCAGGTTCGAACAAGAGAAAAAAAAATCAAAGAAAACAATACGAAGCCGTATTCATAATTAAAAGGAAAACGGCCAATAAGAAACAAACACGACAACAAGAAACAAACAGTCAACAAGCGTACAACACTACAGAATAAAAGGAAAGAGTTCACCAGGTACTCAGCGTCCCAGCTAGGTGAAGGGGGGGATGCCTTGCAGACAGAATGAACGCATGTCGATGTAGTGCGACGCGTCGCTGGCGATGCGTAGAAGGACGCGGCCGAAGGGAGCCATGTGGTAGTAGGAGCCGAGAGGAAGACAGGGAGACGCCGGTGGTCTCCCGTCACGAGCCCGAAGAACTAGGCAGCAGCAGGAAATACTTGGCCAGGTGCCGTCGACGGCGTCACGAAACGCCACAGGCTTAAAGCAGGCTATCCAAGAGTGCCTTTCGACAGCACGGACCTTCAGTTAATCGGCTGCCACCTCCACACTTGCAAGGAATGCAGAAGGCTGATCCAAGAGAGGTCAAGGCAGCACGGACCCAACGTCTGACGGCTGCCGGCTGCACGCTTGAATGACACGATCTGCGCTGCTCCGTTTCCTTTATACCTCGGCTTTCTGACACGTCAGCGCTGCGCTCCTCGTGCTCGCCACGCTGTTTGTCTCCGGCGCCTCGCACAAACACTTCGCACGCGCACACGCGCAGCGCTCCACTGTCCGACGCACCACGTTCGCAAATCTTCCGAGGACCTTTTGTGCACCTCACACCTGCACACTCTTTACTGGATAATTCCAGCCGACAGAAATCTCGACCTATAAAATCAGGTTTATGTAGCGGCCACTACCCGAGCGGGGTATGTGGTTGTAGGAAATAATGTTTCTTTAAAGTTTTACGTGTGCACCAAACATTCGGAGAAAAATTGAGCTCTGCATTAAGGTTACGACCTAATAACGTTTACGGGTGCCTTCAGCGGTCTGGGGGCCCTCCTTGCATATCAGTTCGCAGACGCAGACACTGTTCTATTACGGTTGTTTTCCTTTTTTCTTTAATTCTTTATGGAGCACAAGACACACACAATCCCCTTTAACAAAGTCGCACAAACGTTCCTAAGTGGGCGAGGAGTAGCGGGTCCGGCTCACGGCACAAGGTGCGGCTGCTCGAGCCCCGGCTCGACTACTGCTCTTCTCAGTGCAGTTGCTTTTAGCTTCTAAGAGACACTATGTAAATGTGCGGAACACATATTGGGCTTTAACTCAGGAAGACGACTTTAATGGTTGAGCAAAGAACAGTAAGGTAACAGCTATCATAACGTTGTGCGAAGTACACGTAAGCGGCAGCATATTAAACAGGATACCGGCAAGATCAACCAGGACACGAAAGATATGATAAAGAAAAGCCAGAGTATGAAAGGCTCTAACCCCATAGACAGAATAAAATTGGCAGACCTATCAAGTCTAATCAATAAGAGCAATCTGACTGAGATAAGAAAGTTTATTATGGAGAGAATCGAGCACGTTCTACAGAATGAAGGTAGCTTAACAGTGATGAAGATAAAACTAGGCATAGGGCGGAAATTAGTTGTATGCGTTAAGAGACAACGAGGGCACGGTCATTAGCAATATGGACAAGATATTTAATGCAGCCGAAGAGTTCAGCACAAATTTGTACAGTAACGAATGCAATCGCGACGTTGATGACAGAGCCAGTAACGCGCAGCAATGGGTCATGCTGCAATTCAAGAAAGAGGAAGTAAAATCCCTGGCACTCGCGGTAATACAGGACGTACTGCGTTCACCGCTATGGACGATGGTGGCGCTGGTGAACACTCTCAAGGTTTGTTTACAGCACACATAAATACCCCTGAAAGCAGAAGATTGGACAACCCTGCTGTTGCTTGGTTGGTAGAGCACCAGACGTGAAATTCGGAGCTCGTGGGTTCAGATCCCTCCAGGGGCATTTTGGTTATTTTGCTTCTGCTTTTATTATTCTCCCAATGATAAAAACTTCAAAACTTAACTAAGAAAGACATCCTCTATGCTCATTGGTTTTAGTGACGGTTGGCTTGCGTCATTTATGCCATAACAAAGCACTTCTTTTCATTTTCTCGTGGGCCACTCAGCGACGGATTTCGTGCATCGCGTATGCAGGGCCGCTCCAGAATGCCGATTCGAAGTCTCTAATTGTAAAGCGAGAAATTTTTGCCCTGCGAATCACTACGCACCTTTGAACCAACTTTGAGACAACGGTAGGATGTTAGGACGATGGCGGATTAAGCGTCCGTATACAAATTAGTTGCTTTGTGTATTTGTTATCGATTAATAATTTCTCCTTTCAGATTCTGCCAGCGATTGCAGCAACGGGAAGACCCCCTGATAAACGTTTTTTGTTTCTTCGTCTGCAGATTCGATCGCATTTCCAGCCTACCGCCGGCTGTCATCGCGATTCTTCCCTTCGCATCGGCTTCACTGCAGTCTTCGCATCGGCTTCACTGCAGCGGAGTCTCTACGGAGTCAATGCGGCACCTGCGCTGCTCCGCAAGAGGAGCGGGTTATAAAACGCTATCGCAACTCCAGCAACTAAGACTTGCAGCGGTTGTGGCAACGAGATCACGCATTTATCTACGTCTCTTCTATCTGCAATATAATCATTCGGTTGGACCTTTTGTGTGCAGTTGAAGTAGTTCTGCAGCTGCTACCAATTCTTCACTGAATCTATCGTTTTCTCAGTTATGCATTCAAGTTTACTTCTGTAAAAACTTTACCTGCTTGGAGGCTTGTGTAAACTATCCTTAGCATGTATACCTATAGTGACCTCGCAAAAAGAAAACGTGGAAGGAAAACTAAACAGAAGAATGTGAGCGATTGACCTTGTTCAAAACATTTCTGTGATGTTATTGCTCAAAGCAAGTGCCTGACGATAATGTACGGGGGAAATGAAGAAAAAAATTGTAATAATTCTCATCTACTGCGTAATTTGTAAACACGCTGGTGAAACAAGCTCGCAACGAACAAGTTAAGCTTACGAAAGGAAACGCAAGCTTTTGAAGGCCAGCAACATCATAGTTGCGGAAAAAGGTCGCTAAAATCGAATAATATGCAGAATGAATGACGCCGAGGTTAAGGGCGTTCCTCACACCAATAGTGAGACTGCTTCTCATTCTTGCACACCCGTGGCGAGAAAACTGGCTGCCCTGTTTAGTCCTCAGGCCTGGACGGTTTTCGTCGTGTTGTGGTTAAAACAGAAAACCAGTGCCCGCTCTATAGCGCAGAGGATGAACACCTTGTTTGTGGCCAAGGCACACATAGCAACAGCGTGTGGGCAACAAAAACAGGCCAGTTTTCCTGAATGACTTTCTCAGGCTAGAAAATACGTCTTTTTATGAAGCCGTGTCCTTGAAGAGATCAAAGAATGGGAGATTTAATGTGTGAGATAACAGCTAAATCAAAGCGAGTTTACCTTGTTGCCAATGGCTGTTTAGCTTGTTGCCAATGTGTCCCGCCTTTTCGTATTTACTTAAATTTATTCACTTTCAGAATGGGTTTAAGACAACGGCAAAGTTCGCTTTGTCGTCCTTTTTCATAGGCTATCAGAAAAAGATTTTTTCTTTCTGTGATCGAACACCATCGTTCTATGTTTAATTTCAGTCTGCAAAGTTCGCTCCAGCACTGCGATGATTTTAAAACTCGTTCGTCCCGACCTATTTTGTGCGCTATTACTTGTTTTCAAAGTTAAGAGGAACATTGAGGGAAAATTTAAGCCGGCCTGTATGGTTGTTTACTGCGTCCTATACACAAAGAGGCCGTCCTTTACGAAAATAGAGGCCTTACCGGCCTGAACAGGTAGTATTGCTAAATACACGTACCCGCACCATCAGCCTATTTTAAAATTCGGATGTTCACGTGGCTTTCTGAGTGGCCATACCGTAGGCTCCGCTACACCAACTTTCAGGTACAAACGCTAGCAACCCACCTTTTTCGGCAAGGCCGTCATGAATTTGAATCTACAGGCCCGAAGATGTTTAAATGTAATTTTAATGGCAATAAATGAGTGTTACGAAGCCGCACAAACACCACCATGCCTAGAAAGAGCGAGACAATATTTTTTTACGGATCCCAATGGTAAAATGGAGTTGTCTTGACTGCCCCTTGAAAAAGTACTTTCGACAGCCGCTTTTGTGCTTTCATTTCTTGAAACCGCAGAAACCTGGCTGAGCGAATATGATAAGAATCTCTGCCCATTTCTCTTTTCTTCTGATATGTGCTCAAACCATAAGTTGAGTAGTTTTCATGGTTAAGCGCTCTGTATAGCTGCGATACGAAGTGGAAGCAGGAAACGACCTTGTCCTTGACATACCACGCATGGTTCAAACTAAACAAAACGTTTATTGATATTGACAGAAAAAATATCCAATTACTCAGTGCGTGTACAGTTTATTCTCTTCCTGTGCAATTAATTAGCTTGCCGCCCTCCACAACATTATGAACTACATAGCAAACACAAACAAAAAAACGTCATTTTCATAATAGATGTTCACGTTAGCTTAGCTGACAGCTCATGTGCTAGAGCATCTGCGGTGGAACTGTGGTTATAGTGCTCGGCTGCTGACTTCATAGCCGTGCGTTAGATCACGGCCACGGCGGTGGTATTTCGACAGATGCGAAATGCTAGAAACCCGTGTGTTATTCATTATCAGTGCGCGTTAAAGAACCCAAGGCTGTGGACGTTATCCGGAGCCCTTTTGTTTTGACTCGCTTCCCCCCTCTCTTCCTGCGTGTTACCACTAAGGTAATGCGGGGTCCTGCTGCAATGGGGCGTCTCCGAGTACGCTCTCCCATGCATGCGACCACCACCGCCGCAACGCGCGCAGACATCGAAGTAGCCGATTCCATTCTTCCACGCGCTTCCGCTGCGGCATGACTGTCACCATAAGTTTTCTCAACCTATGTGGTTTTAATTAGGGGGCACAAAGTGCAGCAGAAACAATGCTACAAGACCGTAAAGGCGGTCGTACGATCGTTTCGGAGCGGTTCCGCCTCGTCCGGTGAACGGATGGAAAGTTGGTCAACTGCAACTTTCAGGCGGGCAAGCCGGTCCGGCCGGCGACCGGACTCCAGCTATTGGCTGCTTTTTCCGTGACGTCAGTGACGTCTCGCTTCTGCCGGGTCAAGATGGCCATCCGTCGGCTGAACTGGGGAGCGAGGCTTGGGCAGTGGCAGTTTTGTCGCGAAGCATATTATATTGGCCACCAGTTGATGTTACGAGTGCTCAGAGCGACTGCGAACTTCGCCGCGTGCAGCAGATTCTAGCGACAGTTCCCCTACTTGAATTCTGTAATCATCTACGCTGATAGAGTTGACAGAGCGCCTTTTCAAACCGACGCAAGACCTACGCAATGGCGGTGTCACGAAGTGTTTATATGGAGCTGTTTGTGGTTGTTGCAAGCGTTCCTAATTCTTCGAGGATCATCACGGACAGCGGCGAGTAACAGCTGCTTACGGTGAATTTCTTGTGCGTGCATGAGCTGAATAGCACAGTGACAAGTGTCCGCATAGTGAACGTGACTGCGTTCGGAGCGAGTGCTTTTACGTCAAGGCCGCGAAATATGCACCTGCGAAAGCTCACGACGGACGCCGTGCTTTCCGGATGCTGAAATGATGTGGCGTTACGCAGCTAGTCGCATTCGTTGCGATCGTTGCAGTGATCGCGACCACACGATGCTATTTCTGCTACGCATCCATTACCATTTTGATCGCGATTCGTGCAGGCACTGTGCTCGAGTACTGCCGTGTGCGCGAAGTGACACGATCTTGGCTGCATGGCCGTCGGACTGTTTTCTGCGCCGAGAAAAGCAACGACACCATCCTTTTTTGTCTTGGTGCTCCATTCAGTACATGTTGTGATTATGGGTGCTCGGGTTACGGGTGGCCGGCGGCACTGTGTGACTTGTGTGAAAACATCGGTGTGCAGTGCAGATGTATCTTCGGCGGCGTCATTTCTTTTTTTTCCTGCCGGCTGATGGACATTTGTCTGCAATAAATATTTGAGTGATTAATGGGTGACTGAAGACTTCTTGTAGCTATTCTGGTTTAGCTTGTGACAACATGGTATTACGCGATTACGAACAAGAATCATTGCTGCATTTAAATCACGGCTAGTTCACACTGTAGAATCTCTAATATGTGTTAACTCATGGGTCTGATTTTCAGTGAGCAATGCACTCTATGTTACGCAAAAAAAAGTGGCTGCAGCGCCTATGGGGTCAAAACTGTCCACAGAACAAGTTGGGCGCATATATATATATATATATATATATATATATATATATATATATATATATATATATATATATATATATATATATATATATATATATATATATATATATATATATATATATATATATATATATATATAAAGAGAATCATTCTCATTGCTTTTTTTTTCTCTTTTTGCTTTGACAAATGCTTGGCAATATGAAGTTGAAGTGAAATCTTGGTTTCCATTGTAATCAGAAAAATGCGGTGATCTTGAAGCGCCTCATGAACCGTGACACTGTTTGTTGTGGATTTTCCTCACGGTCCCTTTCGATTGGGAGATCAGCGGTACGAAAGTGGATGAGTGCACAATGCTGTTGTTGCAGAGCAGCTCGAGAACTCTGTTTACTGGTGTTAAGCGGTTGTTCAGCAGCATTCCCTGGGACAGCTGCATCAGTTTGTTGAACAACACATTTTCGAAGCCTTGAGAAGAAGACGTCATGCATGCACATGCACCCTGTACCTTCATTTACCTGTGACTGCTTGCTACGGACATGATTACTTTCCTGCTGAGTGACGGCGATAGTGAGCACAACAAGCTATGTGTAGGCAGTGTAGAACGCTTCCCAGCTTTCCTTAATCCTCCTTACATTTTACACTAACAAAAATTTATTTGTTGACATATAGATGCATATTAGTACCTTCCTCAGTGATCGGCTAGGTTTCCTGGCCCAGTTATCCATTAACATTTGCGTAGTCACGACAATACTATTCCTGCACACATTCAAAGCTACAATAACTAGCCTTATTTCAGTCCTTTGAAATGGGCTAAGCATTGTTGCATAGTGGTTGGCTCTGCAATACCGACATTGCCCTGTTTCTGAGAGTCCTGTAGTATCAATGGAACCAGTGACCTGTCAAGGCAAAGACTGCATTTAATTTGAACGCATTCTCTTACTCCTTAGATTGCAATCAATGGCTGTTGCTGCTTGCATTACCAGATGCCCTGCTTTGCAGCAGCCCCTGGTTCTGTTCTTGCCCGCTGCGCATGCCTGAATCAGGAGTGTTGCATTTTTCTTTTCTTCTGCGGTGTACTCTGTATAAAAAGTGCTAACGTAGCATTGCGGGCTGCGTGCAGGCATATGTGAGGTTATAATATAAGCAAGCGGTTCTGTTGTTTTAATTTTAAGCAGGTTATTTCATTTTGTGCAATGAGCAATCCAAGCCAGGATGTGAGTCGCCGAGCAGTGACAGTGATTTTTACACTAGAAAGAGAAGTGCTTTGGCAACCAGAAAGTGTGTGAGCTGGTTAGAAGTCAGTGTGCCTGGCAGTCCACAAGTTAGCATAACTTTCTCTGCAGGAAGTGGGGCAAGCATTGTGATGGCAATTCCAGTGTGCAAGAAAAATATATGATTCAGGCAGTGCTGGATTTATCGGCTCAAATCCAATGTTTTAAGTCTTTCGCCTCGGCAAATTAATTAGACAATGCTTTATCTTGTATCCAATAGCTCTAAACTGGATCCAAGCCAGCCGTCGGCAGATTTCTCTTACCAAATCTTAAGCATCCTGCTTTTTCTTGCAATCTTGGACGTCCCCCAAGGCATTACCTTTGGTTCTCAGCTTTTTGCTACCGACATTATGACTTTCCTTTCAGTGTTTTGTTACATGCCTTCAATGATGGCTTTATTAAAGGGTCTGCCGTCTTGCAATAAATACCCATGTTTTAGTTCTCCAAAACAACATATTGCATGCTCTAGAATGGCCTGTTTGCTAATGTTACTAAGAATGTACTAATAATGTTTTTGTGAGCAAAACTACATTTTGCCTACTTATAAGGCCTTAGCGAGAAAGTTATATTCACTGTATACTGGTTGAAACACTCAGCCAATCACATGGCCCGCAATGTAGCATTGTCTCACCTCATAATGCTTATACGCCCAAATACAACCTAGGATATTTACACCATAACTTGTACTTAGCATCGCCGTCATCTAAGTTACTTGCGTTCAGATCCCCTGTGTGGCATCATCTTGGTTGTTCGAATGGCACATGGGGCAAACCGAATTTAACTAAATTCCTAGAATGAGCTCAGACCTAAGCCCTTGTTTTATGGTCTCAGACTATTGTTGAAGCTCCAGTTTCAAAGCACCAAAGGTGAATCTTCAAATTTCATGTGATGCAGAAACAGCAGGGTTTCATTAACTCTTTACCCTCACATAACCAACTAATCTGTTCTGACTCATGGTTCCTTCTACACTAGTCGCACTAGTACTGTTGTGCCTCAGTTAGCTCATGCCACTGCATTTCAAGATTGATTTTTGTTTTTCCACTAAAGCCTGGAATGGCCTTCCACCTCACAAGGCTTACTAAACTCTGGTCCTTTGAGCTGGTCATTGCATAAATCCACCCAGTAAATGATGTTATTCATCCACTGATTAAAGTTATTCCCTCAAGACAGAGAATATTTGTAATAAGGGAGTAAATACTCATTAACGTCCACCCAAGTGCAGCCATAAGGCCACAAAGAAGAGCTACAAAAATTTTCATTGTAGCCGTATGGCTGTGCTTGGATGCTAATGGTTGATTACTTATTATTTGTAAATTACAAACTCATCAAGTTTCTACCTGGCACATCATGTCAAAGCTGACAACTCAAGTATTGTCATTTAGTACCGTGTAGGTATAATATATGTTAAAATAAATTATTCTAATGAATGCTTAGTCGCTTGCTCAGCTCGGCAAACCAATGCTCTCTTATGCGTAAGAACTTTCCTCACAATCTATTTCAAGTAATATTGGGGCAGATTTACAACAACAGTATTGTCAGACGGTATACAGTTGCATTTACGCTAACTTGCACACTGTGTACAAGCTAGGACTAGCCACCTGAGCCTGTGCACTGAAAAGCTAAGAATGCATTATTGTGCCTATGTGTGTCAGATTTTTCTTGGTTTTTCTCTCTTATCGTCTCTTCAGCTAAGCAACACACCACCTTCATAACTTGGCTGATCATAACATGCCTCGATGAGATTGCTACGAATGCATGCTCATGCATGTGACTTTTATATATTCAATATAGTGTTAACGGGGCCGTTGGTTCATCTTGAGCACAAAAGCCATCAACTTCAAGTTGCAGCAAAGAGACATTAGTAAAGACGAAAGCCATTATTACTTTTCTGTTTTTTTTCGGTATTCTTTGTCCTAACTTCAAATTGGTCTTTTCCAGATTTCTGATGCCTATCCATGCCTCAATTAATTTCTTTCTTTGAAAACCAGGCTGCCAGTGAAATAGGTATCTTTTGCTGAAGATGTTGATATGTCAACAACTAAGAGCACACTCTAAAATTCAAAACATGTTGAGTGATATAAACATCAGTTAAGAGTAAGCAATGCTCACTTTTGCCAGCTAGATTGGGAACTGGTCACCTTTACATTCAATCAGTCTACATTTTAATAATGAGCGAAATTAATTCTTAAACGTTGCTTTAAAGTTGTGTCAGAGAACATACGCATATGTGCCTGTCACATACTTAAATTTCTCAATTTTTATTCTGGAAATACAGTTTTGCAAATTCTGCTTGAGATGTTGGTCGTTGCTATAGATAATCAGATTACAGGGTCCTTGTATCCTTTTTTCCTGACTCTACAAAATATTCTTTCCCAGTCTAAGCCAGGAGCCATTGCAAGTAAACCCTCCAAATTGGTTCTTGCATTTCTTCTACCTGTAATCCACTTTACTGGCTCCCACATCTCATTATGTTTATAGTAATAGAAAGACATGTCTAGACTTTTATGCAATACAAAAGCACCCATTATGTTTTGTGTTCACAGAGACATTTGAGAATACTTTGGAGTTGCACAGGAGGATGCCACCTTATTTTGTACATGGAAACAATGACATGGCCTTCAGCAGAACTTCCCATACTTGTTTTTAACGCTGTAGTGTGACTTGTGCAACGGCAATATGAGCTCATGAAGGAATGCTAAAGGACTACCTGATGGCTTGCTGTCACTGTAGAAAACAAAGCCTTGCACTATAGCCAAGTTATGCATGTCTAAGCCCCTTTGCAGCCACACAGTGCTATTTATATTTTGGCTTTAATAATGAACTGAAAAAGAACAAAAATAAGTCACTATTGTTGCATTGTCAATGTTCCGTAAAATGCAAAGCTGCTTTAATTACAACTGATTTTACCTGTTACAAATAGCTGGAGAAGTCATAATTTCTCATGTGCATTTGCATTTGTGTTTGACAGCAGTGTGCTAAATTGCATTAAAAAATGCATGCACAATTCACACACACACACACACACACACACACGCACGCACGCACACACGCACACGCACACACACACACACACACACACACACACACACACACACACACACACACACACACACACACACACACACACACACACACACACACACACACACACACACACACACACACAGAACTCATATATTGAATAGATAAGCATGTCTTTTGGACTAAGAGTCAGCTGACTGTAGGTAGCTGGCGTAGGGAGGTTGTTTACATATTAAAGTGACAACAAATGTGCAAATGTTTACGAGAGGCTACAAGTGCAAGTATTCTTTTCTCTGTCAGCAGTGCAAAAACACTGCAGTGTGCAATTTTGAATAACTGACTAAAAATTTTAAGTATGTATTCTTGACTTTTTGAAAAATGTGATTATCCGGTAATAATTACGGACGGTTGATAGCAGCCTGTACTATGGCGTGACCCAATCGAGAATTCGCAATAAGAATCACGTCGTTCTTAAATCGTGAGGGTAGCCTAACTTTCAGAGGGAGCAGCCTTCTGTTATTTTGGCAAATCGTTTACCGTTGTGAAAACATAGCGATCGAACGAGGGGGTTCGCGATGGCGATGTGACACGTTTTTCGGTCTCTTGGATATAAATGGTCCACATGTCGTTTCCCACAGCACCGCTTCAGATGATCGGGCTCTCCTGCGATGTTGTAAAGTTTTGTCACAAATTGGTTCGCAGCCGTTAGAGTCAGCCGTATCGAGATCCATGCCACATCACAGCCGACCACGATTGTACCTTCGACGAAAATTCCGCACCAAAAAAAAAACGTTGACGCAACGGATGTCTCGAGTACACCGCAATTAATACGGGCAATTTCTACTGCAAGATATGCGCGTGTTTTGCTACAAGCATGCATGCCTGTTCCGCCACACGTGATTAGACGACAGGCGCTGCCTGGCGCGCCAATCGCAATGCTGGGACCATCCGCCTCGCTCGCAAGCGCCAAAGTGATCGTTCAACACCTTTCCGCCTCACGTCCGCCTGGCGGCCGAAAACGCGCGGCCCGCTCGCGAAGCGGGCCTGGCGGAATTAAGCAGCTCCGAAACGATCGTACGACGGCCCTAACACACCACCGCCAGTGAGGAATTGCTCAACGCCAGCCGCCACAGACGCAGACGAGTTGCTGTCATTCATCGGCGTTTGCTCTTTTGTCGGCGGCGCGGATGCCGCCTTTGCAGGTGTTCGCCTAATTAGGGCGGCCTTTGTACCACGGCACGGGACCACTCTGGCAGGCTTCCTGTATGGCCATCTGCTCCTGATTAACTAAAAGCCAGCTACGTTTGGTTAACTGCGCGCCCACTTGTAGGTGAGGAGATGACCTGAGGAAAGGACACTTCCGGAAGACTTGTCCCTCTTATTCAGCCCCGAAAGAAGATGGAGAAAGGAGCTTCGTCACTTAATGCCAGGTTTCGGCAAGCTGGAAAAGCCAGCCAATGAGCGCCGCTGGCTCCACCCAAAAGGTGGAACCCAAGACGAAGTGTATGGTATTGGACAAATATAAGGCGTGAAGACGGCGGGAGAGGCGACACGTTCATCGAGAAGTCATTCCCTGAGACATCTTCTAAGCTTTGAATTGGTTAGTATGTGTACATAACCTATATTTTGAATATCTGAATACAGTTTTCCCTTCTACTAGCCTCTGTCTCCGACCCACGTTCCTTTTTCAATCTGCACAGTGGCGGTGTTCTTGTACCAGATGCCTGGTGAAACAAGCTACTAGCACGGTGAGTCGTGGCAACTGGTGGCCAGCGGGGGAATGGAAGTCGAGTCGTAACACCCTACGGTACGGCGTCCCTCATAGCCAGAGTCAGTTTGGAAAGTTAAACCCCATAAACCAAAGAAAACCAGTTCATACGTTCTAGTACTGCTCCTTATTAGAATCGCTTTCATAGCTTCGCCTTTGGATGCTTTATTACGTCACCTACCTGCTTAAATGATTTGTCCAAGGCACGTTAATTAATCACGTGAGTTGCAGTTTAGTGTCTCGATTACATGCATATATATTAATGAACAAAGACTGAAAAAAAATTGTTTTATTCATGTCCTATGAATGACCGCCGGTTGTTATTCATTCAATGCTATTATACAATCAGCCTAAACATGCAGATACCTGTTGCACATACGAGCTGCGTCGGAATGAATTCTCAAATTCATTAAACAATTCACACAATGCAGCCGCCGCGGTGTCTCAGTGGTTATGGTGCTTGGCTGCTGACCCGAAAGACGCGGGGTCGATCCCGGCCGCGGAGGCCGCATTCAGGTGGAGGCGAAATTCGAGAGGCCCCTGTACTGTGCGATGTCAGTGCCCGTTGGTCGATATTATCCGGATCCGTTGGTCCACTTAACCGGACCGCTCCACTACAGCGTCGCTCACAAAGCCATAGCCTAAGATACTTTGGGATGTTAAACCCCATTAACCAATCCGAAACACGCGCTGCAAACCTTAAGCATCAGATTTGGTACGGAATATGATCTCTTTTGGCTGTAGATTGCGGAAGGAACCCAAAAATATTCCTGATTTAATGTTTTACCTACATATACAGTCATACATTAATTATTGTGTTATATGCAGGGGCCCTAATTATGTTAGCCTCTAGCTCTGTTCATAATACGCACAAAACTAGGCTGTCAAGGTTTTTATTTAGGTTGGTACTTTCATAACGCCGAAGGATATTTAAAACATAGCAGTCTGTTAGCACAAAAACTTATAAATCATGTTTTGCTGCTTTTTTTAAAAGCATATCAGCAACCTTCGCAGAAGCTGCCTGATTACTCATTTTTTTAGCAAATAGTAATTTCACCAACAAAAGGTATGTTTTACAAATTTACACAGTTATTATTGTAAACAGTGTGTTCATTGTTCATCTACCTTCTTCCTAATTGAACTTCCACTAAATATTTTATCACCAATGTCTCATGAACCTAAAAGCAAACAAGAAATTATTTACTGCACTTGAAGCATCTCTTAGTACAGTTTTTACGCGGTTATATCCACTTTACTTTTGCGTCAATTGATTTTCGAAATGGCAACCATCACTTTCATTTTAGTTCTTTCTACGCGGTGCTTCCCAACGAAGTGTCGAAAAGTGTTCTGTTTTTCTAAAATTTGTCTGGCTTGTAACAATGCCGGTGCTTATAATCGTTATGTACTGTACTGCCGTCCCCGTCTCTACTGGCCACGTTATTCCTGATTGGCCTTCAACCTTAAGATTCTCATTGTTCTGCCACCCGGATCTCTGGTTCTCGAAGTTCAGGCTCTCCGGGCTCCGGCTTAGGAGTTTCCGGCTTCCAGTAGTCTGGCTTTTGGGATTCCGGTCCTCAGAGTTCCAAGCCCTGCGATTCCGGCCTCATATTTACATTAAAGCAGACCAAAAAGATGTTTTTGACGCTTACAACACCCGAAAAAGTTTTTCCTGTAAATCTTTGCTCGGCCGAACCCTAACCATGAAAAGCCTCAACATCGTGATAAGACCGGCAGACAAAGGAGGCACCGTCGTTATGATGAATGAAAGCGATTACATCGCTGAAGGCGATGGTAGCTTGCCTTTAACACATTTTACCGTCGCTTAGATAAGCGATCCAAACACTCACATTGAAATAGTTTTGCAATTGATCCTTGCGTATATAAAAATGGTTAATACGATTACCAGAAAAAATCTCTCCATTCTCTCATTCCACTCACCTCTGTGCCAAGGTAGATAATAATTATTGCCTAAGTTTCACAAACCTAAAACTCATGGCGTGCTAGCATCCCCAGAATAGGAACAGCGGCCGATAAGCAGTCAAGCTTCACTGACAACCTCATCAACAAATTTCGCTCCTGATTTCAGTCCTTCATAAAGGATACTACACACTTGGTGACTTACATGACTGACATTTGTATTCAAAGAGGTGCCTTACTTGTTATCCTAGATGTTTAGTAAGTGTACACCAACCCTCCTTACTCTGACGGGATTTGTTCATTGTCCAATTTACGAAACACAAAAAATAGATGCGAATATTGACGACCCTACGCTGGTTGTTCGTTTCTAATCATTACCAAAACCACCAAATATGTACTGACGCGCTGAGCATGGCTTCCACACATGCCAATTTTTAGGTCGTTTTTTTTCTCAATTCGGGTTTTATGTCAGACGCCTTATATAAACCTTTTTCCAACCTCTATAAATGCTGACTTGCAACGACCATGTACCCCTCTAATGAAAACTGGTCCACAGTCCAAACGTCGGTAAACCACTGTTATGCATTTAAGCGCGTGTCAGGGTATTATTTCAGCATATAGCGTCTTGTTCATAGTGCCCTCTTCGCAGCTGTTAAACACACATGAACATTCACTTCAGCAGCATTGGTAACGTGGCGCGTGTGCGTGCTCGACCTGGTTCACCTCAGTCTGTTTTGCCCCTGCTCCATCGTCCCAGTTGCCTTCTATATGCCCCCGTCTTACATTTGGTCTGCGCGCTCAGTCGCAGCAAGTCAGCGAAAGCTTTACAAGCTACACCGAAAAAGTCCTCGACTTATGGAAATATATAAACCTCTACATGTAGGAAGCTGACAAGGTAAAACACATCTCGAACGTTATGTACGGCGACGCCTTTCCTATGCTATTTTCACGCCAATCGAGCACCGTTGCTGAAGCAGTCACTCTCTGCCAGAGCTTCGAGGAACTGCGCAAACAGTGGAACCTGACTCGTCAGCACCCCAGGCAAGTTGAGTCGCTTGCTGGGCTGACGCCTCCTCACTGCTGCCGCATATCAAAGGCTTTGTTCGCGAAGAAGTGGCGCGTCAGCTCTCTCTTCTACTGAGCCCTACAGAGCCAGCACCATATTTTTTCTCGGCTCTCCGACAAGCCATTCAAGAGCAGGTTGCCGACGCTCTTCTACGCGGGCATCCGCCACCATATCTCGGCGCTCCGCTGATGTACACCGAAGTCGTACCCCATCCGCCACCTGCTTACACCCATCACATCGACACTGGTGCCCACGCGCCGCGGCGGCAGCGCCGTTATCGTGTGTTTGCTACCGAGCACAACACTATGGAAGAGCAAGTCAACCCCATGCTTCAGAACGGCGTCATTCAGCCCTAAGGTATCATTTGGGCATCGCCTGCTCTCCTTGTGAAAAACAAACATGGCTCCATGCGCTTCTGTGTTGATTACTGCCGCCTCAATAAGATTACGCGCAATAACCTCTAAAACCTACAGCACAGCACAGAAGACGCTCTCGACCGTTTGCTCTGGCCGAACTGTCTTCATCCCTCTATTTACGTTTCGGGTGCGGGCAGCACCCCATGGAAAAGGCTGATCGCCCCCAAAACAGCTTTTGCGATGCCTGACGGCTTCTGGTAATTTACCGTGATAACATTCGTCCTTTGTAATGCCCCTGCGTCCTTTTAAGGATGTTTTGTAGCATTTTGCGTGGACTGAAGTGGAAAATGTGCCTGTGCTACCTCGACGACGTTGCCCTCTTTTCCCCGACTCTGACACCCATCCATCCCTCGTGAAGCATACCTTGACTTGCCCCTGTGACGCAGGCCTTCAGCTCGACTTTAAAAAATGTCGGCTTGCTGTACGTCAACTGATCATTTTACGCTAGGTTGTCTCCAAGGAAGGCGTTGGTGCTGACCTGGCCAAACTTCGTGCTGGGGCTGCCTTTCCGAAACAAACCAGCGTCAAAGACAAGCACAGCTTCCAAGGTCTGCCCTCTTGCATTTATCTGTATATTCGCAACTTTGCTTCCATTGGTGCGCCTTAAACACAACTGTTGTCCGGAACTTCTGATTTATCGCTGTGGTCCCCAGCATGCGAACAGGTCTACACCTTGCGCGTCCTCGTTACGGAGCCGCCCGTACTGCGCCATTTCGACTCGACCTCTCCTACCAAGGTTGCACGTGCACCTGTGGTAGTGGCCTAGGCGCTGTACTCGCCCAGCTCATTTCTGGCTTCGATGACTACGTCGTTGCCTATGCTAAGCACACATTCAAGAAGGCTGAATCTAATTACACTGTAACTGGAAGAATGTTTGGGCATCATTCAGGGCTCTTGTGAAATTACGCCCTTACCTCTGTGGCCGCTGTTTTGACGTTGTGACGAACCACCGTGCGCTTTTTGGCTTTCTTCATTGAAAGGCCCATCTGGCCGCCTTGCCAGGCGGGCTCTTCGTCCACAGCAATATGATATCCTGGTCCTCCATAGACCGCGCCGCAAGCATCAAAACGCTAATGCCCTTTCCCGCTGCCCCCTTCCAGCTGAGATCGTCAGCCTTTCTACCTCTGGCGCCTTACCGCCGTCACTGCCTACCAGTGACATGCCCTCAGCGCAACGTACAGACCCCTGGATAGCTTTCTCATGGAGTTTCTCTTAAACCAGAAGGCTGCTTCTCCATCACGTGCTCTCCGCTGCCATGCTTCCCACTTCACGTTTTGTGGTCACCTCCTCTCTCGCCGCAACTGCAGCTCAGTCGGCCCTAAGTAATGTCTTTTTATTCTACTTGGGCGCGCTAATTTGCATCTGTTAGTGCGAAAGCACTCTCCAAATGTACCAAGCACACGCAGCCATTTTTCTTCTCTTGTTCTTCTTGCCTTGTGACCTTCCGGCGTCATCACAATCTGCCCATCGGATTGTCGGCAGACCACCGTGGCTAGTTGCAGTTAAACTATGTATTGGTGGCGAGAGGTTGGCCGGGAAGGGCAACATGGGTCGCACAGTCCCTTACCAGTGGCTGTGATAGAAACAGCCACCCGCCAGTCCAGTGGTGCATCGCGTAACCGCTGTGCCACTTTCCTGGTAGTGGCAGGAGCAGTTGCCGCCATCTATGAATGCGAACTAAATAATAGCGAATTGTGTATTTTGGCACATAGTTGCCCATAACCCACTAAAGCTCGTAATGCTAAGCTTAAGACTCCCCTGCTTTCGCACGTGTTGGGCATAACTGCCTAAAACCCCTGCCATTTTTTCTACCACTCACCCACAGTGCGTTGACGCGGGAGTTTTGAAGACATACAGTCGAATACGGCTGCGCTACTACTGTAGCGTCATGTACACCTTCCTCCTGAAATACGTGCGCTCATGCGTCACCTGTCAATGTCGCAAGACATCTCATTGTTTTGCTGGAGAGTTGCAGCCGGTTACTGGCCTGCAACGCCCTTTCGACTGCGTCGGCATTGTTTCCTTGGGCCGCTTCAGTACACCGCGGCCTGCAACTGTTTGGCTGTCGGTGCGGTTGATCATCTGACCAGGCATGCCGAAACTGCAGGCCTTACGGCCGCCACATTGACAGACATCGCCTCCTTCCTTCTGCAGCGCTTCGACCCTCATCACGGTGCACCTCGTGAAGTGCTTTGCGACCAAGGCCGCGCCTTTTTTGTCCGATGCTGTAACAGCCCTGCTCAGGCAGCGCAACTTACTTCATCGTACCACCTCCGCCTGTCCGCAGGCCAACAGCCTCACAGAGCGCTTCAACCGCACCTTATCGGATATGCTCTCTATGTACATCGCTTCGAAACATTCGAATTTGGATGTGACGTATGCATACAATACCGCTACGAAGTGCACCCACCGGCTTCTCTTCTTTCTTTCTTCTCTACAGCCGTCATCTCTCTGTTACAATAGATGCCATTCTCCGTTATGAACCTCACGTCCCCGAATATACCCCCTTTTCTTAAGCAAAGCAACATACAGAAGACTGTCGCCAAATTGCCCGCCTTCTCGCGACTGACACCCAGTACCGCCAGAAATCCCGCCACGACAACGCTCGCACCACTCTACACTTTTCTTCTGGCGCCCTTGTATGGCACTGGATGCAGTCAAGTACACCTGCATTCTACTCAGAATTGCTTGCCAAATATTACGGCCCCTACCGTGGATATCTCCTGTTAACTACTTTATGCAACACCTCACGTCTCCCGATCTTAGCCGCCGCGGACGCGAGACTGTTGATGTCCAGCGCCTGAAGCCCTACTACGACGCTGCCATTTTACCCTCACCGTAATCGCTAGGACTGCTCCTCTTCTCCCCGCGGGAGTTTGTAAAGAAGACGCACATTTATGACAAGGACGAAGATGAATCTGCGCTTCAGCAGCATTGCTACCTCCACGTGTGTCATTGTTCGATTTGGCGGACGTCGCTAGGTCTTGACCTCCGTCGGTACTAATATGGCAAAGTTAACTATTTAACTATGACTTTTTGGCTCCTTAATTACTGGCAGGCTTGTGGACAGCCGTAGGCAATATCGATATTAGTTTTTGGAATTTCATAAACGCCGTTAACATCGGCGCTGTGGCCGAAAACATTACGGCTATTTCGGCGAGTTCCGTGCACTGGAAATATTGTTTTGCCTGCAAGCTTGTCGAAAGCGCATGTATTTTGTCATGATGTAGCCAAAATTAGTTGGTCCACAGCACCGAGGATAACCGCGTTTTGCAAACTGTAACATTAATGTGGACATTGTTTACCGTACGGTGCACGCCTCTATATAATTAATTAGTGTAACAATAATAGTTAGAAAGATAACTATTCAGAATTACTTAACCAACATGCCAGTTAGCGCATCTTAGCTGTATTCTGTTGTACTAAATTGCTGAGAATGCTGTGCCGAAAGAACCATTCTTCTAACTCAAAAGGCGTGCTTTTAAATATTGTTTTAGGTGTTAGAGGAAACGCCCTGTATCTTTATGTATGCGTGTAAACCACATCACTTATATCGAGTGTCCAGGATAACAGCCGGACAGTTGCTTGAAGAAATCACGACTAGGCACTTTTTAAGCTGCGTAGGTTATCATCTTTTTTTTTAAGTCTATTTTAAAATATGTCACCATATTCCTAGCCGAACAGGCTGTTTCTACTTGCGGACTTCATAAAGGTTTTGCGCGTCATGTCGGATGGCATTCCCTCCCATGCATCAAAGGCGCATGGGCAAAACAGTACTATGTGTGACGTTTAGATTACATTCGTCGCTGCCTGGTTGCGAATTCTAATGCCACTCATATAACATCGGCCATTTGTTGACCGCTGGTAGTTTTTATGCGTCAGCGACTACAGTGATTACGGGAAGTGAATGTGATGCCCCTGCGTTGCTGGAAAGCCGACCCGCCTCACAACACCCCCCCCCCCCCCCCTCTCCGCCCTTTTCCAGTCACGTTTTTTAAGCTTGTGGCGCAGGACATACCGCACGAATGGTCTAGTGGGGTCAAATGCAGCAGAGATGCTGTCGGAGGTGGAAGCTGTCCTATTTACGTAAACAGCCGAAGGGTAAGATCTGCGATGCGGCGGAATTAGCCTGCGCGGCACGTGCGACTTCCTGGCGTTCTTTAATTTCCAGTCTAGGTTTACGGGAAGAAAAGCAGCGGCATCAGAGACGTAGTTTTCGTCAAAGCGGGTGGCTTGGACTGTGTTTCTTTTTCGACATTAATTTCGGGAATCTTCAAGGGCTGAAGGAAGCATGGCGTAGTTTCCAGCGATTTTATTACAGGTATACATGTAGCCCATGTAATCCCAACTTCAGAGAACGTAGCTTCGTTCACCACCGACTAGCAGGAGAGAACATCAATTACGTAAGTGTAATTGCTCGCGTGGGCTGAGCGATGAAAACGCTGGCCGACGTTAGCTCTTAGAGGAATTCGATACGAGCATTGTAATGGCGTCTGTTATAAAACTCATCGCCTTCATTTCAGGGAGTAAGGCCGAGACGTGCATCACCCACCAGGAACACGCAATCGTTGGCGTAGTAATAAGCATTGATACCCGATTCCCTGTTAACAACAGGATGCGAGGAGATAGTGTGTCGCGCAATTTCACTTGAATCGCATGGCTCAGAACAAAGCGCCGAAAAGGTGTTTGCTTTCGCAATGTATCGGATTGCCGGTTGCATTGCGTGGGCCGAAAATAAATTTTATTGAAACAAGAAGCGCTGCTGAATGGTGGCTGTCAAGGGTAAAATGGAAATAGATTGTGCAGTATCAAATTGAGAATGAAACGCGCGGATGTATGAAATTACGCACTAGTCCTTCGGATAACTGCGTGATGCGTAACAAAAAGAGGGAGACACTGTTGCGCGTATTTTCATTGTTAGACGCAAAAAAACAAAGAAACGCCTGCTATTGCCCACAGACAAGACAGCGTGAGATAACTTAAAATTCCACTCATTCTCGAATATTCCCCAGCCATATGAATGTGCACCAGAACGACGTTCGCGTACTGCCAGGACTCCGTGGGTTACTATTTGTAGCAAAGAAACAGCGAGAAGGAAGATATTAAATTCATAGAATGGTAAGAAAAATCGGTGAAATAGAGGTCGTTTGAATGATGAAAATCATACTTTGGGATTTCGCAACGGAGTGAAGGGGAGATCATCATGAATAATGGATCGCGCATCCAGCAGCATGCTATGGGTGAGAGGCAGAGTGGACGAAGCTTTCACTTTCGGGTTAGTTTTTTCGGTATACTTTCGTTTTGTATTTTTTATAGTGTGAAAACTTAGGGTAAAACATTATTATTGTTGTCACTACACGACGTCATAGTAGAGTCTGCTGACTTTGGCGAGCTGCTTCTATATGGCCTTCAAGATATTTTTATGGAAAACCTGAATAAATGTCAATAAACTTCACCGCTACGTCACGCAGCACCCGTGTTTGCCAAGGGCCATAGCTCACGTTCCTCTTCACAAGCCGCGAATGTCAAGGGGTTGCTGCTCGATGCTACATTATACCAATGACGCAACTGTCTATACGAAGGGGCACACTCAAGCATCTCTGTCCATTTCAAATATTTATGGTATTTTCTCCAAATTCAGCACACTCTTCCGTTCGGTTGCCCACCAGACAACGCAAACCTTGCTTGAAACTAACGCGCTAGGCATGGTCATGAGCATAAGGTGCGATAATAATGCATTCATCCGCTTACCACGCTTCTCGATTTTAATAGATTAGGGGAACATTTAAAAACAATGTGAAGTGCATACCTAGAAAGAGCTCTGCCACTTGCCCCAGTGCACGAGCATGTTAAAACGGGGCCAGTAGTACAAGAATGTGAGGCGATTGCCACTCCTTTTCATTTGGCTTTCTTGTCCGCTTCTCACAGAGAGAAGTGCGTGTTTTATTGGGTTATCCGGATCGGGAGTGATGTGATAATGTAAAGCGGGCGAGCTTGAAAGCGAATGCCGATACGTGTCACCGACGTGCCCTGAGGAGGGCGCGGGAAGAGGCGCCCCGTAAACCGACAGGGTTCGTTGCTGGCGGGACAGATTGGCTGCTCTTCCTGAGAAGCGGGGGAGCGTTTATTACCTTTTCCCTTTCCCTTTTTCCCGGTGCAGCTGGGTGCCTCTGAGACGGCGCCTGCTGTGTCCGTCGCGTCCACTGCTTGGGGAATCGTCACAGTTTCCTTCTTCGTTTTGGAGCAAATCGGTAGCGGCTGAGAGTCCTTCTTTGATGCGCCAAACGCAACCGGATATCGGAGGATTTCAAGTGTTTAGTGCCTGTACTTGAATAGGAGCCGCTAAGAGCGTTGGTCTTTAATTATTATCGCTCGCATCGAATAGTTAAGGCTGCCGTGAGAAAACCAAAGGGGAACGTTTTTAACGATAGAGAAATGGTAATAGAAAAAGTACAAGCCTGCCAATAGAAGATATGTGGATATATATTGATTGTTACAGAGAAATCTTACAATATATAAAGAAATTGTGTTCATAAACTAATTGCCGTTGAAAGCTGCTTTTGTCCAGTATTTCTGGCCATGTCCCTTCATCTTCGTCCTCCGACATCCATCACACAAAAATTCTTTCTGCCAAAATTTCTTCTCTGATTAGAGCTTAAGTGCGGGAGCATCAATGGGCTTTTGGGGGAGAGAGAGAACCGTGAAATCCAGGCCGGAATTCTGAGTGTGATATCGACAGTCGAAAGCGAGTTTTCCATCCAGGGCAGGGGGGTGGGGGGGTGGGGGGGGGGGGGGCAAACACAGTTCAGTAAAAGAGAGCGCGTGGGGACCACAGCACGCATGATTTTGCCTGGAATACCCTGTGCCTTGTGCACTCTATAGCACTCGCCACTCCGCCGAAATCACCGGCCGCGCCCGTGTCTTGCAGTGTGAGCGGTATATTGAGATGCTTCACTTACTGAGTTGTTCGACATGACGTTAGGGGAGAATACAAGAGGAGCAGAGGATACCCGCTCTTTCCTGCCATTTGAGGTCATATTTTGTAATAAGAAACCATGCAGTTCTCAATTTCCACATATAAATTCACTCTTGCGCCTAACTTCTTAATCGCCGCATACGGGTGTGTGCCGATTTTCTCTGGCTGTTGTTCGTACCGAGATCGGTTAACAATCAGCTGTTCTAACGGGTTCCCAATATGTTTAAAAGAATAAGTTATGTTCATATGCTGAATAAAGATTTCTCAGCCTCTTAGTCGCCGTGGCACGTTTTGAGTTTGTGTGTAGAAGATGCATGAAGCTACTGAGCGACGCGTTTCTGTTCAGCGTTCCGAGTGCATTCATACGTTATTCCTCGAGCCGCACATTTGCGGACTCGCGATACACTGGCTGATATGCAGTGTCCCCATTATGGCGCTTATTCTCGAATCCATCCACGGCCGTTGACCGCTAACACGCGCATTCTTTCAGCCTCGGCTGCACGACGAGCTGTCTTTTGGCGGATTTTGCGCTGCCATTCGTAATGCTGTGGCCACCTCAAAACTGGGGCCAGGTACCTTCGTGGCATCTGAGCAGTCACTCAGGGGTTTCCCCGCCGCTCCCTTCCGAGGCGAGAACGCCGGAACAAAGAAATCTTTCAGTATTGGTGGCCCTGGGCTCGTGATCACGTTCAAACGGAACGTTAAATATTCTCTTCGAGAAGTGGAGGCACCATACCACCGTCATGATGGAAAGCCACACCCTGTCCGACTTGAACATGATGCGTTCCTGAAATGCTAAGTGCTGTTCAACTCCGCCAAATTAGAGAGTTTAATTGTTTCTCTACATATGCATCTCTTGAATTGACCCGGTTCTCTACCTCCTACGGCTTGCGATTTTTCATAAATGCTTATTTACCACCGTCGTTCGCTTCTTATCATCCTTGCGCACGATGAATCGGTCTAAGATACTAAAAAAAACCGAGTGCCTTTCATTGATTTGTTGTTTTATGTTGACTGCAGGAAAAATCACCGTGAAAGGTTTATTTTAAGATTTTTCCCACTCGTTTTCATTAACTGGGCGTGGCAACATTCATCCAGTTTTCTAATGCTTTTCCTTAGGGCGTCTTTTGTTTTACCCGTCTTACACATCCTAGCTTCTGCCTTCTAACTTAATGCCGAAGGAATTCAGTTGCTGTCTCTCTTTAGAAAAAAAGGCTAAGCCGCTCTTTTTTGGAGTTACCCTACCGCAATTGTGTTCTCGCCTCTATGCAAGGGTGCCCCGTAAAGAAGTACAAAGAAAGGGGAAACAAAAACGGTGGCTTATGAGCTGCGCTGTCATTATATACCTGCCTAATTTAAAATCGATCGCTCTCAACTTTTATGGTCGTTTTTATGGGAGTGATGCAAATTTATTCCATGCGGGAGGACAAATAGAAGGCCCATTGATGTGGAAAGGCAAATGCACGTTCCTAATTGAAATTAGTGAGCAAATTATAGAATGCCGCAAGATATTATTATGGAGCTACAGCACACTTCGTCTTTCACTAGAAGCTATCTGCGGCACTGAACATCCATCGCTTTGTGCCCATCTTGGCTTCGTTGCGGTCGCATCCTTTTATTGGCTGACGATGCTCCTTTGCCTTAAATTTTACACTGTTCCTTTATACACGCTTGTAATTACTTGAGCATCAGCACTCGCATTAGCATTACTGACACGCATGAAAAGACAGAGCATGAAACGCGGAAGTTTTATTTGAAAGCAAACAGCGTAACTCTCTATTCAACTGTTCGTAGCGATCCGTAGTAGCATTCCTCCGTGTGCTTTTGAGTCCCGTACTCCAGAGTTCAGAAACAGGTAAAATGAACCTACTAATACCACAATTTAGCCAGCCACCTCAATTAACCAAACTGCTATGCTGTAACTGACAGGCCGCCATTGGAATCTGAACTTGGCAAAGTTCAAGGCTGGAACCTTATCTAGTGAGGCTAGCCTAGCAGTGCTGTTCGAGGAACTAGTGGGCATTAAATGGGATGACATAGAGCTCAGTGAAGTTAGGATGTCAGGCGAGGTGTATACAGTGCTAAAGGATGGACACATACTGTGCTATCGCGGATTAGAGGATAGACGAAAACTGGGTGAGGGATCCCTCATTATTCAGGATATAGCTGACAACGTAGATGAGTTCTATAGTATTAACGACAGAGTGGCAGGTATCGTAAATAGGCTCAATAGGAGGTACACGCTGAAGGCGGTGCAGGCGTACGCGCCTACATTCAGCCATGATAACCAGACAGTTGAAATCTTCTATGAAGATGTGGAATCGGAAGTAAAATCCTAGTACACTGTACTGACGGGCGACTTCAATGCGAAGGTGGGCAAGAAGCAGGCTGGCGACCATGCTGTAGGCGACTATGGGACAGGTTCTACGAACAGCAGGAGAGAGTTGTTATTAGAGCTCGGAGATGTGAATAATTTACGGATCATGAATACCTTCTTCTGCAAAACGTCAGAACAGAAAGTGGTTCTGGAAGAGCCCCAATGGTGAGGCTAAAAATGATATAGGCTTGATATAGACTACTATGCGCTCACTTTGACATTGTGCAAGACGTGGAGGTGGCTGGAAAGGTGCGCTGTAGCGACCACAGAATGGTAAGGTCTCGAATAACCCTAGATTTGAAGAGGGAACAGAAGAAACTAGTGAAGCGGCAGTCCATTAACAAGTTAGCGGTAGAGGAAAAATAGAGGAATTCAGGATATCGCCACAGAACAGATATTCAAGATTAAATAAGGAACACGATATTAATGTTCATACAATGAACGATATTCTGACAGGTATCATTGAGGAGTGCGAAGTAGAAGTAGGCGGTAGGACGATTCGACAGGATGCCGGCAAGCTACATCAGGAGATATCATCTGATTAAAAAACGCCAATCAAGTTGACGTCTACCCCGACAGACAGGATGGAACTAGCAGAGCTATTCAAGTTAATAAATAAGCGCAAAGTAACCGGCATAAACAAGTTCAATATGGAGAGAATCGAGCATGCCCTAAAGAACCGGAGAAAGAAACCGGTCAAGGGGAATCTATGAATACGTAAAAACTAGATATATGCGTTAATAGACAAGGAAGCGATGTCATTAGCAATATGACTAAAGTACTTAAAGTGGCCGAAGAGTTTTACACAAATCTGTACAAGAGCTAATGTAATCAGAACGGAAATGAAAGAGACAGCTCCGAGCCGCAGTCCGTCACCCCGCAAGTAACGAAAGGGGAAGTGAAGAAAGCCTCAGGAGCATTTCAAAGGGGAAAAGCAGCTCTTGAGGATTAGATAACAGCAGATCTGTTGAAGGACGGAGGGCATATTGCGCTGAAAAAACTAGCCATCTTGTATACGCAATGCGTTATGGCCTCGATCATACCAGAAGCTTGGAATGACGCAAATATTGTCTTAAATTATGAGAAAGAAGACGCCAAAGACTTCAAAAATCACAGACCGATCAGCTTAATATCTTTTGCCTACAATATATTTACTAAGATAATTGCTAATAGAGTCAGGGCAACATTAGAATTTACTCAACCAAATGATCAGACAGGCTTCGGTAAAAGATAATCCACAATAGATCATATTCACCCTGTCAATCAGGTGATGGAGAAATGCGCAGAATATAACCAGTCCCGATATAAAGCCTTCATTGCTTACGAGAAAGCATTCGACTCAGTGGAAACCTCAGCAGTCATACAGGCATTGAGGAATTAAGGGTGTAGAATTGCTTGGTTTGGTTTGGTTCGGTTCATGAGGGTTTAACGTCCCAAAGCGACTCAGGCTATGAGGGACGCCGTAGTGAAGGGCTCCGGAAGGGTGTAGAATTGCCTTATGTCAAACACGACAGGGCCATCTGGGCAATCAAGAATAAATAGATCAACATCCTAGCTCTTCCGGTGCCACCAAGTTCACCATATATTGGAACTGCACGGCTACGATACTCCTTCATAAAGTCAGCAATAAAATTCGAATAACGAGCGGCGTCAGGCAAGGAGACACGATCTCGCTAATGCTATTCAGCGCCTGTTTACAGGAGGTATTCCGAGGCCTGAATTGGGAACCGTTGGGGACAAGAGCTAATTGAGAATAAGCAAACAATTTGCGATTTGGTGATGGCATTGCCTTGCTGAGTGACTCAGGACATGAACTGTAAAGCATTATAAATGATTTAGACAGGCAGAGCAAAACGGTGGGTCTAAAACTAAACATCAAGAAAAGACAGTAATGTTCAACAATTTAGGAAGCAAACAGCAGCTTTCAATTGAGAGCGAGGTGCTGGAAGTGGCTAAGGAATACGCCTACTTAGGGCAGGTAGTGGCAGTTGATATGGATTGGGTAAGGGAAATATTTGGAAGAAGAAGAAGGTGGTGCAGCGCAAATGGCAGGTTCTCTGAGATCATGAATGGCAGTTTACCAATATCCGTCAAGAGAAAAGTGTACAACAGCTCTATCTTGCCGGTACTCACCTACGGTGCAGAAACGTGGTCCGGAGGCTAACGAAAAGAGTTCATCTTAAGTTAAGGACAACGCAGCGAGCCATGGAAAGGAATGTGATAGGTGTAACATTAAAAGACCGGAAGCGGGCAGACTGGGTAAGGGAACAAACTTGGGTTAATGACATCATAGTCGAAATCAAGGGGAAGAAATGGACTTGGGCAGGACATGTGATGCGAAGGCAAGATAACCGCTGGTACTTATGAGTAACGCAGTGGACTCCAAGATAAGGTAAGCGTAGCAGGGGGCGGCAGAAGGTTAGGCCGGCGGATGAGATTAGGAAGTTTGCAGGCATAGGGTGGGCACAGCTGGCAAAGGGCAGGGTTAATTGTAGAGACATGGAAGAGGCCTTTTTCGTGCAGTGGGTTTAGTCAGGCTGATGGTGATGATGATTTGAGCCACGTACGGGCGTAGAAGTTCATATGTTAGTCTGAAGGGGGCACTAGCGCGATGTACATCATGCTAGCGCCCCGCTAGTGATTTTTGATGCCCTTCAATGACTAGCAGTACTAAACAAAAACAATAAAAGAGCAGAATTAGTAGAACAGATGAAGCCAAATAGTACAATCAAGCACACTAACGCCAAGAGGATAAACGCCGTGGCAGCTTTCACAATCTTCTACCACAAGAGGTGCTTTCAAGGAAAACGACAATTGATTACGGTTTATGGTGATTAAGGTACCAAAGGTCCTCAGGGCTATGAGAGGCGCCTTAGTGGAGGGCACTGGATCTATTCTACCACGTGGGGTATTTACCTTCCGCTGACAGTGCACAGTAGTCAGAAATCTAGCATATCGCGTGTGTCGAAATCTGACCGCCGCTGCCGGGATCGAACCCTCGTCTTTCGGGTCAGCAGCCGTGCACCGTAAACACTGAGCCACCGCACCAGTTCAGGAAACTGACGATGGTGCCATGAACTGCGGCTGCGAATTCGGTGTTGTTTTGCAAGGCGAACAAGGCAGCTGCCGTTCGGGAAGGTGCTAGCGGTCGTCTGGTTGAAAGTAGCATAAAATTTTCGTTTTAATTTCCTTCTTCCACACCTTATGCAGCCTCTCCATACGAGTGTTTATTGTAATTAAACGGAATAAAATGCACATGTGTGATGAAGGCTATAAGTCTGTGAGAGAGGTCAAGGAGATCCGGAAAGACCTCCAAATCGGGCTGCTGGAGGCGTGGACGGAAATCGTGCAAAATAATCAAAGCTCACAGGGCATTGCGTGCAGTAAAGTAGTAAACTAGGCATTCAGGGTGCAGATAGACCTACGTCAGAAAAACAGTGCCGTGCGAATATAATTTTTATGGAATGCAAATAAACGACGAATTTTTGACCTTGAACAACTGAACGAACATCGATTAATCGACAGCAGCAGCCTTTAAATACGACATGTATGTATGTGCACGTTAGACCATCGAACATTCTTGAGCAATATGGGAGACGCCGCATGCAAATACAAAACGGCACAATTCTGACAATTGAGATTACAGCTCTGAACTCCACACCCATCTGTACCGGAAATAGTTATGTTTTCGTGATAGCCATCGCGGATAGCTCGGTGGCGTCAACGATAACCAGTGACTCAAAAGGTTGCAGTGATGAACTTCACCAAAGCGAGGGCCTCCTTCCTGACAAACGGAATCCTGTGGACCGCAACGGACGACCGGAAAATTAACATACTCTGGACACCTGCACACGCATCCCTGGCTGGAAATGAAGCAGCTGACGTACTTGCTCGAGTTTTTGCTTTCCGAGCCAGTGGGCCATTCCGAGGGCTTCACAGACAAGCATCGTCTTGTGTGTTATAGAGAGATCACACAACATAACAGGCTAATAGACCGAAGTGCCACACCACCACTGATAGATCATTGACAAAGAGTCAGGCCATCTCTTGTCGACGTCTCCAGACTCATACATTCATGAGCCAGGTTATGTGTAGTCTTTATTATTCGGTAGAATATTCAAATGAGTACAAGCTATGTAACGCCAAAACGGATCTCAACCATATTCTTTGGAAATGCCCTCTTGGCCCCCTGAAGGGCAAAAACTAACGTTGCTTCACCAATGGAAGGCTCTCCTACTCAGCTCCAATCCGCAGACTTAGCCAAAGGTAAAGGTCGTCCAACTGGCCGAAGACGCCGCCAGAAGCTACGACATTCTCGCCTTCATTTAGGCGAGGGGCCTACAGCCTCTTTGACTATTGGAATTAAAAGTTTTACAATTCAATTCCTGATATAAAATATTCTTATGTATTGAAGGAAAATTATGTGAGGGGAAAAAACGTCCTTATTTCTAATATAATATAAGCAAACTCTCTAATCTATACCAAAAGAACTGCTTGATAAGGGCAAGTAAGAGGCTTATTGTTTATGTACTGAAAACTTTTGTAGCGACAGAGAACGCTGCTTTCTCTGGTACTATCACAGCTGGTGTTCCTACTTGAGTTTTGTCTGCTAGATATAAATGAAGCACTTCAGAGTTCCCAAGTTTTAGTGGCAAAGAATGCGTTGTGTCGTATTTTGTGGCCGATAAGCAAAAGAGTGCTTTATGAGTATTAGCCGGAAGACCCCTATCCGCTGTCGACATTTGCGGCCGTAATTCGTAGCAAAATATGAATATTTCTTCAAGCATGTTAACAATGCTAACACAACAACGGGTTACAGTCATGTGATGTATGTTCAAACCGAGAGAGCAAAAGGCATGGAGTTGGTATATAACGCGTATGCCTTACCGGTACTCACATATAGGGCAAAAACATGGAGAGTACCGAAAATGGTTAAACTGAAACTGAGGGCAACGCAGTGAGCTTCAAAAAAGAAAATCATAGATGCAACTTTAAGAGACAAGAATAGAGCATAGAGGGTGAAGGGATCGAGAGGAAGCTCGTAACATTCTACTAAAAATAAAGACGAAATGAGGATGGGCACGACATTTAATTCAGAGGAAAAGATAACCGATGGTGAGTAATGTAAAAGAAGCAAATTCCTAGAAAAAGCAAACATTGCGTGAGGAAGGGGAATGCAAAATGTGTCAGTTGCAGGGATGAGATTAGGAACTTGAAGGGATGAGGAGGCCACAGCAGGAACAGGACATGGTCAGTTGCAGAGATATGGGAGAAAGGTGAGAGCCTACTCCTGAACCGGATTTAATTATGTTGGTTATCATGATAATAATGAAGAGAAGTTTGAAGGTAAAGGTGAAGTAATGTTTGCTAGGATGCCACAACTACGTACAGTTAGTGAAACCAATCAGGGGGCTGCCACCCTCAAAGGCTCAGCTTATCCCCAGCTCCAGGTTTGCACGTGAGTTGCTAAATATGCGTGGCACAAACAATCACGCATGCAAATAGTATTTTGCCTGGTAATATTGACATTCCCAGTCATTGGTTCTGTAAAACTCCGCCATTCCATGCAGTGTAACGTTGCGCATCAAGCGTCAACACAGCTGGCCTTTTGTTTACCTCGCGGGAACTTCTCTTTACGCGTGACCTCCGCGAGGGAAAATGTGCATCATGCCTTAGAGGAATGCACATCATGAACAGGACAATCGATGCAATCGACCCTAAGCTGAAGATTGAAGACGTGTCGGAGCAATACGTCTTCGCTTCGTTTATTCGTTTAGCAGTCGGCTCGCAGTCGTTTCTGTCTCCCATGACTCAAGTTAGTGAAATGCTAGAAAATCGAACAGTTAGCCACAGGCTATTCATTATAAAACCGGGCATGGATACAAGGACTCATCTTTCGTTCTCATGAGTTAAGTGACTCCCGGTAAATCAGCCGTCCTTCTTACATTTTACTTAGGGATGAAAGACAGATATAGGAAATGCCACTGAAGACATCTTAAGTGCTCGCGTGGTGCAATACCAAACTTGAAAACCTTTTACATAACCTGACAGCAGAGTGCATGGCGCTTTCTTCGAGAAGACTTCAGCACATTATCTAATCCAGCAATAAAGGTGAGCCGTAAGCCGATGTAATCTATTCAAGCCAAAGAAACAATTTTAATTAAAAAATGTGACTCACAGCATTCTCATCATAGCTTTTATAATGGCCTAATGAATAGCGTTAACGATCGCGCTAAGTTGCAGCAAAATGCAATCGGCCGTATAAAAAAAATTTTTCCTAATGAAACAATGTTGCTAAACAAACACGAAATAATACAATGAATGCGTGATAAAGGCAGAAAGTAGTACTCACAGAAGCAACTAGACACGTATTAAACTGTTCTTTTGCTATTAACACGAAACACATCATATGGCGAAACACGTTGGAGAGGATGTGCAAAGTATCCAACAATTAAGACCAAGAATTCAGGCCTATTTTTGCTTGATATTTATGTCAAAAAATTTCAAGCATATTTAATTGTTTGTCAAACTCGGCAGCCAGAGGTCTTTATTCTGGAGGCTAGATGCACGAGCTAAACTCTTACCATTGCAAAGGTCGTCATGGCCAAAAAGCCCTGATATTAATCAGGCGCGTTAGAAGTCAGGGAATAAAAAGGGCCAAAAATTCCTGTGCAACCAAGATGCAGTAAGGATGAACACTGCACGGTCACGTTACAGGAGTTTAGCAATGTAGTCAAGTATAAGAGTAATTCATGCCTTAGGAAGCGTTTACTGTTCCAACCTTCCGCACACATGCGAGGAAACAAGAATGGGCGTATGTGTTGAGAGTAGAGGCATCCCTGAGGCTGCAGATATGCTGTGGTTGTTAAACCGGGGGTTCTAAAACACGATACCGAACCGTGTTGTAGTCACAGCGGTGCTCAAAATACTCGTTTGCAAAGCAGTATGATAAAAGCGCAAATAATCCCAAGCCCGAACTTTGCGGGCACGACTGCCACGCTAACTCGCTATCCTGCAGCGTACACCTGTTTAAAGCTCGAGTGACTAGTATTCAACAACTCGCTCTTTGAAAAAGGTCCCTCCCAGGCATTAAACAAAAGTAAGCAGCCAAAACCAGTCTGTTGCCGGTAGCTTCCAGAGTCTACCATGTGTTTTCTCATGGCGCTTGGCGGAGACAGTGCGCCTTACATTACCACGAATACGAGACAGTGCCCTGCCGGTCCTGCTAAGCCTGCCGTCCTATAACCCGATCATCTCCTTCTTTCTTAATCAAAATTGAAGTCAACCCGATATTTTTGCATTTTCGAAGCCATGCTCCACGTGCTTGGAGCCAAGTGAACCCGAAGTGGTCCTCCTTAAAATCTGGAAATGTAAGCATCTGTATTTGCCTTGCATTTGGAAGGAGGAAAAACCAAAAACCAAGCATGACATATCAAGTGCTACCAACCCTACTATTTTTTTTGAAGAGGCTATGAACGCTACCCTACAAGAGGGCAGGAGAGAAACAAAACATCAAACGCGCGAGGAGCACGTACCCGGCTGCTTACCAACAAGACCATTAAACTTTTTTCGCTGGCGTTCACAGCCCATGTGGGTCCTCCAGTAAAACTTCTTTTTATTCTAGTTGGTGCATTTTGAGCCAAGGAAAAGGATTGACAACTGAATTTTGTTGAAGGAAGGCTCGACTTAAATAAGGTGAGCAACAGAGGTGAAAAGGAGGAGAGCCTGTGTCATGTCCTTTCTTCTTGTGTGGTTGCCTGCTTTTGCGTTGCACCTTTTTCTTGGTTCATGTGGGTCCCATGACCTATCTTTCAACTTTGGCGCTTTGGAATCTACATTCTCCACAGTATTTAGAGTACTCAAGCCTGCGCAGGACAAATTTAGCGACCACTGCAAGCACTAATCACACTAAGTGTGTCAGAGCACTGTAGGCACTAAGAGTTTCATACCCTCACTGCCAGGGCGCCGCGGTGGCTGAGGGGCTATGATGCTCGGCTGCTGACCCGAAAGACGCGGGTTCCATTCCGGCAGCTGCTGCCGAATTTCGATGGAGGCAAAATTATAGGGGCCCGTGTGCTGTTCGATGTCTGTGCACGTTAAAGAGCCCCAGGTGGTCGAAATCTCCAGAGCCCTCCACTACTGCGTCCCTCATATCCTGAGTCGCCTAGGGACGTTAAACCCCCCCAAACCATAGACCAAACCGTTCACTGCCAGGCACACCATTAAACCATACAGTGAGAAAGCAGAAAGTGATTCTCCAGACCGCCTAAACTTCAATTATCTTCATCCATAATGCAATCAAGTGGATGTATTGAATTTTCATCTTTTCTGTATTGCTTGCCGCCAGCCGTAAAAGCTGCAAACGCTTCATATGGACCACACATCGAATCTTGATTGTAGGGTGACAGAGCGTGTCCGACTGCGCAGTGAACCCCCGATTGGACGCAGAGCGGCAACCCTGCGGCGTGTTAGCACCCATTCGGGCGATAAGGTTAACAACGCAGTGCACGCGGGGTTGTTCGTCGAGAGTCAGTTGCGTTCATGGACTGGTGGCAGCGTGGCAAGTAGGGCTATTCGTGAATTAGTCCCAAGGGTTCTGTACAACGCGACGCCTTACTGAAATGTACACTAGCGATCGAGGTGCTGGAAAGTCTTCTTCTGAAGAAATTAGCGAATCAAGAAAGAAATAACGGCATATTCAAAATCTATAGTTTTTACACGCGAATGAAAAAACAACACTACCAAAAATTCATCGCATGTCTCAACAAAAGCGACCAATATATATCAAGACGATATTTCACTGCATGCGGATGATGGTTATCGGCCCATGTAACGGAAAAACTTGAGTGTGCGAAGTTCACTGCAAGTGAGAATACCACCGGTGCGACAGAAATAAATACAAAATCAAGTTCTAATGCTTTGCATAGCAAGCCCGTCGGGGGAGGATTTACTCATGCGAGCATTCGAAATTGTACCTCGTACAAAACTTAAACTACATAAACGGGAACCGTGCTTTTAAAATAGTAGTTTTTGTTTGAAAGCGGAGAATACCAAAATAGAAAATGCATCGCTGAAAACTTTTCTTTCACGAAAACCATAACCCGCAGAGCGCGTTTATCGCATTCAGCAGCCTGCTCGATCCAGTCATGTGTCTACAAAAGTAGGCTGCAAGTAGAGGGCCTGCCATGCGAGCGAAAGTTACACGAATGGCCTTCTCTCAGCCAAATGCCCCAAGGTATTCAAAAGAAATGGGGCGGTGCAAAGACGACACCATGGTAGCCGATGCACAAAAGCAAGGTTCTTTGTGAGTAGACAAGGCCAGACTTTTGGTGGCGGGTTCTTTCGAGGCGCACGTTTGGCTTCACGGAAGTTTGCCCGAACAGCGAGTATCACTCCCCGAGGCTAAAATCAAAGTGGCCCGCGCAATAATCCTCGCTGGTTGGGGCTCGACATTCCGCATCCCAAAAGCTAATACTGCTTAGGGATTTGGGGGTCACTTGTTCCATTTGATTTTAAATTTCTTGCCGCGATATTATCATTGCAGTATTTATTATACAGAATTTCAGACACCCATTGCGCAGCGTGATGCCATCAGGATATTATGATCGAAAAATGAAACGGAGGGGCACGGTAGGAAGGTTTGGAATTATAGCCATGATGGGCTGGGAAACCCTACACTGAATATGATTGCATGGCGATAAGCTTCGTAGTTTTTTCAGCGAGTTCACTGGGGGTTTTCAAGGAGATCAGCCAAACAACATGTGCTGTTTTCAAGCCTCTTCAAAGAGCGAGACAAGTGTCACCCAGGCTGGAGGCTGTGTCCACATTTCGTTTACGATATATATTTTTCTCTATTTCCGACATACCGCTGGCATCTCGGTTGGTGAGAGGAATGAAAAGCTTTGTGCTCGGAAAAAGTACGGAAAAGGTCAAATCAACATTTGTTACACAGAAGAATAAAGGAGCATGCATCGCTGCGACCGGCTCGCTTTCGCTCACTTCAATTTATCCACCTTAAAGGCAGGGGGGGGGGGGGGGGGGGGGGGGTGCGCGGAGTGGGGTTATGTTGTCCTATGAGTGACTACCTCAAAACACACAGCTTATTGCACATTATTCAGAGCATTAACTCCTTCCATCTAGCCTATCGGCTGCCGTGGTAACCTATTAAATCGAAGTTACTTGTTGATATGGACGAGCATATTCAGGTTCCAGCGCTGCTCAGATGCGTCGTACTAAACAACGCGGCGGAACAAAGACAACTTGTGTGTGAAAGATCTTCTGTGCAAAGGAAACATGAATTTTCAAAGCTACATGTAAGAACGTTTGATCACGTAAAAATTGACGTTCAAGCACTTCCAGGCTCTTTGATCTGATCAGGTGTGCAAGCGTTCATTGTAAGCTCACCAATGACGACTACGCCCGTTCAGGGGCCCATGTGGGCCCGATGCAGAAATTATATACACGCGTCATAATCAAACGGTCCGAGAACAAAAAGACAACCCTTCTGCCACTGCATCCAGTCCGGCTGAATCGTGTTGAATGTGCTCCGGAGATTGGTCACAAAATCTGCTCAAAATGGAATTTTCCACATGCGATTAACTTTGATGAAGTTTTTGGTCACGGTGCACTGCACTGGAACGAACTGAACATGATGATGCGCAGAACTGAGAAGTGCGTTAATCCGCGAACTTAAGAGATGGCCTAAAACCCTTTGTGGACCTGTTTTTTTTTTGCCTAAAATGAAATGGTGGGATTCAAATCTGTTATACAGTGTCATATGAAAAAAAAAATGCACTGAAGGATCAATTTTAGTGCACTGCCAGAGAGAGCAGCTACTGTCCCGTTATATGGATTAGAGAGACGCTTTTAAAAGGATCGGCTGATATGTGCTTTCAACCGTTTCCAAGACGAGAGTTTGAGAGGTGAGGTGATCCTAAGACGTAACTGCGACTGATGCTCATATAGAAAATTCTTTAGTAGAAGTGGTTGACGCATTCTTATTATCTCTTTGTGATCATGCGGGAAGGCATGTGATTTGTGTAATATGCCGAAGGTCAATGTCTAGACGGAGCTTACGTCTCTTTATATGCATGGAGCTCGCGGAGTTCCGGATCGTCACGCGTTAGTCGTATCAGCGCTGGTTTCTGCACGTGACAATCGACGTTTTGCTGCCGTCTTCATTCTCGTGCAGCCGCGTCATTTCGCATGTTCATGTGAGCATATCCACTTCGCCCCTGCTGGTCACGGGACTTTTTGTGCCCTGACGAGGAAAATTGGCTCAGGCAATTATGGCGTTCGACAACTAACCTCGAGGATACAGATTAAAATGCGGGCCTGGAAGGGCTTATTTTCACGCAGGCGAAATCCAAAAGACGCGCGTTTGCTGTGCGATATTAGCAATTTTTTTTGCGTTGCCTGGTCACATTTTTGGCAGTCTGGACGAAAGGAGCGTCTTGCATATAACCGGCAAACGTGGCATCGATGCCCGTTTATATGCATAAGAATTTGGAAGAGTGCATATTTGCTAGCAGACCCGTTCCCTCCTTCGGTCGTGTTATTTTTTTTATTTTTTGTCATTTCGCTGGCGCCTGAAGAACAACGGCGGCCGATTTTTTTAACCGGACCGCTATTTAAAAGAAATTTCATATTCCGCTTGCCTGCGTACGCTATTGGCCTTTGCACTCGTGCATTTCTCGCGACTGCTGTATAATTCTGCTGCTTCTCTACAAGCTAGTATATAAATTTTAAGGCGAATGCCATTAATGGCTCATGTACTGTCGTCCGTTCGCAGAGGGTGTAATAAGTTTAACTCGGGAACTGAACAAGATAGCAGGAAAAGAATCGCTGGTTCAGATAAAGGAGAAAAAATAAACTTAGACGCCAAGTTTGATGACTGTAATTAGGTAAATCATTATTGGCAAAAATGGCTAACTTGCGTCGAAATAGCGCGGACATTGATATAGCCACGAAAACGGTGTGACGTCACATCCACGAGAAGTCGTACAGCATGGTGAAAATTGCCATAAAATGGTCGGAAAAACATTTCATTTGTGTCGCATTAGGTAGAAAAATATGTAATTAAACATAATTAGTGCTGCAGATTGCCGAAAGATGTATAATTTGTCGTCTCGGCATAGTGAAAATTGGCACAGAATGGTTGGAAAAGCATCGGATTTGTGTCAAAATCATAGCAAAATGTGTAATTAATCGTAATTAATATTTAAGATCCCCGAAAGATGAATATTTTGGGTATCCATATAGCCACGGGAACAGTGCGAATACACATCCACCGGAAGTCGTCACAGCATAGAGGTATTGTCACAGAATGGTCGTCTTTCGCCTCTCAACACTTGAGTTGCCAAAGTGTCGAATAACTTTTTTCTTGGGGACAATTCGTCGCAATTCCGAAGAAGGCATTTTACACCATGTAATCGAGGCGATTAATGAAAAGACGGCCTCTGTTGATTGGCTGCTCGATAGAAGGAGACGAAAACAACTCGACACAATGTATTTAGATAGAAACGTTGAAGCACGTGGCAAGTGCACTGTGTTTTGTGCCTCAGAATACAAGTTTTCTGGACCAAACTTTTCGTGCAACGACGTATGTGGGAACCATACGCGAACCATAGGACTGTTTCTCTGACATTTTTTAACAGAATGGCGGAGCAGAAGAGTGGGTAGTACGTAGAGAAAGTTGGGGAATACAAGGTGAGTGCTCGCTTCCGGCGAATTCTTATTCGGAAAGCCGACCACATATATAAACTTGGTCTCAGCCGCGGAAACGAAAGCACGAGAACAAATAAAAAATGAATTCGTACAAATCGTATATACGAAAACCTCGAGGCAAAGTCCTGTAAAACTATACATGCTCGTCTAATGAGATAGGCATCAAAGGCTGGCCTTGAATCCTCGTAAAACTGTAGTTTTGTGTGCCGGGCGTCGTTCACTTATATTTGTATGGCCGCATTTTCTTAACTGTTTTGTAAGATTGCGTGGGGACGCAGCTACTACTCCAACTTCGACTGGAGTGGCCGCTTCTTTTGTCTCATATTTATACGTTTCCCGACACCTGAGCGGAATGGACAAATATAGAAACGTAAAACGGCCTAAACGGTAGGTTTCTCAACCTGCAAGTAAGCTTCTAAAATTCATTGTTTCTGCTTCGGTAGGTCGCGTTGTTTCAAGCAGGTTTGACACATAAAAGCAAGCGTCTTTCTATTATTTGATTTCTTCGAATGAAAGGGACATCGAAAGTCGTTGTCGTGGATTTGTTTCTTGAAAAGGCTTTGGAAGAAGATTCAATCGTAGCAAGTTCTTTAAGTACTCCTGAAATTTTCAGGTCTCCAGCGCTGTCGCTCTTTTGACAGAATTCCTGCTTCAGACTCCCGTTTGTTGTTAATCCGGTAAATAATTGTGCACTTCCAGGAGCATGTGTGAAGTATTGTGATAGCGGTTACTTCTCTATGACAGGCACCGTCTTTCATTTGTTGCATTTTTTGTTGAAAGATTGTCAGATATCTATATATAGTGTTCATGAAGGTGACGTATCTATTTATATTTTGCAGGGGGAGGGGGGTTATTGCAGCGCAAAAAAAACAAACACGTAAGGAAGAAACACTCACAGACACGCACAATCTCTGCACTTACAAGTGATCTATTGCACCGAGGCAATGCGAATATAAAGGCTGCGTTGTGCATGTGTCTCTATGGCATAACTTCACCTTTAGTGACTTCAGACACATTTTCCCGTGTGGCTTAATAATGTGATAGAAATAAAGCTGTAGACACGCAAAAACCTCGCTGGTTACCAAGGCTGAAAATCGCTGAATTGTCGAGAGAGAGATACAATAAACATTTAGTGCGTAAATGGAGACCGGATCCGATTGTGAGTGTAGTTTTAAGTTCAGGATTTCATTAGCTTCCGCCGACGCTTTAGCGATGGTGACTAGCGCCTCCTGGTCTTCCAGGATGCCGCTGACTAGCGTCACTGCGCACTGCTCCAGCGCCGCATGTGGCTGCTTTAAGTGCTTGAGTTTAGCGGTGCATGTCCATGTAATGCGTGTAAATGTAGTAATACCACCACAACAGGGACATGTATCTGCGTACAATGTGCGGTGAATACGGTGTAGATGGTGGAGATCGGGGAAAATGAGTGCATGGATGCTTCTTACTTGGTAGGAGTCCGCCGGGGAAAGTTACTTATGAGACGCCATGAGGAGGGTCCCTAAGCGACTTGAAAAATGGATTATGTGGGGGTACAAGGTAGAATCAGTGTGCCCAGCTCGGTAGGTATAATCTCAAGATAGGGCATTAGCCCTAATATTGTCATCAAGGCCTGTATGTCCTGGGACCAAGGTTCATGACATGATCATATAGGAGATGCCCAGTACGCGGAGAGCCGTGCGTGGGACACGTCCACTCGTACAAGCTGTACAGGCGGCTTGGGAGTCTGTGAAATGCGGCAGCCGTGATGTTGGGGGCCGCTCAATTTGATGGTGAAGGCTGTAGCGATGATTTCTGAGGCCACAGGGTACGGCGCCGCGAAGGGGGCTCCAAGATCGGGGGTGTCTCCAGATGAGCATACATGGCCGCGGTGTCTTGGCTTCATTGCCTACGGAGGCTGCGAAGAGGTGCCTGAGGGCAGGGGGCCTGTGAAACGTAGTTCATGTGACGATGGACAGGGTCTATGTGAAAGCAGGACTGATAGTGGTGGGGAGAATTGCCGTCAGGGTCAGGCTCTTGGTGACTTGCAGTTTTCCTATTATTAAAAGGATGGACCTTCGCGTCGAGTTGGCGAGGAGACCTTTCCGTTGGAAGTTCAGAACAGCACCCTAGATTTCCGGAAACGTGTTCTGAACGCCTAGAACAAGGTGTCTAGAAGTGAATGTACACATGGGGAGGCCCAGAGCTTTTAAAGAGGGTACGGATAAGGATATTTATTTCTATTCATGGCGGTGCGATCATCATTCCGGTATGAAGACCATATTAGATTCGACTGACGGCCAGAGCCGTCACGAGACGGATAATGTGGTCTTCGCGCTAGAGAGATCACTTGACTTTGTGACGTCATCGCAACGTACCCACCGTGCTGGTTGCACCTTCGGCAATGCATTATGAGCAACCTGCCCACCGTGGGAATTTGCAATGAAATTCATGATTTGTCCAAGCAGGTCACGTTACCTTGTTACGTCAGCACAATCTGCTCACCTCATTGCGAACAACTTAGTTTCTAGACAGGAACCTTGATAGAGAAGATAAATAAAAAAATTCTGCTATCTGCAAACGTCGGCACCGTCAGAGCATAGCGCATACCTGCTACTGCCTCTAGCAGTCAGAATATGGCGGTTGATGAACCAGAGGTTGCAGCGAAACTGAAGCAGACACAAACAATTTGCAACAGAGGCTGCAACAGATGTGGAACCTAATGGTTTCGCATTCTACTTTTACTTTGAGCAAGCTTCCCCATAGTATTTATTACGCATAAAAATTTATTTTTTGCGCTGAGTCATGTTAATAAATTGGAATGAAGTTCTTTCTAAACATGATAACTGTTAACACGCTCTGCAGTGCGCATCTACAGCTACACGCGGACGCGGTACTCAGTGCCTCCAAATGACGGTTACAAGGCGGCCAGCTTTAAGCATTTTGGACTAAGCTTGAGCGGCTCGTTTGAAGCAGAGTTTGGAGAACTAACTAGATTTAAGCCAATCTCTTTTGAACACGTGTGAGTATCGACAGCTAGCCCATATAAACTTGCCCTTGGTACAGCGCTGGCGTAGAGGTAGAGCGTCCGCCTCGTGTGCAAGAGGACCGGAGCTCGAATCCCGGTGCTGCACAATTCTCCACCGGGTTTGTAAAAAAAAAACTCCTCTTGTCGATGGAACATCATAAGCAGGCCTTGGGTGCGGCTTGACCTCGGTGACCAGAACCGACAACGCAATCCCTCACAAGAACAGTATTTGGCCACCCTGGTGTAGTACTTGGTCACAACCGTCTATGAACACACCAATTAACCCTCGGCCCCGAGTCCTCGGCGGCTGCGAAGCAACTGACCAAGGCGGGGATCAGACCTGTGACGCAGCAGAGGGTGCTAAGAATCTGGCTCCGGACAGGCCGCCACTGGAATTTTTACCTGGCAACGTTCTACTCTGGAAGCTTATCTAGTGAGGCTAGCTTAGCTGTGCTGTTCGAGGAATCAGCGGGCATTAAATGGGATACCATAGGGCTTAGTGAAGTTAGGAGGACAGGTGATGTGTATACAGTACTAAAGGACGGACACATACTGTGCTATCGCGGATTAGCAGATAGAAGAGAACTAGGTGTGGGTTTCTTCATTAATCAGGATATAGCTGGCAACGTAGAGGAGCTCTATAGTATTAACGAAAAGGTGGCAGCTATCGTAGTTAGTCCTAATAAGAGGTACAAGCTAAAGGTGGTTAAGGCCTACGTGCCTACATCTAGTCATGATGAACACAGTATTGAAAGCTTCTATGAAGACGTGGAATCGGCAATGAACAAAGTAAAAACACAGTACACTGCACTGATGGGCGCCTTCAATGAGAAAGTGGGCAAGAAGCAGGCTGACGACCAGGCTTTAGGTGACTATGGGATAGGTCCTAGGAACAGCAAGGGAGAGCTATTATTAGAGTTCGCAGATATAAAGACGAGAGAACAGGTGCTGGACCTGGAGCAGCCCTAATGGTGAGGCTAAAAATGAAATTGACTTCATACTATGCACTCACCCTGGTAGTGTGCAGTATGTGGAGGTCCGGAGAAAGGTGCGCTGTAGCGACCACAGAATGGCAAGATCTCGAATCAGCTTAGACTAGAAGAGGGAACGGAAGAAGCTAGAGAAGAGGAAGTGCATTAACGAGCTAGAGGTAAGAGGCAAAATGAGGAATTAAGGATATCGCTGCAGAGCAGATATTAAGCTTTAACTGAGGAAGACGATGTTAATGTTCATGCAATGCACGATAATGTGACAGCCATCATTACGGAGTGTGCAGTAGAAGTAGCTGGTAGGACGGTTCGACAGGATACCGGCAAGCTATCTCAGGGGACGGAAGATCTGATTAACAAACGTCAAAGCATGAGGGCGTCTAACCCTACAGACAGAATAGAACTGACAGAGCTATAGAAGTAAATAAAAATGCCTAAGGTAGCTGACATAAGGAAGTTTAATATGGAGAGAATCGACCATGCTCTGAAGAACGGCGGTAGCCTAAAACCGGCGAAGAGGAAAAAAGGCATAGGTAAAAACCAGATGTATGCGTTAAGAGACAAGGAGAGCAATGTCATTAGCAATATGGATAAAATAGTTAATGTAGCCGAAGACTTCTACACAAATCTATAGAGTAGACAATGCAATCAGAACGTTAATGATGGAGACAGTAGCGCACAGCAATGCGCTTTCCCGCCAGTAACGAAAGAGGAAATAAAGAAAGCCTTAGGACCAATGAAAAGTGAAAAACAGTAGGTGAGGATCAGGTAACAGCAGATCTGTTGAAAGACGGAGGGGAGATTCTGCTAGGAAAACTAGCCATCCTTTATACGCAATGCCATATGACCTCGAGCGTACCGGAAGCTGAGAAAAACGCAAATAAAATCTTAATTCATAAGAAAGGAGACGCCAAAGTCAAAAAATTACAGACCGATCAGCTTACTGTCCGTTGCCTACAAGGTATTTCCTAAGGTAATCGCTAATAGAGATAGGGCAACCTTTGACTTCAATCAACAAAATGATCAGCCAAGCTTTCGTAAAGGATATTTCACAATAGATCATATTCACACTTTTAATCAAATGATAGAGAAATGCGCAGAGTATAACCAACCCCTATATACAGCCTTCATTGATTACGAGAAAGCATTTGACTCAGTGGAAACCTCAGCAGTCATACAGGCATTGCGGAATCAGGGTGTAGATGAGCCTTATGTCAAAATAGTGGAAGATATATTTAGTAACTGTGCTGCTACCATAGTCCTCCATAAAGTAAGCAATAAATTCCATTAAGGAAAGGTGTCAGGCAGCGAGACACGATCTCGCTAGTGCTGTTCACCGCTTGTTTACAGGAGGTATTTCGAGGCCGGAATTGGGGATAGTTGGGGATAAGAGGTAATGGAGAATACCTAAATAATCTACAATTCGTTGATGACATTAGAATGCTGGGTCACTGAGGAGATGAACTGCAAATAATGATTTAATGACTTAGACAGACAGAGCATGCAGTACGGTGGGTCTAGAAATTAATATACAGAAAACCAAAGTAATATTCAACAATCTACCAAGGAAACAGCAGTTCACAATTGGCAATGAGGGGCTGAAAGTGGTAAGAGAATTCGTCTACTTAGGGCAGGTAGTGACAGCTGATCCGGATCATGAGGAGGAAATAACAAGAATTATAATAATGGAGTGGAGCGCATATGGCAAGTTCTGTGAGATCATGAATAGCAGGTTACCAATATCCCTCAAGAGAAAAGTGTACAACAGATGTATCTCACCGGTACTCGCCTACGGGGCAGAAACGTGGAGGCTAACGAAAGGGGTTCAGCTTAAGTTAAGGACAACACAGCGAGCCATGGAAAGGAAAATGATAGGTGTAACGTTAAGAGATCGGAAGCGGGCCGAGAGAGTGACAGAACAAACGCGTGGTAATGAGATCCTAGTAGAAATCAAGAGGAAGAAATGTTCTTGGGCAGGGCATGTACTGCGAAGGCAAGATAACCGCTGGTACTTAAGGGTAACGGACTGGATTCCAAGAGGAGGCAAGCGTAGCACGGGGCGGCAGAAGGTTAGGTGGGCGGCGGAGATTAGCAAGTGTGCAGGCATTGGATGCGCGCAGCTGGCAAACGACAGCGTTAATTGGAGAGACATGGGAGAGGCCTTTGCCCGGCAGTGGGTGCAGTCAGGCTGATGATGATGATGTTGATGGTGGTGCATTATGGCTCGAGTCGCCCATTCCCTGTTAACCGCAAACTGTTAACACTAGATGCTAGCCTCTTTGTGTTCTGCACGACTGCCCGCACGAAAGCGGTTTTTATGTCAGCCCTTCAGAGCTCGTAAGAAAGCCGCTTTGGCTTCTTCTAAGGGAAGATTGGTGTAATTGCATTTTGAGGCTACTATTCGCCTATGGATGTGCAGGACTGGTATCGCGCACATTTTAAATAGAGAGATGTCACTGTTTTTTTATGGCCTAAAAGAACGGAGAAGGATGAGCATGAGGTGGAGGAGGAGAAAACATTTATTGCTTCACTTTACTAATTTGGGAATGGCAGGTGGGGATGGTAGTTTCAAAATAAGTGAGTTTTTTGTGCGTTGACAATATGAGTAGCATATTTGCCACTCTGAATGCTTGATATTAATTTCAAACAAGGGCTGGCTACCAATGCCTGTCAGGAAGCTCCAGGGCAAAGATGAGTTGTTTTACAAGTCCTCTGAATGGGGATAAAAATTGTCGCGCAGCTAGAGTGCTTCAACCTGGGTTTAAATTTTACTACCACCTGTATGGAAACCCTGGAAAACTGGCCAGTTGTAAAAGGCACTTCTTTTTGACCCCATTTAATAAACTCTTACATATCTCCAAGCAAAAACTTTAAGTTAAAACTCGACTTTTCGGTGCTGGCTCGGCTTCATCTTCAGGTGTGACTGGGGCTGTGGCTAGCGTCTTTAAGTAAGCATAGAGGGGAGCAGGAGGCCGAAAGAAGGAAACTGGCGATGGGGGAGGTGGGGCGGCGGTGCTGGCTGGGGGTGTTACGATACTGAGCGGATGGGGTCAATGGCGCTTTTTATTCTTTGGGCTGCAGAATGAAGTCCTTGTGCATATACTGCTGCTGTTTCCTTTTTGCGGTTCATGTTGTTCGGGGTTGTTTAAATGCTCTAGGATTGGAGTAAGAGCTTTTTTTTAGCAATTTGGTTCGGTTCCGAGGATGCTGGCTTCGTCGAAGCCGTTTCTGTGCTCTGAGTCTTTGGAATGTTCGGCTACAAGAATGCGGTCTATTGAGAAGTTGCGGACATCGCTTTTATGTTGCTGTATTCTCTCTCCTAGATTTTTGGTTCCTGCGAGGTGGCTTGCGTCGCAATCGGCGCAAGGAATATTGTAGGTAATGCCTTGGGCTATTTCTCTTCGTGGCTGGTATTTGGGAATAGGTAGGCGAAGCGCAACAGTGTTTGTTGGCTTGTGCACAATCTGGAGACCCCTTTTTTCAGGATTCGGGCGACGGTCTCACTGGCACCTCGGACACATGCAGAATGACGTATAGTTTTGGCGGCTTTGGTTGTAGTACATTGATTTCTCAGCGCATGCTGTTTCGTTTTAGAGGCGAATGGGTTTTCGAATAAAGGTTTTTGGCTGCTTACTCATGGTGGGTTAACAAATTACAAAAAAGGTTCTTCCTCGAATCCTGGCACATTCAGAGTACCCCGAACGACATGAGCCGCACAAAATGAAACCTAGCAGCAGTATACGCTCACGGACATCGCTCTGCTGCCCAAAAAAGAAAAGTCGCTATTGACCCCCTCCGCACCGTCTGACAACTTGAGTCAAAACCTTAACCCACCCCCCACCCTCACCGCCTTTCGCATCCCCAGTTTCCTTCTTTCAAGAACGCTAGCTATTGCGCCCAGACATCTTTGAAGAAAGGGCCGAGATGACTCTGAAATGTCAGGTTTAAAATTAAAATAAAGCATTTTGTTGGAGATGCGTAAGAGTTTATGATAAGTCATCTAAGCCAACCAGAAAGACAAATTTCTCAAACTTTTTAGGTTTTTTGGCTCCTTCAATGAACGATAAAAAATGCATTGCAGGGGCAACACACAAGCCAATACAAAGGCACTTTTTTTGCACAGGCGACTTCAGTCGGCCGGTTCCCACTGCTCCGTCGCTGTCGGTCTGGCTGAGAAGCTCCTTCTAAACTGTAGGGTTAATGTTCGTAGCCGGGACAAAATATCCTTGCACGGTGATCCGAAGCTCAAGCGTAGTCCATGAGTAGAACGGTATTAGATTTCAACGAGAAGACTGAAATGAAGTGCCGTTGGTAAAGCTTTATGGCAAGAATGGAGACAAATAAGCCGGTGTTAGCCAGGAAGAAGAAGAACAGGGCTTCAATCAGGAGACAGGCAAAGATTTCGTTTTCTGTACTCCAACATGGAGAATAGCCCCGCTGCTGGCGGCGTCCTGCCGCGACGGGGAGTGGGTGCTGTCTGCCACTTCCCGACAAGACGATCAGACGACTTGCAGAGAGTGTTAAAATGAAAACTTTTGCCGCACCAATGACATTTGCACTTGCGTGCTTAGGGGGCAGGGTAATTCGCCACGTGTGTAGTACTACCGCAGAGGTAGCACCTACGCTCTGCAGGTGCAGCAGGTTGCGATGTAGTGCACTGGCAATGGCCGCAGTGCGTCTTCGCCGGCGCTTGTCGGCCCAACGGCGGTCGTAATGCGGGCTCATATTAAGCGCTCTGAAATGGGGCAGTCTCTAAAGATAGCTTTCTGGAATCACCGGGAGCGTGTTAGTACTATCTAGGAAGGATCACGGCGTGTGACAGAATCATACAAGGAACTTCTAAGAGAAGACATCCCATGTAAAGGGTGACTATACGTTTTATCCCCAAGTTGGTCCCGAATCATGTCGCCTACCAGGATCCCAAACCTACTGTCACTATTAGGCTACGAAGAACAGAGAGGTTCTCCTCTGTTGTCCCGCCGAAAGCTTGAACTCGGCGACAAAAACAGCGACATGGGGCGAAAAGGTTCGCGGAGTATCTATAGTGCGCCGCCCTCCTGGCGGAGCACTACATCGCACTCGTCAGGGCGAGGTGATTCGTCAGCGGATTGCAAGTGTGTAGCCGAGGGTGTTAGAGTGGACGATGGCAGAAAAGTGGATGGCAGAACACGCTGACATTCAACGTCCAAGAAGTTAAGCAGAATTGCTTTCTGAAGGTCCGTAGCCAGTCTGGAAGCACCCGACCCCACCATGTAGTTGCAGAACGCCATATCGCATTGCACCCACTGAGCGGCAAGACGACCAGGAATAAGCAGAAAGGGCGGCGTCGGCAAGAAACCCCAGAAACTCATTACCGAAGCAACAAAAGAGCACTTCAACGTCCTTGAAACGGCGCCTCCGTGGCATAAATATGTTCTATCGCCTATGCGTGCAGATCACAGGACATGTAGCACACAGCGTCCGTTAAGCAACGAGTTCAACTTTTTTGCGCGTGTGCCCCTGGGCGCAGATTTGGCTTCTACTTCTTTACAGAAATTATTCGTAGCGAGAACGAGCCGCCGAGGCCCCCACACTTTTGAATACTGCTTCGCAGAGGAATCCCTACGCAGCCGCCCTGTCACTGTGCTTCGGGATAACAGAGCAGAAGCTACGATGGAAAACAGAGAGAAGGACGTTTGTATCTGTATGCGGGCCACGCGCGAATATCGTCTGGGGGCGTGGGATCTTCTGGGAGATAATCCGGGTGGTCGGTTCGTGGCGCGTTCCGCGAGAAGAGGCGGAAAGGGCCTGCAGCAAGACACGTCGCCCCATCAGAGAATCCGGCTCAATCTGCAGAGTTCAACGCCCTCCTTGCTGCTGCAGATAGAGAAAGCAAGAGCTTCTTTCCCGGACGCTTTAATATAAACACGTTATAAAGAAATAAGATTGAAGAAGAGTCGATGAGCAGTCTTCTAAACAAACGTGGAAGCAATAAATTTTGGAAGAAGGATAGACACATCGCTGCCACTCCTGCCGGGCTTAAATTCTTGTGAAATCAAACATAGCTGTGATACTAGTACGACGCCAGAAAAAAAAATGCGCAACTAAATAAAATTTTATGTTGTCGAAACTTTAAACTGAATGGGGAATAGCTGCTGAACGGAAACGGCTTCAGTGCTTCCGGATGTTTACGTTGTGGTAGAGTGCCCAGTCTATCGAATGCCCTGCGGCAAGCGCTCCAGGCACGTACTCTCAGGGGTTCTGATTTGCAGATCTAACAAGCGTGCCATTTCGCTCATTTTGGTTGTTTTCTGAGCTGCACGCGAAAGCGAGTGTACGTATTTGGAGCTTGGAGATCACAGAACGTGCGGTGCGAATGGCAGGCATGAGCCTCGAGAGACCGACAACCAATTTCTGTGCTGTGTCGAAGCTCCACAGATAGGCGCCTAGACAACGGGCTCGTGCCGAGAACCGGGTGCTTTGTTTAAAGTATTCATGGCAGCAGCTCAATAGCCCACCTTTTGCAATAAAAAACACCGCAAGCGAGAGTGCACTCCTTGCGAGTAATTCCAGATTGAGAACTAATACCCCGTCGTTTCACATGTCATTCTTGCGATGGATAATTAGCATGTTTCTATTCATATAGGAGTATTTTATTATGTTCTATGTTATGCACATTGATATAAAACATTGTTCGCGTTGCTTTTTTTTGTAGCAGAAATAAAATTTACGGATATGTGCATGTTGGGAATGCTCTTGTAATCGTATTCCCGAACCAATAAACCAGAGTTAGAAACAACCTACACAAAAAGAAAAACTGTCATGTGTGCTTCGAAGTTACTTCTCTAGAATAACGGCGCCATCTTACCTTACTACTACGGACAGGTAGGCATTAAAAAAATAAATATTGACAACCCCACCATCATGGTAGCAATGCATGTGCACAGAACAAAACAGCAAAGTGTTTAAGAAACAAATTTTGTTAATGAAAAACCTTTGCCTTTTTGCCTGGATAAACAAAATATAATGAAATTGGTTCAGTGACTATCAAAAACATAACGCAAAGTGTATGTACAGTCAGCGTCAAAACTAACAGGCTGCCTCGAATGCAGCCAGAGGGCCCTTGCGGAGGAGCGGTGCTGACGTGTTCGTCAGTCCCCATCGACAGCGAGGCCCTCCTTCGTTACCTAAACTTGCGTCATCGCTGTCTTGGTTGCGTGAGACGAGGTAATGGTGGCTTTGCTTCTTCCGGAAAGACGATACGTTCACTGAGCGTCGAGTAGTAGGGCGTGCACTGTTTTGTCTGCCGCTGATGCTGCCTGTTGTAGGATTCTTCTGAAGCACAACCTTGGAGGCAATATTTAAGCGTTTTTTTTTTCAGCTTCAGTTCTGATATGCAACGTTTCTCTGTAGACGGATCCTTGACACATGAGTGGCCTTCTGGATAGAAAGAATTCGTTTTGCAGAAAAACATCAGCTGTTGAGAGTTTGCAACGGATGTCAGAAGGAAACCTGAAAAAAAAACGCGATTGAGAAGAAAATGTAGCCATAAATCTCAAAATAGGGAAGCGGAGTAAATTGCGATCTCTCCTTGTTGAAGTCGCTGTTGATTTAGGGCCACATATCCACAGCTGCCTATGCGATGTCCTGGTGTATGGTTAGTTGCGAAACCTCGTTCCTGAGCCCATGTTCGTGGTACGCATCTTCGCTCGCCCTTGGTCGTCCGCAATGCATGAAGTGTTCCTCAAAAGTCCCTAGCACTTTTAAGCGGCATATTCAGGCACTTACGGCGCCTATATATCTACCTAGTTCCTCAGGAATGAGGATGAGCCTCCGCCTGGCGCTCCAGAGGTTGCGAGTTTCGGGCGTGTCGTAAATGTCCGACTACAAGACACAAAACGAGCCCTGTGCACTGGAGACTTTTTACTGACTCTGAACCTCACGTCCTTCTCTCTCCATGCTTGTCTTCATCCTTCACTTCTTTCGTCACAGCTGTTTTCAGGTTCAATCCAACAGATGCAGTTGCGACACCTTTACATTCTACGAAACCTGTTCCTCTTCCTTAGGCAACTTTCATGAAGGCGTTTGTCGGCAGCTTTTGTAGTACCTGCTTACTTCAGCCGATTGTACTAGCGCTTTCTAGTATGTAGAAATCTCGGGAAAAATAGTTTAATGTTCTGACTAGTCCGATAGTCTCTGTTAACATTCATACCTCGGCAACCACACGTGGTGGGCACAGGAGAGAGCAGCAGTACCAAAGCACCAAGATACAAAAAAGGCAATGTCTTCTTACCGAAATGCAGTTAGCGTGAGGCGTGCGTGTGACGCGAGGGGGCGGCGCCTTTGGCGATAAGAGCGTCGAGCCTGAAAGCGGCATCTTCTTTTTCGCCTGCCGTGCCGCAGAACGGTACTTAACACGGAGGTTTCTCACCAATTTAGTTCATAGTACAACTTTTCTTTGACATTCCTTCTCACTTTGCCTGTTCGGGACTGTCTTTTCTCTATTCTTGTTTTTTTAGTTACTAATGTTGCATACCTGCCGCATCGATTGTTGCATTCCTGCCGCATCGATTGTTGCCAGCAGAGTCTGCCTGCACTTTTTCACACCATCCCTTAGCAACTATTGGGAAGTGCATGTAAATGCATACAGTGCATTTGTAAATGAATAAATACGATATCTATTGCAACCAGCAGTCATGACACTTTACTGAGAGTACGTGATCTGCCTCAATCAAACTTCGCGCAGTCCGACACCGCTTTGTTTTTTTCCCGTATTGAATGCAATTTTCATATGCTGAAGTGACAGTTCTACTTGGCTTTCATGTACTAGGACGTTGCATTGACAGGAACACTGCAGAAGTATCAGGCTACTAGAATTTCTCGCATGCCGGTCTAAGTAGATTCAGGGTTACTGGTGCACCAGATACACGAAAGGAGCTATTGTTCCTTTGATGTATCTGCGAATCAATACAGCTTTGGCAAGTTGAATGATTCCTGTGTGTGGCCCACTGGATGCCTCTTCCGTCCTTCCTTGGGCGCCGTAAACAGCGTTATCTGTCTAAACGTTCTAAACATTTCATAAACACGGTTGGGGATGGCTAGTTCACTGTTTTTCCAGTATCAGAACGTCCGTGGTCTTAGCACGAAGTCTTTGTTTTTTTTCGTAATTGCCCTCCTCCATAGCCATAATGCGGTCTGTGAAAGTGAGCCTTGGCTCAATGATGAGATCTCTTCATCTAACCATTTTCATAGTGATTTTGAAGTTGATCGCTGTGACAGAAAGGCGGCGGACGTTGTAGACGCCCACACCCGTTGGGCAGGACTGGAATGCTCCCCACAGAAGTCGGTGCTGCTGGCCATCCATAATAACGGATGGGCCTGCAAAACGAAGCCGAATAGGATGCAGCTGAAAATCCAATGCAATGAAATTCCGGAAGTAGGCATGATACGAATGCTTGGTATCCTTATATAATCCAACAGATGCAACAAAGTAACGCTGGAAAGGTTGGCGACCTCGGTCCAGCAGACTACACGGATCACTAAGCGCGTGGCGACTCGGCGACATGGCTTGAGTGAGCGCGACACATGTGGGCTCGTTCAGGCTTTGGTCGTCAGTCAACTCGTGTACGCCACCCCTTACCTGGATCTCAAGAGAGCAAAGAGTGAAAAGCTGCACTGCCTGATAAGGCAGGCGTACAAGGCCGATGTCGGCCTCCACACAAACACATCCGTTCAGGCTTTGGTCGTCAGTCGGCTCGTGTACGCCACCCGTTACCTGCATCTCAAGAGAGCAGAGAGTGAAAAGCTGCACTTCCTGATAAGGCAGGCGTACAAGACCGCTCTCGGCCTCCACAGAAACACATCCGTTCAGGCTTTGGTCGTCAGTCGGCTCGTGTACGCCACCCCTTACCTGGATCTCAAGAGAGCAGAGAGTGAAAAGCTGCACTGCCTGATAAGGCAGGCGTAAAAGGCCGCTCTCAGCCTCCACAGAAACACATCCGCTCAGGCTTTGGTCGTCAGTCGGCTCTTGTACGCCACCGCTTACCTGGATCTCAAGAGACCAGAGAGTGAAAAGCTGCACTTCCTGATAAGGCAGGCGTGTAAGGCCGCTCTCGGCCTCCACAGAAACACATTCGTTCAGGCTTTGGTCGTCAGTCGGCTCGTGTACGGCACCCCTTACCTGGATCTCAAGAGCGCAGAGAGAGAAAAGCTGCACTGCCTGATAAGGCAGGCATACAAGGCCGCTCTCGGCCTCCACACAAACACATCCGTTCAGGCTTTGGTCGTCAGTCGGCTCGTGTACGCCTCCCCTTACCTGGATCTCAAAAGAGCAGAGAGTGAAAAGCTGTACTGCCTGATAAGGCAGGCGTACAATTCCGCTGTCGGCCTCCACAGAAACACATCCGTTCAGGCTTTGGTCGTCAGTCGGCTCGTGTACGCCACCCCTTACCTGGATCTCAAGAGAGCAGAGAGTGAAAAGCTGCACTGCCTGATAAGGCAGGCGTAAAAGGCCGCTCTCTGCCTCCACAGAAACACATCCGCTCAGGCTTTGGTCGTCAGTCGGCTCTTGTACGCCACCGCTTACCTGGATCTCAAGAGACCAGAGAGTGAAAAGCTGCACTTCCTGATAAGGCAGGCGTGTAAGGCCGCTCTCGGCCTCCACAGAAACACATTCGTTCATGTTTTGGTCGTCAGTCGGCTCGTGTACGCCACCACTTACCTGGATCTCAAGAGAGCAGAGAGTTGAAAGCTGCACTGCCTGATAAGGCAGGAGCACAAAGCCGCTCCCGGCCTCCACAGAAACACATCCGTTCCGGCTTTGGTCGTCAGTCGGCTCGTGCACGCCTCCCCTTACCTGGATCTCAAGAGAGCAGAGTGAAAAGATGCACTGCCTGATAAGGCAGGCGTACAAGGCCACTCTCGGCCTCCATAGAAACACATCCGTTCAGGCTTTGGTCGTCAGTCGGCTCGTGTACGCCTCCCCTTACCTGGATCTCAAGAGAGCAGAGAGTGAAAAGCTGCATTTCCTGATAACGCAGGCGTGCAAGGCCGCTCTCGGCCTCCACAGAAACACATTCGTTCAGGTTTTGGTCGTCAGTCGGCTCGTGTACGCCACCCGTTACCTGCATCTCAAGAGAGCAGGGAGTGAAAAGCTGCACTGCCTGATAAGGCAGGCGTACAAGGCCGCTGTCGGCCTCCACAGAAACACATCTGTTCAGGCTTTGGTCGTCAGTCGGCTCGTGTACGCCGCCCCTTACCTGGATCTCAAGAGAGCAGAGAGTGAGAAGCTGCACTTCCTGATAAGGCGTGTAAGGCCGTTCTCGGCCTCCACAGAAACACATTCGTTCAGGTTTTGGTCGTAAGTCGGCTCGTGTACGCCACCACTTACCTGGATCTCAAGAGAGCAGAGAGTGGAAAGCTGCACTGCCTGATAAGGTAGGCGCACAAAGCCGCTGTCGGCCTCCATAGAAACACATCCGTTCAGGCTTTGGTCGTCAGTCGGCTCGTGTACGCCTCCCCTTACCTGGATCTCAAGAGAGCAGAGAGTGAAAAGCTGCACTTCCTGATAACGCAGGCGTGCAAGGCCGCTCTCGGCCTCCATAGAAACACATCCGTTCAGGCTTTGGTCCTCACTCGGCTCGTGTACGCCTTCTCTTACCTGGAGCTCCAGAGAGCAGGGAGTGAAAAGCTGCACAGCCTGATAAGGCAGGCGTACAAGGCCGATGTCGGCCTCCCCAGAAACACATCCGTTCAGGCTTTGGTCGTCAGTCGGCTCGTGTACGCCGCCCCTTACCTGGATCTCAAGAGAGCAGAGAGTGAAAAGCTGCACTGCCTGATAAGGCAGGCGTACAAGACCGCTCTCGGCCTCCACAGAAACACATCCGTTCAGGCTTTGGTCGTCAGTCGGCTAGTGTACGCCTCCCCTTACCTGGATCTCAAGAGAGCAGACAGTGAAAAGCTGCACTTCCTGATAACGCAGGCGTGCAAGGCCGCTCTCGGCATCCACAGAAACACATTCGTTCAGGCTTTGGTCGTCAGTCGGCTCGTGTACGCCACCCGTTACCTGCATCTCAAGAGAGCAGAGAGTGAAAAGCTGCACTTCCTGATAAGGCAGGCGTGCAAGGCCGCTGTCGGCCCCCAAAGAAACACATTGGTTCAGGCTGTGGTCGTCAGTCGGCTCGTGTACGCCTCCCCTTACCTGGATCTCAAGAGAGCAGAGAGAGAAAAGCTGCACTGCCAGATAAGGAAGGCGTACAAGGCCGCTCTCGGCCTCCACAGAAACACGTCCAACGCGAGACTTCTTTCTCTTGGGGTCCACAACACCCTTGAAGAGCTCATAGAGGCACTACTTACATCGCAAGAACAGCGCTGCGGCAGACAGATAGGGGCTCTACATTTAGCGATGCTTAGGCATACAAGGCAAGGACACTTCAGGACAGGATGCGTGAGCGCATTATGGTCAAACTTGTGCTCAAGAACATGCAAGTGGACCGTCACAAATACCGCAGGAGAGCCAGGGCAAAAATGTTAAGCAAAAAGTATCGCGGGGACGATAGTGCCGTGCATGTTGATGCGACACATTACACAATTACATGCAAAGGCGCTTTCGCTGTGAGCGCGGTGTTACTGACGCTATGTTACTATGTTACTATGTTACTGACTATGTCACTATGTTACTATGTAACTATGTTACTATGTTAGTATGTCACTATGTTACTGACGCTTCAGATATTTGAGGGATGTTTGCATCGTGTTTCTCTTCAGAGTTTGCAGGAAATTGCACTAGCGCCCCTGCTCTGGACAGCGACGGCATGTATTCTGTAAGCACTCAAGAGTTTGTCTCGAAGTTGTTACTGACACTATCCGTCATCTACCACCTAAAACATCTTGTGGCGCTGATGGCATCCCGCCTTTCATCATTAAGGGTTGTTGCAAAATCTCCGCCTACTTCTACTGAAAATATTTTGGTTGCCTCTTAGATCATCAGCTTCTTCCGCCACTTGGAAAGAAGCTCTCGTAGAACCAGTTTTTAATGCCGAAGAGCGCACTGCTGCTGGCAACTACAGGCCTATCTTTCTTCTGTCTCCCATTGTGTTTGAGATAGCCATTTCATCACAACCGTGATGGTTTCTAAAAGCCACCTACATTACTATCAGCATGGCTTCCGAACTGGTCGCTCCGTTGAAGGTAACCTTCTCAGTTTTTTTTAATTAGTGTTGCTCCTGCAGCCTCATACCGAGATCAGGTTTAGGCTCTTTATTTTGACTGCAGCAAGGCCTTTGTTGAGCATACCACTGCATCCTTCTTGAAGAACTGCCGAACCACAGTTTTGTAAGTTCTATTGCAGCTGGCTTCCCAGCTACCTACGAGGTAGGCAAAGCCGTGTGTTCTACAGTGGACAAAAGTCTCGTGCCTTCAGTGTGATGTCTGGGTTTCCCCGGGGATACAACTTGGGCCTCTGTATTCAGCCTCTTCATCAATGACTTTACGAAGTTTTTCCTCTCTCTCATATGTCGTAATATGCTGACGACGTAAAAATATTTAAGATAATCCGCTCCCCTCGTGACTGCAGCTTAATTCAAGAGAATGTGAACTCTTTGTACAAGTGCTTTTTGTCAAATAAGTTGAATGTGAACGCCGAACAGACTATCACGATATCGTTTATGCGCACGTCCTACACCATTGAGTTTTCAAACGCTTAACAATCCGGCATAACCCTTATTTCGAGCGCCGGCTATGTTACTGACGCTTCAGATATTTGAGAGATGTTTGCATCGTATTTCTCTTCAGAGTTTACAGGGTGTCTGTTATTCGCGGCTTAGGTGTCCACTTAAATGCTAAGTTGCCTCACATTCTGGAGGGCAATGTCACATGTCAACGCATGCTTGGCATGGTGACCCTTGTGTGCAGGGTTCCACGCAGTACTGCATGTCATGTTGTCCTTTACGGGAGCGTTGTGCTGCCGAGACTCCAGTACGCTTACGTTGCATGACTTCGATCGGCCGCACACTTCTTCGCATAAACACGAAAATGTGCAGAAGAGGTTTGTGAGGAATACAATCTGTGGATCGGTCTGCTCATATGCTCCTCGGAACGATTATAGGGCGGCGCTGCACGCTCGGGGAATAATAGACTCGGAAACTAGACGGCAGTCATGGGGCTTTTTCTTCTTTTTCAAGTATTTACATGGACACACTAACTGCATGCACCTCGCATAGTTGGTTAAGTTTAGGGTGCCTGAATGTTCCGTGCGGCAAAGCCGTGTTTTTGACGAGTGATCTCTTAAAACAAGCCACATTGCACGAATGATTTCTACGTATAACGCCATGACACCATGTGGCCCGGATATATTACATCAAGATTTGAAACCTCTCAATCGAAACCTGCAATGCTCACTGGGACTCCTTTTGTCATTGCCATTGTGTTTACCGTTTTTATGACCGTTTTGTTATTGTTCTTATTCATTACATTCTTCTTTCCACTTTGACTGCTCAGAGTGGACCGCTCAAAAAGACCTATGGCTCTTAGTGCGCACATAACGATAAATAAAATTACCACAAAGAACCCCCCCCACCCTTTCACCAACTAATCATCTTAGGAAGCCAAGCGACAGCCACGCTTCGCTGAACACACAGCTGCTGGCGCACGACGAAGCGTAGCTTGAGTTTTCGTTGGCTGCAGCGTGACAAGAGAGAAAAACAGTTTCGAATGATGCGTAGAAAAACCACCAGCAAACTGCGGAAACAAAGTCATGGCCAAAAACAAAGAAGTTGAAACAAGCATAGAAAAAGTTTCGAATCTACTTATGCTGGGTACAAACGCCTAACGAAAAGTATTAGTGCAAAATTCCAGTGACTTTCAGTTCTCAACTTGAATCCGACGCAAAAGAGGGCGTCGTACCGCAGCCTCAGGAAAGAGTAGGCGCTGACGCTGTAGAGGAAGTAACTAGCGTTAAACTCTAAATTGCCTCAATAAAAAACTGCTGGCCACCCCTTCAACGGCATTTCTCCGCTAACTGTGCTGTTTACAGTTGTTGACGAGCCAGCTGAATGTGCCCCTTTGTTCAGCCACGTATTTATTCGTAGACTTCATGACTACACGGCATGGATGCCTAAGCGAAAATTAATTTGTTTGAAATATACGGCGGATATTATATTGTATATTAAACATATTTTGTATTAATGAATGCACGAAAAATATGCAGTAAACAGGATTCGGAAATTTCATGCATGGTGCTCTAAATATATTCTTAAAATTTGTCAAAAACGCCTCACAAGGAGCATGCTTCTAGTCCTTTTTCAATACATGGATAAATGTATTTGAGATTACAGCTTTTCGGCAGTGTGTTAAAGGTGTGCTTTCATAAATATGAAATTAATTCGTCCAAAGCATACTTCAATTACAACAAACAAGCACTGCTCTAAACATATTTCTTGCACACTCATAGCAGCCGTAGAACACTCTAGCGCTCTAAGTCGCATTTTGGGGAAACTTATTTGCATGTTGGCAATGCATTAAAAGTATTCTTTCGTAAATATGAAATTGATTCGTCTAAAGTACACTTCAAATTCTAAGAAATGGGCTGTCCTCGTAAACATAACTTCAGCGCACTTCAAGCTGCCTTAGAACAATCTATTGATCGAAACCAAGTTTTGGGGAACAGTATGTACTACTTTTCTGTCGCCCTTTCGTTTATCGTAACTTCTAGCAGGGAGACAACCACCACTTCATTACATTACGAGTGGAGAATGTGGGAGCATTGGACGGGCAAGTACGTATTGGGCCCCTCCAGACACAAGCATACCAGCGAAAAGGACCCTGAATCGTAAGGCCAACCGGCTTTCATAAGAGCTCATATATTTGTTGGTTGACATTTCGACTCCTCACCGATGCCTGACGCTAGTTACGACTAGCAATTGGGCTCTAGATGTCCCCCATATTCGAAAGCAACCAGTTCCACACTTGTGCGACAATTTGGGGACCCAGAGTAAATGTGCCAGAAACGCCTCACCGGGCAAGGTGATGTTTCGTCTATCGCAAGGCATATGTAAGGCAAGCCAAGAATTACGCTTCTCGATACGTTTGCAGCAGCAGTAGTAGTAAGTGGTTTATTAAAAGGAAGGAAAATATTTTTGCTAGCCTCGGCATCTGCCATCGACACTGATGCACCTGAGATAAGGCCGCGGAAATAAAGGATAGCAGGCAAAATGTTAGAAATTGAATGAAAGACCTGAGTCCACTAGAAAAGAGGATAGGCAGAGAGGTAATATGCACAAAAACTATTTACGACATAATAAATATGTACAGGTTGCGCGCGTGATTAGTTCATGATGAAGCAGTCTGCTGACCGTCTTTTCATGTCGGACCCACCGCGGTGGCTCAGTGGTTAAGGCGTTCGTCTACTGAGCCGGAGTAACCAAGCCGCGGCAGCCGCATTTCGACGGAGGCGAAACGCAAAAGCCTCCAGTGTACAGTGCGATGTCAGTGCATATTAGAGGCCGCCAGGTGGTCGAATATAATCCGGAAACATTCACTATGGCAACTTTCTTATTTCACTCTCTCCTTTGTCCCTTTTTTACGGAGCGGTTCGAGTGTCCACCGTGATATGTGACACAGTTACTGCGTCATTTCCCTTCCTCAAAACCACTTTTTCACTTTCTGTCAGCATTTGCGGTGAGGCGACAACTTCCCATTGAACTGTTGTCCCTTGACCTTGCAACGTCAACACCGCGTTCTCTCAGGGATGGTGCTCCTTATGCTTACCCAGTGCAAGGGTCATCAACCAAACGATTCTGCCAGGTTTTCAGTGAATTGTTCTGCCTTTGACATATTAAACAAGTCAAGGCCGGAAAAGCCGACTAGTAGCTCATTTTCCCCATACAAAGATGTCTTATGGCCGGCTATAGGTATTTGGACCAAATAGCTATAAGCCTTTCCTATATCCATCTACAGCCATCTTTTCAGTGGATATATTTTTATATAGAGAGCTAAAATCAGTTGTATGGTTAAAAAGCTATAGCTTTATTGGAATAGATTTTTAAATAGCTAGTTTAGAGGGACAGAGAATTAGTCCTCTACAAATTAACAGAGTGCGACGCGGACGAAGCGAACAGGCCAGGAACCAGGAATCAACTGCATTTTATTCTATGCCGCACATGGCCCCACCTAGCCGGCACGAGCGCATGTCACGAGCCGAGGCAGTGCAGCACTGCTGATGATGATAGTGCCACTACAGGACTCCACCCCCCCCCCCCCCTCCCGCGGAGAGGAAGGAGAATGGCAGTCAACAGCGCGCCACCCATGAGACATGCTTACCGACGGCGCGGATCGAGTCAGTGGAAGAAGTGGGGCTTGAGATTTCTTGGTGGCGGGGTGAAAGGGATACATGCGCGATGTAGGCAGGTTTTACGCGGCCGATGGCAACGATTTCTTCTCGTCCATCAACGGACAGCTTCAGAGTTTTCTCACCGCGCTGCAGTGCGGGATAAGGACCATCGTAGTGAGGGGTGAGCGAAGGCTTGATGACATCTCGACGCACAAAGACATTGGTGGACGTGGCGAGGTTTTTGCTCGCGAAGACTTGGTGAGTAGATGGACGTGTGGGGACAGGTTGCAGGCACCTGAAGAGCAGGTGTAGTTGTTCCACGTAGGCAGGTGGCGAGAAATCGGTGCGGGCAGGAACGTGGCAAACGGACGGTAGTCCCGTAGACTATTTTTGCCCCCGTTTACTGAAGATCTTCTTCAAAGGCTGATTGAAGGCCGAGGAGCACCAAAGGAAACGAATCGGAATCGGGCCAAGAGGTGCGAGCTCCGAGTGCAACAAGGGACACCTTCAGCTGCCGGTGCAAGCGTTCAACCATGACATTCGCGGAGATATGATACGCGGTGGTGTGAACAAGGCGCACGCCAAGCAGAGATGTCAGGGCACGAAACAAGGCGCACTCAAACTGGCGGCCACGATCCGCTGTCACTACCGTGGGGTCGGCGAAACTGGAAATTCTTCCACTGACAAAAGCGTACGCCACTGTATAGGCCGTGATATCGGGCTGCAGAAAGGCTTCGGGCCACCGTGTGTAGCGGTCAACACACGTACGTATGTACTGGAAACCTCGTGATGGAGGGCCAAAAATGTCGACGTAGACATGGACGAAACGACAATCTGAGGGCCGGGAAGGATGGTGAGGCGATCGCGTGTGGCGCGTTGTTTTGGCACGCTGACATTGCAAGCACTCACGATGCCAGTGACGCATATTTCGGTTGACGTTTGGCCAGACGAACCCAGCTGTCACGAGCCGCTGCGTAGCACGAATGCCGGGATGATTTGCGTTGTGTAGCTGTTCGAAGACTTGGCGGAGGAATGCGGTGGGTATAAAAGGCCGTGGAGAACCACTGGAAACATTGCACACGATGGTGTCCGAGCAGAACGGCAGGTGCATTGTCGACAAGATCAGAGAGCCAGCGTTAGCCTGGAGGGCTTGAAGCTCACTGTCTGACGCTTGTGCGGCAGGCAGCGCTGCGAAATCAATCGGGCCTGATGCAAGATCAGCGACACGAGAGAGCGCATCGCGGCACTGTTCACGGGTCCTTCGGTGTGCCTTATATCAAACGTAAGTTCAGAAATAAAACTCAGGTGCCGTATCTCCCGTGCGGTGTATTAGCTTTGGTTCACACGAAAAGCAAAAGTTAAGGGCTTGTGGTTCGTGAGCGCCTTAAAAACGGCTCCTTCCAAGATGTGACGAAATTGTCGAATGGCGAGATAGACAGCTAGCAATTCACGGCCGAAAATACTGTAGGTCGTTTCTGCGGGCCTGAGCCTCTGGGAGAAGAAACCCAGCGGGCACCAGCAGTGGTCTTGAAGCTGATGCAGGGCAGCGACTACAGCTGCACAAGAGGCGTCGGTGATGAGACGCAACGGGGCGTCGGCCAGCGGGTGCATGAGCAGAGGCTTGGAAGGTGGTTTCGGCAGCTGACGTCCACTCGAGAGGAGTGTGAGGACCATGCGGTGACTTTAAGAGATCGGTGAGGGGCAGGGTAATGCGGGAAATGCCAGGCAAGAAACGTCGGTGGAAGTTCAGGAGGCCGAGGATCTGGCTAAGCTTGCAAAGCGACCTGGAGGGAGGAAAGTCACGGATGGCGCGCACCTTTCTCTCCAAAGGGTGAATTCCTTGCGCTGTGACGTGATGACCAACGAACTAGATAGCGTCGACGCCAAAAACGCACTTGACCGGACTGATGACGAGACCGTGCTCTTCGAGGCATGAAAAGAACAGGCCAGGTTTTCAGCGTGTTCTTCTGACGAGGAACTGGCAACCAGCAAATCATGGAGATACGCGAACACAAAACGCAGGCCACGTGTGACCTCGTTGACGAAGCATAGGAATGTCAGAGCAGCGTTTCGCAGACCAAACGGGATACGAACGTGCTCGAAGAGACCAAACGGTGTTACAATTGCAGTCTTAGGGATGTCTGCAGGCTCCACTGGGATCTGGTGGTAGGCCTTCACCAGGTCAATCTTAGAAAATATGGTTATTTTGTGCAGGCAGGCCGCAAAGGCATGATTATTAGGGAGAGGATATCGATCCGAGGCAGTGCGGGCGTTGAGGTCACAATAGACACCGCAGGGGCACCAATCACCGTGGTCACATGTCGACGAGATCAAAGGTCGACAGCCGGGCCAATAGTGGCGAGAAATTCCGTTCCGGGGATGGCAAACCGCACGTCTGCTCAAAAAAAAAAATCCATCGGAATGTGCGGCGTAAGCCCAAATCGAGGGTGACTGAGCGCTGTCCGTAGGTAGCGATCTGGGAGGTGTAACCCGCTTGCAAAGGCGCTCCTTGAGGCGGGAGGCAGGCACGACGCTAACCTGTGCACCCGTGTCCACAAGGAAACGGCATCCTGAGATGCTTTCGGCGACGTAGAGTAGGCGGCTGGATGTAGCGCCAGAATCACCGGCCGCCATCAGTGACTCGCCAGCGCGTTTCCCGTCCATTGGCAAGGCTGCCGGCACTCTCGGGGAGCGGCGCCGAACTTGCGGTGGTACCAGCAGAACCCGTCACGGGCTGGGCTCGATCGATGACTGGAACTGGAACGATGGCGCGACCGTCGGCGAGAGGAACGCTGGTAGCGACGAGGAATCGACGCTCGCAGAGCGGCAACGGTGCTCTTGAGGTGATTTTAGCCTCGCGGCTTCACTGCCGGTCGACGAGAGTGGACGAATCGGCGGAAGGAATTGCACAGAACGCAGGCCGGAGTAGTCCGAGACAGGGTGAGTCAACTCCGCGAGCTTATCCAAGCTAACATTACCTGCTGCAGCCAGGATGACCACGAGGTTTTGAGCCAGGCGCTGAGGGAACAGCTCACGGAGTAGCGGGTTGTTGACCTACTGTGGGCGGTCGCCTAGCAGCTGTCGCATGCTATGGGGGAGGTGAGATTGTCGATGGTGCCCAAGGTCCTTCCTCAGTGCTGAGAAACTGCTGCAGGCGCCTGCGCTCCGTGATGCTCTTCCAGGCCAGCACCCTAGCCTTGAAGTGATTATACGGGGAGGAAGGGTCGGGCGTTCAAAACGTCGTCAAACTCGTCCATTACCTAGGGAGAGAGAGTGAACACGACGTGGAGATACTTCACGCGTTATGAAGTGAGCGCCGAAGATCGAACACAGCCTACACTTGCGCGAACCATCCGGCAGGATTCTGAGTCCAAAATGACGGCAGCTTAACGTGGGCGCTGGCGATGTCCTCCGCAGCCGGTCTATGAGACGGGACCTGGGGCCTGGGCGCCGCAGCCATGGCGGCGTTATCCGCGTTCATGACGTCCGGGTCACCAAACTGTAGAGGGACGGAGACTTAGTCCTCTACAAATTAACGGCGCGTGACGCGGACGAAGCGAAAAGGCCGGAAACCAGGAATAAACCGAATTTTATTCTACGCCGCACGTGGCCCCACATAGCGCGAGCACATGTCACGACGGCGCAGCACTGCTGATGATGATAGTGCCACTACATCTAGCATTAAGCACATCTTTGGGGTCGTATAGACGTTCATAAAAGGTCATATCCGGACATAGCTTTTTCCACAGACGCCCATAGGACGTTTTTGTCGTGATAAATCCGAACATAATATATTCTTAATGTAAGGATATTAATTCGAAACTTTTTGTGTATTTTTAATATATAATAAATATATTTAGCGGGCAAAACTTGTATTTTGACGTATATGCAAGAATGTTGCAAATTTGGAGGACGCTTACGCTTCGCTATGAAGAGTGGAACGCGATAGCGTGTTGTATCGAAGGTTCTGTGCGACGTCTTGCTCTGGACAAATCGTTGGTCCCTAGGAAGTCTCTCAAAACAGCCCATTCGCCGCGCGAAGAGATTACGAACGGGCTGCAGTGACGCTGCTCCCTGAAATGGCCGTTGTGCGTCTGCGTTGTGATTGTTGTTTTAGAGGAAAGGAAAGGCGCGGTGACTACCTAGCATATCGCAGTAACATCCTCACACCTCAACCACGGGACAGGCAGAAGTTTAAGTGAAAGAAAAGGAAGAAACAGAGGCGCTAAAGAGGTCTGCGTCTCCTTTGACGTCGCATTCGTTTACCGCAACAGCGCACACACGCGTGCATCACAGGCGCAAGTGCGGCACGGGTTCCATGACATTGGAAAGGTTGACACCGGCACAAAACATGGCGCACGCAGGTCCGGTTACCGTTGCGTGCCCGTCTGGAGCCCGAAGAGGTTGCGAAGGGTTGCGCCCATGCAGGGACAAAACCGTCGTGTTAACACCGGGCTCCGCATTCGGACCAATTGAGGTCTTCGAAGGTTTCGTCTGGCGGTACTCAAAATTCAAATACACAACCCCTGTGCGATGTCAGTACACGTTAAAGAACCCCAGGTCGTCGAAATTATCATAGCCCTCCACTACGGCGTCACTCATAGCCTCAGTCGCTTTGTAACGTAGAACTCTAAAATCCCAAACTCAAATCTAACCCGGTCATAACACCACCATCATACCTCAGCGTCGGCTATTCACATTTACTTTCATCTCTACAACTTGCCACAGCTCACGGCAGTCAATTGACTGTTTTATAGAATAGAACGCGATTTTTATCACAACCCGTTTCAAGATTTGCATACTCATAATTACTTATGTACACATCAGTACACAAAGACACTTCACGAAGCCAAAGACCGCAACGCATTCACTAGGTCCGCTTTTCATTCATTCATCGAGGCACTCACGAAACTTTTCAGGAGTCACTGGGTTGATGGTCGCCTTCCGGATACTTGAAGCATGCCAAAGTGATATTCATACCTAAACCGGACTAGAAACTTGAGCTGGGCAATCTCTTAGCCATCTCCCTTGCATCTTGCCTTGGTAAGGTCATGGAGCACGTCGTTTCCCACCGACTTCAAACCCACACAGACAAATAAGACCGCCTCCCGCCCGCTATTATCGGGTTCAGAGCTGGACTCTCCGCTCCTAACCTTAGTATCACCCTTAATACCCACACTATCACCTTCGCTGAAAAGATGACTAGGAAGTAAACATCATACGCTAGGCGTACGAGGCTTCCCTAGGGCTGCCACAATACGCCAGACCACAACACCTCCTCAAGCTTGGCATCTACAACCCTCTTACGGGATTTATAGAGGCACACAAGGCAGCCCAAATTCATCGCCTCTTCAGAACCAAGCACGGGCATCTTATCATTGACCGGCTAAACGTCATACCAATAGGCGCTTCACATCTCAATGCCCCCCTCTCGACAGGCGGACACAGCCGCCCCGTTGTCAAACCGCTATCCAAAGACATGCTTCCTGGCCGACACTACGGGCGCCCTCAGCACAAAGCCCAAGCACTGGATGATTTCTATTGTGCCTATGAACACGGAACATACGTGGACGCGTCAAGGCAAGATGCAACAACCTATGTGGTCTGTGCAACCACTCCGCAATCTACCATTATCTCCGCCGGCACGGTGCGCACCACCTCCCCCACCACAACGGAAGAGACAACAATAGCATTGGCGATCGCTGACCGCCGTAAACGCAGTTCTCAGTGACTAAGAATGAGCAACCCTTAATTACTCGGTACGTAGAAATGGAATCTGTCTTCCTGCCGGACGCAACCTACGCGGCTGCACTCTAGACCGAAAAATTAACCTATTCTGGATGCGCGCCCACGCGGGCAACTCTGGAAACTAAGGGGCCGACCAACTTGCCTAAGAATTAATCCGGGCAGCCGGCCCCACGGATCGCGACGCCCTCGCTAGCCGTCCAGACTCCTGCCGACATCACGAATTTTCATAAAGAGACCAGACGCCGTTTCCCTCCTCCCCACTTCCACCTCGACAGGGCGCAAGCCACCTTGCTCAGCATATTCCAGGTGCACAAAATTCTTAGCCACTCCAGGCAGACACTAATCACCAACTCGCAATATGACCCCACATGCCCAAATGGCAACCACGGAACCCGCCACTCAGACGCACATCCTCTGGGGATGTGAAAACAACCCGCCCCCACAGGCTCTCCTGCCAGCTCTATCTGCGGAAAGCTGGGACCAACTCCTCATCCTACAAGACAAGGCCACTGAAATTGCAATGATTTCGTGGGCCCAAGACATCGCCCCACCTGGGCGCCACACAGGACCCATCTGCCCTAGTTCTCGACACCTGTGGCAAAAAAGTATCTTTCTCTCTCTCTCTCTCGCTTACTGATGCGTAAATGAGTAATTATGAGTAGGTGATTTTATAAACGGGACCCGATAGCAATCGCGTTCGACTATATAAAGTATTTCATCTGATTGCCATGCGCTGCGGCAACGCAGCGTACTCTATGCTGTAGAGATGAAAGTAGATGCGGATTGCTCGCGCCGAGCCATATTTGCCCATAAACTCTGCGTCGTCTCCCTCGAACGCGTGTCGGACATTAGCTAATCTAATTGCGGACTGTGTTGCCGAGCTCGTGGGGTGCAGCAGATGCCGGAGCATTCTCCACGTTCTGGAAAGATTCATGCCTCCTTCCAATTCGTCGCACCTGTTGCACCAATTCGGTTCGCATAATTTTAATGCGTAATCTCATATCTCCTTGTTGTGTCTCGCGATTTTCCTCCTGAGGCTGCGATTCTACTTTTGCTTTTTTAGCCGCCATTCCATGCTATGCTTGGCCTCCCACAAGTGGAGCAAACGACCGTCCGCTATAGCCGGGGCATTACCCCTCCTAGGGTCTTGGCCGCCACTCCAACGTGCATTTTGAGGGCCTCCCTCCATTCTTCTAGGTTCTCGATTAGCCCCAATTCCGCGGCTCCTCTCATTGTCTTGAAGTGATCGCATTCCTTAACAGCCGGTTGTCGCGCCCAGCGCGTTTTGACGTCTTCTTTGAGGGCCGAAACGGTAATGAAATGATCGCTCCCAAAATATTGCTCCGAGTTGGCGACGCGCTACTTAGACATAAAAGCCGGAGAGAGGGAGAAATAGATGCACTCTTTCGGGAATGTATTAAAAAGGCACTAGGGCAACCCATGGGTACCTCGACAGAGCGACTAGTTGAGTTATGGGTACATAACACATTGATACAACTATTAGAAGCGGTGCTCGCCTCTCAAACTGAGAGTCTCACCACAACGTAAACAGGCTGGTTAATCCTAGCGAAATTTGGAACAAATCCCAAAAGAGTGACTAAAATGAAAGCTTAAATCGACAGGGAACGAAGGACCGCCTTTGTAGTCCCCCGCCCCCTCTCCTTCCCTAAACATGTGCACCCGGAGTTCAACGTAGAACACCGGGCCATGAGAGCCGAGGCTTTAAGGCGCATTTATAGTCCGACGTGTTCAGCGCGCGGGCGGGCGTCGCTCGCAGTCAGTCGCGCTACGCCGGTTTCGCTGCGCCGGCCGAAACGCGATGCGCCCAGACGCCGCGCGCCGACTTCGGAGCATGCGCAGAACGACCGCCGCATCGCGCGCCGATCGTCGACACGCCGGCAGTTTGAATTCCGTTCGCGCCTTTTTCTGCGTCGCCTCATCCGTTTCGTTCCATCCACGGCATTGCGGCTACTAATGAAACATGGCTAGGGTGATATCCGCGCGACAGAAACTTGCTCTGGTGTTACTAGTGCACCGCTTGCGGCGAAAGCGCAGGCGCTCGATGTATGTGCGAAAGATCGCTCTCTCCACGGGAACAACTCACCCGTAAAGACCGGTGCTTCGCCGTCTGTTGCCAAGCGTTCTCTTTGCCCTGGTGGTCTGTGAAATCCAGCCTTTTGGTGTCTTATACACAAGGGTGTTGTATGATGGCTTCGATAAACCGTTCCACAACGATATCCGGCACAATTTCAATATTTGGGCAGCTCGCGCCACTCACGCCGCTCGCACTGGCATCCGCCATTTTTTTCCGCGCGATGCATTGTGGGGCGACGCGGTCGGCGGCGCCAGCGCGCAATTGGAGCAGGAGCCAAATCTGCGCCGGGCCCGTCGGGGCACGCTTGCAGCCGCTGGTTACGTTAGCCGCTGCAGTGCGTCAAACTATAGACGGAGCTTTTTCACCAACTCAACGCAGCGTGCGCGCGCGCGCTTGGTTGCTTGCGTTACGTCGGACTATGTTTGCGCCTTTAGAGCTGAGGTTCGGTAATATGGAAAAAGCGGACGTAGCGTATGTTTATGCGGCGGCTGGCTGGACGGGAGCGTCAGTACTTTCAGTCGTCAACGGCCAAGGGGCTCCAGTCTTCTCGGCAGCCATCCGGGGGCGCAACCTAGAGACTGCGGAGGAAGTTGCTAAGCGCTCGCCTGCGTAGGAACAAAATCAAAGTTCGTAGTAAGCGACAGTAAAACTGGCATTCAAAATTTTGGAAGAGGCAGGATCTCACAGGAACCGGCGAAGATCCTTAGCCAACAACTGCTGGATAAGAAAATTCATTTAATTTGGCCACCCGCACACACCTCCGTCCTCGGTAACGAGCCGGCTCACGAGCTAGCTCGAGCAACAGCGGAAAGGACCGCCTGCGAAATTGCGGGGAAATTCTTGACCGTTACTAACTGGTACGTAGGATGGCACCCCCCCCCCCCCCCCCCCCCGCAGTCACAGAATTGAACAATAGAGAAGCTGTCGCGTGGAGGCGGCTACAAACCAATACTTTTATGCACCCGCTATGGTACCACGTGTACCCAAAGCTCAGGTCGCATGATCGATGCACACACTGGGGGGCGAGAAGGACCCTTGACCACATAATTTGGGAGCGCCCAAATTCTCCCGGGGCGGGCAAAAATATTAGAGAAGCCTGGGAGGCCCTGCTAAGAAGCCCGGACATTGAGCTCTCGCCACGGAGGAAGTCTATATAGGATTGGAAACTCCACTTTGTGCGGCGACCAGACAGAGTCACAAGCCCGCGGCGCCACTATCATGCTGACGGCGCCTGTCGGCCTGGTAAGAAACTACTGCCATTTCGGTTGCCAAGGCAACCGGTCGAGCTTGTTGCACTCGTTGGGCCACGCGCGTCTGACTTCTATTGAGGGCACTCTCGCGCGCTTTATTACCGCTGGTAGCCCGAGGAGCAACTGGTGCTACGCTTCAACCATTTGAGCACAGACACCGACAAGAACTGTTGCTGTTTGGACTTAGGGGCGCAGAAATGCAACGTCACGGCGTGCCCGCTGAAGCAAACACCCGTGTCGTCTGCTTGTCTGCTTTGAGCGTGCCCCGCCGGAGAGCGCGCCGGAGCCGCCTGCCCTAAAACCCCTTGATAATACGAAGTAGCGACACTCTCCGCGCCGCGCTTTCCTCCTCGATTCTCCTCGCGCGGCGGCTGCGAGCTCTGCGCACGACACGCTTTTTCTCCTTGGCGCTCGCCGGTCGGCCGCAGCAGTGAGTGAAGCGCGTGTTTTTGGGCCAGGTCTGCTCTCCAGGAGTGCGCAAAATATTTGAAAAATTGCGAGAAAAGCATTCAGAATGCCCAAAGTAACGTTCATGAAGAGATCGGTTTCTTCTTAGAACAGTTTGAATGGGGAATACTGATTTATACAAAGCTTTCAGGCGAGTTCGGCACTGCAGACGCTTGTTAAGTAACATGATAAGGTGTTTTAGTTTGTGCACCTGATCTAGTACTGCCTCCTACTTTGTCTGTGTTTGTTTTTTTAGGGCGTGAACTCTGTCACCGCGGTAAAACTTCGGAAAACGACCCAGGCTGGTGCTTCGAACTTCAAGATCAGAGGTCAAAGCGGGACATGGTCTATTTCGCTACTGCCAAGCTATCTGTCTAAGCATAGTATATGTCACGTGATCAACCGTTAGTTTGGATAACTGGTTAATTATACACTTATTTTGACCAATTACCAAGCCAAATTAATTGACAGTTAGTAAATACAATTAAAACCCAAATTTGGTATTAAACCAAACTAAGCTATACGATCAAGTCATATACCGTTGAAAAGCTTAAAATGAATTCAAATGCTCTGATTCAGTTAGCGATCCCTATTTATTAGCGTTACTTAGCTATATGCAATCAAAACTGCCCTTGGCAATATAGCATCGAGTCATATACCTTCCGACAGCTTAGGTTGAATGCAAATGAGCTGTGCAAGTTATCGACCCGAATTAATTAGTGATAATTATTTAAATGCAGTTAAATCCAAACTTTCCAGTATAGATGGAAAACTAAGGGCAAGTTTAAACGCACTATGCTAGCTAGCCAAACTTAAATATAAACTTCACAACGACACAGCTAAAACACTGATTAGGTTTAACATGAACTGCTTCGAAATGTTTCTCTTTGGTTGTGCATACTTGCGAGCAGCAGGTCTTATTTAGCGTGCACCCGCTTACAATAAATGAGTAATGAGTGCATCTTCCATCCATATGTTTGTCTCATCAGTGTGAAAGTGGTTTTTTCACTCAAGTCTGTTCACTGAATAAAACAGCTGCGCACTTTCAATGCGCTCAAGGAGCGCGGACAACCCTTCATCGACCGCAATTCATCGAAAATTATTAGGAAATAGTGCAGAGGAAGCTCAAGAATATACCTATGAAAGAATGCACTCTATATCTATGGGCAAGATAAACGCCTCTCGATAATGTAATATTATACTTGACGCAGAAATTTCGTTCCAGTAAGTAGTAGGGGATATAAAGCTGGTATTTTGATTAGGCATCACAAAAAAATGTATCATTAAAGAAAATGAGAGCATGGTCAGCAGGATGATTTATTTTCGCGCACGCACAGGAACTTCGATTGACAAGATACACGTAACAGACGGGAGCATCACATAATATTCAGCATCTACTCTAGTACAAAAATGTGCTATGTAGTATTGATGACAGTTGAGAAAAAACATGCTCATGGAAATACAACAGTGGTGTATGTCATAGTTCAAATCAACATCACTTTGTACATGTATACAGCAAATTAATGCAACTGAATGTTGACGGACAATGGGATCTTACGCTAAAAGCTTGTCTGTTAAAAACTGCGGAATTGTTTTTGCAAAGGCGACGCTACAGGAGCAAGAACTAGCACGTTTTTAGTCCAGACGCTATTTGCAGAGAAGATGCAATGCGCGGATGCTTTGCTGATTCGTTGCGTTCTGGCCTCGCTTGCAAAATAAACTAAAAACGAAGCAGCAAACAACCCTCGAAGGATGCCTTCCAACCAACGGCGTCAACCATTTGTTATGACGTGGTTAATCCCCTAACGTGACATCGTATGTGGCTGGTAGGTTTCTGTGTGAAATAGGATTAACCGCGCCGCCATGGTGATTGGTCGATGTCATTTGCCGAAGGGTCTCCTCCTGGTTTCTTTGTTGAGCTCTATCTGACTGTAGCAGATAAAACGCGCAAGTGATACTTCGAAAATAGCAGTATATCTGCAGTGAATGTTGGTAACCTTGGCTTCATACACCACGCAATAGTCTGCCTTAACCAATATCAGTGGGTAGCGACTGTGGCGTTTGACGTTTACGCCCTCTCCTAAGGCTCAGATTATGTACAAAACTTTCCAGATGCAGTTGCACCCCATTTACGTCTTGCGCAACTGCTTACTGCCACCTCACCTGATGATTGACACTGCGGCACGCATGCCAATGCTCTTGCTGGCGCATCTCGCACTTTTAGCCGCAGAAAATCTTTTTGACGCTTCAGTTTTTACAAGAATCTGCATTCGCTGATTGCAGAATATCTGAACACTATTAGGAATCACGTTGTGACAAGAAGGAAAGCATGTTTGCCCTGAAATGTTTCGAGTAACGCTTTGCTGCACCTCGGCCACATTTACAGAATTATGTATCAGCGCTTCTTTATTGGTGCGGAAGAAGTTTTCAGCAACTTTGATGACCTCAATCACGCCTTGAGACGGAGTAGTCAGAGACTGACGGTGCTCAGAAAAATTTTTCAATTCTATCAATTTTGAAGGTATGCCGTTATCAACCAGTGAATTATGACAATATACACACTGTATCCGCTTTGTCAGCCTGGAGACAACGTAACCCGCGAAGTAGGCAATCGATTCCTCTATTTCAGGACTTAAATCTACAAGGTCTTCTGGGGCTTCAGTGTTGCTTATCGTGATTTTTTCCTCACTTGTGTCCCGCAAATTCATCAATAGCCCTCCTCTTCAGCAGAATAGCTACCATGCTTGCTGTGCTTGAGGAATTGCGCTAGAGTTTCGCTCCTCAAGCTGCATTTAAATTCATACAGTCGCGGGACAGGATTTTCGCACGCAGGGTGGAAAACAAATTTTCGAGACCATCTTGGCTTAATCTAGTTAGGAAGACGTACTGAAAGTTGTATTTGCTGAGAACATCTTGGACTTCCAGAGACGTTCTTGTGGCTAAAATGATGTCTGTTTGCACAGGCTTCCAAACCGCTTTGTTTTAGTTGCCAATAACAATTTTAGAGAACATTTCGGCTGTTCCATGCAAAAATGCTACACTGTCATGATAAGCCTCCTCAACCGCATGGCTGAAAGCGAGGTTTGTCGTTCGTGAGGTCATCAGGCGAAACCACCTAAATATTGTTTCTATGAACCACGCGGTAGTACGCACATTTCTGGGAATTTTTGTCTTTTCCTCAAGCAGACGCAAACCAGAAGCCGTGTCGTTATGAAAAAGAGAAAAAGCCGGGCCTACTTTCATTTTATCATAATGATTCGGGTCACGAACAGACGCGTTTAAGTGCGGCGCGTGCTTGATGTCGTCCTTTTCGTCATGCCTCACTAGGGCCTTTATAAACTCGACGTTCACGCAGTTTGTTGGCAAATCGTGTTTCTTCACAATTTCGTCGGGAAGGTAAATGAGCTGGCCTTTTGTCAAAAGATTTCTTAGATTTTTCAACAAGTGTGGTACGTCAGCCATAAACCAAAGCTTTCTCTGTGGATCACAGTGGTGAGGGCAACTGGTTCGCGGCCTGCTGTGCTTTCCTACGGTGATTCCAAAGAACTTCCAAAGTGCCTGATTCGCAGTGCCCATGTCAGAAACAACAACATGAATATTGATTCCGATGGACTCGCAGGCGGTAATTAGGTCAACTACATGAACTTTAAAGCTGGCAGTATGGACAGAGTTGCCGGTTAGTTGATATCCGATGGTTTGCTTCCATCTGGTGGAAAGACCTCCCAGCATAAATACCAAAGCGTGTGTGGCTAAGCAGTCATCAGGAAGCGAACCATCGGACAAAGGCAGTGTGGGTGCGCCCAAAACTTCACAGCATGAATGATTATATACGGGACCCGACGTGATCTGCATCTCGTCAACCATCAAAATGGCGTGGCGTTCCTTCGGCTTCATGAGATTCACCTGTAGAATGCAAATCGATGTTAGGAATGACTGAAAGTAAGCTCGCGATAGTATTAATGTGTTAAGTAAACATACATATTTAAGAAGCGCAGGAAACACCACAAAAAAAACAGAAACGCAGCCAAAGATATAGGTATAACTGTTCAGCATATTAGTTTCGTAATAAGGAAAAGAAAGGTAAAACCGTCAAAATCAACTACGCAAAGCAACCTGATACTAGGCAATTGAGCTCACAGTATAACAGGCTTGGCATATGGTTCCAAAATATCCCGAGGGGTTCCAAAATATCAGTAAGAAGTCCGGGTCGAAACTTTGCGTGTTCAATGTGCCTTTGCAGGGTTCGTTCTGAGGGCAAAGGGTAACCATGTTCCCTTAGGACACTGTAGCCCCGCGTTCCACATGCCAGCCGCAACCTCAGTGACTTCACAAGTGTGTCAGCTTCCCACCGGCATCCCTTAATTGACAGCCGCTCCAGTGACGACATCTGATCATCATTGAAAAGATGTTTGAGCTTTTTCTTCAGCTGTTCCTTTTGCACCTCGCTCTTCAAGTATCTTTTTCTTGCAGCTTGTAATTTCCTATTTGTGCCCTCTTGATTGCGCTCCAATTCTGCTATTCGTTCCAAGAGTGCCTGGTGCGATGCTGGAAAAAAAAAATTAGTATCTGCAATGTACGTGTAGTTCAAGCGTACACTGAAGAACGAGAAACATCGCGTGCGAATTTACAAACAGACGCGGAAAGCCCCCTTTTTGTGACTAAGTATGAAAGAAAGGTCTTGTGGCAGCAGAAACTGCGTTAGAGACCACTGTATCGTTGGCTGCCGCAACATAATGCATAAAAGGGGCCATTTACCTTTGGGCATAACCGCTTCGGGGCAAGGAACAGGTTCGTCACGGCAGTCTTGAGACGGCGCTGAAAGAGGAATTAAATAATTTTATGAGTACGCGGCCACTCACTGAGTTCGTGTGTGCTTAAAGAGACAGCAGCTTACAGGAGGGTGCACTGGGAGAAGTGGTGGGCCCTACTGTCGACGCACTGCTACGCTGGGCCAAGCATGCAGTGGCCTCCTCCGCTGTGTAAAAGACCACAGTGTCAAAAATTCAAGAACGAAATAAATAAAATGTATAATTTACCATTGATGACAGCTGGTTCGTGGCTTGCACCAGGTTCGCCACGGCAGTCTTTCGATGATGCTGATGGAGAAATTAAACAGCTGTATGAGTACGCAGCCACTCACTGACTTCGTGTGTGCTTAAGGGAAAAGCAGCAAACAGCAAGGTACACTAGGAGAAGTGGCGGGCCCTATTGCCGACGCACTGCAGTGGTGGGTCAAGCATGCGGTGGCCTCCTCCGCTGTGTAAAAGACCGCAGTGTCAAAAATTCAACAATGAAATAAATAAAATGTATAATTTACCATTGATGAAAGCTGGTTCGTGGCTCGCACCAGGTTCGCCACGGCAGTCTTCAGATGGTGCTGATGGAGAAATTAAACAGCTGCATGAGCTTAAGGAGACAGCAGATTAAAGCAAGGTACACTAGGAGAAGTGGCGGGCCCTATTGCCGGCGCACTGCAGTGATGGGGCAAGCATGCGTTGGCGTCATGCGCTATGCAAAAGAGAGTAATTTCATTGAACGCAACAATAAAAAAAATTAAATGGTGCACTTAAGTCTCCAACGTGCGGAAATGCAAGAGCATAACTGCCACATCATTAACTATTGCTATCCCTATCTACCACTATGTACTGTAATTCCGTGAAGTCATCTATCATAACCGTCACTATCAGTAACGAACACTATCACATCACTATCCGGGCCTATTACTATCATTTACTATTAATATCCGTAACAGTCACCATGATTAGCTATCACCATTCATAACCATCACTATATAATCTGATGCCGTCACGTGACCCACTGATATACCTAAATTTTCATTGAGTTACATTGTCAGTCTTATCTCTATTATAACATCTGACGAGTCATCTGTACATTTACTTTAATTTCTTATACTTTCTTGTTTTTTTCATAAATGGAGATTGGAAAAGAGCAAGCCACAAAAATAATTACTGCTGTCAGCGGGACGTTCATGTCTTTGTCGAGGAGGCTTCCTTTGCATCGGGACAGGTCGGTGAGAGAAAATTGTCGGAACTGCGTTGGGCCTCAGCTTTTTTTCCCCAAGTTCGTGTAATAATTCGTGGCTCAAACTGGTCTTCAGTGAAATGTAGCTAGAACATAGAGCGACGAGTTAACCAGTCAGGCAAGATGAAAAAAAAATCATCTTGCATACCATTGAAAAAACTAATATGATGCAATGCTAAGAATTGTTGCTCTCAAAATGTTCCCCTATTTTAACGCCATTATTGATTGTTTAAGTTTCGTAAATACAGCAAATTGGCGCGATGATTCCAGCTGATTTTGCATCTACGGGAAAAGGTTTCCCGCAGAAAAAGAAAACGCGGAATTGCGGTTTTAGAGCTCCAGCTTTCAAAGCGAATGTTCCTGGCCAACGTTTAGTAGTAACGATCAAAGTGAAGCGTGTGTGATCATGTGAACACCCCCTGCACATTGGCCGTATCCCTGATAAAACCAAGACATACCTGTTAACCCCCTCATGCGTGGAAGCATGGCAAGCCACATTCAATAATTAAAAAAAAACGCAGTGTGAACTGGCTAGCGCTCATTGCCCGCAATACCGCGGGTTTACTTGCCAATGAGTTTTTAGGGCCAGTATTAATTGTTCCTAAGTAACCTGCGAACACTAGTACAAGCTGGAAAGACTCCTCGGCGAGCCTCAATTTCGGTATTTAGTAAAGGAGGACAGGGATCCTAGGAAAATCGCGACCAATGCAATCAGGAGGCTGTACCTTCCCACATATCGTTGACAGCAGAAAGCAGACTATAGTGCCGTATTTCTGACTGTACAGAAGTCGACAACGTATGAAATGATGGAACCTCAGAGAATATTCAGCATGCTGCAGACGACAACCTCTTTTTCATGGAACGAAAAAGTTGCCGCAGCAAAAATATTAAGGAGCAAGGAGGCAGAATAGAAATCGCAGCGTCAGGTGACGCGTTATTACGGGCAGTGAGAAAGGCGCCTTACCTCGCAAACAACGCTGTTCTTTGTTGGAATAAAGTTCTTTCGGCCAATATTGTGAAGCCACTGCTTCTTGCGCAAGCCGTCACGCTTGCCTTGAGGTATCATGAATACCGCATAACCATCTTCAGGCCGCTTGCTGCAGCTATACGCGCAACAGCACGGCATAGCGCTTGCACGTTGCAATATTCGCGTAATATTCGCTCGCCGAGCCTAGGAGAAAAATGGCGCGAAGGAAAAAGAAAAACAAGCAAAACGCCGGACTGACGCGTTTCCAAGGGCAACGGCAGGGAGACCAATCGTCGCGCTGGAAATCGGGCGGAGAGCCGGCCCTCAGGGAAGGGGAACGAAAGGGGCAAGGAGAAGGCGAGGAGGTCGCGCGGCGGCGGCAAAGTTCAACGGATGGCGGTACTTTCCTATTATCAAGGGGCTTTAGCTTGCCCTAAAGTCACTGGATAATAGCCTGGCCGGGCGCCGCATTTTTTTTTTGCTGCGGCTTCTACGAGGCGCCGCATGGCGCCGCCACTGCATACGGCCCCGTCGGCGCATACAATTCTGACTTAATCTGGTCGCCTGCTGTCACTCGCGCTGACGGGAGTTTCACCCCTATATAGTCTTGCTCCGTGGCTCCAGCGCATCATTATCCATCTGGCGGAAGAGGCCGCTACCAGTCGAGGACTGCCAGCTAGCCCCTAACCGCGGAAGCGCAACTCCCCGTCTTCCAGGCCTGCGGGCCGGGGCCGGGGAGAAACGTCTTTTCAGGTGGAAATAAAGTTGTTCAATCAATGAATCAATCAGCCAATCAATCAATAAATCATGCTATGAGGGACGCCGTAGTGGAGGTCTTCAGTAATTTCGGCGACGTAGGGTTCTGTACTGACATCGCACAAGAGTTGTGTATTTTGAATTTGGAGTACCGGCAGACGAAACCATTGTTGACGTAAATTGGTCCGAATGGGGAGCCCGATGATAACACCACCATTTCGCCCCTACTGGCGGCAGCGTGGGTGCAACCCTTCATGACCTCTGCGTGTTTCAGATTGGCAGGCAGCAGTTACCGGGCCTCTGTGCGTCAGGTTTTGTGCCGATGTCAACCATTGCGATGTCATGGAACCGGCAGCGGCTGATCGCCTGGGATGTAAGCGTCTGTGTGCTGTTGTGAGCAACGAATGTGATACCAACGGAGTCGCAGGCATTCATTACGGCTTCTCTTAGTGTTTTCTCTTTAACTACCAACTTTCTCGCTTCTTTCACAGCGTGGTTGAGGTGTCCACAGATATATGAGAGAGTTTCTGTGTCTCTCATTTCTTCTACATTGACAATCACTACGGAGACGCACGACGGCCAATTCAGGGTGCATCGTGACTGCACCCCGTTCGTGATCTTCGGGCGGTGAATGGGCTGTTTTGAGAGGCTTCCTAGAGAGACTGAGTGATATGTGCAATTAGCAAGTCGTCGTGCCGAACGGGCGATGGCGTTCCATGGACTCCCTGGCAGCGCTACAACACGTTGTCGCGTTCCACTCTTAAAGGCGAAGCTTGAGCGTTTGTCAAGGAAGCGTTTTTCTGGAATGGAGGTGAAATCGACCAAAACAGTAACGACGTGACCACATAATATTAAATAGCAACAGTGGGCGCGTAGTTACCCAATGATACCTATACTTTCAATCCGGTACATATGTGCCAGTATGGCGGTCATTGAGTTGGGACATCCCCCCCCCCCCCCGCCCCCCCACGCGGCGGCCCCATCATTTGCCCCAACCGTTTGATGCAGGATCTTCGAAGTGGTGTGAAACGATTTAGCATATTCCTTAGGATTAAATTACTACTTGGGAAGCCCTAATTATGTGTGGCATTCGAAAGACGACCTTTCATCCCCATCCTTGCATTCCGAGAACCTTCAGACGGCCATTACGGACGAACCGTTTGTCGCAGGGGGTTTCGGATGGTGTCAAACCATTCGACGTATTATAATGCACACATTAATAAAATTTAGCAACTGATATAGCCAGAAAATATAGTGGATGTAGCTAAGGTGGCTTTAAATAGCAACAATAGCGAAAAGCCAATGAGGTAGATGGCGCTACTTGTGTCTTAGAAGGGATGCTTACAGAAACATCCTAGGTTTGGTCTTCCCCACGTTTGCTGAGCACATTGATATAAACACTTGAAGCTCCTGTAGCTAACGGTTTTAAGTCGAACACTGAGGCTGTGTTGGCGGAGAATTTTTTTCTTCTCCAATAAATTTAACGCCAGTGAAGCGGCGGAGCTTGACTGGTGCAGAAACTTTTGCAGCCTTCCTTCGAAGTTTGTCTTGAAAAGAGTAGTATCATTATGGCTAGAACCACGTGTTATGCCAAACATTAACCAAGCCCAATACGAAATCTCATCGTCCCAGCATTGCTGCGCTCCTCTATGCTGGATGAAATATCGGAGCGCCAGTTTTCCCTCCAGGTGATATAGAGAAAGTCTTTGCTAGTGAGTACTTTCATTACGACGTTTAGGCGGTGCACATAATTCAGAAAAAATCTGCTGGCAGCACACTTTCGGCAACCGAGCGGTCCGCACCGCTTGCAACCTATTCCAGAGAAGTACTCAAGAAAGAGAGAATTTTCTGGTCCCTGTCGCTTAGAGATATAAAGTAACAATTTCTGATCCACAGGTTGAGGGATATCACTTTTCAGGTACAAGCCAGCTACCTTTCAGCGTATCGCAAGCAGCCCCCGCCGTATGGTGGCTGTTTGGGGTTCCATCTCCAAAGAAAGACTTGGTCCTTTGCTACGCCTGAAAAGCCGCTTTGACGGACTTGCCTACAAGGACCTCACTGACACGGTGATTATACCGCATGGTCTCGCCGTTTTCCATGATGAGCTGTATTTCTTGAGAAAACACCACAGCCCTATAGATGTGTCGCGAAGAGCACGGCGCCAGCAAGTTACCTGACGTCGTCGATTTCAATCTGCATTACGTTTCCGGCTACTTAATATAACTGCCAAGTTGAGGAAAGCCTCTTGCATATATAGTAATTCCAATTAACAGCGTCCAGTCATAGCCCGGCAACTGCAGCCCAGCGCCTTGCGTTAGTGGCCATCCTCAACCCGATACTCGAGCAAAGTCCCTTGTAGCAAAGGAACCGAATACGTTACTCAACTTAAATTGCGAGATTGTACAAATTAAAGTATCCTGCAAACATTGACCACTTTTGAGAGCTCGTAATGCATTCGGTTCAAAGCCGACTTCTTGCAATAAAATCCTCGAACAACCCATCGAGGCTCGGGTTCAATTCTCACTAACTCCCTCTGTTCTCGTCATCACAGGCTCGAAAAGAGGCTTAGAACCTCCGTTTCTTATACTGAAATTGTTTAACACATATATCAACCGCGTTGGCTTACTAGCTTTGGTTATCGGCTGCTAACCCGAACGTCACGGTTTCGATCCCAGCCGCGGCATACGTGTTTCGATGCAGCAAAATAGGAAACGCCCATAGCTCTCTAAAATCTGGAGCCCTTCACTACGGCATCCATCATAGTCTCATTGCCCCTTCGTCGAATCGGCAGGTGAAACTCAATTGAGAACTTTTTTCATGCATATCCCGAAGAAAGGTAGACTTCAGCCTTCGACATCACGTCGCCGAGGCCATCCCTTGCACGCTGATAACCGAGCGCATTAGTCCAAGCTTTGTCGTCGCACAGCGAGATAACGCAGTCATCGGAAGGAGAAAAAGCCACAAGATCTTGCTCACCCGTACCGTAGACATGGCGAACGCTGGTGCGAAAGCGGTTCGGCAAGCACCATGCAGGCACTAGACGGGGATTGCCACACTGCGGGAAGTCGACTGATGGCTGCACATAGGGCTGCTATGGACAGTGAGACAACCCCAGTGCACACGTCAGCAGCTTATTACGGATGCTGCTACACGGTACGGGCTGCGCCAGAATTAACGAAAAGCCACGCGTTCCCTTGATCGTGTTTCATTCCGGCCCAATAGTACATCAATGATTTCGAGAATAAACCAACGCTCTTGTTGATTTATTCTCCACAAACGGCAGACTAACAGCTGCGCCCTGGAATAATTGTTTTTCTTTGTGATAGGCGCTCTTCATGAATTCCATGGTGCCACAGTTTCGTTTAAGCATCCTCAGCATGATTTGAAGATAAACTTTTTTCTTAGCACGTAGTCTATAAATAGTAGCTTAACTTTGAAGATTAGCGAGTTTTCTTTATTAAAACGACAATAACAGTTCTGTCTGTAATCTGTAGTGAACAATTTCTTTTCAATTGTAACGGACCTGATATCGCCAGCAGTATAATCACAAGGTATTTTAACATCTTTTTTTAAGTGTTTCGTTATATCCTTCATATTAAAGCCTTCTATTTCAGCATCTTTCAATTTGTCGAAGATTCACAGTATAGCTGGAAGGTTCGCGCATCCAGTAAAGTATTGTCGGGTGACAGAAACAGCAGTTAGAACGGCCATTATTTCAGAAACTTAGTGAAAGCTAGAAGCACTAAAATGTTGCCAGGGACGTGGCTGCGAAACTAAACAAAATCTAAAAACTAGGGTCATATAGGCATGAGTTTTGCTATTATTTTAGCATCCACGATGTCCCTCAAAGAGAGAATGCACAGTGCCGGCCACAATTCTCAGTTAGAAATGAACGCTTTCAACCCGAAATAAAACTGCGCTGGTTTGGTGAAGGCTACTAACGAATTGCGCCTCAGCTTTTCCGCGACGCATTGAGTGTGATAAGCAGCCATGAAGGGCCAAATTTCCTCCTTAGTGTGCAGATTCCTTCCGTCCGCCTAATACCACTACATCAGGGTGACTGGAAGGCGTTTTTACGAACGTAGGTAATTGAAGATTTCCAGGGTCATCTACCTGGTCGCCATGCCTGCTAACTTGTAGCCATTCTACACGTATGTACTATGTTAGAGACGCTTTCCTAAAGCTTGTCACAGACTCTCTGGTCGCTGCGTGGCAGTATTTTGCTTTGCGTCGTTGTGGAGTAACTCCACTGCTCCAGGTTTATGTCAACTGACATCAAACTGCATCGCTTCCACTTTTCGCGATGAAGTCCTCAAAAGCACGCCGCTGCGAACAACTAAATCCATTTCGCGTAATATTACCCTATCAAGAGTACCCGAAGATATTTGCGGGTCTTGCCATTAAGGCTAAACATTCCAGCGGCGAGCAGTAGCATGTAGCCATATGATAATAAGGCGGTCTACATAGAGCCATTTCGAGCTACAGGAGTTAATCATTCCTTCTGTGCCAGAAGAACGTGTCAGTGGCGAATTTTACTTTCAGAGATATGCACTTTGGCCCGAAAGAATTCATAATACACTGCGGCGTTGAAATCAGAGTTGTGTGCAGGTACTTTTACCCTTTCCAAAACTTCGTCTCTGCCAACGCATACGTCTAGATGCTGTGTGCTATAGCTTCCAAAGCTAAGCAAACCTTACGCAGATATGACGATGTAAACTATATAAAGAAACTTATAGGGACATTCTTTTAAATAACTTTCAACTAAGCAAGAGGTATTAGCTCATTCTCAATTAAAGTAATTGTGAAGCAAGCTGTTTATTACTGCCACCACCACGTATATTGGCCTTCTAGCGAAGCGAGACCACGTAATAAAACGAAAGGAAACATTATCCGGCGGTGTTAATGTTTGAGGACGCATATGGGAGTTCGTTTAAAGGTCTGCTGCTGACGAACCTTCTACGCAGTTACTGTCTACTTTTCTGTGTGGCCTGCGGTGACCACTTTGTGTATCCGCGTCATAGTCATATAATTCACCTGGCAAGTATGAGCGAAACATCACAGTTGAGTCAAAGTAGGTGAAAATGACTATTGGTTTTTAAGGAAAAAAGAATGGCACAGTAATTGTCTCACATATCTTGGTAGACACCCGAACAGCACCATAAGGTATTGGAGGAAGATGGGAGTGAAAGAAGAAACAGAGTGGGAGTAAAAGGAGAAAGAGACAAATACGGGCCGTAGTGCAGGGCTTCGGAACAATTTCGACCACCTGGGGATCCTTAACGTGCACTGACATCGCACAGCACACGGGCACATTTGTGTTTCGCCTCCATCGAAACGCGGCCGCCGCGGTCGGGATAAAACCCGGGTACTCCGGCTCAGTAGCCGAGCGCGCTAACCACTGAGCCACTGCGGTGGGTAAAAAGGCAGGTAGCCAAGTGTCAATATAGGTAACGGCGTGCTGTGCCACCCAGGCCACGTTAGGCCTAATTTTCCTGGCATCTAAGCACCGAAATGAAAACGGGCGTCCATGGCGACCATGGCTCGCCCTAAGCGCTCAGTATATCTGACGCTATGCTGTTGTGTTCCTTTCCTCTTTTATCCCCTTTTTGCAACTGGACGCTTACACAAGGCATATTGCCAATGCTGCAGGCGACTGCCAGAACCGTTCTCCGAAGCTTCCATGACGGCCACTCGCTCGGTTTAGAACAGCCATGGAAGCTGCTTTTACAAAACCTAGCGTAATAGAACATAACAACAGTATATTTTCACCAGAATGGCGAAAACCGCCTTCAATTTTTCACGTCGCGGCAACCACTCATGCTATGACTTGCCAGGAGGGCTGCCACCTATCACTGAAAGCAGAGTTCATGCAAGCAATGCCATTTCGCACCTGTTTAAAGATAACGACAGCTATTATACACAAGCGGGGTCTCAATATTGCCGTTCTCTTGAGCGAAAATAACCACAATAGAGCAGCTTCGGCGGAGGTCTCACTGAGATTGGTGCACACCAAAGACCGTTTGATGTGGGTGCCTCTAAACTGTTTATATGCTTTTTTGCATAGGCTCTGAAATCTCTAAGAGCGGTGGTGTCAGTAATCAGTAATGTTTTTCTAGCCCACGGCTGCTAAGAGACAAGCATGAAACATTCCGTTTAGCAGATTATGGCACTGCATGGAGTGAGAACAACAGAAACCTAGTCACGCAATGTGAATCTTGCTTTCCAAGGAGACGCTGTAAATAATCTACAATAAGCGAGAAGTGCTCGACAGCCCGCAGGCTATCGACTCGAGGGCCTAGAAAGCAAAAGCATGCAATGACGTTTTCAGCCTCATCAGTGCGTGTGAGCGTGCTATCTTTCCCGCTTTCGTTAAAGAGCGATCTCGCCGTGGCCAGGGGCAATATTTTTAACATTTTAAAAAATAAACAAAACAGCGTCCGCTCAGAGGATCTTGGAGCGCTTGCGGTGATCAGGGCGAGTTGCGCGATCCATCCTGAATATTACTGATATCCTCAGAAGTTGTGGCACCTCGAGGAAAGAACCATCACGGTAAGTCGCTGCGGTGAGAACAGAACTTCGACGATACCTTATCGCAACGAAGATGCCCTGTGTTAAACTTTCATGCTCTGCAGAAGAGTGATCGGAGTATCAAGTGTGCACCAGCTGCATGCGAGAAAAGAAGTTTGGATAGCATCATTGCAATTCGACCATCCGAAAGAATCTCGCAAAAAGCAAAAAAAAAAAACAGAAAATAACCAAGTACTGCAGCGAAAGGACGAAAGGAATCAAGGGGGCAGTGTGTACGAGGTGGGCATTCACGCAGTGTATCCTTTTCAACATTGGGGAGCAGTTACAGAAGATGTTGACGCTTGCTTTTCCCGAAATTATAAACTACCGCCTGTATACCAGGAAAGAGTGATCGATAATCATAGGATGGATCTGCACATTTTTAGTGAACATGTACTATCGTGCTAAGCAATCTGTTTGTACGTCTCAGCAGTGAGCTTGCAATCGCTCCTGTTTCTTTCAAGAAAAGTATATTCGTACACGCCAGCGTTTGAAATACACTTCTTCTCAATATAAATCGCTGATATTATGAAATGCCTGTTTCAACCGAAGTTTAATTGCCAGTTCTGGTCAAATGTATTCATGTACAATGAACCACTTGAAAGCCTCCCGTAAAAACCCCTCTGTAGAATTGCGTTCTTCTGCGCACGAATGGTGTTGTCCTTTTGCGAGCTCAATGGAAAGTGGTTTGCTGCCAATGTGGCCAGAGCCTTCAGAAAACGGACACATTGGAGTAGCTTCTGATTAACGATATGCTGCTCGGTTATCGATTTGTGAATTCACAGAGTATGGGGAGCGCTTCCGTGAAAAGTGTTGCGTGAAATCCGTTCTACCGGCCTGGGCGTCTGCCTCGGCTGCGGGGAGTGGCTGATCCGAAACCCACCGCAAGCCACGCAGCGGCACAATTGAGTGCAAGTGTGCGGTATTACAGCGCTGCAGAAAAGAAAACGACCCACGGACACAAGCTAACAAAAGGCACCCGGCCAAGCAGCCCGGTTTTTAGTGTGTGTTTGCTTGGCGTGCACCTTGTCGGAGGTGAACCCTGTTTTGGAACAACACAGCCTCAATACGTGTATCGTGGTACCGTGTCCATAGGGCAGTTCCTCAGACTGCGAGTTCAAGCCCATCATCATCTCGACTACGCCCTTTCCAGGACAAAGGCATCTCCCAAACTTCTCCAATAAATCATGTCCTGTTGCACGTGCGGCCACCCTATCCCCGCAAACTTCTTAATCTCATCCACCCACCTAACTTTCTGCCGCCCCTCTGCTACGCTTCCCTTCCTTTTGAATATAGTCCGTTACCCTAAAGGATCACCAGTTATCTTGCCCTCGCATAACAGGCCCTGCCGAATCCCATTTCTTCCTCTTGATATCGACTAGGTTATCATTAACCAGTGTTTGATTTCTCACTAACTCTGCGCTCCAACCAGCGTGTTCCGAACGCTGTACACTTTCAATTGTAACTGCAAACTACCCTGCTTGAACTGCATGCGTACAAACTTGAACTCGCACTGCGAAGAACACCGTTTAAACACGGTAACAAAAACCATCTTTGCAGGCTGAGGTGTTCGAATCTTTGTTTGCCCTCGAAGGGGCTCAGCGGAGTTTGCGCAACCTTGTCCAAGCCACCAAAGAGGTGACCTTCCGTAGAGCACCCGCTTCTTATCCGCTTTGGATTCGGGAAGTGCGGGTTCTATCTCCAGTACCGCTGGGCTACCACGGTTTTTTAATGGGTACACAATTTCAAATTATGAACTCCTGTTCACAATTGGCAATGAGGTGCTGGAAGTGGTAAAGGAATTCGTCTACTTAGGACAGGTAGCTACAGCTGATCCATGTCATGAGAAGGAAATACCTAGAAGGATAACAATGGGGTGGAGCGCATATGGCAGGTTCTCTCAGACCATGAATAGCAGGTTACCGATATCCCTAAAGATAAAAGTGTACAACAGCTGTATCTTACCGGTACTAACCTGCGGGGCATAAACGCGGAGGCTGAAGATGTGTGTTCAGCTTAAGTTAAGGACAACACAGCGAGCCATATAAAGGAATGTGATAGGCGTAACGTTAAGAGACCGGAAGCGGGCAGAGTGGGTGAGGGAACAAACGCGTGTTACTGACATCGTATTCTAAATCAAGAGGAAGAAATTGGCATGGGTAGGGCATGTACTGCGAAGGAAAGATAACCGCTGGTCCTTAAGCGTAACAGAGTGGATTCCAAGAGAAGGCCAGCGTAGCAGGGGGCAGCACAAAGTTAGGTGGGAGAATGAGATTAGGAAGTTTGCAGGTATAGGGTGGGCGCAGCTGGCAAAAGGCAGGGTTAATTGGAGAGACATGGGAGTGGCCTTTGCCCCGCAGTGGGTGTAGTCAGGCTGATGATGATGATAATGCTATAAATGCCTCCGGCCCAGAGCTTTGCCTTTAAGGCTGAAAGGTTTGAAGAAAGGGTCACGAGCAGCGCTTTGCTTTGATGGGAAAGTCCTTTGTTTTGCCGCCGCGCTAATAAAATAAGGCGTTGTGCGCTAACGTCCAATAGTGACGCTTTTTTTCTCGGACCACCAAGCAAGCGGAAAAAAATATGGACTTGCCAACGCGTTAGTGATACTTGAAGTTTCGGTTTTTCCTGAGGATCGCAGATGATGGTTAGGATGGTTAGAAAGTACAGACTTTCACTCTCAGTGAGAACAACCTTGTCGCATTACTGCCGCCTTAATTAAGCCCGAATTCATCGCGAACAGTGTGACCTTGCGAGAAAAGAGAAATATATACGGCGCTATGAGCAGAATACATAGTACGTCTTAGAAGAGATTGAAGTAATCATAGAGATTTCAAGTGAAAAATGGCGTTCAATGAACGCTCCCCTAACAAGCACGGTCGAGTGCGAAATAACCAAGCACAACGCGTTTCGATAATTCCTCTATAGTTCGATGACGACTCTACATGCAGGAGCGAGCTCAAGTCAGATAGGTGCTCTGCACTCTTCTAAATCCACTCGGACTTAGCCTAGCTAAACAACACGATGGCTTCAGCGTAAGCGATTTGAAAATTACGGGGATGCTTAAGTCGCCGTAAGACTACAATGCGGTAGCGGTGAGTTCTGGTTACATTACAAACACTTGTGGATAGAGCTCGCGGACACATGTCCATACTCAAGCAGGAGCAGCTGCCAACTGACACGTAGGCATCGACATCTTGATTTCCTTTTAGCTGCTGTACCGTCCAAAGCGGCAAAGTGTTCGAATTGTTCCTTGGCTTTGGCCTGACTTGCGCACTTATGGAAGTTGTGGAGACAGCGACTTCCAAAGCACAGCGCGAGAGACTGGCAGTTCAACGCACGGTATACTCGGGTAGTAGCGGTGATAGTAGTAGTAGTAGCAGAAGTGGTGGTGGTGGTGGTGGTAGTAGTAGTAGTAGTAGTAGTAGTAGTAGTAGTAGTAGTAGTAGTAGTAGTAGTAGTAGTAATAGCAGCAGCAGCAGCAGCAGCAGCAGTAGTAGTAGTAGTGGTAATGGTTTATTTAAAATAAATGTAAAAAAACGGAAGGAAAAGAATGTTGCCGGCCGAGGCAATTGCTATTTAATATCTTAAGCACCCTAGCTGCAGTCTGCAGAGGTGGAAGGGAACGGGAGACGATAGCGAGGATAAGTATAGAGTGTACAGGGGAGAGCTTTGTGCACTATATACAAAACACGTAAAGCGATAATGTTCGCGCCGCTAATGTTCAGACTATGTTCGAAAATAAGTTCGCGCGAGCGGCCACTGCGCACAATTATTTATATGAAAGAAATAATTTGTATATACATAGCCGCGCGCACGTAGCGCCCTGTCTCGTTCTAATCGCGCGCGCGGCACACTGCACGAGCGGCCGGGGTGGTGCGCCCAGCTGCGTACCGTCCGAGGTAGCACCCACGGAGCTTTCATGTCACGCGTGCACTACCTGGCGAACAGCAAGCGGGGAGTGAAGCCCGCCTGCTCAATGAACGCCCAGAGGCTCACCACTGTTCTGCCACGGGTGCACTCACTGCACTGCGGCCACAGGAGTGGCTCGAGACTGTCCGGGAGGATTCCCAGCGCCTTGTAGGCCGCGAGAATCTCTCGACGCGGCACTGCGGAAGCATTGCAGCGAATCAGCATGTGCTCCCATCTCTCCACTGCACCGCACTCACCGCTTAATTTTGCTGCAAGCCCTTCAGTCACGGCGCTGTTTCCTTTCTGCCCGCAGCGCGAAAAAAAAAAAACCGTGACCAGCGGTGTGGACCCTCGTCTGCATCAGATAGCCCCATCTAACGGTAGCAGGTCAAATTAGGCACCTGAACGTAATCTGAAGATAGTAGCTACCACGTATTATTAGCGCTCGGGAGACCTTGCCTTTAAGTTCGACATAGCATCAACTTCGAGGCACTGAAAAATATTAATCCTGCAAAAATATATTGCAGTGGTGTTGAAATCGGGGTCAGTTGGTACATGTTCAAGAGTAAAACCAGTCAAAAAACGGGACACAGCGCAGAGACGAGGCACACACACGACGAATGGACTAGCAACTGTGCTTGTTAGAAGAAAACAGACTCCCAGGAAAAGTGGCAAAGTTTGCGCAGCTCAGTTAACAGCGACCTACATCAAAAGATAAGCTGTAATCTAACGCCGTTGCGAAAGGAAGCTAAGTTCCTTCTGCATGAGGTAGATAGAAGGACTGCTGATAAATTCATCTCCTTGAATACTAATGAAGAACGCTTCGAGGATTTCGCGCTCAACTTTTCCCTTGCCTCTGCCGACAATGCTAACATTGGAAAATAGCGGGTAGCAACCGCATTCCCGGCAATGTCGAGGCAAGTTAGCGCCGTCAGTAGGGGACAGAGAGTTGTGGTGTTCTCTTAGTCTGTCATTAATACATCGGCCTGTTTGCCCAATGTACACTTTTTCGCAGGTCAACGGAATTTTGTAAGCAACACCTGTGGCACAGTTGACGTAGCAGTTTTCATGTTGCGTCGAACAAACCGGCCGATAAGTCCCGCCACGTGCAACACGTGAGCACAGGCGTGAAAGCTTGCAGGGAGCTGAAAACACAACATTGACGCCCTGCTTTCCGGCGACCTTTTTGATGGTGTGGGCGACTTTATGCACAAAAGGCATGACTTCAAAATTTCTCTTTTCCACTGACTTTGGGTAAACCCTTTTGACGTCTCGATCCTTTATCTTTTGCAGGAGCGTTTCGGCCACTGCCCTCAGAAGTTCTTTTGGAAAACCGGCCGCCTCCAAACGTTCATACTGGTTATAAAAGCTAGTCTTCATGCTGTGGTGGCAACTCTTTTGCAGTGCATTATGGAAGCAGTTAGCAGCAATCCCCCTCTTGACAATCTTGGAATGAGCTGACGAATACGGTAATAAGGACTTTTTAGTTCTAGGCATGAAGCACCAGCAAACATGGCCATCGTCACGAAATGTTAATTGAAGTTCTAAAAATCTAATCGAGTGGTTAGCGGGTAGTTCATATGTAAAACTGAGGGCACTCGAGCAAGCTTTAAAAGCTGTCAAAATCTGGTTTACAACCACATGCAATGAGTCACTGGGTGAAAGATTCAAAAGAATCAGGAAATCATCAACATATCTAAACATTCTGCACACATGTTTGTCAAAAAGAACGCCTTGCAACGTGTTGTCAAACTTTGCTAAAAGTATATGGCACAATACTGGTGCTACGCTTGCCCCAATACAGATTCCTTTTTTCTGCACGTACATGCTATCCTTAAAATCAACAACTGTGGAAGAAAGATAAATCGTTAACAGCTCAAGGAACGTATCCACAGAAACGCCACAAGCATTTTGAAAGGCGACTTGACCCTGCTGTTCAATCAGCTCACTCACCGCAACAAATAGATCACCATGGGGGATGCTGTAAAACAAGTCCTCAATGTCAATGGAAAACACACTGTTTGCTCCAGGGATGCCTTTGTCCAGACTTTCAATCACTGCAGCCGTGCTCGCAACACAGTAAGGGTCCTGAACAGAGATGGACCGTAGATGTTTCTGCAAATATGGCCCACTAACTTCTGCCACGTGCCTGCCTCTGTCACAATGGCTCTCAAAGGGCAGTCTGTCTTGTGCGTTTTTGCAGAGAAAAACACGCGGAGGCGATTCCCTTTGCAATTCTTCACCCTTTGAGACAGGCTGTCCAGGTTGTTGGCCAACAGAAGTCTCATAGCTGCGGACTTCAATTTCGAGGAGTTACGCTTCGCAGGCTGGAAGTTCCTGTCAATGGGCGCTAAGGCGTTCTCACCAAACGCGCCCGTGGGAAGCACCACAAAACCGCCTTCTTTATCCGCCTGAAGAAGTGTCAACTCGTTTTCTGTGAAGTAGTCCACAACTCGGTGAAGAATGTGGTTACTGTGGCGTTTCTGCTGTCCATCTGCATTGCAAACGGCGTCTATACCTTCAGAAAGGCACCTCTGCTTCTCATCTTTGTCGGCTTTCTCTGCTACACGGTGTGCAGTAGCAAGAAGTTCGTGGCTGCTGACACTTGGTTCCAAACTGTACTTAGGCCCTTTCTGTAGAAGCTGATCGATTTATTCGGGCACTGATGCTCCATTGAGGTAAGTGACAGAACGTCTGTGCACCTTAGGCCGTTCCTTTTTAGGCAAGAGCCTTCGCACCTGATTCCAGTAAGCCTCAGTTGCCTGGGCTGCCAAGCGTCGGTGTTCCTGAAGGCAGCGAACGCCGGAGAGTTCACCACGTCCAGTGAAGCACAAAACACGAAGCCAATCATGCAATAGTCTCACCTGCCTCCAACACTCGGATTTCCAAATCTTGACTATCCGCTTCCAATGCCCCGACGATGGTTCCAAGAGGCCGAAGAACGCGACGAGCTCTTTGGGCGCCGAATTCACCCTGAGGCAATGGCACAGAGTCCGCGCTCGGCAAGTGATGATGGCAATTGCGCTGACACAAACCATTGCCTGATTCTCGGGACCGTGCACACTTATAAAGATACCCAGCGAAGAAGAAAGGCATTGAAGTAGTGTTGAAATCTGGGTCAGTTGGTACATGTTCAGGAGTAAAACCAGTCAAAAAACGGGACACAGCGAAGAGACGAGGCACACACACGACGACTGGACTAGCAACTGTGCTTGTTAGAAGAAAACAGACTCCCAGGAAAAGTGGCAAAGTTTGCGCAGCTCAGTTAACAGCAACCTACATCAAAAGATAAGCTGTAATCTAACGCCGTTGCGAAAGGAAGCTAAGTTCCTTCTGCATGAGGTAGATAGAAGGACTGCTGATACAATCATCTCCTTGAATACTAATGAAGAACGCTTCCAGGATTTCGCGCTCAACTTTTCCCTTGCCTCTGCCGACAATACTAACATTGGAAAATAGCGGGTAGCAACCGCATTCCCGGCAATGTCGAGGCAAGTTAGCGCCGTCAGTAGGGGACAGAGAGTTGTGGTGTTCTCTTAGCCTGTCATTAATACATCGGCCTGTTTGCCCAATGTACACTTTTTCGCAGGTCAACGGAATTTTGTAAACAACACCTGTGTCACAGTTGAAGCAGCGGTTTTCATGTTGCGTCGAACAAACCGGCCGATAAGTCCCGCCACGTGCTCCCTGCAAGCTGTCACGCCTGTGCTCACGTGTTGCACGTGGCGGGACTTATCGGCCTTCAGGAACACCGACGCTTGGCAGCCCAGGCAACTGAGGCTTACTGGAATCAGGTGCGAAGGCTCTTGCCTAAAAAGGAACGGCCTAAGGTGCACAGAGATTCTGTCACTTACCTCAATGGAGCATCAGTACCCGAAGAAATCTATCAGCTTCTACAGAAAGGGCCTAAGTACAGTTTGGAACCAAGTGTCAGTAGCCACGAACTTCTTGCTACTGCACACCGTGTAGCAGAGAAAGCCGACAAAGATGAGAAGCAGAGGTGCCTTTCTGAAGGTATAGACGCCGTTTGCAATGCAGATGGACAGCAGGAACGGCACAGTAACCACATTCTTCACCGAGTTGTGGACTACTTCACAGAAAACGAGTTGACACTTCTTCAGGCGGATAAAGAAGGCGGTTTTGTGGTGCTTCCCACGGGCGCGTTTGGTGAGAAGGCCTTGGCGGCCATTGACAGGAACTTCCAGCCTGCGAAGCGCAACTCCTCGAAATTGAAGTCCGCAGCTATGAGACTTCTGTTGGCCAACAACCTAGACAGCCTGTCTCAAAGGGTGAAGAATTGCAAAGGGAATCGCCTCCGCGTGTTTTTCTCTGCAAAAACGCACAAGGCTGACTGCCCTTTGAGAGCCATTGTGACAGAGGCAGGCACGTGGCAGAAGATAGTGGGCCAGTATTTGCAGAAACATCTACGGTCTATCTCTGTTCAGGACCCTTACTGTGTTGCGAGCACGGCTGCAGTGATTGAAGTTCTGGACAAAGGCATCCCTGGAGCCAACAGTGCGTTTTCCATTGACATTGAGGACTTGTTTTACAGCATCCCCCATGGTGATCTATTTGTTGCGGTGCGTGAGCTGATTGAACAGCAGGGTCATGTCGCCTTTCAAAATGCTTGTGGCGTTTCTGTGGATACGTTCCTTGAGCTGTTAACGATTTATTTTTATTCCACAGTTGTTGATTTTAAGAATAGCGTGTACGTGCAGAAAAAAGGAATCTGTATTGGGGCAAGCGTAGCACCAGTATTGTGCCATATATTTTTAGCAAAGTTTGACAACACGTTGCAAGGCGTTCTTTTTGACAAATATGTGTGCAGAATTTTTAGATATGTTGATGATTTCCTGATTCTTTTGAATCTTTCACCCAGTGACTCATTGCATGTTGTTGTAAACCAGATTTTGACAGCTTTTAAAGCTTGCTCGAGTGCCCTCAGTTTTACATATGAACTACCCGCTAACCACTCGATTAGATTTTCATAACTTCAATTACCATTTCGTGACGATGGCCATGTTTGCTGGTGCTTCATGCCTAGAACTAAGAAGTCCTTATTACCGTATTCGTCAGCTCATTCCAAGATTGTCAAGAGGGGGATTGCTACTAACTGCTTCCGTAATGCACTGCAAAAGAGTTGCCACCACAGCATGAAGACTAGCTTCTATAACCAGTATGAACTTTTGGAGGCGGCCGGTTTTCCAAAAGAACTTCTGAGGGCAGTGGCCGAAACGCTCCTGCAAAAGATAAAGGATCGAGACGTCAAAAGGGTTTACCCAAAGACAGTGGAAAAGAGAAATTTTGAAGTCATGCCTTATGTGCATAAAGTCGCCCACACCATCAAAAAGGTCGCCGGAAAGCAGTGCGTCAATGTTGTGTTTTCAGCTCCCTGCAAGCTTTCACGCCTGTGCTCACGTGTTGCACGTGGCAGGACTTATCGGCCGGTTTGTTCGACGCAACATGAAAACCGCTACGTCAACTGTGCCACAGGTGTTGCTTACAAAATTCCGTTGACCTGCGAAAAAGTGTACATTGGGCAAACAGGCCGATGTATTAATGACAGACTAAGAGAACACCACAACTCTCTGTCCCCTACTGACGGCGCTAACTTGCCTCGACATTGCCGGGAATGCGGTTGCTACCCGCTATTTTCCAATGTTAGTATTGTCGGCAGAGGCAAGGGAAAAGTTGAGCGCGAAATCCTGGAAGCGTTCTTCATTAGTATTCAAGGAGATGATTGTATCAGCAGTCCTTCTATCTACCTCATGCAGAAGGAACTTAGCTTCCTTTCGCAACGGCGTTAGATTACAGCTTATCTTTTGATGTAGGTTGCTGTTAACTGAGCTGCGCAAACTTTGCCACTTTTCCTGGGAGTCTGTTTTCTTCTAACAAGCACAGTTGCTAGTCCAGTCGTCGTGTGTGTGCCTCGTCTCTTCGCTGTGTCCCGTTTTTTGACTGGTTTTACTCCCAAAAATATATAATGCGGAGAAAAACGTCTGTTGCATTAGAGAAGGTCATTGCTCTTTGTAAATCGAGCTTACTTAAGCTGCACTAAAGAGGAATATGAACTCATCTTTTTTCAAGCGGCTGTGTTCGCACACACACCTCTACCTAATCCGTGCTTAGGTCTTAAGAGAAAAAAAAATTATATTGCAGGAACTGTAGAATCATAGATCGCTTCGCATTTTTCCGGTACTATCGTATTTTTATGATCGCTGAAAGTAGAAGCTAAAAAGGGCACAGGGGAGAGCGGGTTATATGAGATCCATTTCAAATTCCCCCTGCGCTTTACTTTTCGACCATGATGTTCAAAATGAAACACTATCACAATAACCAGCAGTGTATCTCCACTTATCAGTTCCATTTTTTTGAAAAAGCACTTCTGAGAACCGCTTTTGAGCTCTTTTGAAAATATTTGTACAGTGCGGGTAGGAACCGTAAACACTCGCAAGACGGATCCATAGGCCATGTATCGCCCAATTAGAGCGCGCTCAACTGTAAACACAGGTCTTGTGCAAACGGCCCTCAATGCTGCCTTAGCCATCGCTCTACGAAATCTCGAACAACGTTTTTCTTCGATCGTTGTTGTCCTTCGTACTTGCCCAGAGAAACGAAACGTTAGACGCTGATTTCTGCGACAATAATCTTTACGAATCTTTTACATTCACAGCTGCATCAGCGGACGAGAGGGTAAAAAGGGGCGGGCGGGGCATTGTGGTCAAAAGGAAAAGCATATACTTTGTTGCAGCTGAGAGAATCCTTGGCTTATTGGAACGTTGGTGCACAAGGCGGTTAATTAAAACTGCTTTTGAGCGTTTTCCTTTCGCCTTGGCAGCTGTATAAATAGCAACAAATACTCTTCGAAGAACATTTCACATGAGTGCGCTGGGCATTTTGCGAATAACCAACATGCATGCATAACCAACATGCGAGTGCAGTATTGCGGAAAAATGTTCATAATTTTTTTCATGAATTTCTAACTGGGCATAAGAATAGTGAATTTTTTTTTACCGTCACACGCGTTGCCACCGTTTTGTTGGGGGAAGTGTTTTCAAGCGTTAATGCGGCAGAAAAATTAAGAACAAGCATATTATGTATTTAAAATCAAATAAAAAGTGTGGTCGGTTCCCTATTCATTTACGCGCATAACGATTCGTAACTGGAACGTTGAAGTCACTGCTTCTTAGGCACAATCACATTGCAGATGAAGGCGCATGAAGAATTCGAGACATTTCACTACGGAATGCATGCTCCTCGTTCGACGATTGCCGGTGTCGTCATTTCGTTGCCGTCTATGTTGATGTCGATAACCACTGAGCCGTCGCAGTGGCTGTTATGCCAGAAGGCATATATAGGCCAAACTGGTCGATGCATTAACATTCGTCTAGGTGAACACCTCAATTCTCTATTAACTTTGGACAGATCAGTGCCGTAATTTAGGGAAAAGACGGTAAGAAAAATAGAAAGTGTCCCCTTTGCTTGATAACACAAAGAAGTTTCATCACCGGGACAAAACAACTAGAGATATAATCAAATAATATGTCATCAGAAACAAAAAGGTAAAAAATATGTGAGCCAGCCTTTTTTATTCCTAGTTGATAAACAGGTTTCATTTCTTGATAATTTATGATGATGACATGACATAGAAGGAGGAGGGGTGGTGGGAACGGCTATGTTTTTGCCACTGGTTCCCCACGTTGTGGATGAGTTGTTAATGTGCTATCTATTAAATGTGCAGTGTGCAAGTGCTCTATGGTTTTTAGCGTCGCAAGACTCGATGTATAAAATTCGCTTGTATTCTTTTTAGAAAACTAGTTGCGAGTCAGCACTCGTCGGTGTCGTCAACTGATTTGTTTCTCGTCTGTTTCGCGCTGTACCACCCACAATGAATTACAGTTAGTCTCCTCATTTATTAAAAGGCGTTCAGCAAATTGTAAGAAATATCCATATCAGCTTTTTTTTAATTTCTGAAACGCAGTTATCCTCGGCGCACTCACCGAGCAAATTTTGGCTATTCCGACGAGATTCATGCACTGGGGGCGTTGCTTCGCCTGCACGCTTCTAGAAAACGCATGCATTTCGGCGCTCTGTAGCCAACATTTGTTGTGCTACAGCGCCGAGGGTAACTGCGTTTTTGAATTCATAAAAACTAAAAACGCCCGACGCTTCCAAAGTCGGCTTGGGCTTCATAGCCGATAAAACGGATCTGTAGAGATAATGGCGTAGGCAAAGGAAGAAGGCGACTCAGAATATTTGACTGCGTTTTTTTGGCATTGAAGCAGACACGGGTCGCTGTAAAATAAGGTGCACGGCGGTCATTTCGTCACAGATGCCTGTTTTGGGTGTCTCCGCCGCAGAAGCGACGAGCGGGTTGGCCACAGCCCTTCCCTGCATGACAGGGATGTACTGTGCAGAATTGGTACGCCAGACCGAAAGCTTTGAGAATAGCCGCCTTCTAGCGAAAAACTGTTTCACGTGTTCTTTTACATCCGGGTTGCCCTGTGAAACCAGCGTGACCTCATACTCTCAAGGATACCAGGCGAACTGTCAAATGGTTTTTAACTATGCGTGCCTGCTGAGAACTACAGTTGAAACCATGGAAGCCAAGCGCACTTGCAGTGGGCTGTGGGCACCGAGGAGGTTGGAGAGCTTGGGTAATGCAGGTTTCCACACTGAATCGGTACGGTAATTCTGCGAACCGTTAAAAATTAGCATTCGCAGAAGGAAATTCCCAGTAGCGTCCTTTCAGTTTCCTTATATCGCATTGGAGGAAAATTCTACTTCGCGACAGCAAGATATTAAATAAATTTTCTTCTCAGAGAGCATCCAATGACTATGTAATTGTTTCGTTGTATCAAATATTTTGTTATTCACCGTTTACTAATAGCGAGATTTGGTTATATACTGACCATTTCTGACAGCCTTGAACCCGCTTTATATTTAACTGAGAGCAGACTGGGCCGAGAGAACAAACATGATTTAATGACATGCTAGTCGAACTCAAGAGGAAGAAATGGGCTTGGGAAGGGCACATAGTGCGAAGGCAAGATAACCGCTGGCCTTTAAGGGTATCGGTGTGGATTCCAAGAGAACGCAAGTGTAGCAGGGGGCGGCGGAAAGTTAGGTGGGAGGATGAAATTAAGAAGTTTGAGGAGATAGGAGGGCTGCAGCTGGCATAGGACAGGGTTAACTGGAAGGATATGAGAGAGACTTTTGCCCTGCAGTGGGCGTAGTCATGTTGATGATGATAATGGCATTCCTCACAGTTCTCGTCGGGACATTGTTTTCCTGCGCGGAAGCCAGTCGAGTAGAAGGGATGCTTCTCGCCTTCTTCTACTTTACCTGCAGGACACGGATTTGGCCTCCACATGGTGACCTCAGGAGTGTCTATTTGGGTTTTTGCGGACAGTGTTTCTGTGATTTATATTTAAGTGTCGCTACGGTGGAGCAATTGCCGGCAGCAACTGCAAGGCTAATCCCACCGGTAGTTTACAACCAATCAACTCAACTCAACTCATTCATCCTTGACCACGCACACCTCGTTTATATTTTCAAAGATCAGAACACAGACCAATTACTATGCCCACGCGATAAGCGGCCACACGCGCCTACATACCAAGAGCAAGATCTATACTGGCTGTCGACCAATGCTTGCTAAAAACTTACGCTCACATTAAGCTGGCAATCAAGTGGAACCAACAGCTGTCGGCAGCTGGTCAGATGTATAACCAGGCTGCTAGTTCACCGCTTATAGCTGGTTTCTTCTTTCGCATATGGCTAAATACTATTCCTAACCAAATTAAGGCTACAGTTTCAGAGTAAGCTCCTTTGTGACTTTGGGTGATGCTCAGCAGAAATTATCGCGAACAGGCGGTATTACCTTTCATGCTTAAAGAAGAAAGAATATCCACGAACAAATCTTAACAATCAAATGCGTACGAGACAACGAGAGAGCAGAAAAAAAATGCGCATTATAAAAATTGTCACCAACAAATAGCACAATCAAATACTATTTCAAAGGCTGAGCACGAGTAGGGCCCAGAAAGAGTTCCAAATTTATATAGTGTGCGGAAAAAACTTTTCTTCAGCAAGTTGGAACGATAACTGAAAGGCGAAGTGTATAGGTCACGATGAATGTCTATTATTGGTAGTTTGGAAACTTTTAAATAGTTACCGTTTGCCCACAGGATGTCGACTCCGTCGGAAAGTTGAACGCAGAGGACGCAGTCGGGGCTATAGCCACCAGGAAACATGGCGGCATACGGGGCTGGCGCAGGGAGGAAGAGTGGTTTGAAGCTTAAGCCAAATGGCCGTTTCAGATTTTATGAACGATTCATCACTCTGTAGAAACCGGAGTAGTTCGAGTCTGGGGAAAAATGCTTTCGACGTTCTTGTGAACAACGCCGATTTTGTTATGGTAGAGAACTGCGGGATTTTTGAAGGCGTGTGTGCAGTATTTTCCAGGTGATTTCGTGCGTTAGAGGTAGGAACCTGACGAAGCGCTAGCCACGACAGGAGAATCGGCACTTTAAGGAGCAATAACGGCACAGTATGCATACATTCCTGGAATAGAGTAGCCAAGTGTACTAAAGATCGACATGCAAGTTATTGACGTCAGATGAGTCAGCCGGGATGCATCGGCGCATACGCATAGCGGCGGCGGTGCCGACAGCAGCGCCGGGAAGGAGGGGTACGTTGCTCACATCGCCGACAAGGTATACTTCGGCGGGCCCCCACAACATTGCGGGACTACGCCAGACGAACGACTGCGGTGAGAAACAAAGGCTCTGCTTTTCCGTGAGAACTGCGGCGTCATGTGGAGGGAGCCGTTTGATGATCTTTATGAAAGTGGTGACACTTTCTGCAAGTTTATATTGGTCAACAGACAGGCTGGATCAAGCCAAGGCTTCCTTGCTTGTGTAATACTGCCACTGTACCGGCAGCAAACTCGTCATCGCAACCGGAAACCTGGGCCGTGCCGGCAGAATAGCTGCGAGAGAGCACCGGTAACTCCGCCTGCGGTGTCACAGCTCAAATAGATTTTACGAGTGATCACCTGGCTGGAGAAGATGATAGGTTCCGCAGCTAGGGACATGGAGCTACAAAGTGATATTTAACTAGCCATATGGCATGAGTGCGAGTAAAGCGTACTGAATTCTGGTGGTGTTTCTCACACACTCTCACGCACTTATTCTATACTCCTGAAAATGCGTAAAATAAATCTTGTCTACTTCTCACTTAATCTCCCACCCCTTTCTCGTCATAACTTTTGTGCACCAGCCTTTCGAGAGGGGACCTGTGGGCCTCAAAACTGGCTGAGAATACCCAGGCGAGCCAAGGGCCCTGCGTTCGTAACGCAAGTGTGTGTACCGTTCGTTTTGTCCTGTGTTAGCTCTATAGCATTTTTTTGCGTCAAGAGGCTTGAAACTCAGAGCGAGGAGTGAGCGAAGAGAGATGTAATTGGGCTTTCATGGAGGAGGTGTTAGAACAGCACGAGTAATTTGAGAAAATGAACCCAGTAGCACGATTCTGGACAGATTCAAGAGCTTTAGTGTGTTTAGGTTCGTGGGGATCAAAGGTAGTATTGGCATATTCAAGTTTACGTCGCAAAAGTGTATATAATACAGAATGTGTCACGATCAGGTTACAGCTGAGGTATCTAACAGCTCAGTTATCAGAGTAAATTACTTGATTGACGTGGCAAGACTATATTAAATCATTTGTGAGGTGAACACCAATGTACTTAAACGAGTTAGAAAAAGGGAACTATCATTTATTTTGTAAGTAGAAGATGGGTAGTTTTGGCGGTGGTGGAAAGAAATCAGTACAGTATTAGTGGTATTCAAAAATATAAGCAACCTTGCACACTCTTGTTGCATATGAGCTAGAGCACGGTACATAATTATGGGCACAGGTAAGGTGTGTGTAATCTGTCCCACGTGTCCCACGGTAGAGACATTGGAAACATCATGCAGGGTGAAAAAGTACTTTCTAAAAGAGACTCCTACGGCTTATTTAGGGTACCTAAACCATAATTTACAGAAACAGGCACTCCGCCTTTACTCAGTGGCAGTCAGCACGCTGCACTCAATAGGAACGCGAGAAGGTCTCTGTGTCTCTCGCTCAGGATTGTAGCTATTCTTGGCTCGATCAGGCACTTGTCTGTGATATTTCTCGAACAGGCAGGTATATCGGTGCTAGCTCATTCCTCTTACATCGCCCCACAGCGTCGCTTCTCTTGGCTCGTGACCGGCTTTTCGGCGTTAACGTCGGGCGGTCTCGCAGTGAAGTATAACTACGTAAATTTCTCACGCCGCCAAGTTTGCCTCTGGGCATCTATTAAAGATGCAAGATTTTAGAAGTCCGCTGCGCGAAGTCAAATGAACAGCAGTCCTAAAGAACGCGCAGAGCGATCGGACGACTGGATCAACGTTGACCGCCTGCCGGACGACGCGAACGCAACCTCACCGCATAAGTGAAGCAGCGGCGGGTGCAGTTGCGGATAAAAACGAGGCCTGCACTCGGCACGCAGAGCAAGAAAGTATTGTTTTTAATCCGTTGGCGTTAGGAGCCCTTCGTCGAGAAAAGGTGGCGTACAGATTATTGTTGTGTGCACTTGCCCCTTGTCACCAGCCGCCACCTGCCGCGGTTGGTACTCAGAAGAGACACCTGCCACTGTTCGCAGGTGGCAAAGTAGAGAGAGGGATATACCACTTGACAGTTGTAGTGGAGAGGAGGGAGAGCAGGAAACTGGCAGCGCCAGGAAGAACCTAGAACAAAAAAGAGTGTAAAATTTGTAACGAGCCGCAAAATATATATAGGAAAAAATTATATAGTCTATAATTATCAATAATATCCATATTATAATCTTAATATATCCCAAAGGTCATTAGAGGAAGGGCGCGGAGGGTGTGGTGCTGAGTTACATAGGAAGCAAATATTCCATCATAAGCATACAAATAAAAAACGAATACAAAAGGATAAATTAAATAATATCAAAAATAAACCGCGGTTAAGAGCAACCAAAATGTAAATCGATCCTACGAGAAAAAGGACCCTCTCAAATCAGAACTGATGTTAAAAAAATGCTTCAGTTTCTGAAAAAAGCCGTCATGGCTTAGTCAGGTAAACTATGTGTTTAGGTAAATTATTTCAGTGATGGATCGTGAAAAATAATAATGAATGACTGAGGAGGTTAATGCGAGGAAAACTGGCTTAATTTTGGAGAGATACACTAAGCCTAGAAAGATGTAGCTGATGATGCTAAGCGTGGCTGATGTAGCTTGTAGCGATTGAGAAATAGTTGTGGAAAAGTCCGGGAAAATAAGATAATAGTTCTAATACTCTTGACTTTTCAAGTGATGTCAAGTTTAGGAATACTTGGATGGTAATTATACTGGAATGACGTTAATAGTTTCTGGTTATAAAGCTAACGAATTTATCTTGCAACGACCCTACTTTGGTATCAAGTACATTTCATGCTGACTGCAAATTAAAGATGCTCATTTTATATTTGAATGAAGGACGTAAGCCTATGCTAATAGTAAATTGGCATGGTTAGCTTTGAGTAGGTGACGTGTCATGAAACCAAGTGCTTTAGATGTGTTACTAACGATGACATCAATGTGATAATTCTTTCTTGTAAAATCAGAATAAAGGTGACCACCTAGGTATTTAGGTACGGGAACATTCTCAGTGGGCATAGTATTCTTGAAGTAACAATAATTTTGTGACTTGGAAGTTGTGGTAAGTGTTATAGTATTTGTTTTAGAAACGTTAATTTTTCATTCGGGTGCGCACCAAGAGTGGGATTCTGTCAATACGCGACCGCAAGGAGTTAATATTATCCGCATTGGCAGCGTCTGTAAACAACACGTTCGTCAGCAGATAATCTGGCACTGGGAGTAAGGGTGTTATTTATGTTAATAAGTTAGACCAAGAAGAGCATAGTTTCTAGTCTGAATTTCGCAGCGCGCCAGTTTTAACCAAGACCGGTGAAGAACAGCGCCCATTTTGCATGAATAGTTGAAACGGCTGGCAAGAAGTTAGTAATGCAGGAAGTTATATTTTTATTCATGGAATAATGAAGGTAAGTGATTAATTCGAACAAATTTGTCTCATAGGACCGACCACGTAGGAAACATTGTTGACAGGGGGGAAATGGTCTTCGCCATTAAGTAGTTTTATTATGGCAGATAATATTACGTTTTGTGGCAGTTTGCAAGGCATCCTGGTAAATTAGATGCATGTGTAATTTGATAGTAGGGATGGGTGACATGCTTTAAAGATAGGAGTAACACGAGCAAGTTTCCACGAATCAGTTACGCGCCTAGCCTCAAAAGACTCCTGAAGAAATGCAACAAAAATGTGAGATACAACCAGTTTTGTTAATTTAGGTTTTATTTATGGAGGTTTAACGTGCCAGAGCGAGTTAGCCTATGAGGGAAGCGGTAGTGAAGGGCTCCGACAATTTCGACCACCTGGGGTTCTTTAATGTGCACTGACATCGCACAGTACACGCGCTTCAAGAATTTCGCCTCCATCGAAATTCGTCTGCCGCGCCCGGGATCGAACCCGCCTCTTTCGGGTCAGCAGACGAGCGGCGTAACCACTGAGCCAGTGCGGCGGCTAAGGTTTGTTCATTTAATTAGTTTTAGGCATATATCGGCAGGACCACGATCTGAGTTAATTTGTAGTCGGTCAATTGCTTTTTCTATCCCCGCATGAGTTATGATTATATTTATCATGGTGGTACTAGTATAACAGGCGATAAGGTCAGGAGAGATTGACATCTGCTCAGTGTTGGAAGAACTAAAGACAGATGCATTAAATTCTGTACCTACTTCTCAATGACGAAAGGAGTTACCGTCTCTAATTGCTGCGAAATTTTTTCACATGGGTTAGGGTTTACTACCCCCAAAACTTCTTAGGACTACTTCTGAGTAGGGCTGATATATCGTCATCAAAAATTAATATTTGGCTCCTTCTTTTCCTTCTGTGAGGACTGTGAGGACTACTTCTGAGTAGGGCTGATATATCGTCATCAAAAATTTATATTTGGCTCCTTCATTTCCTTCATTGCATACTCTTGCATGATCCCTATAGAGATGCCCATCACTTGCCGAGGCTGACAGGTTTGCTTTTTAGAGCATAACCGGTTCATTTTATTGATGGATCGCTTTACGTGGGTTGGGAGCCATGCATTTTGCGCTGATGGGGCGGCGGTGATTTCGTGAATATATTTATTTTTTCATTCAATTATCTTATCAACAACTATCCGCCAATCTTCCGTACTGTCGATGTTAACGATTGTGCTTAAGAAGTCTTTAGAAAATTATAAGAGTTCGCACGTGAATAGCTCAAAATTTGCTCGCGTATAATCCTAAATGACATTATTTTGCAATTCTGCCTTCACAATGCTTCTGTCATACTCGCTCTGCATGACATCTTGGTAGTGAACTCATTCTAATATTTTCACAAGAATATTCAATTCTTGTGTTGTCAGCACCCGATCTAAAATGGAACTTCTATGTGTTGGAGAAGATACGATTTGAGTCACACTAAAAGAGGGATGTAGGTTCGATTCAAGATTATTAAAGGAGCGTAAGAATGGCATGTAAAGAAATACGTATGGAGCATAAGCAATTAAAAGCAGGGACAATACCTAATGGTAACATTTTGCAATGACATGTTCCTACCAGGGTTACTTAAGACGCGAAAACGCGACGGAAAGTTCTAGTGAAGTATAGGCCTAATTTAGCGGGTAAAAATTGACATTCGTGCTTATCACCGAGATATGAGTACATTGCGCGTCGTGAAAAACGACTTGCAGGCACTCAAGAGGTAATTATTTGATATAAATGACACGATGCGCCGCAGATAATGTCAGTTTCTGTTTCTGGTTGCAGAAGGACATCTTTTTATACCAAACATTTTTCATATTTTACGGCTTTAAGCAGGGATTTGTTCTTTTAGTTTTATTGATATCTTACAGCAAGGAATACTGCCTGTATTGCAACATTTAAATCGGAATGCTGATTGGTTTAAAAGTTGGGCGACAATTTGACTGAGCACCCATTGAAGGAGTGTGCCTTTGATGATAAGATATGAAAGGAGACATCTGAGTAATTTGTGGCAATGCTTTGCAGCGCGGTCACATCTTAGAATAGCGGCATTTTAGAAGGAAATGAAGCGGGGAAGTTGGCCAGTGTATACTCTCTACATGCCATTTCAATGCTTGTTTCCTCACTAGCAAGTTTGACGTCCTCGCGACGGCACCCTAATTGCGCTTCTGAGAACATGTGCCTCGGGAGAAGTGCGTTGGCAACAGAATATCTTTCTGCATGCGTCAAGCTCATTTCATGGTGCACTGACTTTTCCTGAGCACAGTGCAAATTACTTTTGCCGTGTTTACCGCCATGGGTACATAATAAGGGACGTTTCCTAAGGGAAGCAGTGCCGGTGTCGCATGTGTCGCAGCCCTAACCTCCCGCTTGTTCCCGGTTCTTCAACGAATTGTGGCCCCGTACGCGTCCTCTAACCTTCTTTCAGAAGACTTCTGCGATATCTTAGACAAAATTTCTGCGGTTTTCTCTAAGAGAAAGAATGAGCAAGCTAACGAACATAAAAAGTGTGTCGCAAAAAAGTGACGTGCATGAATGCCCGCCGTGTCCAGAAACCTTGACGCTCAAGCCCGTTAACAATAAAGGAAACTTGTAGAAATAAGCCCTTTTTGATTATAATCGTAAACGCCATCATCCAACTTACGAAGACTGCAGGACTAAAGCCCTCCACTGACCTTTTATTTACGATGATCTGCTCCACCTTCGACCACGCCGTACTTGCTGCAAGCTTCAAAATCTAATCTACCTACGACATTTTTTGTCATCCCGTGCGGTGTTTGCCCTAGCATGGAATCCAGTTTTTTTTTATTTCAAGGGGCTGTCAGTTATCTTATTAATTCTCCGCATTGCAATCCCTGACATTTCACTTTTTCTCTTCCAGATTTTTTCTCTTCCAGATTTCCTCTAGGATGTTGTTAACATGGATTTGCTCCACTGACCCACCCTTCTCGCTTCCTGTCTTTTAATGTTGCACCTATCATGTTCCTTACCGTAGCAGTCTGTGTCGTCCGCATACGATCTCACCTCATAGGCGAGTGCTGGCAAGATACCAATGTTGTCTACTCCACTCTTGAGGCATATTGACTGACCCTGAGAACAGCACACCGCAACCTTTCTTGTTTTCCTAGACACTTTACATCAATGATCTGGATGGGTGGTCACTGCTTGTGCTAGGTAGATGTATTCTCTCAGCGCATCGAAAGCCTGGCTGCCTATAGTAAACTGATGTTACTTTCTCAGGCCATAAAGCTGTAGTTTTCTCCATATCAATTCTCAGTCATCGAATTCTTCGGATATTAATAAATCGTGAAACATACGCTGCACTTTCTCCTGCGAGGTATTCCTCATAGCAGTATCATCATGTGATGTTACTAAGGTGTTCTCTATTAACTATTTTCTCCAGGTCTTCCGAATCTAAGCTTCAAATGATTATGACTGGAAAAACATTACTACCCTAAAAAGACAACGGCGCCCCGAAAGAAACAGGTCATGAAAGTGATAAACCATCTGCCCAAGTAGCTGCGTTACTGCCTTTAATGATTCTTGTAAAGATGTGGTGAATTGTAAAGGGGAACAGAAAAGAATAATGAAACTCGGTTATACAAGGCCAGAATGAATGAACAGGCAACTTCTATCTGCACCAAATACAACATGAGCGCGGGAACTTCGCTTTGTTAAAATCGCGACGCGGAAGCAGGAGGGAAACCTCGACGGTGCTTTTGTACGCCATAGCAGCGGTAATTTTTTGCAGTCCATCGTGGTCTTGTCCATGCTGTAGTTTGTAAGATTTTTGCTGGAAATATTTACATCGTATTTCCAGTTACTCGCGTCTCGCATTTAACTCTTTCGTAGCATGGATGTGGATCGCCACACTCGAGAAGTTGGCTTACGCCCAGCGTCAGCGTTAATTCCAAAAAAGAATGTCGCAAAGTGACATGTCGCACACCTCTTCCCGTTGCCACGTTTGCAAACCCTCTTATGGTAGATGGGTCTATGACGCACTTATGCGCACCGGCATAAGTAGTGCACCAGACCGATCGTGCTACATCACATGTGTGCTTGAACTCTGGCGTCATGCACGGTCTATACAGTATTTCGAGCTGTATGCTCATGCTTTCACAATGAGCATGAGAAAGTCCCCCGCCTTGTGAGGAGAAAGAATTTGCAATTGGACAGTGTCGTTCATGTTGTGTTGTGAAGGCCTACGGGTCCTCGTTGTAGCAAGTATGCATTCGAATTCTTAGGGGACGCTGGTCTCATGTGGTAGTTGTAGGAGATATAATCTGTAACAATAGTTTGCAGCAAGCGTGCTTTAAAAAATCAAATACTTGCAGCGCTTCCTTGCTCCCAGTTGCCTGCTATTCTTATCAACAAATGGAGCATGCACGGGCCCCCATAGGACGAGAAATTTCTGGTGGTCGATTGGCAAAGGTGACTGCTCTTTTTTCCACACACCAGTTTCTAGAAAACGTTAACGGAAGAAAGTACGTTGTTTTGTCGACTGTTGGCAAAGCATATGTGCGCATGATTAATGTAAGCCAAATCGCGCCTGCACCTTGACGGCACTAGTGCAACTATACCATTCTGTTTCGCTCAAGACGAGCTTGGTTGATTCTGATTTTTGCTGCCCCCTGAAAAACCGCTATGATCTGTGTTCCCGCGCAATAATTAATATATCAGAGTGGTCGGATCAATTAAATTTTCAGTCACCCTCGTCAGAAATGCTTCGTTGAATGTCTTTTTAGCTTGATACTTGTAACCGTTGTAAGGTCTGTGTGTTCGACCTAACGATCAAAGTCTCGCAGTACCGGAGTGTAAGATTTTAAATTTTGCGCAGCAAAAAATGAGTACCTGCAAATTGCGTTATAGTTTTGTCGCGAAACGCTTCAATATGTAAAGCAATAAAAAAGGGCCTACAGCACTGCAACTTATAGTATTTACATGTCATTTTTGTGCACGTGTTTGTGAGTTCTCATCATCGGTTTTCGTTCCTCCCTTATTGAGCGTTTTTTTTTTTTTACTGCCCTTACATATTCGAGGTTGCTGGAAAAGGAAAAGCGCGAACACGGAACGAAGAGAGGAACGCACAACACAGGCGCTGACTTACAACTTATGTTTATTCGAAAAAAAAGGTGCACACACATATAATAGTCTCGGGGCAAGCTGTCAACTGTGTCAACGTCAGGGGCGGTGTAAAGGGCCGGATAAAAGCGATAAAATCTTAAAAGCTCGCAGGCATTGTTTCTTGTCAAAACATTTGTAACTTTTATAGCTTTTAAGATTTTATCCGGCCCTTTACATCGCCCCTGACGTTGACTCAGCCGACAGCTTGCCGCGAGACTATTTATACATGTGTGCACCGTTCGAATAAACATCAGTTGTAAGTCAGCGCCTGTGTCGTACGTTCCTCTCTTCGAACTGTGTTCGTGCTGTTCTTTTTTCAGCAATGTTATACCAACTAGCCCGCAACAACACCCTCGTGTATTTGAGGTTACAGCAGTCCTTTAAGTTCACTTTCCAGTTTCTCCAAACCAAGCACGGTATGGCTTTGGCAGCTTGGTGATCCGCCGTGAAGAAGGATTGAGGAAAACCAATAAGAAAATAAAGTAATCATGCTCAAGTACCTAACATGTAGATGCGAAAGAACACGTTTTAAGGAGAAAGCCTTTAATGGCTTATACTGCCGTCCCTCCGTCCGGTGTTAGACCCAGCGCCTGGGGTGACTCATCGACGATCGAACCTGCCATAATATTAAGACGAATGCCTTTAATGACTCATGCTCGCGTCCGTCCGTCCGTCCGTTACACTTTTCAACTCGATAAAAAAAGAAATCTTTGTGCATGATGACACTCGAACCACCATCCTTCCGCTCCGCAGCCGAGCGTGCTAACGACTCCGCTAATTCCTGCAACGCACGTGTTGTTCTCCTTGTCTAGCACGCTGGAGAATGTTTGCAAAAATGCATCGAATCATATGGATGCCTCCCAAACGCCCTCCAGTGTCTCCAGCATTTATGATTCGCAAACAATTTTGTATGTAATTAACATCTTCACCACACATCAGTCACACAAGCAGCAACACCGCGCTGAATGCTTTCGGCTCACCGCAATTTAGGTCAACAAAGTGCTCCCCTGAATTTTACTAGTTCTTACCCATAAATCCGTCAACTACGAAGTAATTATGTTTGCCATTGAACCACACAAGCTTGTCACAATCTGACAGCTTAGCGGATAGCAAGGCAAAAGCACTTCTAACCAAAAATTCAAAGCGCCATAGTCCTCCGCAAGGCCTGACCCCCCCCCTCCGCGCGCGCGCGCGCGCACGCACACACGCACACACACACGCACACATACGCACACGCACACGCACACACACACACGCACACGCGCACACACACACACACGCACAAACACACACACATTCCTTCCTGTCCTCTCTTTTACTGCTCCGCCTACTTATTAGGAGACAAGCGCTGTTTCTCACATATCGAGCTGTACCGCAAACAATGTTTTGTCTCTGAAATAAGTGCAGGATTCTTGGTCATTAATTTTAACTATGAGACAAATGTGAAATATTGTAGGATACAATTCTAGAAATATTGCAAGTAATGGGCAAACCTTTCTAGGAATTCTAAAATATTTCTTTTAAAATGTTTCCTTCTCTAGGATCGAGTTGTTTGGCTTAGAAAACTAGTGCTGACCTTTTTGACGATAACAAAACATTGACATTAAAATACTAAAAGCCTGCCTTGGGGAGATCTTCGGACAGGTTGAATAATATCCTGGAATCATGCGATATGTGAAAGTTGCGTTCATGTATAACTTTTCTTTGAAAAATGCGCTTGCCCACAATTTCAGGATTCAACAGGTTCAATAAGAAGAAAAAATGCTGGCAGTTGAGCTAGCTAAGCAAGAAATATTGTGCGAAAGCACAGTTTATAGCAGGCGGGCACCACCACCACGTATATGAAAGAGCGATAGAGGTGTCTGCGGATCCAGGGAGCCAGTTATGTGAGTCTAAACATTTTCATCGACAATGCCAAGTTACTAAATCTGCGCCTGTGGCGTGTGCTCCAATGCCGAGTTTCTGCAGCAATGCTGCAACTACAGCGTGTATTTCTCTAGTGCCGTGTTTCTGCCACAACAATGTGCACGCCAACCTATGCAAAGAACATCTCCGCCACGTAGGTCAAAACACGAAAACCAGTTAAATAGTCGTGTTAGTAGATGAAGACGACGTCGTGCGATGCACGGCGCGAGAATGTATTGCAAAGGTGGCATGCATGTTCAGCTACGGCAATAGCCCCGTCCTCTCGCGCAGTGGCCACGGAAGCTGATCCCTTTCGCGCCGCCGCAGTTTCGAATCGAAGTCGTGGATATTTTTCACTTATTGTTATTTTTATGACGTGGCACAAACCCACAAACGCCGTAAGAATACAAATATTGCTAGGTCTTGCTCGATTTTTAGCCATCGGAATACTGCCTCCCCACTGATACCAAAAAAGCTATAACTGAGGCAGCAAGCAGCCGCATGGGCCTTGGTGGAAATACAACGCATTTTTCTTTTTCACCTTTCACATCAACTATTCCTGAGCAGCGCTTCGCGATTTCCAGTTTCTTTACCGCGAAAACCGCGACGCTTACAACTGGCGCAATATAACAGATAGTGTACTACGAAAGGGAGTGTGTAGGTATAAGCAAGCGTGGTGAAGGCAACCGTGCAGGATAGGCTATGCACTGCCCGCATCAGCAAGTTTCGCCATTCAAGCCTGAAGCACCAATACGAAGTTACGGTTTAACTGTATCTGAACAGTGGCCTCAGAGCCACGCCTTCTTTCGCTCATCTAATCAACATAAATCTTGCCGGTGAAGGCGACGCTTTGAGGCAAACCCGAGGGAGATCATTCTGTTGATCCTTATTTGCTATGCGGCAATCCTGCGCCTCGGGTACGCATAAGCCTACGCCGACAGCCCGACCGGGCCTTTCCTAGGGGTGTGCCTGACGTAGGGCTAAGAAAGCACGTGAGGGCGGACGACGCTTCGTTAGAAGAGACGGCTCACTCTGCAGGATCAACGACCTCTGCGATCCATGGGACAGGGAGTAAGCAGTGTTCTTTTCACGAAGTTGGCCAGGAAACTAGAAAGAAAAGGTCACTTTAAGAACTGAGGCCACCTACCTTTCTCGGCTTGCTGGAGCTGGCAGGACGAACGGAAGCGTTGATCGGAGGGGAGGGGGGGGGGGGGGGGGCTTCAAAATCGGGAAAATAAATGCCTTGAAGCATCGTTTGCTTTTTGAAAGAATCCTGCAGACTTTTTTGAAAGAAAAATTCCGAAATGGGGGCTTTTAGTTGTGCGTGTTTGGCTAACATCTGCAAAGTGCAAAAAGACGTTTGCGAGATATACTCTCACGCGTGTACCGTCTGAGTCATAAAGCTACAGTATACCTGCGCCAATTTCATGAAGGTGAGAACAGCGCCAGCTGTTCGTATAAGCGCACCCTTTTTTATTTCAGGATTCTGCATAGCCTCACAGTGTAGCGATTTCCCGTTAATGTGTAGCGGAGCCCTTAGCGCCAAACAACTGATATTTTCACAGGCCAAAAATGCTTCGTCTGGAGATCACTGGACGCGTTTCTGAGAAAATGTACTCCTTCAAATGTAACGAATGTTTTTAACAAATTCAGTTTCTTCGTTACTTAATCAATAAACGGCTAGTGATGGCTGGTTCAGACGCCCTGGGAGAGTGCTTATACGGCCATCTTATCCGAGAACAGCATGATACATACGCCTGTTGTCATGGTCCGCAGCTATGTAAAATTCTCGGGCAAAGCTAGAGTGATAAGAAAAGGTGAAAATACGCGATTATTTCTAGCATTGTTAACACTTGCTTTGTGGTCAGAATGTTTATGATTGAAGAATGCGAAACAGAGAAGTTTGCCTCGCTCTACTTAGCGGCTCCAAACTCTCGTTGTAGTTGCGCGATATTAAGCTGTGTCTACGCACAAGGCAAGTCTTTTTTGCGCCTTGTACCCTTATTCTTGTCTTTGGGCCCAAACCCCAAAGAACAACTTCCTCTGGAGCGTCTATTCCCGCCACCAGGAAGAGTCGCATGGGCCTATCCGCAAGGTTTAGATAACTTCTAGGCTTGTTTTGAATTTTGTAAATGTCCAAATTTGCACTCTACTGTTCCGTCACGGCGAAGAAGATATCCAGCCTCTGTTCATCCATTTTTTTTCTTGCATGTTTGACATTCATGCCGCAAAGTAATCCGTTGCGGTAGCCTAACGCACTTATCCGCTCCGTAAGGGTCAGTGTTTCCTATCCTTTTTGATAGTCTTACATGAGTCCATCCTTGTCTTATTATAGACAGGTAGTCTTAAAGCTTTTTCCGTAAGCTCTTTCAACACTGCGCCTTTCGTTATTATTTGAGAGTTTTTATTTAAGTTTAGATGCAGAGGAATCTTTATAACACGCTTTCGATGGTAGGTTCATCAAAGCTCTCTTTACTTGGGGTGCTTGGCTAATCTCTGCTAAAGTTAGAACAACAGATCCGACGTCGGTAATATATTTAAATGCTAATGGCGTTGGCCTGTGTGTACGCCACTTCCCAGTCAGTGCCAGCGCTACTGGCCTCTAAGGATCACCATAGACAGAGGCGGTGAATAGCATTCTTCTTTCAACCACATATTTTATTGGGACCTTTATGGGGAGGAACGCGTCTTCCACTTTGCTTGGAGGTGATGAGCGTTACTGGCTGGGAGGTCCCAACTGCATTACCTTTGCTGTTTCACGAGCCATGCAAACCTGTAAACGGAAGAGCGAGCGATCGACTAAAACTGCAATCTTGTGAGGTTCAGATTTAATTAGTCATCGTTGAGCGCCACCGCTCTGTAACCATTTGACACTGCGCTGTGCTCCTTCAACTTGGGGCATTGAAAATTAACTTACAGTGAATGCAGGGAATTTGGAGCGGATTCCTTGAGCTATGGTACGGTTGGTTTCGTGACTATCCTGAAAAAATGAAAAAAAAAACAATTATATTTTAGCGCCAGCAGCAATGTCGTCGCAATAGCAATCACTGCGGCGATCAGTGATCTGCAATTCCTTGATAAAGAACGAATTATTTTCGAAATTTTTGGACCTTAGTTAGTGCTTCAGCGTGTTAAAATATTCATTCTGGAAGTCATTCTTAAACATTATTGTGCACGTTGTATCCCAGAAAAGGAAGGCCACACTACGTTACTATCTAGAGTTAGGAATAGCGTGGAGTGGGATTTCGATGCCTGTCGAAGAGCCCTGTGTAGTAGAAAGTAATTTAAAACGCTGCACTGCTAGATCCTCAAAGCCGTTTTCAGCTTTGCAAAGTGAAATTCCTTCACACGCATGGCACTGTTAGATCGTATTTGCTAGAAGGAAAATTTTACTCGCACATTGATCGGTTCACCGCGAACGGCGCGTTCTAGCCACAGTGAGACAGTTTGTGTGGACGCCAAAACAGTGCTGCCGCATTTGATAATGACAAAAAATAAAAATGAAACAAAATAAAAAAGTGTATTTTCTAAAATTGTCAACACTTTGGCCCGCAGATGATTTCTAGGCAAGGAGCGGTAAGGGCCGAAAAGGAAAGTGGCATGCCTTCTAAGGGCGTTGAGGAAGAAATACGCTTTCGCAAAAATGTGCGCAAGGCGCACAAGATTACAGGGAACAATGCTGAATGCAGTGCATCACTAGGACCAACGTTTAGAATCAGAAGTGCACTAAGATTAGGAGAAAAAAAGGAGAGATGTAAGATTTAAGCATTAGCTATGAAGCTGATGGTTTCCTCGCAACATGTTATAGAGGGGCGGTGTGGGGCCTCAACGGTTCTGACAGTGAATCTGAGGGAACTTAATTTTTCAGAGGCGCGGGCGAAGTAACAGCGGAATAGTGTCTCTGCCACTGGCTGCGAAAGAGGGTGTTCTCACTACGTTTACAAGAAAACAAGATTTGTTGCCGGGGTTATTTACGGAAACAACGCTCGATAACCAGCGCATATAATAAAACATTTCTGGCGGAGAGAGCTATGAAGTTTGTCCATGTTCCCTGTTTGTCCTGGACTGTTATATGAATCCCACGCCTTACCCCTTGCGGTAAACTCGCCACAGCAACATACGCTGCTTACATAAACAAGACCGTTTTGTCGATAGTCACCTTTCGTATCTTTTTACATTGCCCTACCCGTTTTGATAGCGAGATAATTCTGTGGATACCCCAATGAGGCGCGAGCTGATGGTTTGACGCCAAACTACCACCCATAATCGCAGTGCAGAAGCGGCCTTCCTGTAGCCATTACATACACGTCATCGAAGTTTCAATGGTGTCGTTCTACACTCTGGTAGCTCGTGCAGGGCAGCGCAAAGGCAGTCAAAGTTAAGAGAACGCACTTGCAAAGAGTATTTTTGGCGTACTGGGTAGGGCGTTCTTGTGTGGAGCTTCGAAGGACTGAGTATTGTGATTGGGAACAGAAATCATTTTTCAATTTACTCTTAAAAAGCAGACATAAAGGTTATAACGCAATGTGCCTAGAAATGATGAATCAAGGTCAATTATAGCGAAAAGCAGTTTGCAATAGTGATTAGAACCTTTCGATTGTCTTTTATCCAGCGTAAATGAATCCTTTCTATAAAAATGCTCCATACCGGGACCGGTATTTCAATGAAAAAAAAAACACTTACAACGTATTCCAGAAAATCCACCCTCGGGTGCTGAAAAATAAAGCATGATAAGGTGTCATACTGCACTGAATCAGCAAAGGGTTGCAGGCCACCACCCGCACCCTGAAACAGGCGACCATCGATCGCACGTCAATACGCAATATACCGTACGAAGTCCTTATTACCGAGACTACGACAGAGTGAAGTACTCCCAGCTCACCAAAGGCGCTGCACGAACAAGGCAATACGTTGGAAAGAATAAGGTGTCTTTTATACAACCGAGAAATTTCAGCGGACTACATCAGACACCGACTAATAGGAATTAGGGACATTGCCCTAGCTACGTATAGTGAGGCAACAGGACGAGCTCGGTGCTTCTCTTTCTTTTCTTCGGGATGGGTGGTGTTATAAAGCGCTATTTTTGAATTTTCATGCCTATGTGCCACGCGGTAGCGTCCAAAGAGACTAGGGACGCTAGTCCCGAATCCCTGGTAAAGTCGAAAACCTGTCGAACTGAGCATAGCTTAGCATAGCCAGCCCAAAAATTGTGTCACAATACCATGCAACCTCACGGGTTTTAACATTTCATCTGATTTGCCTAGCGCCATTTCCTGAAGTGAAGTGTTTAGTTATGAATTATTGGCTGGTTTTAGATTACAACACACGTACCGACGTGGACATGCAGCGGACCAGACGCGCTACTTCTGCGTATGTCCCCCGGTGGCTGTGCATGAGCTGCAGACACTCGGCTGGTCCGATAAATGCCGCCTAAAACACCTCCAGTATGCAAGAACGGTCTAACTACAGATGAGAAGGCTGTGGAATGCAGTAAGGAATGTGCGTTTGCAAATGTGGCTATGTATAATTGGAATGAGTAGGCCTTTTTTGTTGCATGACTTTCCTGGGACATTTTGTAAGAAACGCTTCTCACAAAGTGTCTTTGTTCTCATTGAGTATGAAAGGTTTCTGACAGAAGCGCGCAGTTTTGTTATATGCTTACAACGCGGCTGATCTTTCCTTCGATACGTGATTGGCCATAATGATGACTGAGAGTCTATCATGTTTGTTTTTTAGGCCCTTCTAAAATTACTAATGCACTTCACTAAAAATAATTCAGAAACACGTATCGGATAGCTGTGGTAGAAAGGCTGCGAAAGCTTAGTTCCTTTCAGTGACTTTCATCACTAGGTTCTGCACTCTAAGTAGTTCAGGTTCCCATCTAACTTTTTGGAACAAACAAAATATAACATTTCTTTATAGCTTTGGAGTCTAAGCGTTGGTTTGAAGAACTACGTTGCGCATTCAAATGAGACAAACACAGGAAAAGGCCAAAGAGATGGAAAGAGCCTTTTCCGTCTCCCTGGCCTTTTCCTGTGTTTGTCTCTATTGAATGCGCAACGTGGTTCTTTAAAGCAATGCACCAACTAGCCCAAGAAGAAATTCTTCTAAAGAGTCCATTCTTGCAGCAAATAACTGAAGGGTGTAAACCTCTAGCACTCAGCAGTATTTGAACAGGGCAGCTCCCATTGTCATGCCGTGCTTCGAGACAGAGCTCAGATCCTGACATTTTTTTTTTTCAGTCGCTCGCCAGGAAGACTTCTTTGGACACCTATACATTTTGTTAACAATGTCGGGTTAGTGTGTCATTTGCTCTCTTGTTTTTAATTTTCTAGTGCAACTTGCAATGAAGGTTTTATGTTTTTGTCATAGCATACGCGTGATTTTCTACGTTCTGTCCCCATTACATAATTTAGCCAGTTGTAAAAGTCATGATGTAAATTATTGATTGATGCTCAAGTTTCTTCCTCATTTTAATTGCTCTGAACTGTGAATATGGTGTTTTGAGCCCAGTCAGGGAGAGTATATGTGTTCTTTTCCCGTCCATCCAACATTTATCTCAATAAAGCAATATGAAAACGAGCTTCAATGTGCAACGTGTCGACGAGGTATTAATAGCCTACAAGCATCTGTGTAATCAGAGGGATTCTGAAGGCATCAGAGACTTAAAGCAGAACACGCGTACAGTCATACTTTACTGGAAATGCTGTGTAGAGGACCGTCAATGGGGTTACGAAACCCGCTGTCATGTCAAGTCATGTAACCGAACACTTGGAGAAATGTCAGGCCGGAGCAGACCAAATAGGGGCCATGTAGGCCGATGGATAGGCACTTTCGATATTGTGATGCCCTTAGTCGGATGTAGAAAGGGAACATATGAGAATGAGGGCTCTCGCAAAAGTTGGATGCAGTTATTGCTGTTGCTTCGTCTAAACTGGGAGCACCGGAAATTTGGGGTGGTATTACACATGAATTGCGCCCGGCTGTGCTTGCATCACGTTCTAGTCTAGTGGACCGAGATTGCATCGAAAAGCTTACAAATTGCGTAGTGCTCTTTGTAGAGGCATATTTCCTAGATCGCTTGCATGAAGCGCTAATCAGCAATTCGCTAAAATTTCACTCCATCATGCGCCTAACTATGGCTATACTGTAGGACATGGCCTCTCCTATATTTCGCAAGTTAACCTAGTTTCTCGAACCAACCCTCGCTTCCTTTTGCATAGGTTCTACGCAAAGCTGCACATAGATTCTACCCAATGTGCTAGAGGCTGATCTAAACTGCAGCCTTGAGTGTAATTTCTGGGCAAGGTAAAGCTGCCATCTCTTGCGTACATTGTGGTACCATGATGGAATAATGGGAGGCCTGTTAATAGCAGTGAACAGTTAAAACAAAGCGGAGTTCCTCGCCATTCCTCTGTCACCATGCTTACCGGGCCAGAACCAGCTTCTTCAGCTGCTTGTCTGCGGAGGTCCCCAATCTGGAATGCAAGGTATGATATGAAGATGGTAGTAGCGCATCAACTGCTGTGTAGTACAAGCAGTGGCAAGCTAGTCAGTGATCTCCGCACTGTTGGATAGCTGAACTGTTGGCAGTTAAGCTATTTATTGCGCTAAACTGAATCCGGGAAACAATAATTAAACTCCGAGGCAACGCAAACCTCTAATATTATGGTGGTCGTTGAAACGACTAGTTAAGCTTCTTAGCGGTTCCTCTTTCCAAACAAACCGTGTTGCATGCTTTAGACGAATGCTTGAAGTGTTCGAAAGAAAGCTAGGGTGTTGCTAAAAATAAACAATGAGGCTTTTATCTTGCGTTAGTACTACATAGAGAAAAAAATTACGAAGCCTGAAGCAAAGCTTTATGACAGCGAGCAAAAATTATAAGCTTCTGTAAAGATTAACTTTGACCGCTGTAACGGAAGCGGTGAAAGAATACAACCTTTGTCCGTAAATTTCCGAGACTCAATCCATTATAAAAGTGCGTTTAACATTGAAATAATTTGTGCAGAACCCCTTTGAAATAGTCTGCCTTGCAGTCTATACACAGCCTTAAACGCTTCTTGAGGTCTTATAACCAGTTGGAAAACGTTTTTTATAGCAGGGCTGTGAGCACTTTCGTTGAGGCGTCTTGAACAGCCTTCACGCTCCCCATCCAGTGACCTGTTAGGGCTCTCTTCACACGAGGAAACAGGAAAAAATCGCATGGGGAGAGGTCAGGTGAGTATGGAGGATGGGGAAGTACAATAACGTTGTGCTTGGCGCGAAATTTTGTCACTCTGAGAGCAGTGGTACGGCCTTGCGTTATCGTGGAGAAGGCTCCATCGTCCAAATGCCCATAAGTAAGGGCTACGGCGTCGCAGTGCATCACGCATGTGTTGGAGCACTCGGATATAAAACTCCTGTTTCACCGTCTACCCTTGTGGGACGAACTCGTGGCGTATGACACCTCTGGCATCGAAAAAGCTATCAGCATCGTCTTTGTTTTGGTCTTTTGTCACGGCACCTTTCTCGATGCCGGAGAGCTTGTGGACCGCCATTCGGCGCTCTGCCTGTTTGTTTGAGGATCGTATGGAAAACATTACGTTTCATCTTCAGCAATGATGCTGTCGACGAATGCTGCATCCTTCTCTGTCTCTAAGAATAAATGAGCGCTCACTAATGCCTGCGTGTCCTTCTTGTCCTGTGTGAGCGAGTGCGGCACAAGTCTGGGATTTACCTTTCGTTTCCCCAAGTTCTCGCCCAAAATTTGGTGGCATGTTGTCTTACTAATGTCGAGAGCATCTGATGGCTTGCGGACTGTAATGGTGCAGTCTTCGTGTGCATGTTCTCTGATCTGAGCCACGTTTTTTCATTCTTTGAGGTTGAAGGGCGCTCCTTCCTTGTGTCGTCTTCCAGCGACGTTCTCCCCGAAACGAACATATTGTGCCACTCAAAAAATCGCGCCCGCGATAATGTCTCTGCCTTAAGCGTCACGGAGGAGCTCATACGTCAATGTGGCTGTCTTGCCAAACTTCACATATAATTTTATGTTCCCACGCTGTTCGAGGTGGATGTCCGTCTATGCACATTCACTCACAGTACATTGCGCAGACGGCTAGTGACAACGTATTTTTCTACATTTAGTTCCATCTAGCGGCTGCCAGAGCAATTAACATAAATAACTCAAATGAGCCCGAAAATATGGCTGGCGCTACACATACGCGCCAACATTTGTTTTGGGAATCATTTCCAGAGGAGAAAATAAATCTGTCTTGAAACATTTACGGACAAAGGTTGTATTTATTGCTTGGCGAGATAAATACTCAATCATTTCAAGAACTTGCGGTTCCTAAATTTTCGCTCTTGTTGTTTTTGGCTTCAGGCGACATACTATAAAAAAAGAACATGTATGTTGAAGGCATCAGCTCGTCTTGGTCTACCTCTGCAAGACAAAGTACAGCGCCGCCTCCATTTGTATGTTTTATAGGCGCTCCATGCAAGCTTTCACATGCCGCACTGCTATGCCGCAACAAGATTCGCTTGACCTAAATTTCCATATTTTTAAAAATTACTGGCCAGCTTCCCTAAACGTCTGCTTTATATCTTAGTTATCAACCGTTTATGTACGTCAGATAACCTCCAGTCAAGTACGTCCACAGCTGGACACAATTAATCCTAAACGCTACGGGTTGCCCAGTGCCACGATCGGACTGTTTCTGTCCGCCGCATTTTATGTTCCACTATTTCAGGACAAATGCTTCTTTTTAGAAAAAAAAACCTCAATGTACTCGCAATTTCTTGCCTTGAAAAAATTGATAAATGAGAAGTTTCTTGATGGGATTTTGGCTTACAACACTAAAGGGCAGTTGTTTCTAGAGGTGTGTGCATATATGAAACTATCAAGTAGAGAATCAAATAGTTTCTTATCTGATTTGCTGGACGAATTCAATAGTGAATTTTCACAAATTTTCCAAGCAAATTAAATATGCTTTCAAAACTTCGAACAGCTCTCGATTGACAGCAAGAAGTTAAAAGAACGCTTCATAGTTTTCTTTTATGCCTGTCTCAGAAATAGGGTCCACTCAGACTGCTCACTGTGTGCTGCTGCGATTGGTCCACGCGGTAATCAGGGTTCACCGCAATGACAAGGTTCATTCGTGTTGCGGCGTTGAAAATGCTCTTACATGACTTCCAAGATTGGGTGATGTGGCAGTGCGCAGGCATTTAGCAAACACTGCCGTCACGCAAACCCCGGAATCCATGGCTCATAGGTAGCTGTCGACCCTATAATCTGCTCAAAGGGGACACTACTTTATTCGCGGTCGTCCCCAATAAAAAAAAGTAATATTCTCATTCATATGGCAAGACGGTCATAGAGTAACTGTACTGACTTCATGTTGCGTACCCTTTAATGAAGATTAGCCCTGCGCCTTTCGGCAGCTGTGGTTAAATCTTCATAAGTTATAGCGCCATGCCACATATCTGCTGGCGGCGCATAGCGTTGTCGCATGATTACTGTTTTTTAATATTTTTTGTAAGAATTACAGAATATTCCCCAATATATTCAAGTAATACTTATTCGGTTCTACCACCACCCCGCTCGTATTCGACCGGTTTTTTCGCAAAACTATTCGTATCGAATTTGTTAGTGGCGCTGCCCTGTTCGTATTCGACTGGGTTTTCAGAAGGTCCTATCCGCGCAAATATGGATGTTTTAGATTTGAGGTGATATTATCATGCTCGAGATTTTTAGGCGATATTGTTATTATGCCAGAGCCTGTGTTTGAAAGCATTTTTCCGAAAAACACCAACATTTTCCAAGACGAAATGAACAATGTTTTGTTCACGATTTTACTTACAGTGGTGATTTCCTGTTCAGTGTATTGGGCCTCGTTGAAACATGTTTGCTCTGAAATAAAAATTTGAAGGCACCTGTTATGTTAATGGACAGGGAAACATATCGGCAGCATTAACTCGGATGTTTCGAGAATGTAGAATTGCATCATACAACTAATCTATTGCATTTCTTGGAAAGCAGCAATACAAGACAACAGAAAGTGAACGAAAATCACAGTCTACTAAATTTTGATACGCGTCGCTCTAATTTCGTGTCACACCATAAGGAACAGGGTGCTTTCATGTGTGTCCGACTTCTTGATTTCAGCGTAGTCCCATTTTCTTTGGGTAAAAAGTAAATTCACAAGGGATCTTAAGTTTAAGAAACAGAAGCCAAAGAGCAGCTAAACTGGTGCCGCAGCCCTAGGACTATGTAAATATTTCATTTTTAACTTGAATTTTATTTCCATATGCCGCACATGAGGATATAGCAGGAAAGTTGCTTTTATGCTGCCTATCTGGCTCCCATTCCCTTCAAAAGACTGGAGTGTCAGTGCGCAATTTATACAAAAAGCAAGCAGTGTAAAAAAGCAATAAACTCTTTCTGAAATCTAAATAAATAGAAGCAATAAGTCCACAATCATTCAGATCAGCATTCAATAACACGTACTTCATGCATTACATTGGCAATGAAGCACGAACAAGTTTGTGCAGTCATCACGTTAGGCACATCAGGGTGGTTTAAAAAGAACGAGTGAAACAATCCCTCATTTTGACATGGCTAACATCAAGACGCTTAGGACATATCTTTTTTCATTATAAGGCAGGACAGAAGTTCGAACCAGAAGACGAGTGAGCGAAATAAACACATAAAGAACACCCAGACGGGGTCCACGAGAGCGATGAACTCGCCCCTTTCTCATTTCTTCTGCCAGTGTTACTGCACAGGCGTTTTCGCTGTTCTTTTTTACTGAAAGGCTAAAAGCGAATAGGAAGGTTTCATATAGACAACTGGCTGCGGATATGTGGGCTGGGAAGGCGTAGTACAATCTACTCGCAATTTAATGCGCTCCGAAGGAGACAACTGCGGGTGATTTTTCCTCCTTTTGAAAATAATTGTTTACGTTTTCGTGACTGGTTTACGTTGGCACAGCAGCAATGTAATTTTTTTTTGCTGCGAAAATTGCGTTGAAGAAGAGGCACTTTTTTTTGTCTGCCACTAGATTCAAGCTCTTGCCGACATTAATTTCCCTGTCTGAATGGAAGCAATGGCGGTGAGATTTACCTCACGTATCCACTTAGAAAGAAAAAGAACAAGGAGTAATTTACGACAGCGGGAGCTTCAAAATGCCTGTGGCCGCTATACCAGTATTTCATGGTTTTGTCAGTATTAGCTGACACACCTTTTTCTGATTTACCTTTCTCCGAAGATTCGTATGGCGACTTGGCTTTGTTAGCTGCGTTCTCGTTTCGAATTTCACACAGGCAGATTACTGGGATAGCCGGGACCGTCCAAATTATGTATGTTCAGTCTAGCCGCAAACAGGAGAAATCTATAAAAGTGCGGTTCTAAGTAAATGTACCCTCTTTGTACAGTAGCTCTGTAGTACTAATTTTTCTAATGTCGCCACGGTTAGTTTGTGGAAACCGCTCGTGGTGGCTACATAATAATAATAATAATAATAATAATAATAATAATAATAATAATAATAATAATAATAATAATAATAATAATAATAATAATAATAATAATAATAATAATAATAATAATATTGATTTTTGGGGGAAGGAAATGGCGCAGTATCTGTCTCATATATCGTTGGACACCTGAACCGCGCCGTAAGGGATGGGATAAAGGAGGGAATGAAAGAAGAAAGGAAGAGAGAGGTGCCGTAGTGGAGGGCTCCGGAATAATTTCGACCACCTGGGGATCTTTAACGTGCACTGACATCGCACAGCACACGGGCGCCTTAGCGTTTTTCCTCCATAAAGACGCAGCCGCCGCGGTCGGGTTCGAACCCGGGAACTCCGGATCAGTAGTCGAGCGCCCTAACCACTGAGCCACCGCGGCGGGGCCTGTGGCTACACCTTCATTTATTGTTTTTTCAGCTTCACGAAAGGTATACTATGGGTAAAAGAAGCCTTTCTTCACTACAAAGTGGCAATCAAGTGATCTATGCAACCCGCATGTTGCCGTCTTCAAGGAGTCCCTAGCAGTTCTTGGCAGAGAAATGGACAACTCACCTATTTGCGCGAACAATGCGCCAATCCCGGCGAGTCCCGGCGGGACCGGTGTATCTTCACTCGTCACGATGCTGACGCTAACCACAAAGGCAGCGACGAAGAGTGAGGCCCAGACACCGACCATTTTTCTTCAGAGGCTGCCCTGCGAAGATCAGCCGCTGTGATACGGAGGCGAGGCAATCGTTGTCGCCACGTCGGTTACTAACGCCGCTTTATATAGTGCCGCGTCGCGAGTGTATCCGAGCCCCCTTATCTTGGCGCCACGCGCGCTTTATTCGGCACGTGCCATACAGTACGGGCCAAGGTGACGGGTGCATAACCAGTCAGAGGAGCCGGCAGAGGGCTAGGGTCAAAACATGGTTCCGTATCTGTTGACGCGCGCTGGGAATCAAGCGGAAATGCGATCGCTAGGGTTCAAATGTGTGGTCAGATTACTCTGTGCAACGCATTAAGCGCTTCTCCTGTTAGAGCTTATCATCAGTTTCGTCCTCGAGCGTCTCTTAGTGGGGCGTACGAGACCGTCTTTTTTGTGTGTGTTTGCAATAACATGCTCAACTACAAAATACGTTATTATATATTTTTTATTTGTTGCAAAGAGGTCAGGAAAAACACTGATTATCACCACAGACATCTGTCCCTGCCATCCCGAACGGTTCCTTGCTCGCTGAGAGTTAGCAGTGACTTGTTTGTCTTTGGTTTATTTGTGCGCTGCAAGGCCTGGGGACCGACCGAATTTTCCTGCGTTAGAAGATTTATGTTGATCGCAAAGCATAGACCAGAGCAAGTACAGAATATATGCAGATCCTTGTAAGCCATCTTTCCAACACTAAGCATACGTAACGGCTTTGTTTACTTTGCATATCAATTATCTCTATGTGTTCTACGTTTCTAATGAGAACTCAATGTAAGATGTGCTTCCAAGGCAGGCCATATAGGTAAAACTAATAATTGATAAATGTTTTCGCAATCCTCGTGAAGTTCTCTATGAACGCTTTAAGTGTTTCAAAATGGGCTAGTTAGTTGCAATCATTGCTTTTCATTATTGCGCTTTTGACAAATCTTAAACACAGTTTTCGTGTTAAGTGTTGTTTCCCTGTTGTGTTTAAGTGCTGAAAGCGCGATAATGAAAGGCGAATAATTTCACAAGCCTGTAACTATGCTAAAAAACAAAATAACATTGTGAGCACAGGGGATCCTTCTTCAGGCTCATTATGAAGACGGCTGCCTTAGCGGTCCTTAAGCGTGAATGTCGCGTTGACCATGGTCAGTGACCTATGAGCGCCGTCAGCTATGCTTCCTGATCAAGAGGTATATAGTCAAAGCATCCGCAACATCATCTTCAAAATTTTATTACACAGCGTTTGCACAAATTATAGTACAAAGCGTCGTACTTGAAGCCATACGCATGCACTGGGCTTATCATGAAGTGTTTATTGCTACAGCGCTTCTTTTCTCTCTGTGATGTCTGCGCGATTTTCATGCTCAGAAATAATCTCGCCTTAACACAGGCTGTAATTCATACGTGTCTAGTGCGTAGAGCAGCACAACGCCGTTTAAAAGTACAAGTTTCAGTTCCAGTCGCCAAAAGAAAAGTCAGTAGTGCCGTGAAAGCATCTACGTCTATCAGGTGTATTTCATATCTGCCTGAGAGGCATCACAGATCGCCATCCAGTAACGGTTATTTATGGCCTACTGTATCGCTATGCAGAGATGTTTTGGCGACTACAGTAAATTGAGGCGAATGGGAAATAATCAAGGAGAGAAAGTTCGAAAGAAGCTTATTGAATAATGTTCTGGAATTATTTTTCAAGATGCGAATGCTATAATAGTCGTCCAGTCACTGGAAATTCGCAGGCGGCCTGCTGGCTGCAACCGCAGGCGAGGAATGAAAATTTGTGGCCGCAAACTTCGTAGCATTATTCCAGTTGTGCCACACATTATGAATAAATACAGGGTCATAGGGAGGCACACATATCAGCCATTGTGCCGTAAAGGCTACCTCGATTCCCGAAAGTGTTTTCAAACTGGCCCTAAATGGCCAGAAAAATTTTCAGATATGCGAACACCTGAGTCCTTGATCCTTTGCGAGTTTCTAAAACCAGTATTGTTTCTAAAATCTATAAGTTTAAAGGTAGCTGGGCGTGGACGCATCGCTTAATTGATTTAAAATCTTTTCTTAATTTTGTAATCAACTGTTCACTTATGTGGAAGTGGTAACGCTTCATGTAATTTAACCACTGTTTTCTATTTGGTTATTGATTATCACTTTTTTTTTCAAAGATAAATTGTACAAACGGCGCAGTTTTCACAACTTCAACTTGAGGGCAAACACGGGTGCTAGCAGATAGGTTTCCTTCGTGACAGGGCGACCGCGGACCGGCTGCGAAGAAGCATCGCGCACACGATCGTGACCGGGAAAAAAAGGGTCACCGCAGTACAAAAGGGTACATCAGTTCTCGTACCAAACAGCATCACATGACCATTCTGAAGGAAGCCGCGTCCTGTCAGATGGCGCCAAAATTCACCTCTCACTACACTGAACTCGGAGGGTTCTGCACAGAGAATAGACCAGCAACGATGCGTGACGCCCCACAGACGACTTGGGCTTTAGCAGCGAGGCATTGCATCACCACGAGCTGATGCACTGGGTGTTCATACATTATAGTAACCCCGTTCCTTCCAGCGCATGGATTGAGATTGTGTTCAGTCTAGCTGCTGAACTTTTCAGGGCAAATGTGGAAAAATAAGCCACAGCCACTTCGAAAAAAAAAACTCTTTAGTGTTAACGTGTAACGAAATATCATGGAAGCCACAATAATTTATTGCAGCCTGAATAAACCTGCGTTATGACAATAAAAAATGCAAGGCAAATATAACAATATCAATAGATTACTTTCCTGGAACGGTCTTGTTCCTGTTCTGGTGCTGCAGTTGAGCACCGCAATCAGCAACGTATCGAATCGAGTGATTGTAATGGGATACTTATTTTCTGTAACGTGCACAAGACTGAGAAGACTGACCTTGCGGAATTCCAAATAAAGCTCATTTGAATACCTCTTTTGTATCAGGGAACAGAGTATCTATAGTTTCTTTTTTTTTAGAATCCTCTGCAGAGCAAGAAAAATATGGTTATTTCTATGAGAATGCTTTTATAATTAATGTTTCCGCAGCAGAAGCACACTACCAGTCTTAGAGAACAAAATCAGTCGGCGCTGCTCAGCAGGCCCTTTCGGGTCACGGCCTCAAAATGCGAATTAATTTGCTGAAATTGTTTTGTGTCTGTGATATCTCCCGACATCCTTTTCTGGCGTCCAAATATCTCAGCATGTCCTTCCCTCATTGCATGCTGGTTATAGGCAGTGCAACCACTATCAGTAGATACCGAGTGAACGGTGGGGCAAGCTTATGTCGAACGATTCTAGGACCACGGGCCAGGGTTCTTGGAATCTTCATGAGAGAGGTCCTGATTAGTTTTTACCTCTCCAATTTGTCGTCATCAACACCAATACTGATGCTTTAAAACAAATAAAATGAAACAAATCTCAAGATTAGCGATAATGGCGATTGTGTCGGTGAGGAAACTTCAATATAAATCTGGCATCAAACCGGACACAGTGTGCTTCTGGGGGGACATTTCGACTGTCCAGTCCTCCACTCTCGCACTGGCAAGTGGCGTTACCCTCTGCTACTGCCTGCCACTGCGAGAGCGGAGTACTGTACAACTGGTTAAGCCGACTACGCCGACAACTACTACGCGGAATACATGAGCAAGCGCGTCTAAGAGCTGCGCTCCAAAAGACACGTGCGAGAAACCATAATATTGTCACGAAACGATGACTGCAATCCAGAGAGCAGAAAGACAGCGAATGTGGCGTCAAAATAAAACACTTTCATTGGGCTGACTTGCACCCACAATGGACTGAATCACTTGGCGGCGGCGTAGCAACAAGCGTGCTCGGTGGTAGTAGAACAGACTGCACGCCGCTATCAGCCATGCTCAATTTAAAGTTGATAGAGTGAGCTTTCTAGGTGAAGCTTTCAAAGTCACTACAACATTCTGGAACAACGTAGAATCGGCTCCGCCTGGATACGATCAATCGAGACAAATCTGGTCGCGTCTTGCCTCGCAAACAAAGAGATAAAGCGGCGTGCCGTAGCTTTGAAGAACGATCAAACACTGCAAAGATTCGCAGCAGTATGGCCTTCTGTTCACACCATTGAATGTAGCATCGCGAGTATCGGTTGGTGAGAAATCCCGTCACTGAAATGAGTTGCGCTTAATGCAGGTGGTTTGCTGGTGGTCACACTGTGGCCGTCTTCCACAAGGAAGATGTGATAGGGCAGTTCATGCTCGAACAAGGAAGTTCATGCATGGCACCCGTACACGTGCTGGAAACGTGACGGCAATGAAGCTGCGGCCAGTAGTAGATGAAGGCAAGCAACGCAGCAGTCTCGACGAAGTCTCCGGCGAAGGAGGCGGAGAACTGTTTCAAGAGTAGACGACGGATGAGCTTGTTGCCATACTCCATTTCCTCGCTCACATTCTTAAGTGGCCCACATAAAAGCAGATCTTTAGGCTCGCATATAAGTGTGCGTGGGTCATCGAAATTTGCAAGCAAGCAGCAAGAGGTCACGCGCTATTTTCTGGCTTCCTATTAAACGTCAAGATATACTGCGCTCGCGACGACAGTGTGTATTGCATGATTTATGCTGTATTCCTTCATTCTAGTCTTATTCGCTCAGGTTAATACATTTTTGAGGTTTCATGACAGGAAATTTGTTTTATTTATTTCATAATACTGCAGGCCACTACTTGGCCCAAGCAGTAGTGAACATACAATGATACATAACCAAAAGAATAAAGTTATTCCATATTAGCAGCACACGGAGACCAAAAGAATAAAACCAAAAGAATAAATTTATACAATGTTAGCAGCGCACGGATACCAAAAGAATAAACCAGACAATAAACTTATACAATATCAGCAGCACACATATACAAAACATACATATAATCAATATTAGCAGGTAAATAGACGATTTAACGCATCAGAAAAATTTTGCGAGGAAAAAACAGATTCCGGTAGCGAATTCCAATCTTGCACTGTTCTAGGGAAAAAACTGTATTTAAAACTGTTAGTTTTGGCGAAAAGGGGAGTAAGTGAATGTTCAAGAACGTTCCGAGTCCTTCTCACTAGAGGACGCTTAATGCACTCCGGTAGCTTCAATTTATTTTTACCTGTTATACTATTAAACAAGAATACCAATCTATTAATCTTTCGGCGGACTTCTAGCGTAGGAATTTTATTTGACATCATTAACTGTGATGGAGACTCTTCCCTTTTGTATTTTTCGTATATAAACCTAACCGCTTTCCCATTTACTTTTTCAAGGACCATTATGTCCTTTTTCGTGTACGGGTCCCAAACGACTGAGGCATATTCGAGTAAAGACCGCACACAAGTTTCGTAAGCCAATTTTTTCATGTGTGCTGGGGCAGTTTTTAGCTTTCTACGTAAAACCCATAGCTTTCTCAATGCGGCTGTAGAAATATTAGTAATGTGTGACGACCATTTTAACTTACTGTCAAGTGTTATACCTAAATATTTATATTGCTCAACTTCCAAAATCCTATTACCGCGAATAAGATAGGGCAGCAAACTTGGAGACTTTTTTCTAGTTATACGTAAGACGACAGTTTTTTCAATATTAAGTTCCATATCCCATTTAAGACACCATTTTTCAATGGCAAAAACTGCTTTTTGTACAGAGCTGTGGTCATATTCGGACGAAATTTGTTTAAACACAACACAGTCGTCTGCGAATAACTTAACAGAAACATCTTCAGGTACGACCGCAACTAAATCATTAACATATATTAAAAACAACAATGGCCCAAGCACACTCAAGGGAACTCAAAAGAAGCGATATAACCTTAAGCACACAGGAGAAATGAAATTACCTGGAGATATTTTCTGTTCTACATTTTGTTCTTTCCACACATAAAATGAGCAGTCCGTTTCACCTAAGGCCATCAACAATTTTTAAAATAGGGAGATCAAATTTAACCTGATTCTGGGGGGGGGGGGGGGGACCCTGTGGTCTGTCTCAGGGAATATCTGGAAACACCAAATAACAAACTAATTAACTAAGATTGACTAACTTCTCAACTATAGCAGCTACGACGAGCCATCTTTGCCAAAAGTAACCGTGCCACGGTGGGGTTTTTTTTTCTCGGCCACGTAGCGAACCACTTATGGGAGCCCTTGAGCTCTGGACCTATGTAAAGTAAGGTAAATTTTTGACACCTTTGAATGCTTAGAGGTGCCGTAAACGATTCGTTATAGGTTGAGAAGCAAAAAGATCCGTTACTTTCCGCAGAAGGGTATTTGAAATTCTAAGTATGAGCTGATGATAATGAACGGCACTATGAAATTTTAAGCGAAAAAATAACTACTTAACGACTGGAGCGCTGCGAATTATTGCTGTTCCGACGAATTAAAACTCTACTTAGCAGAAGCAGCGCGCAATTATGCGCGCAGTCGTAACGTTACCGGGTGAAGCCCTCAGCCCTTAGTCGGCCGCTATCGTTCGCGAAATGGGCGCCTGACGCTGTGCCATGGTTTAATAGGAGTCTGAAATATCGCCAACGCAATGTGATTGCGACAAATTATGGTCCGGGCGTAGCGCTGACAGTATGGGCATATCCGCTCCCCTACGCTTCAGTTTTGTAGCTCCGACAGTGGGGAACGAAAAAAAAGAAATTAACTGCAGGTATAATTGCATTTGCAGCTACATAATCGAGTTTTCTTTTTTTTCAGTAACAATTTCCTGTTCTGAGGTTTCGCTAGTGTTCTTTCTGTCACTATGCTGGGCGCTCCTGATCTTGTCGCAATAGTATCAACTGCAGCATAGCTCCGACAGTGCAGTGCAACGTTTCGACTGCTGAAAAGGTGCACATTGTTTCGGCCCATATCAGTGAAAAGAGAACGTACGTTTCCCAGCAGGTTTATTCAAGGCAAAGCATCCTGCTTTTCGTGATCCTGCACACACTACCCCCCCCCCCCCCCCCCACCTCTCCCCATCTCAGGTGTACCTCAAATAGATTCTGTACAACTGGATTTGTGGAGCCACAGGAGAAGGAAGAGAAAAGCGCCAGAAGTCCAATCAAATGGGAAAGCTGCAATATGGTACATCGCTGCGAAGCCAGAAGCTTATGTTTGAGAACTCGACCAAGATACCGGTGCAAGTATTTCCACTATTTGGAGGCTGCTCTCAATGCACGAATACCATGCATATCATTTGCGTATGCATCGATAACTGACTACGAGTGACTATGAGGAAAGGCTGGACTTCTGTAATTGGTGCTTAATACAATGTGATCAGAACGCAATGACCTCTTTCACAATATTTTGAGGAGTGAGGAGGACCAATGCAACAGGAACGCGGTAACCCGTGTGCATAACGCACATTACCGGTCCCAGACTAACCCACCGGCGCCCACACCGCCATCAAGTTCGCTGGTCGACAAACGCGTTGTCGATTATCTTTCCAGATCCCAGTGCTGGTCCTTTTTTATTGACGGCAGCTTCAACGGGAAGAGTTATTTTGACCACATTCCTAATAACAGCGTGTCCAATTTTTTTTCCGAGTTGTCGCTGAATGCTGCGATATCAATGTGGTTTAAGCATGATGGAACATTCAATTCAATTCAATTCAATTTATTTCAATACTACAATGTTGAGGACCACGAAACAAAAAGCCTTTTGCGGCTTGGCAAGGTCCGCAGCCCCTTTTAACAAGCAGTGACAGAGCATAGGGTTAGGTATTACATATTAAGCTAGAATTACCTAAGTCCCAATAACACGAGTGTCAGACATAATGCATATATATAATATATACGTACATATATGTGTAAAATGAATTCAAGTGAAACAGAAAGTATATGCAGTAAATATAGCACTCACGTACAATTGAAACCTAAAGAATTAACGCTAATTACTAATGCACTTTATACATATATGAAATCAACAAATGGGTCATAAAACATACTTCAATGCATAATTCGGCAAATACGCTGTTACAAAATCAATTTCTTCCATTTTTGCGGAAACAAAGAAAAGATATCTACCTAGATAGCACAATAATGAAACTTATACAGTGTTAATTTTGTTTAGGCAAGATGGTAATGTAAAGCGCAACATTTGTCATGTGTAATTAGTCCTTGCCCGTGGCATCTCCCAGAGTTCGCAACTGCGCGTATTTATCTTCCCATCTCTACGTTTTAAGTTCGATATAGTATTTAACGTGTTATTATTTCTTTTAATACCTGTCTTATATTGGTGAGTTAGTGTTTGCTCATAAATATCAGGAATAGGAAGTAAATTCAGTTTATGGAAAATCGAGTGCGTATGTGTGTCGTGGGGAACGTCCAGAATACTACGGACGGCCTTTTTTGTATTCTGTGTAATGTGGTGATATTAGAAAGTGTCGTAGTACCCCAAACAAGATGGCAATAATGAATTATGCTGAGAAGCAAGGATTTGTATAGGAGAAGTTTGATGCTTTTAGGGAGAAAATATCTTAACCTGCATAAAATTCCACTCACACGGGATATTTTCGCAGCGACTAAATCCACATGCAAATTCCATGACATATGTTGTTCGAATACAACCCAAAGACATTTAACAGTAGGCACAATCGGAATAATAGAATTATTAAGTGGTCATGTTAGGTCTGCAGCGACATTACGATTTCTCGGTCTGTACAGAACAGCTGTTGTTTTCTTAATATTTATACTAAGTGAATTTGCGGTAGACCACGAGACAGTTTTGTTTGTGTTTCATTTGCGATACCGAAGCCTCTGTGGAATTCGGTGCGGTAACCACATTAGTTGTGTCGTCCGCGTACATAATAAATTTGACATTATTATCTATAGTAACTAAATCATTGGTATAAATACAAAAAAAGCAGGGGCCCCCGAATACTTCCTTGTGGCAGTCCCGCGTGAACTGGCTTTAAATTAGACACATATCGTTCTATGATCACTCGTTGCATACGGTGTTGCAGATACGACTGTATTAATTCAAGAAATACGCCACGAAATCCATAATGTTCAAGTTTGTTGCGTAGTGTGGAATGATTTATACAATCAAACGCCTTCGAATAATCAACAAAGATGCCCAGAGTACATAATTGCTGTTCAAAAGACTGCAATATAATTTCCTTTTGAGTAAGTAAGGCACTTTCTGTCGACTGCCCATTCACAAAGCCATACTGCATACTAGTTATAAGGTCGTGTTTGATCAGAAACGATGTCATGCGGGCATGTACTAGTTTTTCTATACCTTTAGAAAAAATGGGTAACACGTATATTGGACGGTAGTTTGAAAGTTCGTTTTTATCACCACCTTTGTACAAAACTACTACCTTCGCAACCTGAAGTCTTTTCGGGAACGAGCCCCTGGAAAATACCAAATTGATTATGTGTACTAATGCAGGTAGAATCAAGTCCAGGACATGCTTAATTGGCATGATCTCGAATCCTTCGACGTCACAACATCTGCTGTTTTTGATAGACATAAAAGTAGTAAATACCTCATTTTCCGCAGTAGGCGCTAAAAATGCAGATTGTTTAGTCATGCAGCGAAGATAACTCATAGAATTAGGATCATAAGTACTGTTTATTTAGGTTGTGAAATAGTTATTAAATGTATTTGCAAGCGTCTCATTTGATAAAACTTTATCACCTAGTGTAATTTTTGTTATAGTCGTGTTCTTATCTCCTCGTCCAAGAAAACCATTAATATGCTTCCAGATCACATCAGATTTTTTTATTACGTCATTATTGAACAGATTATTCAAATACTGTCTCTTCTTTTTACGCAAAAGACTATTTGCTTTGTTCCTTTGCACCTTAAATTCATGCAAAGCTTTTTCAGTCCTGGTGTCAATAAAAACCTTGTAGAGGCGGTTTTTGGCACGAATTTCACGGATACAGTTTTTATTTATCTACGGTTTTTTGGCTTTACGTGCTGGTTTAACTACTTTGTATTTGAAGCATTTATCATAGGTATCCTTAAACCTAGCTCAAAAGTATTCATAAGCAGTTTCTGGATCACTGGCACGCATCAGTTCTGACCAATCTATTAGCGATATTGCCTCACGAAAATACTTCAGGCTTTGCATATGGACATCACGAACCATTTGTGGTAAACGGTGTTTGGATGTTGAAGGTGAACACTGGGTCATCAAAAGAAATAATGGAAGGTGATCACTTATATGAGCACTCACAACACCAGATAAAATGTTAGAATGGTGGATGTTGGTTATGCAGACGTCAATTAATGTCGATGTATCTATTGAAATACGAGTAGGAATATTTATAACATTTTCAAAACCAATTGATTCGATTGCCTTGCTAAGTTCTTCTCGAGAAGTAGAAGCCTTTAAGAAATCAATATTTAGGTCCTCTGCCAGAATTAACTTGTAACCATTATCAGTCACCCAGCAGAAGCATTTTTCCATAAAAGACAAAGTTCTGCGCGCTCGATCATGGTGGTCCATAAAGAACGCAGAAAACATTATCATTGCCCTGAACAGTAAGCACTTCATAATCCAACGTAAAAAGAGAAAAAGATGCAACAATGTTGCAACGGAGTGTACTTTTTGCCATTAACAGAACGCCACCTCCTCTTCGACATGATCGATTCATAAATAATGTTGTGTAGCCAGGTAACTTAAGAACTTCCGATTCACATTAATACCATGTTTCTCTCACCATTAATATGTCAGGAGCAAAGGCAAACGCAGCGATAAGTGCAAGAATCTGTTCCCCTTTATTTCGGGCAGACTGCGTATTAAGATGGATAAAAGATAGGCAGTTCTTATTTTCGGCATGCAGGCTGCCAACATCATGCGGCGCAAAATATGATGCGTGCGTAGCGCTTCTAAACATGACGTCATCATCAGTAGCTATGAAACCTTGGTTAGTCAATTATTTCCAGATCATAAATATGCATTACTTGCAGTGACCGGGAGGATTCACTTTTCCAAGCGAAAATCTTCCCGTCCCGCGTCCAAGCGAAACGCCAATTCTTTTCCCTTTTTCGCGCGATCATCATGCCCAAAAGTTTTTTTCAATTCAGAGCACAGGTGTTCATTGACAAACACAGCAAAAGACTGCGTGTAGCCAAGATCAGTGGCTGATAGTCGCTTCTTTCGAGTTTTGTTGAGGACAGCGTCGCGTTTTGATCGGCTGCGGAACTGTACCACAATGTTAGACTGCCCAGGATCCCCCGTTGGAATTCTGTGACAGATCTCAACATCATTTTCACTAATAGGCTCACCTACAATTTTTCCGACTTTTTTCAGAATGGCAGGAAGGTTTTCGCCCTGTGAAGTTGGAACACCTTTGATTTCCAGATTCTTATTTCTGGAATATTGGTCTAGTTGTACAATTCTGAGCTCAGCTTCCAGTACACGCTTCTTCAGTAGCGTGCACTCTGAAGTGAGGCAAGCGTTCTTAGCCTTGATTTCAGCGTTTTCTTTCAGAATATCTTTCATGGTGGTACACATTTCCTCAAAACATTTGTTCATATGATCCAGGCTATTCTTAATCTCTCTATTTTCCTTCCTAAATTCTCTCTCCAGAGATGCGCGCATATCACGAATTTCTTGTTTCAAATCTTTCAGCATTTTTTGTTCCTCAGGGGACATTGCAGCAAAAACAGACACAGAAAAAATGACTTTGGCAATAGCAACAGCAGAAAAAAAGCAACGTGAATAATTCAGTCGCACATAGTGCCTAACCTGCGAGGCATAGAAGAAGAGACACAGCGTAAGCCGTGCTGTCCCGCTGCTGCCGCAGCTGCCAAGTGAAGCGTCCCAGTGCTTGCGTCGGGTTTGTGTAGAGCTGGCACCGCGGTATGGTGATGACGTAGACCGTGACGTAAAAGCGGGCTCGTGGCTTGTCACGGGATGATCATGGGCGGCCGATATATCGATGGGGCCGGCGGACGATAGGCAGTCTGCGAGGCATAGAAGAGACACAGCGCAAGCCGTGCTGTCCCGCTGCTGCCGCCGCTGCCAAGTCTCCATACTCGACGTTCGAGGGTGTCCAGTATTTAACAGCTACTTCCCAGATTAGTGAATTTTGCGTGAGGAAGAAAGTGCCTGGCCACTGCGTTCGACAGAATTGGCCCTACTGATTTTTTTTGTGGGGTTATATAAAGAGTGGAGGAGGAGGAGGAGGAAGAGGAGGAGGAGGAGGAGGAGGAGGAGGAGGAGGAGGAGGCAGTGAAAAGGCAGGGAGGCTAACCGGAAGGATATTCGGTTTGCTACCCTACACGGGGGGAAAGGGCTGAGGGAATAAAAAATCAAAGAAAGGAGTGTACTATCAAAAGTCAACGTTCGTAAAAGTCACTGCCTGTCGTGCTGGCCAGAAGCTCGTCAGAAGCGGACGCGTTTACCGCCGACGATCGCCGCGGCCAGTGGCCGCGGATCTTCATTTCTGTCATTGGGCGTGGATCTAGACGCTCTAGCGCACGACAGAGCGACTGCCTTTCGGCGCTATAGACAAGGCAGTCACAAAGAATGTGGGATACAGTCTCGTCATACCCGCAGATGGCACATGCAGGGCTATCAGCCATACAGGTTAAGAACTAGTAATGGTCGATGAAAGCAACACCAAGCCACAGGCGACACAGCAAAGTTTCTTCACGTCGTGGTAGGCCGGATGGAAGCCGAAGCTTCAGATCTGGGTCTAAGGCTTTTAAACTTGAATGGGAAAATTGATCGTGATTCCACGCGGCAAGCGTTATGTCCCGCGCAAGAGCGTGAATCCTGTCCGCTGCGTCCGACCTCGAAAAAGGGATCGACACAAAATCGCCGTCGTGGGGAGCAGTTCGCGTGACCTCATCCGCGTGGTGATTGTCTGCTATGCCGCTATGCTCCTGTAGCCATTGGTAGATAAGGTCGTGCCCTTTATTTATGACACAGGGATGTAGTTGTCGGATTTTCGTTGACCAGTTGTTCATGGATACCACGGCGAAGAGAAGCTTGTGAGCCTTGGAGGGCAGATTTTGAATCGGTAAAAATAGACCATTGCTGAGGCGGTGCTAATCTACAACTTAAAACAAACAAAACAACACTTGAAAACATCCCTCATGAAGTCTTCACGCCAGCAGTCAACTTAGAAATAATTCGCTTGCTGTTGTTTCGAGGCCATTTCAAACACGTACGTTTAGGAGAGCAATGTGCTATTATTGTTTCTGCACAATCGGCTTCAGGTACACAATGTTTTAGTTAACTATTTTTCAAAATCTCTCTGCGTTTATCATTCCGATACCTATTATCATTTGTCGTCAGAGCTGAGTGGTGTATTATGAGTAATTCTGTTTGCATTGACCAAAATGGAGGCACACATAATCACTGATTGCGTGGGAGAATGCGATACTATGCTAGAGCCTCTTTGTGCGCCATTATGACCACGACTTTTGATCTTTATCCATTAGGCCATTACTCGTTATGCTTTAACCTAAGTACAAAAACACGCTGCTCGAGTACCTGTATACCGTTTTGGGGTTTTCAATGCAGTAAGATACCTAATTAACAACCATAACATGTACTGCCTGTTGAAGATATTCACAAACCACCGCGCTGTACATTTCAGTGGCGCAGCGGACTGCAAAATTGTGCAACAGACTCTACATAAAGCAATACTTTCATTAGCCCTGCCAACACAATAGAAAACCAAAAGATACGAAAATCACAGCAGGAGCAGAGGGAACAACATTACGGCCGGACTGCCGTTACTTAACTCTGGGCTGTTCATAAAATAACGCTAAACAGAACTCACAAACAAAAAGAGTAATACATAGCAGATTGATGGCCAGAACACTTGCACTTCTAAGCAGGTTAAAACACAAAACATTTGCAACCGCACTTCCAACAAATCATCACAAGTCACAAGAAATCCTGGACACAGTAAATTTAATGGGGCAAACGAATCGCCATAAAAATAGGGATAGAAACCACGACTGTAACAAAAAAAAAAGCGACCACATGAAAAACAAGTCTGGACAAAAGTCCAAATTGTAAAACGAAAATACAAAACCAAACAACCGTACTAAACATCGTTGAGAAAATCCTAGGAACATCTCACGATTAACGAGATGGCTGCTTTGCCCACCGAAGTTAATCCTGTGGACGCAAGGAGGAGCGCTTGCAGGGATTCAAAGCAAACAACCCTATAACATAAATGCTAATATCATATCCCAAAAACCGTCAAAACAATATTGTCACCGATAAACGGTCGAAGCAAAGACCAGATTTAGCTAGATTTGCTGGGCGAGAAAGACAGCAGGGCGCTCGATCGAGGAAGATGACAATCTTCTAGCCCCAAGAATGCGCAAGGCATGGCAAGTACCAGCTAAAACAGTTTGGCCGCGGAATGGCGCCACTGGATGGATTGGTACGGTGGTATTACTCCCCCTCTCTGAAGGGCAATGACTCGGTGCCGCAGCAATGAGAAGCAGGAAGACAATGAACGCCGCATGTGTCTGGCGGCTGGTGTAGACGTGCCTGAAGCGCTAGCGGCCGTGGTACGGCTTCATCCGTGTGGCATGGACAGCTTCGGAGGTCGGCCGTCTAGAAGAGCAAACTGTTCCCTTGGGGAGGACTTCATAGTTCACCTCACTGACTTTGTGGAGTACCTCGTAGGGGCCAAAATATCGGCGAAGAAGCTTTTCGGAGCGCTCACGCATTCGGATTGGGTTCCAACCCAGACTTGTCATCCGGGATGGTAACTAACAGCTCTGTGGAGGATGTTATAGCGGCGAGCGTCGAGGGCTTGCTGGTGCCGGATGCGCTGTCGGGCGAGTTGGCCGGCGGTCTCGGCGTGACGAACGAATTGGGCTGCACACATAACAGATGAGGTACTACTAGTCGGAAGCAACATGGCGCCCAGCATGGTTGTGGCTTCACGACCATGCACTAAACGAAATGGAGTGAAGCGCGTCGCTTCTTGTAGAGCAGTATTATAAGCAAATGTGACGTAAGGGAGTATGGCGTCGCAGTTCCAGTGGTTGGCGTAACCATACATAGAAATCATGTCGGCGATCGTCTTGTTGAGCCGTTCGGTGAGTCCGTTCGTTTGGGGATGGTAAGCGCTTGTTTTGCGGTGACTTGTGCCGCTAAGGCGTATAATCCCCTGCGTAAAGGCCGATGTGAACACCACTGCCCTGTCATTTACAACGATGATGGCTGCACCGTGACGAAGCACAATATTTTGAATGAAAAAGTTGGCAATTTCGTCAGCGGTATCACGAGGGAGAGCTTTAGTTTCACAGCACCGGCTGAGGTAGTCGGTGGCGACCACAATGTAGCGGTTACCCAGCGAGGACTCCGGAAATGGGCCGAGTAAGTCCATGCCGACTTGATTGAAGGGGATCTGAGGCGGATCAATAGGCTGCAGTAGTCCGGCTGGCAAGTTCTGACGTAACGGTGGATAACTGCAGTAACCCTGGGCCAGTAGTACGTTTTGTGTATCCACGCGAAATTGCGCGACAAACCCAGGCGACCAGAAGATGAGTCATCATGGCATGACTGCAGGACATCGTCGCGCAAGGCCGCAGGTACGACGAGCAGATAGGCAGCTTCCCTCGGGTTGTAGTTTGTCTGTTACAGAACGCCATCGCGCAAACAGAATGGCGACAGTCCACGTGAGAAGATTCGCGGGTGCGACGCAGCGCTTCCTTCAAGATACTCAATGAGAGACCGTAGTTCACGGCCGTCTCTTTGGTCTTGAGTGAGGACGGACGTGGAGATGGCGCCGAGAAAAATAGATTCGTCGTCGGGATTAGCTCGGTTGTCCTCGATAGAAGCACGAAAAAGACAATCGGCATCACTGTGCTTCCTACCGGACTTATAAACGATGGTGACAGCGAACTCTTGAAGGCGAAGGATCCAGCGTGCAAGCCACCCCGAGGGATCTTTGAGGTTCTCCAGCCAACAAAGCGAATAGTGATCACTGACGACTCTAAAAGGGCCGCCATTTAAATTTCGGGTGAAATTTGGTCACTGCCGAAGCAATTGCCAGGCATTCTATTTATGTGGTGGAATAGCTCGCCTTCGAGCGTGACAAGGTGCGGCTTGCGTATACAATGACATGTTCGAGACCATCCTGCCACTGCACAAGGACAGCACCGAGGCCGATGTTGCTGGCGTCTGTGTGCAGTTCAGTGTCGGCTGACCCGTCGAAGTGGCCAAGGATGGGCGTACTTCGGAGACGAGTGCGGAGGTCTTCGAAGGCCTGTTGTTGCTCCTGGCACCAGAAGAACGGTTGGGCATCTTTCGTGAGGCGGGTGAGGGGCTCAGCGATCTGGGAGAAGTTCGGCACAAAACGCCGATAATAGTCGCAGAGACCCAGAAAGCTGCGCACACTTCACTTATCGGTTGGCACGGGAATAGCAGTGACGGCGGCTGTCTTATCGAAGTCAGGGCTGACTCCCTGAGCGCTCAGAATGTGGCCACGAAATTTCAACTCCTGGAAAGCCAAGTGGCACTTTTCGGGCTTGAGGGAAAAACCGGCCGAACGAATTGCTGCGAACACAGCGCGCAAGCCCCTTAGGTGCTCTTCGAACGTGGCGGAGAAGATGACCAAGTCATCCAGATAAACAAGGCAGGACTGCCAGTTTTGATCGGCAAGCACGGTGTCCATCATCCGCTAGAAGGTGGCAGGAGCAGAGCACAGGCCTAAAGGGAGCACCCGAAATTCGTACAGACCATCCGGTGTAATAAAGGCGGTCTTTTCTCAGTCGCGTTCGTCCACCTCGATTTGCCTATAGCCAGTGCGAAAATCCAGCGACGAGAAGTACGTGGCGTGGCGTAGCCTGCCCAGGCACTCATCAATGCGTGACAGGGGATAAACGTCTTTTTTGGTGACTTTATACAAACATCTGTATTCAGCACCAAACCGTAGGGTTCCATCTTTCTTCGCCACTAGAATAACAGTCGATGCCCACGGGCTCGTCGATGGCTGTATCACGTCGTCTTGGAGCATTTCTTGAACTTGTCGGCGAATAGCATCACGTTCCTTCGAAAAGAAAGATCTGATAAGACGGCTGGCATAACGGTCGCTGGTTTGCATCAACTATAATGCGGTACTTTGTGAGCGGAGTCTCCCTAACCTTGGAGGTCGATGCAAAACAGTCGCGGAAAGATTGGATGATTCTCTCCAGACAGCGTTTCTGATTAGACGGGAGGTTCGGGTTCACGTCGGTTTTTATGGGAGTGGTCGATGCCTCCACGGATGCCAAGATTTCCGACAACGCCCGCGTTCCAGCGAATTCACCAAGTTCTTCGAAATAAGCAATAGTTGTTTTTCCGGACAAACACTGAGGTTCAGAACCAAAATTGGTCGCCAGAAGTTCGGTTCGCCCACTGTTCAATTCAATAAATCCGCGAGCTACACAGACTTGCCGACCCAGGAGCAGCGAGATGTTGGTTTCAGCGATGCCACGAGTGCTGGGGCTGTTATCGCACTCTACGGTAACAAACATGCTGGCTCTTGACGGAATCAATACGTGGTGGTCACAGACGCATAACTTAGCCCTGCGTGGCTCGGTATCGTCGTCGACAGGGCCTTTGGCGGAAAACGACACGATTAGCTCCTGAAGGTTGATAACGTCACCGTACTTCTGAAGGAAAGCGAAACCGAGCATGAAGTCCTTGGAGCACTCGGGTAACACATCAAAACAACCGAGGAAAGTAACATCGCGGATCTGGATTCGCAAAGTGCAGATACCGATCGGAGTTACCACATGGCCACCAGCTGTTCGGATCTGCGGCCCACACCACGGGGTCTATAGAGAACCTTCCTCAGGGCAGTGGCTAACCGTCTGCTCGTTACTTAAAAATCGGCACCGGTATCCACGAGTGCGGTAACGTCGTGGTTGTCGGCGGAAACCAGAATTTCGGCGGAAACCAGTCGGTCGCGGCTTGTCGTCGAGGTCATCGGGTCAGGTCGTCGTCGTTCGGAGCGTCGCGGCGAATCGTCGGGTGGAGTCTCTTTACTCGGTCCAGTCGCGGCGGCCTTACCCCCGGAGGATGCCGTCTTTAGTTTTCCCGACGTGGGGACGTACCTCTAAACTGGCCGGAGGACGACGGGCGGCCGGGCGAAGAGAACTGCTTTGGGGATGGGGATCGGGACTAGCGTCGCTGCGAGGTCGAGGACTGCACGTTATCAGCCAAGTTCTGTTCAATATTCCGTGGTCTTTCCCCGTAGCGTGGTCGAGGTGCGTCCGGGGAAAACCCCCTTAAACCCATTCTGCGGTAGGGGCAGTGGCGGAAGATGTGTCCGGGATCTTTGCAGTGGTAACAGAGCGGTCGATTGTTTGGCGTGCGCCATACGTGCGCTTTGCTCATTGGGGCCTGGACTCCTGCGGCACGGAGGGTACTGTTGCGATTTGGTACTGCAGAGGTGGCACATGAGTGACGAGGAAAAAGGCTCGCATCGCTGGCCCGGGACTTCGTAGCGCGTCGCTGTACGTCATAACGGAGGGCGCCGGGTTTGGAGCTCGGGGTGGCTGCACAACTCGTTGGATTTCTTCACGGACCACGTCCGTTACGGCAGCGACGCTGACCTGTGGAGCTTCAAAGTAAATTTTCGCCAGTTCCTCGCCCACAAGGCTTCTTACAAGCTCCCGAAGCTCCTCGGCGGGCAGCGACGTATGTATGTACTGGGAAGCAGCTGCTACAGTAGCCTGACGTCCCTAGTGCGGACCCGTTCCTGCAGCGAGCGCTGGATACACGTTGCCTCCTTGGTGAAGTCGGACACAGATCTTGGCGGGCCATAGACCAGTCCGGCAAACAGTTGCTCTTTTACGCCGCACATTATGTGGCGTACCTTTTCGGCTTCGGGCATAGCAGGGTCCACCCGATTGAACTGTCGCGTCATGTCCTCTATGAACATCGCGACACTCTCGTTCGGCTGCTGTGATCTCGAGTGCAGGGTGATTTCAGCTTTCTCTTTTCATTCGCTGCTGGCAAATGTCGCTAGCAGCTGACGACGAAAAGCCTCCCAGGTGGTAAAGGAAGTTTCTTAGTTTTCAAACCACGTTTTGGCCGAGTCCTGCAGCGCAAAGTAGACGTTTCGCAATGTGCGTTCTCCGTCCCACTCATTGAGACCTGCCACTCGGTAAAAGCTGGCCAACCAGTCTTCGACGTCCTCGAACCTCTCTCCGTGGAACGGTGGCGGCGACCGCGGTGTGTGAAGGACGAATGGCGGGGCATTCCCGGAATGCTGACTTGTCTGGCTAGCAGCGGTAGATGTCATGGCCCTTACCGGCGCTGTCAATTGGCTGAACTCCGGTTGTAGGCCTTGCTGACGGCGGCTCGCCTTGTGGACGGGTGTTGAGTCCACGCGTGGAGAACAGCGTCAGTGTCCTCGTAGTCTGAGTACATGGGAGGGGGCCTAGCACCTCCACCAAAAATGTCACCGATAAACGGTTTTAGCACAGACCAGGTTTAACTAGAATTGCTGGGTGAGAAAGACAGCAGGGCGCTCGAGCGAGGAAGATGACAATCCTCTAGCCTCAAGAATGCGCAAGGCATGGCAAGACCAAGCTAAAACAGTTCGGCCGCAGTATGGCTCCACTGGATGGATTGATACTGTGGCAATATTTAAGCCCACACTGCAACTACAGATTGAAACCACAGTCAGCGACCACAAACACCAGCGGCATGTCACCGACCGCGGCAAGGAAACATGACGGAAGAAATTCTCTTTTAGAATTTCACAAAACCGGCTAAGCAGGTTATCCTGGCTTAGTACTCAAACCTGTCAACTTCCAAGCAGGTAAAATCGGAGCGAATAAAACTTAAATAAAAAAGTTTTATTAAAACCGCGGGCTGATCTGTTCTCTTGGATGGGAGTCACTGATAATGTATCTATTTCTGCTCCCTTATTCTCCTTTTCCTCTTTTATTCCTTATGATTCAGATCGCTTTCATCTTTGAATATGTTTGTTTGTAGATTATGGTACTTAGCGGTTTTCTTTTATTTTACAGTCGGTATTTTCTCTCGACCGCTGTAGACTACTGGTGTGAGAAGAGACCTTCTCTTGAACCTCTACCTACAGTCTGTCACCTACGATCATTTCTTACAATACAAGTAACCGTGTATTAAATGATACAGCATATGCAGTCATTCGATCACGCAGCGGAAGAGAGTTTCGCGTACATGACCCGAACAGTTCTGTGCACTGCTTTATTGACCTTTCGGACGCTAATACGTTCACAGTGGACGTTTAATACGACTCGGTAGAGAGAATTATTGTTAACAGGCTGATGAATTGAGCTAGCCCGCGTGCATTCTTTTTGTGTAAGAAGCACAGACAGAAAGAGACGGAGGAATTGGCAAGACTCCATAGCTTTGTCAAAATTCCACTCTTATCACACTCAGCACGAATATATTGCTTCTGAAAGTCAGACAAGCTCAAACTCTGACCAGCTCACGTCTCATTCGCAAGACGGCAACAATGATGAAATTATGCAGCCAGACAATACAGATTGCTTGTCCGCAGTCCCAAGATGCACAAGCTTATTTTTTAGAATGGAAGTCAAGCGCGACAAGGGCACACGCTAGATAATCAAGGCTTTTTTCATGGTAGCTGCTGGCAATGGCGGCTCCACCACCCTTCCCTTTCTTTTATGCGTGTAAAAAATGGATTTTCTTGCTCCTCCAGTCAATATGTCTGCTTTCCCGGGTGCTGTAAATATCTTTACTAATGTAAGGCCTTGTGATTGTGACACATGCTTGCGTGGGCTTGGAGTTTTATTTATTTATTTCAGTACCCTAAAGGCCCAATGCGGGCATTACATAGGGGGGGGGGGGGGGGAATTCATCAAGGAAAACTTGACAAATATACAACACAGCATATAAATGGCTGAAGACAGAAATAAACAAGTTAAGAAGCCAGGTACAAGTTAATAGGAAGGGGGGGAGGGGGAATGGCTAGGAATAGGTACTGAAAAAATGCACATGTAGCAAATCCCACAAAACAAAACAAAAATCGCACCTTCAGAACTTACTAAACAAGGCATCTAACATTTCATGGAACGTTACGGCCGACAAGTACAGCCTGAAGCAAACGAAAAAAAAACGCACATCATTCTACATTGAAATTTTCTGAGTATGGCCAAAGAGCTGTTCGAAATGATGATGTTCCAGCGATAGCCGCAATGCTAGAAGCAATCGAATTCCACTCTTCAATAGCTAGTACCAAAGGTGAGTATTTATGTCGTTCTGTCCGAGCGAAATGGGGTTTAGTCTTCTTCATATGATCTACACGACCCTATGTATGCGATGCTGGGAGATGTGAACTTGCAAATGGTGTGTTGCTGTGGTAGAGAGTGTGGAAAAAAGATAAACGGCTGAATTTTCTGCGCATGACCAGAGGCGGGAAATGGAGCGATATTTTCAGTGCTGTCACACTTTGATACCGAGAGTAACGGGAAAGGATAAATCAAGCAGCCTTGTTTTGCACAGATTCCAACATGTTAATAAGATAGGTATAATGAGGGTTCTAGATCACTGACGCGTGTTATATTGCAGGCCTGATTAGCATGTTGAATGCGTGTAGTTTTGTGTCCTGGTTGGCTTGGTGTAGTCGGCGTTTAAGAAGACCAAGTTTTTTCAAGGCTACAGTAGTGATCAGTTCAATATGAGAGCTCCAGGATGAACTAGAGCTAAAGTTAACAACGATGTATTTTACCGACGCTGCCGTTTCAATGATAGTATTATTAACTGTGTAGGCATTAGGACTCGTGCTAGCAGCGGAAGTAAACTTGAGATGTTTAGTTTTATCGGCGTTAATTACCATTTGCCACCTGCCGCACCAATGAGCTAGCTCTTCAAGATCAGTCTGGAGAGCAATGATGTCGCAAGGGCTCGGTATTACTCGGTAAATTACACAGTCGTCTGCAAATAATCGTATTGTTGATGTTATGTTCGACGTGATGTCATTAATATATATTAAGAAAAGCAGTGGACCTAGCACCGACCCTGAGGTACTTCTGAGGCAACACCTGTACGTCTTGATAAGAAGCTCCCGAACTTAACTGACTGAAAGCGGTTTGTTAGAAATGCGCTGATCCACTGCGTAGTACGTTGATTCAGCTGCAGGTTGCGTATTTTTATCATCAGGCTGTTATGAAGCACGCGATCAAAGGGTTTAGAGAAATCAATAAAGATGGAGTCAATGATGTAGAGGGAAGAGTCGATTGCTTGATGAAGGTCCGTTATTAACACAAATAACTGTGTCTGACACGATAAATGTTTGAGGAAGCCATGCTGATTGTTGTGAAGCAAGTTGTTCTGGTTAACATGAGTCATAATGTTATTGTATATTATGTGTTCGAGTACCTTGCAACATATCGAGGTTAGAGAAATTGGCCTGTAATTGTTAGGAACGAATCTGTCTTCATATTTAAATACCGGGATGACATAAGCGTACCTCTAATCTTCTGGCACACATGTCATTTAAGGTGACTGTTGGAAAATGAGAGATAGCAGGAAAACTGTTTCGCGTTGATACCACCGGGTCCAGGGCTACTGTGGTGAGGTAGGCGTTAAATTGCACGAGCCACGCCAAGCGCAGATATGTGAATGGGTGAAAAGGGAATCCGGATATTGTCCTCACGAAGCAGCAGTGGGTTGTAAATGGGCAATTCGTCCGTAAAAACTTGTGAGAAGTGGCTATTGAATTGTTCTGCACACTGTTCTATAGCTAGGGTGCTGCCGTTTACACTTAAAACAAGGGGAACCGTACTAGCGCTTTTAGAATTAACAGTGTTCCAAAATTTCTTAGGTTTGGTTTTTATCGCACTAGGAAGTGTAAAATTAAAATATATGTTTTTTGCTTCAGAAAGTTGTTTTTCAGCTATTTGTGAAATGCTTTAGTAGTTTTCCCATTCTGTAGCTTCCTCTGATTGAACCCCTTTAAGTTCTTTTTTACTATTTAGTGCCCTGTTAACATCTGTGGTAAACCAAGGATAATCAGTTCGTGTGCTCGTCATTCGTTTTCGCACGCAGGTATCTTCAATTTCTTTCAGTTTGTCACGAAACTACTTCCAATTTTCATTAGTCGTATGGTTATGAAAATTGGCCAGGAAGCTATTTGGGAAAGTTTCCAGCAACAGGTTAATTTTCTCAACATCCGCACGAGCGTATTTGTAGGTAACCTTTGGTTTATGTTCTGTTGGTCCGTTGAAGTAGAAGAGAACAGTGCACAACTTTGCGGTCACTTATTTCTTCCAAGACGTGGATGTCTGAGAGCTCAGGATGGGTTGTTAGGATGAGGTCCAGGATATGTTAACAGCGAGTAGGCTCGTGAACAATTTGGGTGAGCCTGATGATATTGAAGTAAATGAAGAAAGTTAATGTTCTCCTGTCGGTTACTATCGGCGCCAACAGTTAGAGTCGTCCAGTTCATCGCGGGAGAATTGAAGTCACCTGCTAAAAATAGGAGGAAATTCGGGTGCTTTACAAGTTCAATGAATTGAGGTTGGCTACTTGGTGGCCTATAACATGCGCCTATAATGCAAAACATGTGACCAAGTTTCCAGGGGCAAAGAGAAAAATGATTTGGCTGCCTGCTTCCTTGCGTTGAAAGAGGCTTACGACCCTATTGAAATATTAAAAAAAAGCTAAAACTCCAGTGCGCAGCGTTAATAAGTCATTACAAACGATTTCGCATCGGCAGCATTGGTCTCAATCGGCCCAAGTACTGAAGTGCCCTTGGACATCACGGTCGACCGGCCAACCTGGCCTACCACATTATTGATGTCGTAGGCTTCGCCGGCAAGGGCTGGTTGTTCCTGTTACCAGCAGCTGGTTTTAGTGACGCCACAATTAATTGTGGGAAGTGCACCTTCACTTCTCTCGGTGCGGTGAAAATACCGAGTGGCTCCTCGGAAAACATTCAAAATAATTTGAAATGATGTTCAACTCAACGCCGGCGCCTGAAACTTGCTACGAGGCATATTCTTACTCCCAAGCAACAAATCATAGCGTTTTTTTTTGCAGACGAAATTTTCTGTTTGTAAAATTTTCAGGCCTGTATTTCTCTTTCGTGTAATATGCTGGAATGACGAGAAAGCGCAGGAGTACGTTCATATTTTTTTTCGGTCCCTCTCGTTTCCCCCTTCAGTTACAACCTCAGCAAAAAAAAAAACACGACCATATGGGACTAAATCACGTATTAGCGCATAGTCAAAAGTAGGTTTCATTTCTCTATGCATATCGAATGTTTCATGTACGGCCGTTTACAAGGCAGGTATTTTTGAGTACAAGTAAAGTATTTGCTACTCACAGAAATGGAGTAGAAAATGCCGTCGTGTTTGTTCGTCCTCATTCAAGTTGATTCTTACAGCAACGCCAGCGGCGGAAACAGACAGGGGGCTGTGAGGCCAGCTGGCAACCAAGCTTGGGCAACTGCGCTGCTCTAATGTGGCAGCGCGTCAGGCGTTCATTTCGCCACCTGCAAGCCCGGCGGCGGCTCAGGCGGAGGAGGCAGAAATTGTCTTTGCGTCGTCTGCTTATGCTTTGCGACATCGTTTGGTTGCGTGTTATAATGTAGATATATCGATGTAACATTAGAAGCAATAGTTCGGAGTTAAATGGATTCTCGAATTTTTAATGTTCATTCACCACGCTCTAATGCACTGAAACCCAGACCAAAATAAGATGAAAAGGAGCACGCCCGCGCAGGTAATCTGGCATGGCAGTGTTTGCTTTAATCTTCACGTCTTTAAACGTTGGCATATTCATAACCAGCTATTTTGGAAAAAAGCATTTTTGAGCTGGAAAGCATTTATGAACGCAAACTTTTCATATATTGTCACATTTCGCTATAACAGTCAATATATGAGCAGATCTCCCGTCCGCAGGCTTGAATTTTTTTTTTTGTTGATAACAGTTTTGTATTGTCAATACCTTTCCCATTGTTTTTTTTATGGCAGACTTCAATACTCGATGCGAACGACGGCAACACTATAACAGAAAGTTTTTGCTAAATATTGAAAGAATGGACTGTTAGGTTTACTATTTCTATACCAGTATATTACAGTTGTCAAATTAAGAAGGTTTTTGTCGGAAAATGTTTGGCATGTATGACAGAGGAACAATGTAGCCTCGTCAGCTCAGTCAAGTGATCGGCGTTGAATCTGTTATACCGCACTCCCCTGCTAATACAGCAGGCTGGCGCGCTACAACGCACCGCGCGAATAACACAGAAAACAGCTGGGATATTGAGGCCTTAGAGGAGGCTCCAACGGAGTCGCTACGCTAACAAAGGAAGATCACGCTTTGTTGGAGCGGGCTGAAGGTTTCAGAAGAGCAGTTTAATGTACGTAGCTTACTGTTGCGGAAAGCGGCGACATGCTGACATCTTGTACCACGGCAGGCGCCTGCGCAGCAGCAAAAGCAAGTAGCGATCCATCGACGATGCTAACCCAGGGGACGTCACTCACCGGCATGATCACACGACTGACCTGACGCAGACGACACGCAAGGTGGGAGTGTGGACGGCCAAAATATGTTTTTATTCCACTGTGGGACTTGGAGAGCACTGAGGCCAAGAAACTTAATTTGAAAATGGGAATTAAATAAAGGACAATCTTGTTTTCCCCAATATCGAGTGCAGGGAGTAAAACAAGTCATTTACGACATTTTACTTCCTATTGATGGAGTGAATGTTACCGCAAATGGATGTTAAAGGGCGATGCCAATCATTAAAACTCCCATTGGGGTTGATTTTTGTTTGCAGTGCAGTAATGAATACTGATAGCGCTTTCAATTTGCCCTTCCCGCCTATAACTCAAAAGACCTGCGGCTGAAAAAAAAAAATGTCGCCTTATGCGCGTAGCTCAGAAACTGTGAGCATTAGACGGTTCTGTCCTCATGAAGCTGCAGTGACATAACAGGCAATACAGGGTGCATGCAATGTATGGCTGAGCGCGAGTGGACCACGGTCCGCTTAAGCGGCGACAAGGTGGGGGAAATTTGAGTCATGTTTTAAATACCTCATTCGGACGGTTGGGTGATTAGAGCGGCTGGGTGCCGTCCCGATGAGAATTTACTTCGGTTAGCTTGCAGCGGCTACCTGCAGCATGTCTGATAATTTGACAAAAAAAAACGGTGAAATTCTTCTTTCGCGAGCGTGGATCCACGACGAGACGACGCTCAAGTAATTCTTGTTGTCGGGCTTCTAACTGATTGAGTGGTGCATTGTAGCTGGTCAAAGCAAAATATGACGGCCCCATGTCAAGTAAAATAAGCTGATGTATATCAGACCGCGGCGGAAATGCTCTAGATGCACGCATATAAGACAGCTGGAGAAGGCGGTAGCAAGGATACAGGACACTGATGCATAACATTTGTGAGCAATACGTCCTGTGACGCTTGAAAAGGGTTATGCCGGATATGCTGGCCATATTCTTTGACGCCGAGAACAAGGTCTGGGATGTCGTCCTAAGATACGTGGCATTCGCTTACAGGACCGCTGTCAAGGTTACAACCGGTAAGACACTATTCCTTGTCGTGCACCGCAGAGAAGCGACGGCCGCAATAGACCGTATGCTCTCAAAAAGCGGCGACGAGAGCAACCTCGACTTCACCTTCTATGCCCATGCCGAAGAAGAAGCCTGTCTCAGTAAAAAAGCAGTGCCCGCACCTCACGTAGAGTTGGATTGCTTGCGCGAGACTGTGGTGGCATATTAGTGATGCACGCATTAAGAGGAAGCTATGGAGGGGTCTGCGTGGTCGCAAGACCTTAATGCGCAGAAATGGTAACGCGGACTCCATACACTCCCATACAATTTTAAAGCTGGCCGTAAACCCACTGCACATTAGTTAGAGTCCAGCAGAGGAAAATAAACAGTTCCTTCTACTGTTGTGTCTTAGTCTTATCACTTGCGTCAGTGCGCAAGCCGCTGAGACGCGAGTGAGACGTCAGTAGCTAGACCTGCCATTTTGCCTCATCGGTCTAGATCTACTACGGCGGCACCGAAAACCCACGTACACTACAAAGATGCATGCGAGAGACCTTGCGGCCAGTGAGCACCACCCACGAGGCCGCAAGGCTTGATTAGGAGCTATTTTTCACCCAGCCTCTTATGAGGACGTAGAGCTCGTTTTCTCTGAGAAAACATGAGCGTCGACTGCAATACATTTCTTTCTCGAAATAGCTGAGCGAAAAAAGAACGAAAAATATTAACAAGTGCGTGTACACCACAGACGTAGCTGGTGGCAGCAAGGGGTCTTAAGTGTTAGATTTAGGCGAGTTGACGACGCGTGCTCAAGAAAAAAGCCTAGCGCATAAAGGTACAGGCACAGGGGGCTGCATCTGTTAGCCTCTACCTTCATCTGCATTTCTTGTGCAATCTTCCTTTTCCAAATATCCCTCATGGCAGCGCGCCTCTAGTGTTACTGCTTTTGTGATTAGATGTGAAGAGCTAGTTTTATTATGTCAGGGCAGCACTTAAATGAGTGCCTTTCAGGAGTGAAGATAAAGACAGGCATAATAGCCGTGCTCATTTTTTTTGCGAATTTTAAAATAGAGATGCGAGGGTTGCATGGAACGCTTCGACATTAGCGTAACCAGCGGCAGGCTATAGGAGTGCCTTTATAAGGAATTGCCGTTGTCAAGTCGAGAGTAATGGGGTGTGTCTAATTTGCCATGATTAGGATACATGGGTTGCAGAATAATTTTAATGGCTTGGGACAGTTTATTTGGAGCTTAGTAACTATCGCCCTTCCTGATACGAATCTTGCTTTATATAGTGCACATATTACGGAATGAAGCGCCACCGTCAGACATTTCCGCACAACTATCGAAATAAATTTCCGAAATTTTTCGCTACTGATGTCTAGCGTTTGAAATTTATTTTTCTTCGCTTTTCGGCGTTATATTGCGTGTTTTGCAACTATTTTGATCCGTTGCCTTCGTATAGCGCTCTCGGTTCTCATTGATGCGAATCGGTAACGCGTCCCGACTTTCCGAAGGGGAATGCTATCGCGTGCAGGTGAGAACAAGAGAAGAGAACAAAGAGATCAAAGAAAACAAAACGAAGCCGTATGTATAATGCATGTATGTATAATTTAAAGGAAAAAAGCCGGTGCAAAACGAAAACAAGAAAAACGCACACTCAACACGCGTACAACACCACCACTGAGCGTCCCAGGTGAAGCGGGGATGCCTTGCAGACAGGGCGAACGCGGGTGGTTGTAGTGCGACGCGTCGTTGGCGCTGCGTCGAAGCGAGCGGCGGAAGGGAGCCAGGTGGTGGTAGGAACGGAGAGGAACACAGGGAGACGCCTGTGCACTCCCGTCACCAACCCGAAAAGCTTGGCTGCAGCAGAAAGAACAAGCGTAGCCGAGACCCGTCCACGGCGGCCCAAAACGCCGGAGGCTTAATGCAGGCTATCCAAGGGTGCTTTTAGGCAGCACTGCCCCTCAGTCAATCGGCTGCCATCTCCAGACTTGTAAGGGACGCAGTAGGCTTGCGTCGGTGATCTAAGGGAGGTCCACGGTAGCACGGACCCAATGTCCGACGGTTGCCGCCTCCACGCTTGAATGACCCCATCTCCGCTGCGCTCTCTCCCTTTACACTTCGGTTTCCTGGCACGTCAGCTCTCCGCTCCTCGTTGTTGTTGTTGTTGTCGCCTTGATGACATGGCACATTCCCACGACGGGGGATTGGCCAGGGTTCAGTGGGGAGACCCCAGAGAATGGGGCAGACTGGTGTCATGCTAATGAATGTGCCTTGGGAGAAATTTCAGAGTAATTTAAAAGAGCAGGAAGATACAAAATATCGGGAGAGAATATACGAGAATTAAATATATGAAAATACCCAAACGCTCTATAAACGCAGAAATTTTGGAAACAATTAGCAAGAAAATCTGCCGGTAGCTGTTATAAAGTTGTGGAGGTATTCGCCAACTTGATGCAATGCAAAATTTCTGGCTCTCGCGCCGAAAGAGAGGAGGAGGAGAACCGACAAAGTGAGACCCAACTTTGAAATGAGAATTTCTAGGTGTGCTCTCCTCTGATGTGCAAACCTCCGGCAAGAGAGCGGGAAAGGCTCCAAAGTCTCCACCTCACCACAAGCCGCACAAAGGTTTGTGGGACTGAACCCGCATCTACATAAGTAAACATTTAAACAGGCAATCCTGCACCGCATGAAGGTCATCGCTTCCTCACACTTCCGGATTTTAGACGCACGAGCCTTCCATGGGTACACGAGATGTTGGTAGTCAACAGTAGAGAGCACGGGATCATTGCACATGGCTGTTATAAACTGAAAACGCTGAAAATCGAGTCTTTCCGAAAAGAATAGGATTAGCGACACTGCAAGAAAGGGATGCATCGAGAGCTGATTTTGCCAAACATTCTGCGGCTTCATTTTGTAAAATACCGCAGTGACCTGGTATCCAAACGAAGCGCACCTCTTCCACCCATGCAGGAATAAAAAAGAAACTTTAGTGAGCGTCACAAAAAAGTGTTTCCTGTGGACTCGAGCGCCAACAAAACAGAGAGGCAATCTGAGAGGAATATAGCCTGAGAAACAGTTGTGGAAATTTTCAAACCGGCCAGCCCAAGAGCCACAAACTCTGCTAGAAATATGGTTGTGAAATCCGGGACTCTAACCGAAAAGCTCCACGACAGAGACTCTGAAAAAATACAAACCGCTGCCTTCTGGCCTACCCCAGACGCATCTGTAGCAAACACAGTATGGTGCGGGAAATAGGCAAGGTGATCAAAGAGGAGTCCAGTTAATGTCCTTGCAGGCAGATGCTTCGCATTGGGTGGGAAAATATGATCAAAAGCAATATCCACAGAGGACGCCGCCCAACCAACTCTGCATATGAAATTGAGATCCACACCAATGTTGGTTAAAAGGTTCTCAGTAAAAACAACTTGAGGGAGGCGGAAACTTGGCCAGTGAGGAGTAAGAAAGAGAGCTGGGTGCGAGACGTTCCTCGTGCTCGCCACGCTCTTCGTCGCCGTCGCCTCGCACACACCATTCGCACGTGCGCACGCGCAACGCTGGGCTGGCACGCGCAGTGCACAACTGTCGAAGCACCACTGTTGGCGCAAGTACCGCACTCAAAATGCCCCTGAGAATTTTTTGTGCACCTCACACTCATGTTCATTTCTTCTGCTTTGGTGGTAGCACGTAAGTATTAACGCGACAGCGTTAAGGGGCTCGTGTCGCAGAAAAGTCGGCGTCGTCGGCGTCTTTGGCCGTAAGCAAAAAATGGCGTATCTCGTTGGACGCCGGCACCGCACCGTCAGGAAAGATATTTTCCTTTCCTTACGGCGCAGTACGGGTGTCCAGCGAGAATTGTGAGAGGCGTCATTTTCTTTTCTTAAACCAAATCTTCATTTCAATTTCCTTCCCTTACGGCCTGGTTCGAGTGTCCACCGAGATATGTGAGAAAGGCGTTATTTCCTTAAGTTATCCAACGGGCCACGCGTCGCGCCGAACGGGCGACGGCGTTCAGCACACCGCTTGGCAACGCTGCAACACGCTGTCGCGTCTCACTCTTAAAGATTAAGCGTCCTCCAAATTTTTTCGAAATCACTCCCATTTCGACATTTTTTGTGTTAGTCGATCGCCGTATTTCCATAGCTTCAATAAGGGTGAATTTTAGAGTGTTCTGAATATATAAGCCAGTAAATACAAACGGGGCACGTGCTCTTTAGTGCTCAGCAGCTCTTGGGCGGCAGTCGCGAATATCGATGAGAAATATATTTATCGATACACCGCTCGAAATTTGACGATTTACCCGACTGATCAAGAACAGCACGCATCTCGATGGCCACAGACTTTCTGTGCGACCGAGCTCTTTTCTGTCTTTTGTTCGCTCACGGCACATTGGTTCGAGGAAAATGATCGAGATGTTAGAAGTGCAGCATGAAGAATGCTGAAAATGAAATTCTAAATATGTTTTAAACGAAACAACGATCTGTGCACGTATGTCGTTTTAGCTCATTGGTTATGTGACCAATCGTAGAGAAAGTGAGAGGGTAATTGTGGTCGGCAGTATCCTAATAACCACATATCAGCTAATGTATTCAGTCGCGGCGGTTAGCATGGTTGTGTATGTTGGAATATTCGGGGATGATGTATTGCTAGAAAACTTCACCTCGTAGTATTCTCACAGCAGTACGGTGATACAAGATACTCGGCACCCAGCTTCCTTATAAATGCCCTTTAATGCGCCTGGTAGGTGATCATGACCGGCGCGAAACTCATCTCTTGTGTGGCGCAGTGGTATCGTCTGGAACTTGTTAGATATCAAAAGTTTACAATTATAATTCGATTATTTGCAGCTTCACGTGTTGCCCAATGACGTGGGCACACGAGACGCAGTATTTAGCGTTACTAATTACACAGGTTTCGTTGGACGTTCGGAGCAAAAGATGTTGAGACGCAGTTAAAAACAATTAGTAGATTCATGGCGTTAATTATACTCTCATTTTATGTACTCAAGATCGCACTACCTAGCGATGAAAAAAAAAAGAATTAGCATGGGTGTCAGCGGAAGACCAAAGTGGCTGATGATAGCCGCCTTCATGTAGTTGTAATGGGTAGTGCCTAGAGGAGGGAAAAGAAGGAGCAGGAAGAGGCAATCTAGACGAGGCGTCTTAACGAAATAGAAGAGAATCGCTTGGCTTGAGACACCGTGGAGGAAGAAATGAGGTTCCAGAAGCGCGAATCAGAGAGATGGATTGGTTCGATAAAAAGGCGCTAAGCCGTGCAGCTCAGGAAAATCACCTTGCTTGCACGACATTATGGTGGACTCGCCTCTGAACAGTGAGTCTATTGTTGACGTGACCATTGCGTAGCATGCGGCGGCCTAACAACTTGTGGCGAGACGGCCAGTTGGGTCAGGGTCAGGGATGAGAGACTTCGATGGCTGGCGACGTGTGCCCGTGTTGTGCCTGGTATCTCTTGTGGAAGCCATTCTTTGGTCAACGTATCAACGTGTCACCGAAATTCGGAGAGTGCGAGTAACGAACTTGTCTTCAGGATACGAAGAAGGCAGTGAACAATTGGTCGGCGTGATGGTGCTGGGTTCACACTGAGTGACTCAGAAACGCAGGTCAGCTAAAAAAAGCTTGTATTTACTCAGGAATATTGCGAGGCGACGTATTGCGAGGCACTGTCTCTCTTAAGCTCTTGTTTCGAACTCTGCGTATCAACTCAGCCCCTACAGTCGTCAGGTAGGGGAGCGGTTTCTGTTTTAGTTTTTTCGAATGGGCGTGTTTCGTATTGCGTGCGCTATTGCAGTTGCACCAAGACAGTACAAGTCGAAGAATTCATCTTGAAGGATGGAGTAGGAACAGTGACTGCTCGGTCAGGACCAACGCCTCGAATATGTGCCGATCGCAATGTTGCGTTTTTTGTAGTTTGATGTTTGTAGAGTAGATTCTTGGGCTTCATCTGCAAACTTGAGCCGATATACGATATGATACTGCGTGGTCTGAGTTGCCAGATGTGTATACGCTCCTGGGGCGGCAGAAAAAGTCGATAACAAAAGGAGCAAACAGAAGCAAGTAAAATGGATGTGATGAAAGGAGCAAGCAGCGGGCGAGAAAAAATATAGGGAAATGAATAAATGAAAAAATAGAGAGAAATTGTATTGAGGACAGGGATGAGCACACTAGGAATGAAAATCATAAGTAATGAGCGAAAGGAAGAAAAAAGGAAAGAAGACGTAGAAGGAGGAAAGAAGCGGGATAGTGTGGTTTCGAGGCCAACACAAGGTGATAAAGTAAAGTCGGTGATAAAACATTTGGACTTACTGGAGTTGTCAGTGTTTCCAGTGAAGATGTCACTGGGTGCGTTGCCGCTGCTTGTAACGTCCGAAATTTGCGGCGACAGTGCGCAGTTCACGGTTCTTCACTGCCGCAAGACGTTCGGCGTAGTTTGAGCGCCGTCAGCGCTCGAGTGTGACGAACGTGCTGCCGCATTAGTGCCTGACTGTGTTAACAATGCGCTAACATTTAGGTTGTCATGTTGGAAAAAGCACCCGATTTCTCCTTAAATTTTCTGGTTGATCGAGATGATTGTGACGTTATCAGCACCACAAATTTGAAAATATGAGGACTATAATGTTCGTGGTTTGTGGTTTCCTGAGGTTTAACGACTTAAAGCGATTAAGGCGATGAGCGGAGCCGTAGTAAAGGGCTGCAGAGATTTCAACCACCTGGGGTTCTTCAACGTGCACTTACATCGCACAGTACACAGACCTCTAGCATTTTGCCTCGATCGAAATGCGACTGCCGTTATCGGGATAGAACCCGAGTCTTGAGGGCCAGAAGCCGAGCACCATAACCACTGAGCCACCGCGGCGGCGCTAGAATGTACGATTATTTTCTCCTGCATTATCGTATGGCATTATACTAAGCCGACCCATTCACCCAACCTAATCCACCAACTAATCTTCACTAATAAACCTTGATCCACCCAAGAATTCCCACTATTCTAATTTTTGTTAACCCGCCATTTCCAACTAACCTGCCTTAATTCAGCTATTATTCACACTAATCTACCTTGATCGCTTTTTACGGTGGGCCAACTTACAAATGTCATCCCAATTGTTCACCAAGAATGTGTTTACTGACTGTGAATAACAGCACAAAGACAAGGGATGGAGAAGCAGACAGGAACGGCGCTCACTAACAACTGTTTTTTATTAGCACGGAACACACAAAAAATATACTCTTTTTCATAACCAGGAGCGCATGTGCAAAACCAAAAGAAACAATCATACATCAAACCTTTAAATCTAGATATTTTAGTTCACAATCATGAGCAAATACAGAGGGCACTGTGGTTATCCATCAGTCATCCCTTCCAAAATGTTCCATATGAGCCGCTCGTGTGGAATTATGGGAATATTGAGTCCAAGCGATGTAAAAAGATATATCGAAATCCATATGTTTCCTGTACGGAGTCCACAAGCTTTATAGGTAATTTCTGTACGGTTTCCATATAGTGTGCGCGACGTCACATGGTTCTTTCTGTGTAGTCGATATCGACTCCATAATCTATATAGGGACCATAGGAAAATAATCCATAAGAAAACATACGCAATTAAAGTACTGGTCACATGGAAACTTTCAGCAGGGATGGTTTTGTGATTATGAAAAGCTTCACTGATTTGCCTTGGCAACTTAGCTCTGTGTTCGTACAGGTCACTGGTTTCATCAAAACGGGGAGTTTAATGAAAACAGGGGCCAGTAGAAACACAAAGATAAATTAACAAGGGAAATCAGTGAAGCGTTTCATATTCGCAAAAACCATGACTAGTTGTTACATCAGTGTGTATGAGTTGAGCTATATGGTACATCAATATGTACCCACTAGCAAAACTCACCGTCTTACTGAAGGATGTGGTTAAGATCGCCCAAAGGATTTTTCCAGCATTAAGATCTGTGACATTCCTTGTGTGCTACGAGGTACATTCCTTGTGTGTGCTACGAGGTACATTTCTTGTGTGTGCTACGAGGATCCACGTTCGACGGCGCGGCGTAGACGGAGACCCAGATGACAGGCATCATCAATTACCCAGCCATGCTCGTTGAGAGTGACAACCAGAACGAAGTGGTTTAAGCCAAACCGGACCCAACCGGACCCGCCGCCGCCGCCGCGGGGAAACAGGCTTTATCCTCCCCAATTTGCGTGGCCGTTCCAGGTGCGGCCCTCCCGGGCACATTCCAGGACAAGGGAGCTGTCAGCGGGCCAGAGCGCGCCGTACCACAGCCGACGCTATGCGCTACCGCGAAGACAACATTCTTTCCCTCGGACTCAACACGTGAGGGGGGGGCGAGACCACGATGCGGTGGTATGTTTGTGCGCCCAAGTGAAAGCCCTAGCCCCCCCTCCTTCCCCTTACAACGTGGGCTATCGCCGGGAAGGCACCCACAGCTTCCCGCCGTGCCTCGTGAACAAAAGCGCATTCCCAGAATGGCCGTGACGGACACCTGTCATGGCGGACAGGCAAGACTCACCAAGAATGTGGGAAGACAGGGGCGACCCTTAGTCTGGTTTCCCGGAGCAACAGACGAACCCATTCATGCTTATTAGCTGTGTCCCGCCGTCGGTAACGCGGCAGCATCGTGGGCACTTTCGCCCCCTCCTCTGTTGTTGACGAGCGACGCGGACCGATGGTGGGAGGCGGTATGCATGCCTGAGGCAAGGATTAGCTCCGAAGAGAGAGCCTGTGTATACTCTCACTTGAGAGAGAGTGGTGGCGTTTTTGTTGTTTATTTAGTTTGTATTGTTAACAGACTAAGCCCAACCCAAGGGGTTGTCCCCATCTCGCATGTTATTTTTGATTGGAGAATTGATGCTTTGGGCGGGCCACTGGAAATGACCGCCCTTAGTCCTTTGTTAATCAAGTGCTTAAAAGCACATGTAAACGGATGCAGTCCAGTCCAGTCTGAGCTGAGGACGACATCGTTCGCCAAGAGGGCCTTCAGCGCCGAAGCCCGACGGCGTGCAGCTTCTGCCAGCAACCGCTCGAGCCCAACTCCGGAGCCACTCCATCGCCCCCATGAAGTCGTCGGCACGTAAGCTCGGACGCCCCAGCCTCTGATGTATAACCTTAATCATGTGTAATTATTGAATATACCTGTTTGTTTAAACTGAGCCATACGGTGTCTCTTTGCCTCTCCATCCCGTGTAGACCTGCGCATTATGGGGGTCATCACACTGGTGTCAGAAGTGGGGTACCAAAAGCAAATGTCCTCTGAATGCTGTGACATTCATGACTTCAAAATTGTAATCAAAAGGGAATCACGGGACTGATTGTGGGACTTTTACCCCCATTTGAGAGGCTTGAGGCACCGGAGGGCTTGAAAAAAAAAATGTCTTTATCTGAGGGAGCTCCCACTCCACAGCCGTCGCTCGGAGCAAGCATGCTGGCATTAGGAAGCGTCATTCCGACGTTTACGGGAGATAAGACAGGGGTTCCAATCTGCGATTTCTTTTCCATGCTAGAAGAGATTGGGAAAATGGGGGGATGGTCCGATGCTCAAATGCTGGGAATGGCGAGGTGTAAGATGGCAGGAGCTGCTCATGATTTTGCATGCGAGACGAAAAAGTAAAATCCACAAAATCATTTGCGGAATTTAGGAAGCTCGCGTTTGAGCATTTCGACACTGAACCACGTCACGTGCGGGTACAGAGGTTCCGTGACGCCGTACAGATGGTAGGGGAGGACGTGCGAACGTTTGCGTCGCGGCTTCAGCGCTTAGCGCGCGATACGTTAAGCAGGGAGGAGGAAGGAGACCAGCTAAAGAAGAAATACGCGGAAGATATACTTAAAGAGGAAATGACCGCTTTGTTCGTGGCTGGTCTGCAAGACCCCGTGCGCCGGTTCGTGCTCTCGCGCAAGCCGAGCAATTTCGACCAAGCCGTGGAGGCCGCATTGGATGAGGAACGAAATGAGGCGTTAACGACAGCCGCAGCGAGAGTGCGCGTCATAGAGAGAGCGGTGCTCAACCCTGAGGTTGCTCTCTTGACAGAGCGATTAGATCGCTTAGAACAGCTGCTATCTCAGCATGTAGAACGCCAGGTTGAAGCGCGCGCTCAACAGCGCTCATTCGCTGGAAACCGGAGACCGCCACAAAGCTACAGGCGCGGTATGCGAGATTTTGAAGAAATCGTATGCTTCGCTTGCCAGGGTCGCGGACACATCGCCAGGTTCTGCCAAAACGTGCGCCGTGGGGAGCCACACAGAGAAGCAGGCGAGACACGCCCTAAGCAAGCCTACAGCGGGGCTCCAGATACCGAGACAAAAAACTAGTTAGTCCTCCCCAGCCTGAGGAGCGTGGGGAGGGAGCAGTGGATGATGAGGTGGTGGTAGTTTGTGTGGCCGACGAGGCATGCCCTGTTGTGCGTTGCAAGTTAAATGGTTGTTGCATGGAATTGTTGATAGATACGGGGTCAAAGGTGACATTGCTTAAGGAGAGCAGTTTTAACACGCTTCGAAGGAAGGGGGACCGCGAGGTGTTGGAAGCGTCTGGTGGTATGGCAACCAAATTTGTAGGCATAACGGGGGATCCTCTTGGCATAAGTGGACTCTACCGGTTACACTTCTCTCTCGGCGGAATTGCATTGGAGCACCCCTGCTACGTATGCCCAGACACGGTGTCTCTGCCAAACGGAGTGTCAGGTATATTAGGGCAGAATTTTTTGAGAAAAGGGAAGGTAGTAGTCTCATTCTCTGAGGAAGAGGTTAATGCGGGCGGCTCAAAAGTTCCGTTTTTGAACAGGAGAGGGGCTGAGATTCGCATTACCGATGTTGACACCCGTCAAACAGTGGGATCATTGGAGAAGGTATATTCGCGGGTTGCCGTCCGGCTGGTCGAGGAGGCGGTCGTCCTTCCTTGGTCGGAGCACATTTTGTACGCGTTTGTGCCTTCAGATGTAGAGAGCGGCGCCGTGGGAGTGCTTGAGCCGGTCGACTCTCTCAGCAATGGCCTGAAGGCAGCCGCGTGCCTCGTGACAGTTAATGACGCCCACAGAGTGCCCCTACGGGTGGTTAACTGTAGCCAGCAGCCACTGAGCCTTCCCAAGAACAAAACATTGGCTTTCTTCACCTCTGCGATAGAGCAACGTGAGCCCACCGATACGGTACTCGCAACTGTAGAGCATGCTAGTCCTTCGGCTGCTCCAAAGGTGTCGTTCGATCTTTCTCACGTAAAATCCAGGGAGAGGGAGGCTCTGGCTGGTTTGCTGAACGACTACTCGGAGGTATTCGCCGCGTCCAACTTGGATTTGGGCTGCTGTGGCGTTATAAAGCACAGGATAGAAACCGGCACTTCATCGCCCGTTTACCAGCGTGCGTACAGGATTCCTTACTCCCAACGTGAGAAGATGGAGCAGCAGGTGCAGGACCTGATTGATCGCGGCATTGTCGAACACTCAAAGTCACCCTGGGGAGCACCAGCACTATTGGTGGAAAAGCCAGATGGCTCGTATCGATTGGTAGTGGACTACCGCAAACTAAATGCCGTAACTCGCATCGATCCATACCCCATCCCCAATATACAGGAGACGCTTTCTCAGCTGGGCTCTGCCAGGTACTTCACGGTAGTGGACATGGCGGCGGGATTCTGGCAGATAGCAATGGATCCGGCAGATGCCGAGAAAACGGCATTCAACACGCCCTCAGGGCACTATGAATGGAAAAGAATGCCGATGGGTCTGGCCAACAGCCCTGCTGTCTGGCAGAGAACCGCTGATGTTATCCTGGCAGGTCTTCTGGGGAGGCTGTGCTTCGTGTATATGGATGACATTATCATATACAGTGACAGTTTTGATAACCATTTGCGCGATATTGAGCAGGTTTTGGTGCGACTAAGAGCAGCGGGTCTCAAGCTGAAGCCCTCTAAGTGCCAATTCCTCAAAAACGAGGTGAAATACCTCGGGCACGTTGTTTCAGCTGACGGCGTGCGACCGGACCCTGAGAAACTAAGGTGTGTCTCGGATTTTCCATCCCCGACTAGCGTCCGCCAGGTCCGGCAGTTTCTCGGCCTGATCGGTTACTACCGAAAGCACATAGAGGAGTTCGCCAAGCTCGCTAAGCCGCTCACCGCCTTAACAGCCAAAAATGTCGCCTTTCGCTGGGACGAAAACGCGGAGAATGCTTTTGGGGCCCTGAAAAGGAAGCTAATGAGTGCACCGCTGTTGCGCCACCCGGATTTTAGTTTGCCCTTCGTTATGGCCACAGATGCGTCAAAGTTCGCAGTTGGTGCCGTGCTATCTCAGGTTATCGAGGGCAAAGAACATCCCGTTGCTTTTGCTAGCCGACAGCTGAGCCCCACGGAGCAAAAGTACGGAGCTACGGAAAGGGAGTGCCTCGCCGTTGTCTGGGCAGTAAAGCACTTCAGATGCTACCTTTACGGCCGCAAATTCAAGCTAGTCACAGACTGCCATCCTCTGAAATGGGTGATGAGTGTCAGGGACCCTAGCTCGCGACTCGCTAGATGGAATCTACACCTGCAGGAATACTGCTTTGAAGTTGAGCACAAGTCAGGAAAGACACATCTGAATGCTGATGCACTCAGCCGCACAGCTGCCGTGGCAGCTATAGATGAGTTTGTCCCCGTAGTCGACCCCGCCGAATTACGCACAGAGCAGTGCAAAGATCCTGACCTGAAGCGAATAATCGAAAGCTTAGAGGGCGCACCGTCTCACCCCGAACAGCTAGGTTATTTCATTGGCAAAGACGGCACCCTGTGTCGGCGCACGAGGCCAACCAGTAAAGGGAGACCAGAGAAAACCGCTTGGGAGAGAGTCGTCATACCTCGGTCGTGGACAGAAAGGGTTCTTCGCGCGTTTCACGATGCGCCATGCGCCGGTCATTTTGGCGTAGCGAAGACACGCAGGCGTGTGGAGCGTTTGTACTTTTGGAGTGGCATGCGACAGGATGTTAGAGACTACTGTGCGAAGTGTCATTCCTGTCTCGAAAGAAAAACACCCAAGGGACGAAGACCAGCTCCAATTCAGCCGTTCCCTGAGGTTTCGGCTCCCTTCGAGCGGACAGGTATGGACATAATGGGCCCCTTGCCCACAACCACTTCCGGATACAAGTACATTTTAGTATTTGTCGATCACCTTTCAAAATACGCGGAAGCGGTAGCACTCCCAGATCAGAAGGCAGACACGGTTGCAAGAGCATTTGTCGAACAGATCGTGCTCCGACATGGACCCCCGAGGCAACTCTTGACAGATCGGGGAACGAACTTCGTGTCGCAGCTAATGAGGAGAGTTTGCGAGCTGCTTAAGATCGCTAAGAAGCAGACAACACCGTACCATCCGGCTTGCAACGGCGCGGTGGAGTGACTGAACCAAACCGTGGCCGGGTTCCTGTCGCATTTTGTTTCGCGCGACCAGCGGGACTGGGACTTGTGGCTCCCGTATGCAATGTTTGCCTACAATTCCGCAGCACACGAGAGCACGGGCGAATCGCCATTCTTTCTTCTCTACGGCCGAGACCCGGACCAGCCTAGTGAAGTGCCAGAGGGCCCCCGTCGTGTCCCATACGCTTCACTGGACGACTATAAGGTTGAGCTAGAATCGCGCTTGCAAGTGGCGAGGGACATCGCAAAGGAGTCCTTAAAGAAAGCGGCGAAGCGCAGGAAGGAGGTGCACGATCGCAGTGCTAGAGACGCGCCGTTTGATGTGGGGGACAGCGTGTACATTGAAAACTGCCAAAGGCAGATTGGGCTAGCTCGTAAGTTCCAGACGAAGTGGAGAGGACCGTGCGAGGTTGTCGAGAAGCTTTCTCCGGTAAACTTCAGAGTCCGAGACGTGAACCAGCGTTTGATAAGGATACACGCAAATCGCCTCAAGTCGGCACCGGTTCAGTATTCACGAAATGAGGAAAGGGAAAGCGCGGATTTTGATGGGGACAGAAGTGAAGCGGAGCGCGCAGATAGTTCGCAAGAAACGCCCTCTCCTGCATTTGTTCGGCAGGCGCCGGAGGTGACGGCCGGAATGCCACCGGATTTACTTCATGCATTGCTAGAAGAAGAAGCGCGCGAGGTTGCCGCGCAGATAACGCCAGGAGAGGCTCCTGCCACGAGCCCTCGCGAGTCCCAAAGCAGACAAAGGGGCACAGACTTACTTAGTATGACTCATGAAGGCCGATATCCGCTGCGAAATCGGAAAGCTAAGTCGGACTAATGGCGTAAACAGAGCGGAGTTGTGAACTGGTTAGAATTGTGTAATGCCGCAGCTCATAACATTGCTATGTGCTTAGATGTTAAGTTATCGGAGTTGGTAGTTAAACCTTTCTGTCATTAAGTAACACCTTCACAGGAGAGCATGCGGAGCGCATGCAGAACCTGCCCTACTTCCTTTCGTTATCTATATTTTTGTCTGTGCCGTGATCGTGCTAGAAGTGGGAGCTCCTTTGTAACTGTGGTAAATTTATTTCGTCCAGTTTGGACTAGAAAGGAGAGGCTTGGGTGCTGAGTTTCATGTTTATCTGTAAAAGAAGATCAGTGCTGCCCCTGGAGACGCCAGTTATGACAGCGGAGGCATATGGTGTTGTGCAGTGGTGTTGAGTGCAGCGAAAAGTGTTTTGTCGGACGCACTGTGCGAGGCGATTCAGAAAGACAAGGGGAGCTGCGTGGACTCAAATGTTCGGAGAACATTCTTCTGGAGGGTGAGCGAGTGTGACATTCCTTGTGTGCTACGAGGTACATTCCTTGTGTGTGCTACGAGGTACATTCCTTGTGTGTGCTACGAGGATCCACGTTCGACGGCGCGGCGTAGACGGAGACCCAGATGACAGGCATCATCAATTACCCAGCCATGCTCGTTGAGAGTGACAACCAGAACGAAGTGGTTTAAGCCAAACCGGACCCAACCGGACCCGCCGCCGCCGCCGCGGGGAAACAAGCTTTATCCTCCCCAATTTGCGTGGCCGTTCGAGGTGCGGCCCTCCCGGGCACATTCCAGGACAAGGGAGCTGTCAGCGGGCCAGAGCGCGCCGTACCACAGCCGACGCTATGCGCTACCGCGAAGACAACATTCTTTCCCTCGGACTCAACACGTGAGGGGGGGGCGAGACCACGATGCGGTGGTATGTTTGTGCGCCCAAGTGAAAGCCCTAGCCCCCCCTCCTTCCCCTTACGACGTGGGCTATCGCCGGGAAGGCACCCACAGCTTCCCGCCGTGCCTCGTGAACAAAAGCGCATTCCCAGAATGGCCGTGACGGACACCTGTCATGGCGGACAGGCAAGACTCGCCAAGAATGTGGGAAGACAGGAGCGACCCTTAGTCTGGTTTCCCGGAGCAACAGACGAACCCATTCATGCTTATTAGCTGTGTCCCGCCGTCGGTAGCGCGGCAGCATCGTGGGCCCTTTCGCCCCCTCCTCTGTTGTTGGCGAGCGACGCGGACCGATGGTGGGAGGCGGTATGCATGCCTGAGGCAAGGATTAGCTCCGAAGAGAGAGCCTGTGTATACTCTCACTTGAGAGAGAGTGGTGGCGTTTTTGTTGTTTATTTAGTTTGTATTGTTAACAGACTCTGGGTTCGAGGCTAAGCCCAACCCAAGGGGTTGTCCCCATCTCGCATGTTATTTTTGATTGGAGAATTGATGCTTTGGGCGGGCCACTGGAAATGACCGCCCTTAGTCCTTTGTTAATCAAGTGCTTAAAAGCACATGTAAACGGATGCAGTCCAGTCCAGTCTGAGCTGAGGACGACATCGTTCGCCAAGAGGGCCTTCAGCGCCGAAGCCCGACGGCGTGCAGCTTCTGCCAGCAACCGCTCGAGCCCAACTCCGGAGCCACTCCATCGCCCCCATGAAGTCGTCGGCACGTAAGCTCGGACGCCCCAGCCTCTGATGTATAACCTTAATCATGTGTAATTATTGAATATACCTGTTTGTTTAAACTGAGCCATACGGTGTCTCTTTGCCTCTCCGTCCCGTGTGGACCTGCGCATTATGGGGGTCATCACAGATCTCTATGCTTAAAGACTTTGAACCTATCTGTCATCTTTGTTTTAAAGGTTGCACATCAGATTATTTGTTGCCCAGCGATTATGTTCTTTCATTGTGGGGTGCTTGAATGCTTTTCGCCAAAAGAGAAAAAAAAATATTTTGGAGGATGAAAAGATGAGGCAAATCTGCAGGGTTGAAGAATTCAAACAGGCGTTTCATTGAGAGCGCGTAATATTTGCTGCTACGCAGAAAAATTTCACACTTCGTTGTGTAGAACCACTATTGGTCCATGTCTTCAGATTGTTTCCCCTTTTTTTTCTGAATCGGAACGCTACGCTAGCAGCCATTAAAACATCTGTGTTTTAGATGCTTTTAAAGTACCCGAGCCAAGATACTCGTGGGAGTGTTGCCACTTACCCTAAATTTACGCAACAGCTCCCGCATCACTCTCAGTAGACTTACATCAGCGTTTATCCAATGGGAATTCGAGTACGACGCATGCCCTCTCAGAATCTCCATTTGGAGATATACAAAGTAGTGGGCGAGAAATTTTAGGTTTCTGAACAGCAAAATGCGCCAACATATTTCGAAAAATGACCATGCAGTAGGTTTCTCTCAAATGAGTGGAAGGAAAGCGCCGGAATGTCTCTGTTGCCTCGCAGATAATGCGTCGCGTGAGCTAGAAAGCAGGCGGCAGAAAGCTGTCATTAGTGCGAAAGCATAAGATGGCTATGTTTATGCCCGAAGTGTCCGCAAAATGTGTGGCTGGAAGATCGTTCCCTGTGACGTCACTGGGGTCCTCGTTCACCAATTTTGATAGCGATAATGATAGTTGGTGATAGCGATGATGGTAATAGTGCTCATCATGATAGCAGTAGAGATAGTCGGTGATAGCGATGATGATGATAGTGGTGATGATAGTAATGATAATGATAGCGATAGCAAAACGATCGTCCTGCAGAGGTCGTGAGTTCGAGTCCCGCAGGAGTCGTGGGCAATGAAAAATGGAGGAAAAAAAAGAGGACAAGGAAAAGCTTTCGTATTTCTGCTCTCAAGCAGACTTAAGTGCAATCATGCAATTTTCTCATATAAAATATTCGCAAAGCTTTTGAAAAATGTATACGCTGCATTTTTCCAGTTAGAGCTCCGTTGATAAAATTTTCCTACTGAGTTCGTGCAAGACTCAGCTCTAAGCACCTGCTCAAAACGTTTTGAGACGAGTTAGTCAATGTTTGGAGAATTTTTTTTTGTGAACACACTGATCTGCCTTCTAGACTAAAGGCAGATTGCATTATGCATAAGAAGTCAATTATTTTTCATAAATATATGGCAGTGCGTGCACAACCACACGAACTATTTTAAATGTCAATGCGCTAAACTATTGAAAGGATCCCCCTGGCTTGAAGAAGCTAACGCCTTTCGTTCCCTTCTCAAAAGGAGCCTAAAAGATGTCAGCCGCTGAAAGATCATGAAGTGTGCTTCTCTTATATCAGTCAGAGGATTTCTTACGGTTTGTAATTCCAAAAACAAAATAAAAATTTTCTTTATAAATGTAACCGTTTTTCTCTTTCAGCTCGAGTGTCCAGCGCGAAAGAAAAGTGCTCTTGGATGAAGAGATCGAGCTCGGAATAGATAACTGGGAACTAGTCACTATTTTGTATTAATGCATGTGATTCCAGAGCAGTCCTCTCGACTCTTTGATGAAAGACTTAGCAAGCACTCAAAGGCCTAAATGCAAAGACAAAAATATTTGTGACTACTGAAATGGCAGCCGTAAATAATTCACAGGCCGCAGAGGTACTATAGGTTGTGTCTTCATGGACACAGCTGCAAGAGAATTTGAATGCGGGAGTTTCCTATTATGCCACTGGGGTGAAAAAAATGAATCCAGCATTCTTACTAACGAAGTGAAGTACATTGAATATTCATGAAAAATTTCACCCTTTTGTGGAAAGGCAAACGGAAAATATTTAAGGGAGAGGGGACCGCTGGATATGACATCTTGTTTCTACATGGTGGGTGATAATAGATAAGAAAATATTTCTAAGTCTCATTGAGATGCAGTGAATACGAGCGGCAAAATTCAATGTAATCACTTTCGCGTGATGACGTTTTGGGAAAAGAAAAACCTGGAATACAAGGAAGACAATAGAAAAAGTGCGCTACGAATTAATGCCCAGAGGGTTTAATATTCAGGTAGAGATCTGCCAAGAGCTGAAATTGTATTCAGTCAAAGAATACATATGCATAAGGGCGAAGATTTTTGTCAACGACCTGTGTGGCACACATTGGATAAGGTGATGAGGCTGTCAGGTTTTCTGAAAGATGAAGGTAATGGCGTTCTAGAACCCTGAATTTCGCTATACTTACGTATCGTGTTGCGTACGGCTCACATAAAAGAAGCAGACGGCAGTAAAATTCAGTGCAGGAGTGCTGATTCATACATTGCACATAAGTCAGCCTACAGTTTTCGCTCGAGAACGTTACGCCGGACACAATTTATGCCCATTCCTCTAGCTGAACTTCAAATTTCACTGTCACTTGTCTTCGGTCACCGTAATTCCTGACACAAGACTCGAGGCTGAGTTCCAGGCTTAAGAACAGGAGCTCTGCCTGTGATGTATTTTAACTTACACCTGTTTATATTTCTTGTCTGGAAGCATGAATGGCTAATATGAACACATTGACAGTGCGTATCAGTTTTGAGAGCAAGTCCATTTTTCTCTTGGGGAGGTGCGGTACATAGAAAACGGCCATTCGCCGGAAAAGTGTGAGGAGCAATAAAATGTGGCCTTCGTGTCACAGTCACATAAAGGGATAATGGGAAATAAATGTCCTCCTTGCTATGCAACTATTTCTAAGCACTGATTCAATGTCACTTGTCGAATTAAAGACTCTTTATTTTTCTAGATCGAGCACTGGTTCTTGAAAACAAGTAACAGAGCCCGCACAATGACCGTGAATGCTGCAAAAAGCATAAAATAGCCTTGTCTTGCTCGAAACATGGACACCGGGCTGCAAAAATTATCCCTACAATCGCAACAGATCTCCCGTTGGTCTTATTGTGAAACATGCTCCATAATCCAAAGAACCATCCGTTATCGGTCCCAAGCGCAACGACGCCAGCCAGATGCAAGTGACCACACAGTAATAGCGTGCTTTGCCGGCAACACTGAATGAAAATATCCACACGATGAGAAACTCGAATACGGCCAGTAATGTACGTGCTGAATAAAAATGCGAAAAACACAAATCAGCGCAGAATCAGAATACTCAACGTAAGCCTTTTAGAGGCGGCCGCATATTATGTCTCAGCGTTACAAAAACTGGACATTTTTTATTAACGTAATGAACACATTTCAGTAGCGACAGCACACGGCAATGATAACTGTCAATTTTTAACGAGGATACTTACATCGCGTTTGTCCTCTATACTGTGAGTTTCTTACATCTATTCCTTACTGATCATGTGGGTGGCATTGTCTTTGGAATAGCCTTTCATCCTACATTTCTTTAACCCTTCTTGTTTAAATAATCGGGACAGAGACATGCCTTAGGATGGGACCAGTAATAGACGCACGAGTACTGTAGCAAGGTTGAGAGAGTAGAGGGCCAATTATAAATTTAATCCGGAGGGTAGCGCGAAAAGTTGTTTTGGCTATAAAGAAATGGAAAAGTATAAGGTTGTGGATTGAGTTTGGGTGGAAAAGAAAAAGTACAATGGTACCGAGTATCTGTCTACCAGGTGCGCCTCATTCCTAGAGAGCCGACCTGGAAATCAGATGAGCCTATCTTTTAAGGCGTAAGTCTTACTTCTTGCCCTATTGAGCGAAAACCAGTTTGTGTACGTCTGTGTGTATGCGAAGGGGTGTAACAAACGTTGGTACGCATAAACGATGGAATCATCATGCAACGTTGAAGGTGGCGGTTAAATTTGTTTGGGAAGATCAATCTGGATTGCACGAATCCCACCGTTGGCAGCACCTGTCATCGCTGGGCAGTAACGCATCACTTAACCGCTACACCACTGCACCAGGAGTTGTGTGAGGACTCCCAGGGGTCTATGAATGTTAAGTAGAAAAAGACCTGTTCTGCTTATATAGACAATACCCATTAGCTATCGCGCAATGCGCTTAAGGCAGAGCGCGGGCCGCGGTACGGCGGCGGCTCCCTTTACAAAATTAGCGCGTCGATTAGAAAGAGTGCGGCAGCTACGCCTCTAGAGCTACGCAGAAGTAGAAAGTCCTGCACCGTGGCATCGGGTTACATCACGCAGCAGCGCGCGGCGACTGCGTTCACAAAGGGAGTGGGCGGGCCTATGCCTCCTCGCACGTAAACAGTCTTAAGTGCCTCAGCCGGACGAGTTTTTTTTTTCCCCTCAGTTCTGTTTTGAATGCGGGAGTATAGTACGGACTTCGATCCTATGTGCCGCCGCTGCCCACCGGTTGCCAATAGGGACAAGGTTTCCCTTCGCCTGTTACTCGGCTTTTTTTGGGAAAAAAACTGCCCGTTCAAAACTGGTCAGCAGACACTCGATAGACTTCTTGTAGACTATGTTGCCTTCCTATAGAGATTTATTTTTGTGTATTCATAGTCCATTGACAAAAGTCTCCTAAAATTGCATGGCCATAAATCTATAGATCATCAATAGACGTCTATATGATTTGTATTACCTATAGACTGTTCTCTGCGGTTTGTCTATAGAGAGTCTATAGATTTGAGAGAGGGAAATTTATGGACAGTCTATAGACTGTCAAAAAATGTTTCGTAAGTGTGGTTCCTCATTGCAAAGGCCTAAACGCCTACTGCCATTGCGGCCTTTCTCCAAAGTTGTCTTGGAGTCATTAAACACGTATATTCATTATCATCATCGTTTATTTCCTCTCTTTCTCACTTTCTTTTTTTAGTTGTGTTGTTTTACTACTTTCCTTCTTTTTCTTTTCTGCTGTTAATCATCTCGTCAGTTGTAGTTCTGCTGGGTATTTCTCCGTCTGTTGCTTGCAGGATGGTTTTTTGTGGTGGCCGACTTTGCCACTTGTTATGTATGTCCGATGATACTTCCTGGATCCTCCTCAATTTAAAACGATTTCCTTGCTTGATGTTTACAGGCTTGATTGCTGCTGTGTTGTGATAATACAGGCTTAAACTTGTTGCAGAGAGCTATTAATGGCTAACTTTTCCGTGAGCTTCAGCTTTCAATTTATTAATCGACAGTACAACTCGCTGACATATTCATCTGTAAAAAGGTCCCACAGGGCAATTTAGGATCCCCCTAATACCGTTCTTCTGAAGTCTAGGTAATGTGATTTCAACAGTTCATTTCAGAGAAGTCCATACCATGTTTCGTAGAGTTGTTTGGAACCCCTGTAAGCCTGATCGCATTGTTGTAGCTAACGTTACTTTGGAGCCCAAAACAGGGTTATTCGTGTGACAGGGATAATATAGCCTTAACGATCTTCTCTTCGATTTTGGTTGGGCCTTTTGTTTTGATAACTTTATTCGGTAGCTATGTTGTTCCTCGGTTCAAGGCTGCAGAAAGTGAACGAATGTACTTGAAAGACTAATATGACGCAGGTCAACAATGCAGCTGCATACACAGGATCGAAGCGCCTTACAACACTGTCGTTTTGTATTGTAGTCATTCGTGAGAGCAGCAAGCTTCAGCTCGCTATAAACCGAGACAGTTGCTACGTTCCGGTTTTACGCCTTTTTTCCAAATTTCTGCAAACGCGTATTCATGAAATAGGTTAGCAAAACTTTAAGTATATCATTATGTTTAAGGCAAGTCTACTCCTCATCACTTGCCAGCTAACCAATATAGCAGTACTGACATTGCCTAACGCGAACAACTGTTAATCACCACTCAGATCGTTTTTTCGAGTGTGCGGTCCTTAGAAGTGAAACTGCCTCATGTTATTTATGTGTGTTTAGTGCTTTCTCTATTATTTTTTCCGTTTCCGTTTGCTGGACAACCTTAAGTTTACAATTTGGAGCTGAATGGCCGTAGTATTTTTTCGGTTGCTGTCTCTCGAAACGCACCGGCTTTGACCACTGAAGGACAGCCGAGAGTATTTGATTAATTAAAGAGGAAATTAAAAGTCAAAGCTAGGCTTAATTGGTCTGCAAGAAAGAAATCACTGTCTTGCACTACGGCCTCGGTATGCTGTAGGTTAGAAAAGATTACTGAGTGGCCCCTTACGCATTAATTAATGTTAATGCGAACTGCTACAAAAGCAGCGTAATAAATTCAGAACTTCAGGCGAGTCTCATTATCTCATTCCCTTTTTCTCAGTCTCGACATTAACGCACTTTTTTCAGTATTTAAAAAATGATAACTACAATCTCGACCGCGAACAAACAGCGAAAGTGTGTCTACTAATTGCATGCAGCCTTAACTGAAACTAATTAGAACGCTAATGTAGAGGTGCTTTTTAGGAAACTAGGAGGCCTGAAATTTGAAGCGTAAGGGGCACTTCACGCCTTCCTTCCCAAGTCTGAAAGGGTTTCTTAAAGTCTTTGGCTGCAACCGCCTCCAGATTATGCTAAATGACCTCAAACTTGCAGATCTGGTGGAGGGCAGAAAAGGCTTCGTTGGCGGGAACTCAGGTGCTCTCTCTTCCTGCGCGCTAATTTTATATTCAAGGTCACCGTATCAGGCACAGCCGAATGGATCGCATTCAGCGAAGAGGCAACTTGGCCACCCTAATGACAACTGCTCTCATAGGCAGCGGCCACATTGTCGGAGCTATGTTGGTTCGTTAATTTGGCCTGAATTTCAAAGTTTTAGATGGGTTCCTACGCTGTATGAAAACCAACCAAGGACTTCCCATACAAATCTATATTAAAACAGCTGCTTCAATTGAAGACAGAAGGAATTTGCTACCTCTGACAATAAACTTAATGTCTGAACTAAGCAAGTGTTAAGTGCTAGTGTGCTGCTGCTTTTTCTACACCAATTTTTAACCATTTTTGAGCCAATATGACTAGGTAGTCACAACCTCGTTTTTTCGCTTGACCTCCAAAACACTAGAATTATAATGCAGTATTGGTCAGCCTCAGAGAGAGTATTAGGAGATTTCAGGTCACTATCAGCCAAGCTAGGTTCCCGCTACAGGACAGGTACCTCTCCCTTTGATTATCAGCGAACCCTCTCCTGCGAGGGTTAGCTTCCTTGTAACCTACTTCAACTCCTTGACATCATCAAGCCCCCGCTGAGTGCCAGCCCCCCGCTAGGGTTTTCAATTCATATTTCGAATTGTCTGTCACATTTGATTTCGTTACCCAAAGAAACGGTCTTCCAACTGTCCTACACCGGAATTTCCAGGATTTCCTTTATTCAAGCTACAAAAAGTTGTCATTTAGACAACCATACATGCCTTCCTCTTCTCATTCGCAGCCTGTTTTGTTTGTTTTTTTTGTCGCATGATCCATTATACATGTTTTAGACCACAACGTAAATATCGTTCGTAAGCATTTAATTTTCTTTTTTAAGCTCACTGGGGTGTAACACAGCCCAAAAGTGAATTTACTGGAATTAATTGTAATTACGGACCGCCTTAAGCCTCAGAAAAATTGCGAATAGTACGAGCTTCACTGTGACGTTATTTCTACCTAGCTTCAAGAATGGTACGCTTCCCTGGTAGAGATGCCTAGGACGGGCACTGCAGGAAGCAGATAGAGATTGAGTAGAAATGTTATGCATTTTAATAGTGTACTCTCTCTAAACGGAACCTCAAGGGTGCAGGAAAATATGTTCCTTTTATCAGGAGTTTTATTTAGAGAGAGAAGGTTGAGGATTTCGCAATCCGTTCCGCGCTGCTTGGTCCCCACGAGGCAGGCGTGCGCGCAGTTGGCAGTCTCTGCGGAAGCGGATCTCAAATGCAGAATATAGATAACAAAGAGAACGGTACACTATAGGCACAAACCTTATTGCACAAGCGCAGTAAGAATGGGACTTTTTTTTTTCAAAGCAGTACTGAAATTTAAAAAAAAAATATCAATAGTACACTTATTCCGCGAAATCAGTGGGAACTGAGATTTTTTGGCTTGTGAAAAAGGACTGTATGTTTGCTTGTTTTAGCTCTCGCAACTGTTTTTTTTTAATGGCGCCACCCATACTTGACAGGCTGCTCAAAAACAGCTCAGAACCTTTTTCTCGTTGGAAGAAACTCTTCAGCATTTGGACTGCCGATTCCGCCTGCGCAGGTGTCCCCATAGGATCAGAGTCGGCCGTCTCGTTTTCGACTTCCTCCTCCTCGTCTTCGCTTTCATCGGGGGGACAGGCATCGGCTAAAATGCGCTCCACGATGTTTTCCGGGCATGTTTCCACGTCACTGTTGATTTGAGCATACTCATCAAATTAATTGTACGCCCATCGCAGCACAATTCTGCAGTAGCAGCTCTTCTTCGGCTGCATTTTGGACATCAAGCTCATCCTGTGCGCAGTGTTCTTCTGTAGCTGAGGCATACCCCGCATGTCTCAAGCAGCTGGCAATGGTCGTTGCTCTCACCTGCCGCCAAGCATCATCAAGGAGGTAAACGGCACGCAGCACATCGACCCTGTAGTCCTTCCCTTTGTCCATGCATAACAGCATCCTCCGGAGAAGATTTTTGCGGAAGCGCAACAAGTGCTTGTATCACATATCACACCCTGATCCATAGGCTGCAGGAGCGCTATAGTGTTTGCTGGCAGAAATTCTAACTGTATGGACTTCAGAACAGACCCGGAACAGTTCCATCTAATGGCCAGTTATCGACGAGGAATAAAACTTTCCTCTTCTCTCGCGAGAAATTCATTCCATGAAAATGGACTGCGTCATCCACGCCTTGCCGTTGGCCTGATACGAAACCGGCAAGGTTGCGACATTTTCGAAGCAGCGAGGGTGCTTCGATTTCCCGGTCACTGGCGGCTTCAATTTGTCGCTTCCCGTCAGGTTCGCCCCGATCAGGACAGTCAACCTGTCCTTACTCAGGTTCCCCCCGGTGCATTTCTGTCCTTTTGAATGAAAAGGATTTTGAAGGCAGTTTTTCGAAGAAAAGTCCTGTCCCATATACATTGTAGATGTTCTCTTGGTCGTACTCCTGCAGAATTTTGAGGAGCCGTCTTGCTCGCCAGTCCCCGCATGCCGTCGTGTCTGCAGCGACAGCCTCCCCTGAAACGGCACAACACACCATGCCATTCCGTTCTTTAAATCTCCCCAACCACCCTTCGCTGCACGAGAAACCTTTGATGCCGGGTTGCAGAACAAATTCTCCTGCTTTCGCGCGAATGAGTGGCCCGCAGATCGGAATGTTATCACTGCTGGCTCTCCGCAGCCAAACCACCAGGCACTTCTCCAGATCTTCGTGGTTGGACACCCGCAGTCGTGTTCTTTGAGGGCCAAAGCGTAACGTCTCGAAAGCCTGCCGCATCTTTTCCTTGTCCTGAAGTATCCTCGTGAGGCTGCTTATGGGGACGGCGTACTTCGTCGCAAGGGCTGTTTTTGTAAAGCAACCACTCTCGAAGTAGTTCATTATCTTCATCTTCCTTTCCAACGTAAGGGCAATGTGAGGTGACTTCTGCGCTGCCATCGGACGACGCTGAGCAGCAGATGTAAGGCTTTAGCTGCTTAAGCCTAGCTGAAAACAACTGCAAGCACACCGCGACAGAAAGCAAGCGATGCATTTGCAGTGTGCGAGAAAACCGGAAATGTCCAACGACAGAAACTGAGAAGAAGGTGAGGTGGGGGGGGGGGGGGGGGGGGAGGGAGTAATGGGGCTGCGCGCGCACTTCAAGTTGCGGTTTCAAGTCTATTTTCGGTTCCGTTTTTACAGTGGTTGGAAAATTTGAGCTCCGATTAACGAGATTTTTTTTACAATGCCTTAATACAAAACCAACCAAATGCGAGGTGTTTGTTCCATTTAAGCGTTGATTCGTTTAACCGATTTCTGTTTATCGAGATGCTACTGTAACAGAAATATACACAGCGCAAATCACAAACGCAAAGTGACCACCCGAAAAATGAAACAGCGCATATCGGCGCCAGGCTTAGCATCTGAGATTGCAAAGAATATTATTTATTTCACCGAAACGACAGCATTGCCGGAAGGAAACGTTTTCTTTTTAATTTCAAGTTTTTCACCTGGTTAAAGCACAATTTAGTACCACTCCAGCTATTACTAAAGTATGGTGAGTTACCGCAACCACTCATACACGATGCACGGAATTTGTCATTTATTTTTCAGCATTTTTTATGTGCTATTCAAAAATAATTCTTACCGAACGTCCTCTGAGGCTCATATTCATTGAATTACACGTCTTTACCTGACGGCGGTGAATGACGCTTGCTTGGCCTAGCACGTTTTGCTGTCTGATGAGCGCTGCACTCACGCCGAGCATGCTCACTTTGGTTAATTTTAAATTTTTACTGCTGGGCTAATGCATAAGGGAAGACCGTTACGTCATACAGCACCAGTAAATTGTTTTTCCTTCGGTGATCAGCTTTCGTTAGCGCTCTACCATGCGCAAAAATTAACACCCGCCTAAAGTGGCCAAGCACGAAATTTTGTTTACGGTCAGAGGTCTTCAAGTTGAACATTTCGCCCCTAGTCATTGTTACTACTTTGATAATACGCTTTCAGCAAAACGCCTATTAGTAACACAATTTTGAAAAATATACTCTTTTATCGTGTGACAAAGTTCATTTCTTCTCGCATTCAGTTTGGGCGTAGAGTTGTACTCTAAATTATTGAGCCGTGCACGTAGTATCTCATGAAAGCCTGTGCACAAGATGTCTGGTTCGCATGTTGTAGAAGTGCTAAGTACCAGTTTTATAGCTCAATTTTTTATTGGTACTGATGTATCCTACGATAGACAGAATTGCGAGATGCTTGCAATTTTGGCTCTTTGCTTTTTGGCACTTCCGTTTGCTAACTGAGCCAAAATGATTCAGCTGCAGCCATTCAATTTCTTCCTTCGAGTTGCCCAGAAACGATTTTCCCGTTCGCGAAATATGCTGTGGAGTGGCATGCACAAAAGTTTCAAAAATCATAGTTTCCTTCTGTTCGGGTTCTTTAATTTGGTGAGAGGAAATTGAGTCTTGCACCTTTATTTTCTAGTTTCACAAGAAGTCAAGCCCAACACTTGACTTCTTGCGCTTGTCTACGTCGTTACCTTTTCGTTCCTTGTGTTGCTTTTGGGCTCTTTTTTCAACAATCACAAGATGTCGTCTGTGGAAACGTTGTGTTATTGATGCACAGCAGATGCTTTTCTTGCTCCCTACCTCGAAGCGGCGACCACCGGGTGTAACTGGCAACATATGAATCAGGCAGAAATAGCAAACACAGTTTACTTTCTAAACCACTTCATTAGGTGCGTTTATAAAAGTGGAGTCCCCATCATTACAGTCTGCGAATGCCATAAACTCCAAATTCTCCTGAAGACTTCGTGAAAGAAGTTTTTAACCGGTGCACAATTACAGTAATTGCGGTTGCTGTCAGAGAAAGAGTGTATATAAACAGGAAAAAGTTAGCAAAAGGCCTGTATAAAATTAAGCTGATCCACGTCTAAGACCGCATGAAGAGTGGTATCCTTGCCGTCATCAGGTCTGTGTTTCTTTTCGTTCACTCTAGCCAGCCTCATTTTCTAACAAGCTACTGCAGCCACCATATATCGTAATGAGCTTCATGTCTAAAACAAATGAGCGGATAATAAAGAAAAAACATATTGGAACTACTGACACCGCAGAAGATAGCAAACAAGATCGCTCATTTAGTCAAGGTACTTAGAATAACTTGACGCAAATGAGGAGTTTTTTTCGCTTGGTTTGAAAATATCGGAAGCGAAAGACCCGAAAAACGGAAACAGGTAAATTATCTTGGCTGGCTGTCAACTTTGCAAGCGGAGCTGTTTGGTGGACGAGCACGTTATTATAAATGATGTTCATGGCAGTGATTATGTAAAGCACAATTCGATTGATTAGAAAAAATTGCTGGAAGCAACGTGAAGCAAAGTACACCTGCGAGCACAGAAAAGAGTTCTAGTTAGGGTAGCTACCAAGGCACGAAACCTCGGCCCGTATGTTGTAAATTTGGATTTTGCTTGTATTGGTCCTCTTGTATTCACGCCTTGCGCCACAGCCTGCTTCACCGAGGAACCGCCGTCAAAGACAGAGCGCAGCATTGAATTAAATAAAAATGAGACATCGCAAAGTGTAGTCTCTGAGATGTATTTTATCGCTGTTCTTGGGAAATTATACCACACAGCTCAAATTATTACCGTTGCGGCTACGGTAGAGGGTAGGCCGCGGTTAAAGGGGACGCTGTGTAGTTCGCGCGTGTGTGTCTAGTTACGTTTAAGGAAATAGGATAAGCCGGAGGATGTTCTTACAACTCTCATATATATCTTCTTGCAGTGGTTTGCACACTTCTTCCACTAGTCTTTTTCTCGAGCGCAGATAGGGACCAAAATGGCAGTTTAGGCGGATAGTACAGTTTTATTCCTCACTTCTTTTAGATTTTAGATTGCGCAGAGAAACAAACTTAGAATGGACCTTAAGGCTTTTGTCAGTTTAATGATGCCTCCCTTCTATTTAAGGCAGAAAGACACAGGGCGAATTGCATTTGCGAGAGTCTAGTATTAATATTGCATCCGTTGAAAACATCCCTGGATATGGTGTATATCAGATAGAAAAGACCGTAATTCCTAGCTTGCCACCAGGATGAGGAAAAAAAAAACAGGTGCGCACGTGCAGCCAGACAGACGCTCATAGTACTTCTCTTCGATAAGAGCGGTATTTAAGTGGGTTCCGCAGAAGCGCCGACTGCTGAACGGAGTAAAAAAAAAAAAAAAACAGGCGCGCGCACACACGCAATAAAGAGCCCTAGAAGATGCCTACCGCAAGCCCGTTGAGCAAGGGGTGTTCTTTTTCTTGTGTTAGACTTTTTAGCCTCAAGAAAGAAAATCGAAAGCGCTAGGCTGCTGCTCAGCTTTCTGTTGAATCTGTAGCCCCACAGGGAAGTCGAACACAGCCATGGTAATTGATCAAAATGGCATTCAAGGAAGAAGCAGAGAAATGGCGCGTGGCTCTTTGTTCTATTCTGCAGCGACCCAGATTTCTTTAGCAGACTCGTAATTTCACTGCTTTTCTCTTTCTCCCGCAAAATTAAAAAATAGGAGCACAGAACTTTGTGCAGTGCATAGCAGAGTAGAAGAAGGAAGCTTTCTATAAATTGCATTCCCATGCCACTAAACGAACAGAACCGCGTCTTGATTGTACGAAAGTAATCGAAGAATCCAGCACTTATTTTCCCGTTATGTCTGGAATTCTTCCCCACGTGTCAGATTCGACGACTGCTTCCATGCATTGAAATGCCAGCAATGAACATAAAATTAAAAATAAAAGAGAAAATTTGGTGCTGGCGCATATTAGAGCAGTCTTCAGACGGAGCCACTAAGATGGTACTGCAATACCGGCCAGCTGCGCTTAGATACGGTGTGTGAGGTTTTGATAAAATTGAAAACGATATGACACTCCCTGCAGTACCAAGTATAACAGACAGGAAAACTGATTGCCATAAACCTGCTCTTTTGACGTCTGCCGTCTTCCATGGCAGGCAGCAAATCTGACTCTGCCAGTGCGTGGTGAAGCTTCCAGCCGGACATGTAACTCAGCGCTCGTGTACTGTCCAGGGCCACACTGGACACGCGCCGCGTAATTTGCAGTTAGAACATACATCTAGTGCTGTGATCTTGTTGAAGTGACCTTATACTACTACTACTTGTTTGTGCATACTCGACATTACCTGTTTCAAAAGTGTCCTGTTTCTTCCTGTCTTCCTCTTTGTATAAGGTGCGCTAGATTTTCCTGTGCTTAATAACTGTTGTAGCTATTAAATCCCTTGTAGCCGTACATTATGGCCGGACTCGTCTAGCTCTTGAATGAACGGATGAATAAAAGAGTTACCGTAAACCGTAGAAATATCGGTAGTTTTTCTTTAAGTGAGTTAGCACTTACAGTGGACGCTCCCCGCATTTAGTCGTTGTGTGTTTGTTTATCTGTCCGTCTGTCTTCGTTTTTTCGTGTGTTTGAAGCCTCCTTTGTGGCAGGCTGCTCAGCTGCCAGCCGGATTAATGGCAACCTGAGAGCTCTGTGTGCATGTATATACATGCACAACGATATAATATATTGCACCCCCCACCCCCGTAGCGAGTACAGAAGTGAACACTCCACTGCAGCCGCAGTGTGCAACCTGGAACCACCCACGCGCAGGATCTATTCGCCAAAACTCCGATAGTACCAGTTCCCTACTGTGCTCGCTTGTTGAGGCTGTCCGCGCTTTCCTTAGACAACACTCCTCACCGGTGGCGAAGGCCATCCTAACAACCCTTGATTTCAATGCACCCCTTCTTGCACAATGGCGGTAGCAGTCAATAGACACGCTACTCTCTCTAATGTGCAAAGCAACCGTAAGAAGGCCATCATCTTCCAATGGAATGCCTGCAGCCTTCGTCCACGAGTGTCTGATTTCCGACAATTTGTTTCGAAGCACCGTTTTCCGACCATTTCCATCTCAGAATCCCGTCTGCGTACTACTCTCCACCTTTCAGGCTATACCGTTCTTAACTCGATGACAGATGCTGACATCAGCAAAGTTCTTTAACCTGTTTCGGAAAGACGTCACCTTCATTCCACAACCCATATCTGCCGACTCACGGAATGAATACGTTGCAGTCACCGTTAAGATCATGAACTTGTCCTTCACAGGGATCGTCGGGTACATACCCCTTCGTATCAACTTTGACATTGACCGCCTTCGGGATATCATGCGCAGTACCCCTGCGCCTCACATCAGAATGGGAGATTTCAACGCACATCATCCTGCTTGGGGAGGCATCTGATCAACAGCCAGAGGACGACACTTATTTGATTTCGCACAGTGAAAAAATTTCGCTTTCTTCAACAACGGACGGGCAACTTTTTATCAAGGCACAAGATCCAGTGCCCTTGACACTCCGATGATTTCTGATCATCGGTCGTCTTCAACAACCTGGAGGGTTGAAATATAAATCTCATGGCAGCGATCTTCTACCTACGTACATAGAGGTTGGTGGCGCTTTCTTAAGTTCACACCGGCGTGTGGTACGCTACACGAATTGGGAAGGTTTTGCTGACAGTTGAAAAAGTGAACCTCTCAAACCTCAATTAGGAAAGCTTCGTCGCTGCTGTAGCGCGTGCTAAAACGTCCAGCACTAAGGTTACAACTCTGTCAAAAGTGCACTCAACTGCGGATGCTTAATATCAGCGACTTCGAGCTATTCGCCGCAGAGCGGAGAGAAGAGAACGCAGAACAATTTACAGAGAAGAGATCAGGGTTGCCAGGCACGCACAGAAACATGTTCAACGTCATTTGGACAAACTGGCAAGATAGGAACATCGATCCTTTTGTGCGAAGCTTGATCCCAGAAAGCCTCTTTCCAAGGTATGGAGCATTGTACTCAGCCTCAGTTGTCAGCCCACCCCACTATATTCTTTTGACTGCGTTGCTGTAAATGCGAATATTTCTCGTCTTGATGCAGCGGCTGCTTTCTGTTCTAAAGATCACTCCTCAATTAACGGCCAAATCGGTGCCATTGCCTCTCCAAAGGTTTACCCCTACACCTAATAGTGTCCTCCTTGAGGAACCGTTCATTATGGAAGAACTTCTTGCGGCTTTCGCAGCTACCAATAAAAAATCGTGCCCACGACTAGACGGTGAAGGATACACTGCCCTTTCTCACATGAGAAGTAAGGCCAAGGTCCAGCTGCTCGCAGTTTATGACACCTCCTAGGAGACCGGCAGCCTTGAAACGTGTTGAAAGCGTGCGCGTATGATACCTATCCTCAAGCCTGGAAAACCATCAATTCACTTAAATGCTTACCGCCCCACTGCGCTTCTAAGCTTCGTCGGAAAACTGAAAAAGAAAATGGTACACTCTCGCCTTACGCACACCTGACGAAAGGAGCAATTCGCCCTTCAGCCATGTCTGGATTCTTAAAAGCACGCAGCACCATTTACAACGTCATTTCCCTCACAAAGTGTACCAAACGCAGCAAAAAAGAGCGGTCTATAATGATTGCTGTGTTTCTTGACGTGAAGGGAGCCTGTGCAACGTCACACGTGAAGCAATTCACTCAACCTTACAATTAATTCGCACAGATGACGGATGTATAGCTGGTTGTGTGACTATCTGCACGAAAGATCGATTTTCATGTCAACATGTGAAGGTGGCACAGCTCTGCATCATATATCTCGCAGATTGTCTCAGGGGGGTGGGGGGGGAATTTCAGTACCACCTTTTTCAATATCTCAGTTCTTGGCTTGTAAAAATGCTTTCCTCCTACAGTTGAAATCTCCCTTTACGCCGATGACATCTGAATATGGTGTTCCGGACGCAACAGGCGCATTGTGCATGCTTAATTACAGAGTGCAATAGGCTGCATCGAATCGTTTTTAAGTAAGCGCGGCCTCGTCATGTCGCCAGATAAAAGCTGAGCAATGACATTTTCGAGGGACGATCTTTCACGCTACGTGATGAAAGTTGCTTTACCCCAATACCATACGTTACGAGCCATAAATTCCTAGCGATAACATTTGACAGGTCACTGTCATGGTCCCCACGTGTGCAGGAGATTAAAATCAAGCTCTACTCTTACGCCTCCATTAATCGCATGCTCCCCAATACCAGAAAAGGCTGCTGTACACCTTCATTACTACAGCTGTATGGTGCGCTCTGTGAAGGCCTCCAATGCTAGTCTCCCAGCTTTCAGGGTATCTCACAAACAAATATCAAACTCCTTGAAGCTATGCAAGATAAGGCCTTGAGAATCTGCTACGGCCTTCCCAAGACCACCTCCACGGTGGGTACTGTAGCAGAGAGCAGACGTCTATCTGCATCAGTACTGCTAACCCAGGAGTTGCTTCGTGCCCAGATGCGGTTCGTGGCTCGTGTACCTCACCATCCACTCGCAGAGCACTGCATAGAGGAACTTTCTGACCTTCTCCCACAACACTACCAGCGCCCTGTCACGACCTCCTCCCCACCTTGAAGGTACACAGCAATGAAAATCAAGACACAGTTCCTGGCATCAGCAGAAAAACAAACACCCCGGTTCTTAAATATTTTGCTCTTGAACACATTTATGATGCTATAGTGCGTATCGTCACATCTACACTGATGGCTCTGTCACCTCCGTCTCATCAGCGATTGGCGTCTGGGTTCCGTCAACGCGCACCATAATTTCGACGTTACTCAGTCACCGCACCTCGACTACGGGTATCAAGCTGGCTGCTCTGCAAGCAGCATTTACTTATATTTTCCAACAACCACCAACAGCGTGGGTTATTTTCAGTGACTCTCGGGCTCTATCATAATATATAAAGTCATCAGGAAGGCTTCAGGAGCCAACCATCGATGACTTAAACAGATTCCACTCCGAGGTCTGTGAGGTTAGCCACCGTGTTGTGTTGCAGTGGTTGCCCGCTCACTGTGGCCTTGCAGGCAACGACCACTCTGGCTCCGCAGCGAGGTCGGCGCATGGCGACACCACCTTGCTCCTACCCACACCATTTTCTCGCAGTGATGGCCCCAGGTTTCTAACTACAAGATCCTGGCAGACACAACGCTCTTTGTGGTGTGATCCGCAGCATCAATATCTACCCCTTCTTCGTGTCGACCGCACTTCTGAATTCTGTATGCCACAAATTATAGCTTGACGTTATCGAAATTGTCTCGACCGAATTGGCCTGGACGTAGCCTACACTATATCCTATGTACATAAGATTGGTACATCAAGCAGCCCTCTGCGCCCAACATGTGGTGTGCCCGAGGATCTGCCACATTTGATCTCCCGCTGCCAACTATTCAGCAATCAACGCTAAGCACTTTTAAGTGCTTTAGATCTCCAACAGGATAGACCCGTGCACCTGGAGCATGTCCTTGGACCCTGGACGGTCGCGGCTTCGTGTGTGCGCTGGATAAAAACATTTTAGTGTTTTTAAGAGACACGGGTTTGGTGGAAATTTGTTGACAATTATGTGTGTGTGTGTGTGCGTGCGTGAGTGTGCTTGATATCACCATTCACCCTTTCTTTTTCTCTTTTCTTTTTCTGTTCACCATCCTCTTCTCTACTCTTCTTTTACCCTCACCTGGAGTAGCATGCCAGACCGACAACCAGGCAGACCTCCCCTGTTGCATTAAAGTTCTTCTCCTCCTCGTCCACCATGGTAGATGATATCCCAGTTATTGACTGGTCACGAGTGGTTTCTCGGGAAGGCAACCTGTGTTCCACAAGCCCCACGGATGGCAGCACCTTCCGTCGGAGGGCAGTGGCGCATCGCTTAACCGCTTCAGTACTGCGCCAAGAGTGGTATGAGGAATTTCAAGGATCTACGAACACAAAGTGGAGAATGGGCAGTTCCGCATATATCAGCATTTACTTATTATCGCAATTCGACAACTTCCATCTGGGAACATTGGATCGGTACACCAGAACCGAAGTGAAAAGCGAAGTCCTAGCGCACTTAATTCGCAATTGGCGCAAAGGCGAAAGTCTACCGTTATTTTTTTTACTCGGGAAGAAAACCAGTTTTGCAATCATTCTCCCACTCTCCATGAGTGATTCTCATTATAAATTCTTCCGAATTTATCTCGATTTGCGCTGTGACTTCCTTCTTGTTCACTTTTCCTGTTGCTGCAAAAGGCAGGGCCGCGTGAAACATTCACATGGATTCACATCCACAGTTTGAAAAAACGTTTACAGAGAGGTTGTTGAGAAATATTTGTGAAAAGACTTCGAAAGGCATTAGCTTTTTTTTTTCAGAGAAGCAGGCAACGAGAATTGTGTCTTTGGGCACTGAGCTAAACAATTATGCCGAACATTGTGGTCTTTCTATTATAAGGGTGTGCATGTACTCAAGCGGCTGCCATTTCGATCGCATTTCAGCTACCCTCTGGAAAGCAATAGATAGGCATTGCCAGGGTGTCTGCGCAATGCCATTACAATGCGGGACGAGTGTGATATGATCTGCTTCCCGAGTTTTGGGACACTGTTGATAGCTTGGGACTGGCGTCAAACATTCCTGTCTCGCTTCAGCCGTATACGGAGGGTACCGAGAGGGGAGCCGCGGAAAAAGAATGCCGGAGGAGGCTCTTAAAGCAATTGCCGCAGGTCCTGGCGTTTTCTCGAGTAGTGCGGAAGCGTGGCCGGAGTTCCGAGGAAGGCGTGCCCAAGCCCCAAAACGGAACGTTCGGTTGCGTGGCTGTTACTGACGTTGACGAAAAAATCATTTAAAGCGATATAAAGCGTTAGGGCGAGATCAGGGCGTATAAGAACAGCACTGTCGTATAAAAGCATTTGGTGATATATTTTAATAGCCGAATATTTAAATTATGACCACCTGTTTCTGTTTTAGAGTGCAGCTCATAGGCTCCCATTCCTGCGTTCTGCGTAGACGTCGGCGTAGTTGTCGGCGGTTCCTTCAGCGTTGGCGTCGGCGTTATCGGCGTAACCGTTCTTTCAAGCAGCAGAGCGAAACGGCATCCAGACGGAGGCTGCCATGGTATGGCAGATCCCAGATGGTTGCTAGCAGCTTAACTCTCCTCCTGCCATTCATGAAAATATAAGCTGAGATTTCACTTTACTCACTACCGTAAAATCTGAGCTACAGGAAACGCATCGAAATGCTCCCCCAGACTAGCGCGTATTAATTATGAGTCACACAAATGGAGCAAAGCAAAAAACAGTGTCCGTCTGTTTATGCGAGAGACGTAAATGTACCAAAATACGGAACAACACCAAGAAGTATAAGAGCAGTTTGAAATTCTGTATGCCTACACCAGACAAAATATGCGACGAAGGCACATGAAAACCTGGCATCCTGGTGGAGCTACTATTGAGGCAGTCATTAGACCCTACAGTCAAACCCTGCATTCCTTTATCCTTATATCTTAAAGAACATGCTTGACCAAGGCATATAAAACGGGATTTTTGGTTTCTATGCCTTCCAGTCTATCCCGCAGCAGCATTCTCAATATCTCAATGTTCTCAATAGAACAACAACAATCACAATATCTGTTTCTCAGCCACCATTCTGGAAATGGGCATCGAGTACGCTATGCCTGATTCTGTTTTCCTGTGTTTTCGAGACTCTTTGCTCATACACTAGTGAGCGGCAACACTAAGTACAACAGACATCTGGTCCAAAAAGTGGCGGAAGAAAATGCAGTCATTTAACAGGTCCAAGATCCACTGCACTAATTCATTTTTTAAAAATCTAATATTGTGCTCAAGAACGCAGGAAAAAAACAACGAAATTATTGAAGTTTTCGATTAAACAGGTAAGGCACCGCATGCATATTTGAGCCGACCGCAGCCCTAATGGGCAAGTGGTGTGCTTGTCCCCCTTCATCTAATGCATTCCTTCGCAATGCCAGCCTTTCGCTTGCATTCACCGCCCGTCACGCCTCATCTTTGCTCTGCAATTTTCGCATTAGTTTTTACCCTTAATTTTCATCCTGTCTTTCTGTTTACGGATATGCTTTATAATCAAGAGGGTCACGGGGGACTGTAACTGTGTATGTACTTTTTCTTGTAACAAAAGAAAACAATCGACTCAGCGCTGTGCGGTTATGGTCTTCTCTTTGAGTGCATCGACCGTCTTATTCCACGCGCGACGAACGCAATAAACTCCCGCCATCTCACGCAGCAGTCAGTTATTTCGATGAATGCGGTTTTATTTCACATGCCACAAACTATCCAGCGCCTTTGTCATTACCGATGCGATGCCTTCTTGCAGGGAGGATGAGTAGGAAATTTCCTATTGACGTACAGTCTTTCAAGTCATGTCCATTACAGCTACCTATCGAGTGGCAAGGAAATAAACTGCAGGGCTTCCATCCTGATAGTATTTCATGCTTTGTTCATGCCGCATCGAACTTCTCGAAAAGTTCGTGATTGCTGCTTCGAAATGCGTGAGGTCCAACTTGCACTGCAATTTCAAGATCTCAGGTTCAAAATATGTTTTCCTTAAAGAAAGTGCATCCTTAGGTGGTTATTGCACATCGTTTAAGACAGCAAAAATGGCGCGAGATTTTTCCTGAACGTGCCAGGCGCAGCATCGTAAACATGATAATTTTGTGCTAGTAACAAAAAAAAATCAATAAACTTCTCTTTAGCTGCAGGTGGCAGGGAGAGTTCTTTGACGAAGGATACAAGAAGAAATGCTGCTTGGTTCGGCCGGGCGCCATTGGCATCCATAATAGGCAACTCGAACTCTGATTCGAAACATCCGTAACTCTTTCGCGCTCCGGCGTGTGTAGAAGGTAGTTTTCACGCCCCCGATTCCACTCGTTTACGCTACGCATGCAACTTGATTGTCAGGGCTGCAATCATTGGTGGAGCAAATTTTATTGCGCAGTGGGCTTAAGTATAAAACTTCGAGTGGCGCTTATGATTTGCAGGGATCGCGACTTGTAGTCTAAACAGCTGTACTCGTAAGCCCGCTCCTGCCGGAGCGTAGGCGGCTAACATGTCTCACTGCACCAACAAACTGTTCTAGATTAATGGCGTACAGAGCATGTCGCTATGATAGAAATAAAGGTCTGGAAATAATCTGCCTTGCTACACCTTGTAATCATCCCGCAGGAGTTGTCGTCTTAAGACTTCACGTAGTAAGATATGTGAATCAAATAATCTATAATGCGTGCAAATCATACGCAAAGCAATAAGTCTGAAGGTAAATAACGTATCTTTTCGTTTTGTGGCATTCGTAACGCCTCGGTAATTCGCTTGAGAATACGGCAGTGGGAAATGCCAAAGTCCGCACTTTTCAGAGGCAATCGAACAACACAGCTCAATATTGCAATTTAATGCCCTTACGCTGGGCTGCATGGGTCGCCAAACTCCACGTGAGCAAGCATGAAGCTAAGTTGTGAAAACCTGCGCCTTTTGGACCCTTTCTTTAAGATATTCCTCGACGGTACGGTCCAGGTTTCCACCCACAGTAAGACAGGGCTCAAATTATAGGTGAGCGCCTTGCTACCTAGTCTACCCAGTCGACCAGGACCCTGTCGAAAAACACCACAGAAAATTTTCTGTTTTCACAACAGATTTTCCGCAATGTTATTGACCAGAAACTTGTAACACAAGTTTGGGTAGTTACTACAGAAAAGTTATGAGCAACTGAAGACAACAGAAAAGTACTTAGAAATAACTGCGAGAAGTACAGAAAACTAACGAAACAACAGAAAATGCCATATTTAGGACAAAGTTACAGAATATTTTCTAGCTAGTCGGTACATGTTCATCAGGTCAAGGCACAGAGTGGCAGAGACCGGACGAAAGAAGTAGACACAGCGCTGACTCACGACTGATGCTCTTTTTTGCTGCCACGCAATAAATAGCCCAAAAGAGCATAACCTACGCATATCACTGCGTCATAGATTGACTGCGTAGGGTAAAAACATTGATCACCCTAAACATTAGTGAATAAAGAGCAAAAAACGCAAAAAATATTTGAAAAAACGACCCCTCTGTCGTCTTCGCTGCTGAGATATTCTAGTTTCTTTTGTGTCAGCGCAACAGAAGGTTTGCGTAGGAACTTCTCTTGCTTCAAAAGAAACAAAAGTTTCAACGATTTCCTGAATGCGCTTGTCCTTATGCACGTACAGTATGGTTGTCCGGCTGAACGGAAGGGTGCAGTTTTTGTACGACATCGAGTGGTGTATGACCGGATTGTTTTTACGAGGTGGTTTCAAGGAGCGCGCGTGTCCACTAAGGCGCTCATTAACGCAACTTCCTGTTTGGCCAATATAGCACAGCCCACAGGGTAGTCGTTTCTGTTCAATGCATTTCTTGACACAGTACATAAGAGAGTTCATTATTCTTTTCGCATTCTGCAGGTAGCTGCCATTCACGGTTTACGCTTTTGCATCCAGACATTGCTATTTGTTTGCAGCAGAGAAGCCTGCAAGCATACCAGCTCTATCTGCTGTTATTTTCAAGTTGCGCAACATCTTAAGTACGCATGGTATTACACCGAAAATACGGCTCTGCACGCCTTATGGAGTGCCAGACACTCTTTCGTTGGAAATCGCCAAGCATCTCCGCCACTGCGAGCATGCTTTGGTCCGGAAACCCGGCCTCTTCCATTCTCGGGACCTGTCTTTCACCAGTAAATCTTTGACGCAGTGCCAAGTGTTGGCTGTGCTCGTTTTTACCTATTTCTTGCGTGGCAGCAATAGAGACCTAGAGTCGTGAGGCAGCGCTGCGGCTATCTACTTCTTTCGTTCTGTCTCAGTCGTTTTGTGCTTTCACCTGATGAAATACGGGTACTTAGTACTATTTCACGCTTAGCAGAAAAGGCTGAACTTTATGGCTGCATAGTACATTTGTTTAGAAGCCTGGTAGGACTGTGTGTGGAGGTTGCTTCAGAAATTTTGGAGTTTTATTTTTTCCACAACTTCACAGGCTATAGAGCCAGTGCTGCATTACCTACATTGTATACTTTATGGTGTAAACATTGGCAGGCGACATTTCTTTGATTACGATTCACTGCTCATTCATCCGCAAATGTTTTGGTGGCGCATATAGAAAAGGCGGGATATTTACTTATAATGTGCAGCACGGTACCATTGATTGTCATGAAATGCTATGAGCGGTTCTTATGAGAATGCCGTCACGCACAACCTTCAGACCGTACGCTGGTTTTAATCTTAGACGCGCTGACAATGGCACTTATCCGGCTATTCACCGATAAGTACACAGAATGTGATATTTTTTGCCTTAGTTTTCACTGACATTTTGCATATGTGCGTTGATGTTTCTTTTATTCACCGCCACGTGACTTAAGGTGGCCGCACCTAATATTACTACTTTGCCATTGCACTCTTTCCTTCCTGTATCCACTGTGTGGTTCAACATTTTGTTTGTATTGTAGGGCTATTCCTAAACGTGCACTTTCCTTGTAGGCTTCTACGCTGTGGCGGGCACCTGAAAAAGGTCAAGAAAAAATGAAAAGTAAGCAGCGCCTTCAGAGACGTGAGCTGCACTTGGGAGAGGCGATTCGGAGCGGTAGGCGGCATTTTACGACGGCGCGTCTCGACCATTGGCTGTAACCCCTACATTCACATGCGCAGAGCGTCCGGGAGCCGTTTCTAAGCATTTGGCGAAGCTTTACTAGCGCCCGTGCTACCCGATTAAAAGTAAAGTTGCATGGTGTGCACGGCACTGTCTGTGTGCCCGCAAAATAGAGACTTGTGCATTATTCACATTGTGAATAAAGACGCTTCCTTCTCAAACTGCGTGCATGCGTTAGTCGTGTAATTGAGAGCGAAAAGCTACGCGTAGCCATGGGTGGAAGGCGAACTCGCGGCCACCAGTGCCGCGCAACTGTTTTACGAGTTTTGTTACGGTCTTGAATTGCATCCTCTGCGCTTATCCTGTTCCCTTTGTCTGAAACAGCTCTTTGTGAACAAACTGCTTTCATTCCAAGTCTCTTTCTTATCTGTGCAGCGAGACCGGAGTATGTGGACACGTTCGTACTTCCGTATTCCGCGCTAAGCCTGCAAAAAAAAAAAAGAAATCGATTGCGAAAGCCATTTTATAATCTCGCCGGGGCGCTGTTCTCTAATAGCACGGCTAAGGCTACTTCGAGAGCGTGAAAAGGGTCAGTGAATAATGAGATGGGCTACAGGGTGTACTACTGGTAATCCAACATGGCTTCCATTGAGTGGATCTGGCCGCCGCCGCCGTGGTAGGGCTGCGGTGTCGGTCTCCATTTTGGCTCCGCTTTGGATCCTCGTGTTCGTAATCGAGCGCAGCTCAGTAACCGCCGAACGCTCGGCTCCTCAATTAGAGGGTATCAGTTACATACTTGTTGCCCTTTGTACCACTCAAAAAGGTGCTAAAGCCTGTCCGCAAGAAAAAGGCTTTGTGCTGACAGCCTCGTCGTGCACATTGCTAGAGCTGTGTATTCAGGCATCAGAACCGCAGAGACAACCGTGTACGGGCCTAATGGACGGGTTGTAGAAGCCTTGAAGTTAACCGGCATGCACAGGAAAGCCCCTTCACTGCGGTCGCCGGAGCGGCTCCGGGGGGTGGGGGGGGGGATATAAATTAGGTGCACCGCTGGAGACTTCTCCATTCAGGGAAATCGAGCCAGCTTTTTACTGGACGCTGCTGCATAGTGTGGCCGGTTCAGTTGAGGGATTAAGTGCAGCTATCCCATGCCGCAGCTCGGCAGATGTGTTGCATAGATTCGCAAAGGGAGGTGAATAATAATAATAATAATAATTGGTTTTTGGGGAAAGGAAATGGCGCAGTATCTGTCTCATATATCTTTGGACACCTGAACTGCGCCGTAAGGGAAGGGATAAAGGAGGGAGTGAAAGAAGAAAGGAAGAATAGGTGCTGTAGTCGAGGGCTCCGGCTTAATTTCGACCACCTGGGGATCTTTAACGTGCACTGACATCGCACAGCACACGAACGCCTTAGCGTTTGTCCTCCATAAAAACGCAGCCGCCGCGGTCGGGTTCGAACCCGGGAACTCCGGATCAGTAGTCGAGCACTCTAACCACTGAGCCACCGCGGCGGGGGTGCGAAGCGCAGTCATGCAAATCTGCACACCGTTGTGCCTTCATTAAGAAGCATGCTACTACGCTCACTCACTTTGCTAGATTCGGCGGCATCTACGCGGTTGAAAGTGAACCCCTCTCCTGCCAGCGCTGGATTAAGGGGGTGTGGGGGGGGGGGGGGGGGCTCACCTCGGACAGTAGGAGAAGGAGGCCCATTTATTCTAACCTGCTCAGTATATTGAATTATGAGCAACGGAACTTCAAGCGACATGTATAAAGTGAGAAAACCAGAACGAGAAGACGGGGCTCCTCGCCTAATGTAACAGCATGCGTTTAGCCTGATCCTTTGGGGAGACCTTGTGGAGCTGCAAAAACAGGAATCCCCCGCCACCCCGGCGGGACCCTCTTTCTTACGAAGTAAGGTGCGTTTGCTTGGAAGAGTTTTCGTGGTTTCCTGTCAGTCCGTCTGTCCAGTGCTGTCTGGAGAAGAATGGCAAGGGGGAAACACCTAAAACATGTAATGTGCGATGAGCACCTAAATCTCCCTTGCCACTCGTCACCACCACGCCAACCTGAACCTCCCAAATAGTTCCACCGCTATCCTTCTCATAGAAAGGATGTACTGCAGTACCCAACAGTGCCTCCAATTCGACTTTTCATTACCGTGATGGTAATTTGGGCGGGGGAGGATTAGTCCGATAGCAGATGATGATGAGTATGTTGGCAGAGTCTAGGCAGGAAAGGAAAGAAGACGTCACACGTGTTTTTGTTCGCGTGCCGTGGGGAATCGAATGTTCACTGTTCGGGCTAGCGTTGTGGAAGAGTGAAGGGGGAAGTTTAGAGAGCTGGACACAAAGGCCTGTATCTAGGGCCCATTCCTGCCTAGTGGCTGCGTACACTCGCGCGCGTTCGACGGAAAAAGTAGGTCAGACTGGCTGCCGAACTTTCCAGAAAGAAGTAAAAACAGATGACTCAGAGGCGACGGAGGGCGCGTAACTTCGCCCGCGCTAGAAGTCGCCCTCTCCTCTTCTCGGCACGTGGCGAAAGAAAAATCAAGAACCTCCAAGAACAGACGATTGCTCCTAACCAATAGGAAGACGAGACCGGAACGGGAGAAGGAGTGAGTTTGTACGGAGAAGGAGGGAATTTCTACAAGGAACTATATGCGTAAGTGAACGCCTTCTTTGGCGCTAGTGACAGACAGACGCGGCGCGCGTCTATGAAAGGAAGTTGATCGCGGGCTGAGATTCAGCCCCCCGAGCCGCCGGTTAAGCTTACATAAGCCCAACTGCTGATGAGCTCCCGGGGGACGCACCATTCTCTGCCAGCCACGGACCATCCAGGCAGGGTGCGCCAGTCATCGGGACGGCCACCGTTGTACATCTGCGGTCGCGTCGGTCTAATGAAGTGCCCGGTGCGGTGAACAATTAGCATCCATTCAAGCGAAAATGCTCGGTCGGCAGCATCAAAGTGGTGCGTCTAAACGAAAGGCGAAGTTATAAAGAGAAAAGCGTGAAAAGAAGCTACCAAAGATACCAAAGTACCTACTGAATGCAGCTTCGGCGGAGCAGTATGAGCTCTCTACCCAGAGTCCGTGTCAAACTCCCAATATACCGACTGTGCTTCTGTGGAGGACTTGCCAACTCCATCACCATGGTTTCCTGCAAGAAGCAAGGTTTGACTCATCCTGGTTGTCTGGATCCTGTGAAAACGGTGCCAACCTCTGTCGTCCATATTTCTGAGCAACCGACGCTAACCGAGTCCTGTCCTGTTCCAGAGTCCGCAACATCTATTCAACTCGGCTGGGCCCCTGCCACAGAGCTCCAGGCGTCCGGTCCGCCACTCCCGATTTCTGCTACTGCTGATCAACTGGTGCCAAACCTCCCCGATGAGCCTCCTTCTACTGAGGAGCGCCAGGGAAAAACACTCTAAGAACCGACTCACTTGTTTCTTGTTAGTTGGGCTTAAAATAATCATGTTTCCGCACACAAAGTGTGCCTCGAGAGGACAAATGAGGCGCCTTCTCGTTGCGGCAACAGAGAAATACAAACACCCTCGCAGCAAGAGGTACGTTGCGAGATTCTCCGAAGTGACCCTGCTAGGTGGCCGGACATTATTACTGACAGCTTTCGGAGTGTATGCCTTGAGAAAGGGCCATTGTATTTTCAATATCAGGTATAAAATTTTCCGTCTTCCCAAAGGCTATACAGAACTCAGAAATGCTATATGTCACCCCATCTTTTCGTGTGAAAGGCTGTAAATGGGGAGGCGTACGAGCGACACTGGTTAATATACTCGGAGTCCAAAGGTTCCGTTTACTGTTTCATGTACAAACTATTTTCGATTTCAAGCAACCCCAGTGCTTTCACCACGCACGGCTTTTCTGATTGGAAAAGAGCAGAAGGAATGTTTGCGCACATGAAAAAAGCGTCGACCACCGGAACTGCGTGGCAGCATAGCTCGCCCGCTCTAACTCGAGCAGCACAATTGACAAGGAGCTCGTTAAGCATCTTGTCACTGCGACCGCTTACTGGACAGAAGTGTTGAATCGCGTAGTCGTTGTAGTTAAGCCTCTAGCTGAGCGCAACCTAGCGTTTAGGAGCAGTGAGGAGATTTTTGGTTCACCGAGACATGGTATTTATATGGGAGTGCTTGACGCCATTGCCAAGTTTGATCCCTTTCTAGATGAGCACATCAAACGCTTCGGGAACAAAGGAAACGGTCACCCATCGTATCTGTCGAAAACCATTTGTGATGAATTTATCGAGCACATGGCAAAGGCGGTCAAGGAAAGTCTCGTTGATAAAGTGAAACGCGCAAAATACTTCTCTTTAATTGTTGATTCGACTCCAGATTTTACTCACGTAGATCAGCTGTCAGTTGTTTTACGATACTATTTAAATGGGGAAGTGTACGAACGCTATCTTGGATTTGTTCCAATCGAATCGCATACCAGCTTGTATCTTTTCGATACCGTGATGTCCCTTTTGTCGACCAACGGCATCTCAATTGATGATTGTAGGGGCCAAGCTTATGGTAATGCGAGTAATATGTCAGGAAAATACAAAGGACTGCAAGCTCAAATCAAACACCTGACCGATTTGGCAGTCTACGTCCCGTGTGGTGGTCATTCACTAAACTTAGTTGGCGCGTGTAGCGTTGACAGTTGCCTTGAGGCAGACAAATTTTTCACTGTAATTCAGAGATTGTATGTGTTCCTTGCTGCCTCACCTAAGCGATGGAGGTATCTTTTGGACAGCATTGGCGGAACTGGCCAGCGGCTTGTTTTGAAAAGTCTCTCTGAGACCAGATGGTGAAGACACGCTGAATCATGTAAGGCCATTCTGAAAAATTTCAGTGCAGTCTTGTGTGGCCTTGAAGCTATATCCAAGAACGAGGAAGAAAACGGTGACACTAGAAACTAAGCGCACTCTCTCTTCAAGAAAATGACAAAACTAGAGACTGCATTCATGCTGATTTTCTTGAGTGAATTCTTGGAGCGCTTTGACAAAACGAACGTAGCACTTCAGAAACCAGGCCTAGACATTTCAACTGCTGTAGACCTGCTGAGCTGTCTTGAAGGCCTTATTAATTCTTTGCGACCTCTCTTTGATACCTTGGAAGAGGGAGCATGCACGCTAAGTGCTAATCAATATTATCAGGATGAGGGCAAACGCATCCTTTTGAGTAAGCATGCCCGGACGTAAAAAGCGATAGTGTGCTACAAGGTAGAAAAAAGTTTATCGTAGAGACCTACAATGTTGTACTAGAGAGTCTAGGCTCTGCTTTCCGAGTGAGAAAGGCTGCCTACACTGAGCTCTGCGAAAGGTTCGGATTCTTAAAACTGCTAACATAAGTTGGGAGAGAGACCTATCTGGCACAGCAGGCTGAGAAGTTGATGAAAACCTACAAAATGATTTGGAGCCAGCATTTTCCGCTCAAACTGTTCAGTTTGCGAACTTTCTGCACAACTCTGTGTGCCAGGTCACGAGTCCCCTGGGAATAATGAAGTTGCTGCAGGAAAGAAAGATTATTGGTGTGTTTACGAACCTTTCTATTGCTTTGCGAAAGTACTTAAGCATACCCGTGGCAAACTGTGAGACCGAACGGTCGTGTTCCAATTTGTCGCTCATAAAAAATCGCCTTCGTTCGAGTCTCCTTGACGACAATGGGAACTCGCTTGCTATTTTGTCCATTGAAAGTGACCTCCTCCGCGATCTATCCTTCTAACAGACTGTATCTGATTTCGCCAAAGCGAAGGCACGAAAGATGCCATTTTAAGAGAGGACTGTTTGCGCTGTACATGAATAGTTACAATAGGATCGCTGTTTTGCCTCTCAGCCACCACGTTGTAATTCAAAAGCTGAGCAATGTAATTAAAAATATGCAAATCTTCGTTGTTAGTCTCTTGTTTGATATGCTAGCGCATTCTTTAAACCTGCTGTGATTGCATTTTACGTAAATTTATGCAAAAATTTTGCTTTTTCCGTTGCCACATAAAGCAAGGCAAGAAGCGCCGCCAGCACTGAATGTATACATACGCTTATTTGTTCATGCGTAGAGGGAACTTCGAGACACGAGCACATTCTGGAGTCAAGATCACATGCAGCATGCGTAAGCAAGCGATGCTGGAACTGTTGCGCAGGGGATAAAAAATCACCTGTAATGCTGCTCGGAACGCCTCAGGTTCTTTATGGTTTATTTTGTCCATACATTTTAAGCTTGGAGCCGCGTTCAAACGCCTGAAGCAAATAGTGCAATAACAAATCTCAGAAAAGAAATCTTTTTATTTGACAAGCTTGTATTACTCAAAACAATTGGGCCCAAGAAACACGACTTCGTCACCACCCAAGAGGCCCACCTGCCATAGGCGATTAATAAAGCTTTTGTAACGGGCCTGTTAGACTTTACTGCCCTTTCAGGAAAAAAAAAGTAAAAAGGAAAACACACCCATTGGAAATACCAGTGAACGAAGCAAAAATTTAGCCTACAGAGGCAAGGGGAGTACCATGATTCCATACCTTAGGATCGTCAAAAAACGGGAGAACTGCGAAATAGCCGTTCTCTGTATCCAGCAGAAGGCACTAAAGAAGCACAGAGTGCTGGCAGCACTCCTCTACAGTCTTTATTGCTGACCCGGTAAATTGGAATTGCATCACTGATTCTCGCTTCAGCCGTTTCCCCGAAACAAATGTGTGCAGGCTTGTGACAATTTGCACAGCACGATGAGCACGGTAGTAAAACTTACAAAAGTCAGTCTCTTCTTACGGCTTTCCAGCGCGCAAAAAGACCACTTTAAGATCAAGAGATACAGCGCACGCGGAAATAAATGATGATGGCCTAGCTCTGTTAGGCCAGGATATACATAGCGAAAGCGCGGCGACATCTGGATCAGCAGAGTAAATAATTGAATCCCGTGCATTCACTAGATGCGAATTTATTCACGATTAAACCTTGAGCCGTTGTGGCGGAGGGCCACGACCAACCACGACCAAAAATTGATGTACTGTGCACTGATGCTATCTTCTTCTGGGACATTTTACAACGAATAATTAAGAATGACATTGACATCACACGTTACAGTATTCGTTTTCTGCCCGCGGAGAAAAACAGTGCTGTGCCGTATGATCTAATTATGTTGCTGGAACTATTTAGTCTCTGGAAGAGCCGCATGATGGATCGCCACGCCGAGTCACCAGGGCCATCGAAATCTTTGTTTCCTGAACAATGCGCTTTGGTGCCGAGAGTATATGCTGCCCCACATGAGCCGCCTAGCTGGCTCCCCTATCTGGATGCATGTGCGTGCTTCCCAGACTTGATTTCCTTGGATGAAGCTGCACAGATGAGAAACCAGTATCAGTAACTGATGAGCTAAACAAAACAAAAGCTTTTAAGCAGTTGTAATGCAATAAACCTACCTTTGATGCCGAAGAGCTTCCACAGGCACCTGTTCCAGGGAGCTCCATCATTTGTCCAAAAATCGACGAAAAGACCCGATTTCTCGGCAAGTATCGTGGCTTCAAGAAGTATTTTCGAAAGCATAGGAGCTTTCAAATTGCCTTTGGCAGCAAATACCCCTAGAATCTGTGTCCATTTCCCTGCAAATACAGAACATTGTATTGTGAGGAAAATAGTGTAAGCACCACAGGCATGGTGTCAGTGAAAAATAGGAAAGGAATAAAGATAAATATTCCAACTTGGTCAACCATGTTAATATGTGCAAGTGCGAACCTCGACTGGAAAAGGCGAGGATTCTTGGCAGGAGCAAGATTAAACAGGCGAGGCTTTTACTGGAAGCGTTTCACATAAAGAAAAAGGCGGCTTTGTGTGTGAGCGACACGTCAGTGAATTTGTATGCGGCGGAGTACAATTTTCTGTGCAAAAACTGATAATGCAGGGTGATAGGTTATGGCTGTGATAGGCACATGGAGTGAAAAAAAGTGGGCGTATCCTGAGACTATTTATCTGTGTGGTTTTCTTGAGTAATAAACAGTTGGAAGTTGGCGCCTGCCCGTTGTCTCCTTGTCTTTCCTTTGTGTGTGTGGTTTTACTTGCGCCAAGGTGGATTCTTTCCAAGTTTCAAAGATGCTTAACCAACTTGCCCAGCAACATGCCTTACTGAGCTATATTTCTAGTACTGCGGGCCCTTCTTTCTGTGTGTCTACTCCCAGTGATACGCGACAGTTTTTGGTGTGCTCCATTGTGAATTCTACGTGCCAAGCAAGACGCTACGCCTTTTGCCTTCGGAAAAGAACCATTCCTCACGATGTAAGTGTGCTTCTCGGTGCAGTCAAGCCCTCTTGGGGACACGTTAAGCGGATCTGCAAGATACTTAGATCTGAACTGTGGCGTCAGGTTCGGTTTTTTCACGACTGGCTGCATGTCGTCTGCCACCGAGTGTTTCCAGAGTGGTTTGCAGAGAAGAACTTTGTTTTCTTCAAGCGGCAAGCCGCCCAGCTCACAGAGGCCAAGTGGTGGGAGGTTCTAAAAGGTCTACTCTGCGATGCTAACAAGAAAAAGGATAACAGGACGAGCCGTGTGGTGGTGTTAGAGAACGCAAAGGTCCCTGATAGGTTGTTAGAAGTGCTTGAGAGAGGACCAAAGTACGGCATTCAACCAGTTGTGCCTGCCCATGAGCTGCTCGCCACAAACAGGAACATTGCTGCGAAAGTAAAGGGTGAAAACCAAAACGGTGTTTGTTGGAAGGAGTGGACTGCCTAAAAAAGTGTGTTACGACTGCTGTGACCAGTAGACTGGAACGTGATGTTAGTCATGTTACGTCCTTTTTTAAAAAGAATGAGTTGTGTCTCCTTCAGTTGGACAAAGATGGCAGGTTTGTGGTCATGGAAAAGGGCCTTTTCAATCAAAAAGCATTGCAAGCGGTTGACAAGAATTTTATTGCCATTAAAAAGGGGGCTGTGAGAGTTAAAACTAAATTCATTAACTTTTGTAGGGACCTGCAACTGCCGAAGCTGGCCAATGACATAGTGAAAACTAAAAGGAACTCTCTTTCAGTCTTCTTTACTGCAAAAACCCACAAACCTGACGTACCGTTCCGTACTATAGTGAGCGAGAATGGTTCCTGGCAGCATAATGTTAGCCGTTTCTTGCAAAGGAAGCTTAACCTTCTTAAACTGGACGACCCTTTTCGGGTTAAGAACTCGCTGGAGGTTGTTAATTATTTTAAAACACATCCAGATATTAGGTCCGCTTTTTCAGCAGACATAGAGGATTTGTTTTATTCCGTCCCACACGCTGAGATGCTGGCGTCTGTTATGTCGTGTGTTGAACGGACAGGAGAATTGGCCTTCCGGGATGCTGCAGGTATGTCTGTGGAAATTTTTTTGAATTTATTGGAGCGATATCTTAAGGTCACTTTTATTGTTTTTAATCAGCAGCCCTACTTGCAGAGAAAAGGTATATGTATTGGTTCCTGTGTAGCCCCTATTTTATATGAAATTTTTTTAGCTGCTTTGGACCAGGATCTTGCACAGTTGTTTTTAGGAGGACCTGTTTTTAAAACTTTTAGATATGTTGACGATTTTCTTATCCTTTTATCCACTGGTTTTGACAATTCTTTTGAAGCTATTGTGTCCAGGATTTTAAGTGTTTTTAACCTCAAAGGTCGCGGTCTAGTTTTTACGCATGAAGTCCCAAGTGAGAAAAAACTGCAATTTTTAGATCTAAGCTGAGCGTTCCGGGAGGACCATTTATGCTGGGGTTACTATCCCCGTACTAGCAAGGAACTCCTGCCCTTCAATACGGCGCATTCAAAAATTGTGAAACGGGCCATTGCCTCTCTCTGCATTGAGTCCTCGCTTTCAAAGTCATGTCCGCACCAAATGCACGATAGCTTAAAAAATCAGATTGGCCGCCTGTCGGCTGCTGGCTTCCCCTCGGAGGTGTTGACTGCCGTCGCTCAAACCCTCCTCCAAAAAACAAAACGCTGTACCAGGCCAAAGAATCCGAAAGAAAGGAGCCCTGCGGTAAAACCTGAAGTTATGCCTTATGCGCACAAAGTGTCACGTAATCTGGAGTAGGTGGCTAACAGACACGAAGTACCGCTAGTATTTTCCGCACCAAACAAGCTGAACAAACTTATACCCCGGATTTGTGGCACTGAGCGCCCTGGATGCAATATAAAACATCAGCGTGTCTTCACCCGTTGTATGGAAGGAGTGGTGTACGAGATACCCCTGACCTGTGGAAAGTTCTATATAGGGCAAACGGGGAGGTGCATCAACAAACGCCTTGGGGAACATTGCAAAAAGGTTGAAAACAATAAAGATAAATATGCCAACTTGGTCAACCATGTTAGTATGTGCAAGTGCGAACCTCGACTGGAAAAGGCTTGGATTCTTGGCAGGAGCAAGATTAAACAGGCGAGGCTTTTACTGGAAGCGTTTCACATAAAGAAAAAGGCGGCTTTGTGTGTGAGTGACACGTCAGTGAATTTGTATGCGGCGGAGTACAATTTCCTGTGCAAAACCTGATAATGCAGGGTGATAGGTTATGGCTGTGATAGGCACATGGAGTGAAAAAAAGTGGGCGTATCCTGAGACTATTTATCAGTGTGGTTTTCTGAGTAATAAACAGTTGGAAGTTGGCGCCTGTCCGTTGTCTCCTTGTCTTTCCTTTGTGTGTGTGGTTTTACTTGCGCCAAGGTGCATTCTTTACAAGTTTCAAAGATAAATAACCGAATAAGCTCGAAGTCTTGCACCCCCCCCCCCCCCACACACACACACACACACTCAAAAAAAAAAGTTCCGGAGTCCCTGCACAAAACACCACCTTTGCGCTTTTTTCTTCAGTGTTGACATGATCTTTCAGAGGGTGTCAAGGGGTAGCGAAAGGTGCTCAAGCGAACAACGCTGAAGAATTACTAAAAGGAAACCCAAAGGGAACAAAGCAGCACTAAAAAAAGTATTGGCTGTGGTTTTCCTCTGGTTTACCCTAGTTGAATTGCGAAAGCTTCGTTTCCTCGGCACGTCGTCTACGCAGCGTCTCATTCCGACGGTCTTGAGAACTCAAACCGGTCTCTTCCGCAGTTGAAGAGTAACTCTGGGACGTGGCACGACTTCTTCTAGCCGCATCTTCGTTACGACGCTTCTCGAGTCGTGCGATGCGTTCTTCTGGCGTCTCTTTCGCGCGTTCTCTCTTCATCGCTTCGTTCTGTCCTTGTTGGGTCTCTTTTGCGCTCTCCATAACGACTACAGTACACTGAGGCGAAGCGCATATAATATATTTATATATATATATATATATATATATATATATATATATATATATATGCAACCCTAGAGGCGACACCTCCTCTCCCTCTACCCCAGCGGAGGCACATCTGGTGGAGCGAGCGCGTCGACGGCGGCGCCATCTCTTTGAGCGCCGCTGCGGCTTTGATAGAAAACGCCGCAGCGACATAGGTCATAACGGCATACGACATACGACATAGGGCATACGGCATACGACATAAGCCATACGGCATACAACATACGACATAAGGCAAATGGCCGCGGCGAGCCGATAATGGCTCGCTGGCTGGCATAGTAAAGCTTTTGCTTCAAAGAACGCGGTACCTTGAGCGGCGCCGTGGCCTACGAGACTGAACTGGCCAGGCTGACGGCGCCCCCGACGGAAACTCCGTAACCTCCCCCCCCCCCCCCCCCCCCCCCCGTGGCAGCAAAGCGCAGCGGAGTCTCGCTTGTCAATGGAATGGTGGCGGCGGCGCGGTCTTCACACCTCCCCATTCTAGCTACCTTATCCGTGGCGTGGAGCCGTGGCTGGTCACGCGGTTGGTCACGCGGTTGGCCACGTGGTGCGGTGCGACCCCGGTGACACTGCGAGCAAGGCGAAACTGCGAGTTCGTGGCCAATGTAGCTTTCGCTAGAAAATGACACCCGACCGCTTTTCGTCGTCGCCGCGCTATCTCCTCATCGCAGGTTACGGCGGGCGCCGCACTGCGGTGTTCAAGTTCGCGAAGGTTGAAACACACAGTTCGAAAAAATATATCGCCCACACTTTCACTACTAGAGCGATAGCGCTACTAGATGCAAAAGTTCATCTCCATGTCGATGCGACCTTGCCGGGCCGGTGTGTTCCCTGGCCTTGACTGACCTTGATAAGCCAGCATAAAAACGCAATCACTTTATGAGAAACTACGCATAACTAGTGGGTATACCATGGCTTTCAAGATACACCATGGTGGCATGGACATTGCACTACACCTTTCACAGTGACCCTTGACCTTGATTCAATGCTTGCAGTCGTTGACAATATTGTGAATAATCTGGCGCGCTAAAGAGTTTAACCCTGCAAAACTTTGTTTAGCGAGGCCAGAGCTGTCACTCTACCTTTGCGTGCAACCATTGTTAAACCGCTGTCATGTTTTTGCGTTTATATTCTCTTTGGCATCGCATAATGTTGTGTACTACCAATGATACCCTGAGCACCCGTTATGCCGCTTTCTTCCTGTAGTTGGAGACAATTATTAATTTATTGTTCAATGTCTTTTGCCCTGCGCTAAAAGTCGGAAAGCAGTAGGCTCCATTTTAATTTAGGGGCGCAATTATCTTTGTCCAATTAACTAAATGTGGCACATCGAAATGTTAGGCTGGATGTGAAGAAACGGGCACATGAACACTGTACTTTGCTCTTCTCAGTGGTCCTTTGTGCAGATTGAGGCACAAAGGCGTCAATTAATATGAAACCATGGTCAAGCAAACCATCTAGTGTCTAACTCTGCATGTTATTAAACGGATTTTTGAGAAAGAAAAGAATGCATATACTGATATGAGCTTTCGAGTCAAGCTAACACCAAAATACTTTATGATACGGCCACCTTGTTAAGTGGGCGGATGAGATTAAGAAGTCTGCGGGCATACAGTGGGTGCAGCTGGCAAAAGAAAGGTTCAACTGGAGGGACATGGGAGAGGACTTCGGCCTGCGGTGGGCGTAGTCAGGCTGATGAGTTGATGATCATGACATCGTAATGATTTCTTGTCCCTAAACGATTCCAATTGGGACGTCGACGACCAAGGCAAGCTGACGACCGGGCCAGGATTACGGCAGCCGCTGCAGGAGCACTTAAACGAGGGCTCCTCTGGGGCAGGGTAAACTCTTTACTGGACCAAATAAAGTTTTTACTGCATCATCATCATCTACATAAAATATTTAAAACACTTACTTCTTTTCAGTTCGGCTCACAAAGCTTGGGACAGAGACACTATGTTAAGAGAGGGGAAGCGAGACAGTAATTTACGTTGATCTCTGGTTCATTTGGTTGCCCGCAGTAAATTTCTATCGCTCCTACTGCAGCACGCCTCGAGAATTTTAGGGGTGGTTATGTGCAAGCAAGAAATTTCCGCAGTCAATTCGGCGGTGCCTCTCACAATACCGACTTTAGTAGTAAGGACAGCTTAAAGCTGGTGGCTTAGTGGTGGTTTAGGGGTTTGAAGAAGAATAAACTTTTTTCCGGAAGGCTTCTCGAGGAGAGCGGTCAAAGTCGCTCCAGCATTATTTCATCTAGTCCAGGGCACCCGCGGGAATAGCCGCCACCCAGGATCATCCTTTAAAGACGAGCTGGTCTTTCAGGACCGTCCTGGACAAGGCCGCCTCCCACCGTTCCAATGTGCAACCTGAGCATCCGCTGCGGCATGGGCGTAGCCCGATCGACAAAGCCGCCAGGAACCAACCGGAGATACCGGGGGTACAAGTTTTCCTCTTTCTTGGTGCTTGGCTCCTCTATGGTAAAATTCATGAAAAAATAGGCCGTTGAACCCCCCCCCCCCTTTTCTGTGAAGAAAAACACATTGTACTATTGTGCTCTTTGACTTAAGCTGCGCTTGCGCGATTAAAATTCAACATGCTTAGCAGGATATGCTGTTGAAACAAATATTTTTGAAGGTTATATAGCAGCTCACGGCAAATGTGTGCTTTTGAGGGAAGAGTTCGCCCCTGTGTAGCCAGCAGAACTGCTGAAAATTTGATATGCTTAAAAGTGCTGAAGCTTTTGCTTAGAAACGCAGTAATTCAGAACATATAAACAAAGGAACTTCTAGGTGGTCCTTGGTAGATCGTGTAGCGAAGCCTTAATTAAGCGTACGACTCGATAGCGTTAATAGGTCCGTGCCGATGTATGCGGAATGGGTAGTTCTGCACATTACATTCTGTTAATATCCGAGATTTCGAACCTGGGGAGGATTCCTGGAAGACCAACGTGAAGGCGGATGAATCATCGGGACGGCATGCAGCGGCGAGGTCTGGCGTTCGCGGATGCAGTGACTGCAGCAGCGGCCGCAATGGCGGCGCCAGGTGGCAGTGTCTGCCTCGGCACGCTGGACGGAGGGATGCTATTCACCGGTCGCGCTGAGGATAATTGAAAGACGGCTACGACTTCGTCAGTTCCAGCGTTTCGGACAACAGGCGGGGAAGTACAAGGTTGTTCACTTGCTGGGAGACGGCATGCTTTCTTTTCCCACGAAGTCATCTGCCTGGTCGCCTTGGCGTCATCGACGCAGCTGCGTTGGAGCACTGTTTTCCCCTTTCCATCGACCGAGCTGCGACAGAGCATAAGCACCTCCATTTTCCTTGGGCGGTACCACCGGTGTCTGCGTCCGCTCATTTGTTTGGACATGGCTATTCGAACCTTATTGCCCAGTCAGGGACGTGGGGAATGCGAAGGGCAGTTAACGGTGGGGTGGTTTGTTATCGCCACACAACTTTCACGACTGTACATATGTAAAATAAAACTGCTGTACTGATTCCTTCTTAACGGAGTCCGACAACATCCTTCGGAGACGGCACCTGCGATGCTGAACGAGTCGGCGCTGTACGAGTCACTGAACTCAAGGCCCCTCCATATTTAACACTATTGGAAGCGGCGCAATTCAAAAGCAATCCTAAACACAGGTTGCACCGGTGGGATTGAAGCCCATCCCCGAAAATTCATATATCGCTGGGAGTCCTCGTATCATTTCTAGCGCAGTTGTAACGTTGTTAAGCGATGCACCAACGCCCAGACAGGTGGCTGTTTCAAATATAGCCACCAGAGGGGCTTGTGAGATCCAGTTTGCTCTTCCCGAGCAGGCTCCCGTGACCAGACATTTAACTGCAACCTGCAACAGTTGCCACGTTCTAATGACATCAAACGCAAAGCGTGACGTGGCCGCCATTTCCGCTTCCACAAAGCCTTCTTATGTTAGCGCATTAATAAAGGACTTCTACACGTGACACGATCCTCTAGACGGTACAGCGAAGCGAAAAAAAAATTGACGGTCGATTTGCATAGTTAGGCCGAATGTGAATTATGTGTCCTCGCATTTCGGTTTTCATATCGGTTTCAGTGTTCAGATCCATTGTTCTTTGATGCAAGTTCGGGTAGCGATAATGGGCTAATATCTATATATGCGCCATTGGTACGTCATTCTCTACTTTATATTCATATCCCTGGGAGTCCTCATATCATTCCTGGCGCCGTGGTGCACCCGTTAACCGATGCACCATTGTCCTGCGACGGCAGGCGCTGCATCGGTAGAAATGCATTTCCAGTAGACTTTGCAGATAGGGGCTTGCAACCCAGATTTCGTAGCATAGGATTTTACCTTCAGCATCCATGTACGTTCCTCTATGCGATATACTGGGTGTCCCTGCCAACTGGAGCCAAGGGTTAGAAAATAAATTACAAGGGACAGGCGACTTAAACCAGTTGCATATTGGTGACAGCCATTATGCGCACCACAGGAAATTTTTCATTTCGCGATAAATTAATAGTTCAATTGTGTTCAATTATCAAAATTAATAAATATTGAATTGAGACAGCAAACTGCATTTGAAATGTTTTCGAGCACCTTCAGAAACCTTCATTCCATCATTTACGATAAGGAAACACTCACGTGTGGTTTTCTTCCAACTCCAAATGAAGCCCGTGAAATACAAAATATACCACGTGACTAACGCATTCGCGCGGCACGATCGTGCTGCTCTCAAGCGTGGTTTGGGCAAACGAAATCACCTGCAGTCTTGACTCGACGGTCCCGCACCAGCGGCTGGCTGATGTGTTGGCGGCGTCAACTTGCACCGTGATGTGCGAAGCAGACAAGAAAATGATGGAAGGGGGGTTCTGAAGGTGCTCGACAACTCTTCAAATGCAATTTGCAATTTGGTGGCTCAAGTCAATAATACATTCACTTAGATGATTATACTTGAATAAAGTAATAATTAATCGCGAACTAAAAACTTGCCTTTGGTGCGCAAGAGGGCTGTCACCAATATCGCACCGGTTTCACTCGCCTGTGCCTAATGATATATTTTCTAACCCTTGGATCAAGTTGGTTTGCACACTACTATATATATATATATATATATATATATATATATATATATATATATATATATATATATATATATATATATATATATATATATATATATATATTGTCTGCTAATATTGATTGGCACTACAAATAAAAAAAAAGATTAAAAACATTCCCCTATGCCCCTTGGTTTCCGTGACTGCTGGCTTCCTTAATATGTTTGTCAAACGAGCCCCTCATTTCCTTTACCTTGTCTGCTAATAGCTTAACGGGGGTCTCGGTTCTGGCGGTCTTGTTGCCATAGATAGCATAAGAGGGCTCTCGCACAGTTTCCGCCCTCGCCGGTAGAAGACGTTCTACATCACACTCGCGGTATAACAGGACGTGCTACGTCCACCGCTATGGTCGAGGGTGGCGCTGGTGAACACTCTCAAGGTTCGCTTACACGCAGTAAACATAAATACCCACGAAAGCAGCAGATTGGACAGCCGTCGCCGTAGCTCAGTTGGTAAGAGCACCGGACGCGATATTCGGAGGTCGTGGGTTCGGATCCCACTGGCGGCATGGTTGTTTTTTCTGCTGCTTTATAAGTAATTATCTTTAAACGGATTGATTATCACTACAAATAAAAAAAAAGATTAAAAACATTCCCCTATACCCCTTGGTTTCCGTGACTGTTGGCTTCCTTAATATGTTTGTCAAACGAGCCCCTCACTTCCTTTACCTTGTCTGCTAATAGCTTAACGGGGGTCTCGGTTCTGGCAGTCTTGTTGCCATAGATAGCATAAGAGGGCCCTCGCACAGTTTCCGCCCTCGCCGTGAGATGACGTTCCATGTCACACTCGCGGTATTACAGGACGTGCTACGTCCGCCGCTATGGTCGAGGGTGGCGCTGGTGAACACTCTCAAGGTTCGCTTACACCCAATGAACATAAATACCCACGAGAGCAGCAGATTGGACAGCCGTCGCCGTAGCTCAGTTGGTAAGAGCACCGGACGCGATATTCGGAGGTCGTGGGTTCGGATCCCACCGGCGGCATGGTTGTTTTTTCTGCTGCTTTATAAGTATTTTTCTTTAAACATATTGATTGGCACTACAAATTTAAAAAAAGATTGAAAACATTCCCCTATGCCCCTTGGTTTCCGTGACTGTTCGCTTCCTTATATATATATATATATATATATATATATATAGTTATGAAATATATATATAAACGTACATCTTTGCTAGAGGTAAACTAGAGGATGTGCAGCGCTACATTTATGTAGAGATTTATTTTTTCGGGCAGAGCCTGTAGAACAGGCTGTGCCCGAAACATCGACAAAGAAATGGCTATTGTTTAGCTCTGGTTAAACCTGGAGTGACGGGATAGCTACAGCTGGCTGCGTGGAACCCGCTCAGTCGAATTACGAAGTCAGTCTTTCGCCGCTTCGTTTTGCTGGGCGTTCCTTCATCTTCGTCCATGGACATGCATTCACTCTCTCCTGCCTCTCCCCCTCTTCGCTACCTCCACCACTCGGTTTCGCCGTCACGCCGCGCCGCCGGCAGCTGCTCAGCACCACGTGACCAACCACGTGACCAGCCACGGCACTGCCACGGAGCTCAGGGGCGGCCACGCAGCTCAAGAGGTGCCACGTTCAAGGCTGGAAGTGCAAACGTAATGTAGCTGTTGCTGCAAAATAAATCTTTACCTAAATGAAGCGCTTCACATCCATGATTTTACCCCAGAAATAAAGTAAGTTTATATTTCAATGCTATTTATATATAAATATATAACACACGCACAAGCAGGGTGCGGCACGTATTTGAGAACGCACAATATACGTGACGCTCCATCCTCTACATCATAGTTTCAAATCCTTTTTCACAGCAGCTATCCATGACAGACCTTCAGCTAACTCAGGAAATCAAGAGGCATGCAGTTTTTGTATCCTTGTCTTCAGGACACCCCGATTCAGAAATCGCAACATTCTTGAAGGTTGCCGGTTCGTCGTTCGTGTTCAAGGTTATGAAAGATTTCTAGCATGCCAGGGTTGATGTATACGCTCTTTCCAAAAGGAAACGACATTGCCGGCGTGCTGACACTCTTAAGACGTCGGAATTCATCAGTCGCGTCCAAGGTATCATTGATAAAGACCCTGGCAAGTCGATAAGGGCTTTCGTGAAGGAGGTGGAGGTTGACAAGGCCACTTTCAGACGTGCAGTTCAGGAGGACCTTCACTGCAAGTTACATGTTATGCGCAGATGCCAGTTCTTGTTTGAGAAATCCAAAACTTATACTAAACTGCACATATTCAACCAAAAAAAAGAAATTTAATTTTAAGCCCAACGTTTCGAAGACAGCTCGGCTCCACATCAGGGGTAACTAAGGGCAGTAGCTAGCGTTTTAGGTATGGAGGGGACGGAGGGGGGGGGGGGTCAAAGGAACAAAAGCTGTGATGCGAAAGGCGGGGGGAGTGGGGGTTGGGGGGGAGTTAAGACTGCGAGTCACGTTGCGGCACTGGGGGAGGCGGTCAATGGCGACTTTTTTTTTTCTTTTGAGTGCAGAGCGAAGTCCTTGGGCATATATTGGGGGCAGGATCCCTTCGGGCGGTTGATATTGTTCGGGGTGAGTTGGATGGGCCAGGATTCGAGAAGGAGCCTTTTGTGGTAATTTGTTTCGGTTCCTAGAATGCTGGTTTCGTCGAAGTTGACTCTGTGGTCTGAGTATTCAGAATGTTCGGCTACACGACTGCGCTGTCTTGCAAAGTTGCGGACGTTGTTTTTATGCTGCCGAATTCTTTCTTTGAGATTCATCCTCCCCCTCCCCCACTCCTTTCGCATCACAGCTTTCGTTCCTTTGACCCCCTTCTCTCCTCCATACTTAAAGACGCTAGCTCCTGCCCCAGTCACCCCTGATGAAAGAGCCGAGCCGGCTTTGAAACGTTGGTTTTGAAATTAGTTTTTTTGGTTGGAGACGTTCTGTTTTTTATAAGTCTTCAAGCCCAACCAGACAGGCAAAATCTGTCGAAATGTATAGTTTTCAGAAATCCAAAAAGAACCACCTGACCAAAACCACGCCCCTTCTTTGCAAACTGAAGCACAAAGAGGAGCCTCGAATGTTGTGGTCTTTTGCGATGAAAAAAACTTCGTCCAGGACAAGAAGCTGAGCCGCAAAAATGATCGCTGTCTGCGTAAAAGCCCCCAGAATGTTCAAGCTGTCTTGTGTTCAAAATTTCCAACATAAGTTATGGTCTTGGGCTTCGTGAGCAGTGAAGCAGACGTCATGCTTCCACATTTTTTTCTTCAAGGCACCATAGTTTATGCAATTGCTTACTATGATGAAATGAACACGATTTTTAAGCCTTGGATTACTGCTGTAGCATGTGGGCAGCCGTATGTTTCCAGAGAAACTTCGCACTATCCCACACAGATCATATAACTGAAGAATGTGTAGCCGAAAATCTCCATGACCATGCTAGTAAGATCATGAAGCCTCCCAGCTCCCCAGATCTCAACCCTATTCACTACTACCTATGGGGCGCGGTTGACTCCAATGGGCGCCTACACAACACAATTTCGGCTCTTAGAGGAGCTGTTGTTGATGCAATAGCTAATGTTTCCAAGACAGACTCACTCTCTCCCTACGGTAGGTTTCGACATCGTGTGGAGTGCGCGATTGCTGCTGACGGCAGTCTCAGTGAATGATGACCTTCATTGCGTGAATGAGCACTTGTAAACAATGTGAAATGGTCGTAAGTGATCTGTCTCCAGTTTGTTGTCTGTTAGCACGTGTACACAACTTTGTTCTCAAATACTTTATGCACCCTGTACAAGCACACGCATGCACACACACGCACGCACGCAGGCGCGCACGCACGCACACACATACACACCTGGGCACGTGTGTATGTGTGTGCTGGCTTCAGGCAAACAAACGCACAAACAAACGAACCCGCAAACGCTAAATGCGCGAAATGCCTACTATAAGTGCTGTCACTCTAACCAAGAATTGACGATGATGACGATTATAAATTGTCATGACGAAAGGGTGACTTTGACCAAAGCGCCAGCTTACAAATTGTCTCGCTCTACTGAACTCGGGTGGAAGGCGTGGTTTTCAGCCTTTTTCAACCAAGATAAACCGAGCACCAGGTCATGGGAAAGCTTGTGACCCATTATACCCAAGAAGAGGGCTGATACAGGCTGCTTGGTACATGATGACGGAAATGATGAAACAACGCTAAGACGGGACTAAGGAAACGACACTCTGTCTTGAGCGAATATGTTTTTCGCATTCTGTTTGTCTCGCTTTAGCCCTGTTATATCCTTTCCGTGGGTAGCGGTGGGTAGCCAGCGTTACTAGGGACCGAACCTCGCACCTCTTGAATGTGGCGTGGATGCTCAAGCCACTAAGCTGCCGCTGAGAGAAACAAGAATTCCTTTAATCTTTAGGCCACAGTGTGCTCGAGAGTAAGAAGCAATTTTTCAATGTGGCCATTAAGCAAGGCGCATAGTGATAGATCTCCAAACACCGATCCGAAATTGCGAAAGTGGGGCATATATTCCCCCAAAAGATTGATGGAGCGGCTGAAACTCTCGCCTGGTTGCCAAGCCTGCAAAAAATAAAGCCTGTGTAGCTAAATCTTTGCACCTTATTTCCGAGAGGTTTTGTCCTTGCTGTGGGTACGGGTAATACTTTGCTTGCACGAATGTTGTCGCTCATGTTATTGATCGTTGTTGCAGGTTCGTCCTATTTTTGGTTTCCTTCTAGAATAACTGGTCGCATGAGACCAAGTAAGAAATAACGTGTAGTAACAAAATAGCGCCAAAGTCAAGGACTACTAGGATGCAAGAAATCTATAAATTGCGTGGCCGCACAAGCGCAGTCACTAAGGCTGCTACTCTAAAGAGCTCTAAAAGGATCCGGGAATTTCCTAAACCGTCCATTTGGCGCCCATGAAATGAGTGTTTAAAGGGGTGGAATGCAAATGGTATGCCGCGGAACCGGTATACGTGAGCGCGCTGAGAACAAAAAGAGGGTCTTCAAGTGCTCCTTTATTTCGTTATTTGTGTTCCCCTGCTGCTTCGGAAGGTTTTTCCTTTACGTTGGAAAATAATACTGATTTTTAATTAATAGGAAGCAACTTCGGCATTTTTATTCCTTTCCGTGAAACAGGTTTCTTTCTTCTAATGGAATGTTTCTTTCCTATGTGTTCACTGTCGGCATATCTGTTTGGTAGCCATTGCTTAAAAAGTGTGCAGAAGGAGGACTATACTTCAAAATTTGATGGCTACAAGGCACAGGAAAATGAATTGCTTGAGAGTGTTCGGCCGTAAGGGCTATGGCGGTGTTATTGAAGTCCTTCGGAACTAATTAAATGCCGTATTTTTGTTTGTGCAGTCTTTTTTGTCATGTTTCTAGGTCAACCCAACCTCTTAAATGTCATTTGGAAACAATACAACCAAAAATTGAAGAAACGAAAAAAAAACGACGTTTCGGAGCCAACTCGGTCCTTCATCATGTGTGACCGCGGGTGAGTTGCAGCTTTACTTTTTAAGCCTTCGGTTAGTCCTCCAGCAAGTCACAGAAGGTAGACCGTGGATGTAAGAGAGGGAAGGTTCCTATGGCGACGTTAACATTGCTTCGCGCCTGCTGAATATGCCATGACTCAAGTAAGAGCCTTCTGCCGAGTGTGGTTGTGTCCAGCACAATAGCTCCCTCGAATTATCAGCGGATCTCAAATAAATGCATCGAGGATGGAGCACGGCCGCGGAGCACTGCGAGGCTAGTGACAACAATATTGATTTCGAGGGAATTATTGTGCTCGACACAGAGCCGGGCCCTTGTAGACTGTTCCTACTTCAGTCATGGCATATTCAGCAGGCGCGGGGCACTATTAACGGTTTCCTAGGAACCGTCCGCCACCCCCTCCTACATCTACGTTCTGCTTTCAGGGAGCCGGTGAATGACTAACCGAAGTCTTATAAAAGGGAAGGTTCAGCTCACCCGCAGTCAAACCTAATGAAATAATCAACTAGGTGCCGAAACGTCGTGTTTGTTTGTTTTAATTTTTTTGGCGTTCATTCTAACTTAAATTCATTTTACAGCCAGGCAGACCTCTCTAGAATGTTTTCCTTTGAATCCAACCTCTTTTTTTCGAATTGTGCCTATAGAATCTTTCACGCCTGGGCAACACCTTCAGTCTAGTGCGCCATTTTTCTACCCTACCCACTTACCCCTCTCAGTCTCTTACCGGTGATTCCACTTCGGAGAAAAAGCCGTATTTCACCTGTATCCAGGATGAGAGCACTTTCCAAGACATAGACGTCCTTATTACGAAACGTTGGCTAGCCTAATGAGGCTCTTCCTGAAACCTTGTTCACTTTTGTGTGTTGTCAGGGATCCCATCTTTCTTCCTTTTATTACCCTGTTCTTAACTATTGTATACAGGAGGTTTTTTTACGTAGAAATACGTAGAAGTCGACCTGAGTGAGGAGTCCCTGGCCTGTTGCTCCTCACTGGGGAGGAAAAGAAGAGGGATCAATGGCTGGCGATATGGATTGAAGAGACGCGCCAGTGCGAGAGCAGAAGTTTAACTGAAGTTAACTGAATGAAGCAAGCAACAGGCTGCATGAAATGCGACCTCTTCTGTTCCCGAAGGGTACCTGCTCCATGACGTATTTTTGTGTGACACCCAATTTGTCATGTATCTGAGCGCCGTTATCCTTGGCTAAGATCTTATGTACTACAGTCTCCAAGGAAAGACATCACCGTAGTTCTTTTGCTTTACGGCTTTGAAGGAGTAATGCGAAAAGGAGATGTTTATTGAAAAGGTCTTAAGCACGCCTTAAGTTTTTGGCTCGGTTCAAGCAAGGCGACAAACTCATATTTCCAGAGATTCACGAAGCATAGGCTGTAACTTCTGAACCTCTCGGCAACCTCCAAAAAGTGAAGACTCAACCGTAGGCAGCGCTCGTCTACTGATCCGGAGTTCCCGGGTTCGAACCCGACCGCGGCGGCTGCGTTTTTATGGCGGAAAAACGCTAAGGCGCCCGTGTGCTGTGCGATGTCAGAGCACGTTAAAGATCCCCAGGAGGTCGAAATTATTCCGGAGCCCTCCACTACGGATCTATTCGTTCCTATCTTCTTTTACTCCCTCCTTTATCCCTTCCCTTACGGCGCGGTTCAGGTGTCCAACGATATATGAGACATATACTGCGCTATTTCCATTCCACCAAAAACCAATTATTATTATTATTATTATTATTATTAGGCAGGGGGCGATGCTGCGCCACCAATTATGTTTTAACTTTCAGTGTTTATATGTTTATTTTTATGTTAGCAACGCACAGCCTATTACAAGCTGCCAGCATCTGAAGAACATTGTTGGAGCTCAGCCATGCTGTGTAAGCAAGAATGGGACTCGTGTAGGGTGATATGGAAAATGAGTTTTGCCATCCTCTGTTTAACGACACTTGGCACAAGGAAAAGGGCATTACCACGTGATGGCGAACATGTGGAAAAGGTCCCCTGCTTTTTACATACCGAGATCCCTGGACGTGCTTACGCTTAAAGGTTGCTACCTCATGAATAGGACTGCAGGCAGCCTAGATCGATACGGTGTACATCAGGTCTTTCATGTTGACATCTGGAAGGGTAGGTCGATCATATCTGCAGAGCTCTTTAGCACTGGTGTGAACACCTCCGCCGGAAAACTGCTGGGCCAGCTGTTTCCAGAAGATTACTGATCACAAGCCTTTATCATGCCCTATCTCCATATTACGTTGCAAATGTTGAAGTATGAAGGACAGAATATATGCGTGCGAATTAAATGCTGCGAAATCAATGTGTGTCAGTTCATGTGCTGCGCAATTAAGGCTCTTTTGTGACAACAATCAGGAGAACCACTGCGCAGAAAAAAAAATTCTATTAATCACTGCTGAGTTAAGAGAAACCACACGCAGGACAATCAAATTAGGGTAGTGTTGCGACCCCGCCGCGGTGGCTCAGTGGTTAGGGCGCTCGACTACTGATCTGGAGTTCCCGGGTTCGAACCCGACCGCGGCGGCTGCGTTTTTATGGAGGCAAAACGCTAAGGCGCCCGTGTGCTGTGCGATGTCAGTGCACGTTAAAGACCCCAGGTGGTCGAAATTATCCCGGAGCCCTCCACTACGGCACCTCTCTCTCCCTTTCTTCTTTCACTCCCGCCTTTATCCCTTCCCTTACGGCGCGGTTCAGGTGTCCAACGATATATGAGACAGATACTGCGCCATTTCCTTTCCCCCCAAAACCAATTATTATTATTATTATTATTATTATTATATTTAGTGTTGCGAATGGAGCAAGCAAGCAGTTTATTAGAAAGAAGAAGAGGTCAACAGTACGAGGTCATCCACTTTTCTTCAACGATCTTCTGTCTCTGCAGGTATTCTTTTCGTATCAATTTGAATATTCACTACATGATTCGCGACTTCGCCTCATGCTTTAAACATAGCCATTCTTTGGCTTACTGAGACTGGGGAGCGCTAAAATCAAGACAAGGGGGCAACACCACATAAGAACACCACGAGACAAGAGCGCTCGTGTCTCGTGGTGTTATTATGTGGTGTTGTTCCCTTGTCTTCATTGTAGCGCTCCCCAGTCTCAGTATGTACGACCAAGTAGCCCCCTACAAAGCTTTTTCTCTTTCGCTTATCCAAACACTCATTTAAAATAGAAAAAGACTTCAGTGGCGTGCGCGCGAGATAACAGAGGCCTTCATCGTCCTCGAGTAGCTGTCAGCATGTGTCTACTCGCGCCACCTGATAACCTGCTCGAGAGAGATATAGCCTATCTCGACCACATGCTCTTGGCGTACATGCTTGTCGCTAAATTTAGATGTTTTCTGCTCTTGCTGCGGTTACATGTTTGGCAAGTTTAAGCATCATTTATTAATTTTTATTACTTAATTCTGGGTTCTGTTTTCCTTTCGTTCCCAGTGTACTTTATCAAAAGTGGTGCATTTTAAGTCTTTAGCAAGCGCGTGCCATGTCAGCCGTCATCTGCCGTTGAGCACTTTAACTATCCGTTTCTCCTTGCTTCTCGTTCGATTCAAACCGATTATACTAGAGAGCAAATAAACATTACAGCAAGGCACATAAAAAATTGCACTTCACACAGATTAAACAAACTCTGTAAGAAAGAAGCGCATGAAAAAGGCAAACTTCCAGTTTTCTAACATGGTACAATAGTTGTTAATAAGGCACTAAACAATTGTCTATCTGCACGCATACTGCCGACCAATGGAAAAAGTACTACATAGTAAAAAAGCCCTATATATCGAATGGAAAAGAAAGAACAAAAATTGAAACTTTCAACAACACCGTAAAAAAGCAGCATTCAAGATATGGGTGGCCAAGTATCGATGCAACAACTGCAGGCAAAATGTTCCGTTCCGTGAGAGCGTGTGGAGGCGGAAATATTAAACAAATTTGTGCGATAAAATTTTGAGATAATTTTAAATATGTGATCTAAACGAGGAGATATGTGTGGAAGCAGGACACGCAAATGTTTCTTAAAAGTGTGGTGATCCATGGTAACGTTTCTGGATGAAAGACAAGCAGGAATTTATTTCTTCATGTCTGGTGGGTCAGTAAACTAAACCGTTCTTTGAGGATTCTTACGCTTCTTACGCCGCTGTTGAGCGCCGCTTTAGGCCTCAGAGTCAGAGCACCCCCGATGTGTTTAATATTTTGATAACTCATATTTTTCTATTCTCCTTTCCAGTGGCAGTTCGGTGATTGGCAGGCATCCCTACTTCCTCCTTCCGTGCTTCACGGCATGGCCGCTAGGAAGGAAGCGCTCCGGTGTTCCACACAGACGCCCGTTGCGAAAACTAAGTGGCGTGCTACCTATAGCTGCCCTCTGCGTGATGCACAGGATTCTCCATAGCAATAGCTCCCAGCAGTTGCTTGAATGCTTGCTTTCCGTTTGGCGGAGTTGGCCCCTACTGTAGACTTGTTATTTTCTACCTCTGGCCATGAACTCGAATTCGAGACAACGCTGAAAAAAAATGAAACCTTAACGTCGAAGTTCGCAAAAGATGTGAATTTCAGCTGCTGTGGATTATGGATATTGTGTTTCTGACCCTTCATTTGCACGTCATTGATGTATTTGGATATTTTTAATTTCATTATCGTCTCCAGCCCCTTCTTATTCACTCTTTATTGCTCTGGATAGGCGGCGTTTAGTGCGTCTTTGTGTTTATTCCAACCCGAACGCAATGTTTGTGAGAGGTAAAGTGAAGAATTAGGAGGACTCCTAATCTTCGCCTTAATAGTAGATCGGATAGCGCCTCTCCTTTTAGTGGCCATTCCTCTTAATTAGACGTTGCGCGTTTGTCGGAAGCCGGTTTCCGTTGCGGGCTGCTCATGTGCTCAACGGGTGGTGTACCACCTGCCGAGGTATATATATATATATATATATATATATATATATATATATATATATATATATATATATATATATATATATATATATATATATATATATATATATATATATATATATATATATATATATATATTCTATGGCTAAACGAAGCGTTTCTCAACTTTGCTTATATATATATATATATATATATATATATATATATATATATATATATATATATATATAAGCAAAGTTGAGAAACGCTTCGTTTAGCCATAGATTTATTTTGAGTCGAGGCTCCGGACACAGTCGGTTCTTTCTCAAGACGGAAGTTACAGCGATATTCCTCCTTTTCTTAAAGAGTTCGCACTGGCACACATGTACGACGCATGAAAAAACAACAAGCAAACGGATGCTGGAAAGAAGATGGGCACAAAAGAAAAAGTACTTGAAACGAGAGAAACAGAGAAAAAATAGAAACAAGGAAAAAGAAAAACGCGCTGTCCCCCGCCGCGCACCGAACACCCGCGGGGAGCCCGCTCGGGAAAAAAAAAGAAAAACGAGTAATGGGAGGGGATAATAGCCACCCCTCAAGGCATCAGCAGAGCGGTGGCGAGGAAAGTGCACCGAAACAGACGGCGGCGGAATCGTTCAATACATAAAAATTAGAGATGCGTGCACTCGCGTGCCCCGGCCGAAAAGAGTAAACAAATAAATAGAATAAAATGCAGACAGGACATGAGAATTCCGTCATCTGGAACCTTTTCGGCACCAAGATCCAAGGCCGAATCAGCAGGCGCGGTGAGCTTACCTAGACACATGTGCTCTGTGCATGAAAACACCCTGACACACACAAAAGAAAAAGAAAAAAGGCTGCAAAACACCCGAGTTTGGGAAAGTGTTGTGTGGGGGGTAAATGTGAATGGCGGGAGCATTTAAGCGAGAGTTCTTCAATTGCACCCCTCTAGACAAGGTGGTCGAACTGCGAGGATAGGGGTGGGATGGTGTGGGGGATGAAGAAATTTGTGTATGAGGATGGGCGAAGCATGAACAAAATGCCGCTGGCGAGAAACGACCGAGGTATGTCAAGCTGGCACTCGTGTAAGGTCAGCACTGGCTCGTGCAAGGGGCGGATGGAGGACTATACACCTGGACTTTCATTAATGCCGTGAGGAATTGTTCCAAATTTGTAAATAAAGTATGACCCGCGTTGCACTCTTTCCCGGGTGTTGTGGAACCCACCCTGTAGGACTGTTAACTTACTTGCATCAAATGGGTGGTTTTTCAAGTTAGTGTGTTTTGACAAGGGGAGTTTGTGTACGGATGAAATATGCTCGCGGTGGTTATAAAAGCGAATTCGCAGAGGGTTGGCGGTCTGCCCAATTTACTCCATACGGCACACACTGCATTCTAGGAGGTATATTACGTTGCAGGGATCACAATCAAAATTGCGATTAATTTTCCATTTGAAGCCTGAAGCTGTGCATATTGCAGAGCTGGATGTCTCTATGTTTGCAGATCTGGCACCTACTTTTTCCACAGGGTCGGCACCCCAAAACCGGCTGGATATTTGTTTTCGAGCGTATTAGAAAGTTTCGAATGTTTTTTTTTGGTCCTCTGTAGACTGCACGAGGGGGAGAAGTGAAAATTTTTGCGAGGCGCTCGGTTTGTTCGAGAATGTTGAAATGTTTTCCGAGGGTTTTCTTTATGTTAGGCGGGTTACAGGTGAAGGTATGTACGAGATTTGCCCGGTGATCTGTTTGCTCGCTGTATCGACGCCCCTCCAGTATTTGCTCTCGGTTGAGTTTAGATGCCCTTTGTATAGCATCGTCGACAATGGCGGGGGGGAGGGGGGGTCGTTCCTTAATGAGGACTTCTCGCATGCGTTTTGAATGTTTTACGAAGCCTTCATCTTGGCAACACATTCTTTTAAATTGATGTGCCTGAGAGTATGGTATGCTTGTTTTAGAGTGACGAGGATGGCAGCTTTGGAAGCGTAGGTATTGTTGACGGTCCGGCGGTTTCTTATAAACGCCGGTGATAAGTGAGCCTTCTTTTACCGAAATCTCTAACATCTAGGAAGTTAATTGTGGTGTTGGAGTACGTGTCAGTGAAAGATATGTTGGGGTGGACGAGTTTGAAGGTTTCAATAAAACGTACGAGTTCTTGCTTTTTGTAGGTTCATATTAAAAAAATGTAATCCAAGTAGCATTTGTAGAGGGTGCGCTTAATAGGGCAATCTTTCAAAAATTTAGGTTCAATATTATGCACGAAGATGTTGGCGCAGGTGGGGGCCATCCTTGTACCCATGGCTGTGCCGTTAATATGCAAATAGTGTAGATTGTTGAATTCGAAGATGTTATATTTGTGTACAATTTTCGCCAGTATTTCTAAAACACGTGCAGCAGGAAGGTCTTCCTTTCTGTTTTGTTGATACGCTTCGATCAGAGATTTGATGCCGTCGAAATAAGGAATGTTTGTGTAGAGACAGACTACATCTAATGATGCCAGGAAGGCTAATTACTTAACTTTTACACGTGATGTTTCGTGAAAGAAATGGTTTATGTCACGTATGTAGGATGTGTGTGTTGTTGGAATATGCCTGATTAGTGTGTCAATGTAACTGCAAATTCGTTCCATAATCGTGCCAATGCCGGATACTACAGGGCGGCCAGGGTTATTCTTTTTGTGGATTTTCGGTATAATGTAGAATCGGCCTGGCGACGCTTTGGTGATGTGAGGGCTTTAGATAATCGTAGGGATATATCAACGAGGTGTCTAAGCACTGACGCTTGACGCGCTACAAAGTGGCACTTTTTAGAGTTAAGCACAAGACCAGCTTTGCGCATACTGTCCACGACGAGGGCTAACCAGTAGTTGTGCTCACTGAACGTCTTTCCGAAAACGACAACATCGTATAGGTAGCACATGCATATTTCTGATTTCAAACCGCGGAGTATAGTGTCCGTAAATCTCTCGAATGCGGCGGGCGCATTACAAAGGCCGAATGGCATAACATTAAATTAATGAAGGTCGTCAGGTGTAATCAACGCTGTTTTCTCTTTGTCTGCAGGATTTGCAAATACCCCTACTGGAGGTCAATAGAAGCGAAGTAGGGTGCTGAAAGTAGGCTGTCGATGGCATCGTCTATTCGAGAGAAGGGTATACGTCTTTTCTTGTGAAGGCATGTAGGCGACGGTAATTCGGGCAGAAATGTCATCATCCATCCTTCTTTCAAGCAAGAATTACTGGAACAGCCCAGGGACTCAATGACTCTTGTATAAAACCTTTGGTTAACATCTCCTTCACTTGTTCATTGATCACCTTGCGTTCCGACGGTGACACTCGGTAGGGCTTTTGTCTGGTCGGAGGTGACGCACCAGTGTCAACCCTGTGCAGGGTCTGTGATGAGGGGATGGAAGATGGGCCACCGGGCTGTGAAAAGTCAAACACAGTGGAGTGTCGCTGGAGGAGGGCCAACAGAGCACGGCGCTCATGCGTTCAAAGCGAGCTGTCGATCATACGAAGGAACTGCAACTCGTTGTAAAGCTCTGGTGCTGCTGCACCCAAGGCGTTGGTGACAAAGGCAACGGACATCGGCCATCCATGGCTGCATGACGCAAGCTTCAGGCCTTCAGGCAGAACTAGATTTTGTCGAACAATTCACTGTCCACAGTTTATTGCGGCCGTTGGTGACGGAAACCATTGCATGAGGAACCATGATATTCTTCATGAATTCCAAATGGTTCGGCTCCACAGTCGCATCAAACACGTCGAGAGTGGTATCGGGGAAGGAAACCGGCACGCATACAGCCGAAGGAGGCAAGACAGCATCTTGGGTAACATGAAACACAATCTCTCCACTGTATGAGCCTTCCACAAGGCCGGTGGTGAAACATTTGCCGACGCTGAGCTCACCGGCGTGACAGTTGACGTTAGCGCCACACATCTGCAAAAAGTGGACGCCAAGAATAATGTCGTGCATCGACCGGGCGAGCATCGCCATTTCCGTGCTGAACACTTCACCACTCAACGAAACACTCCAGCTGCAGTCAACGATTCGCCACTCACACTACAAAACTGGAAATTTCTGTCCCCCCGAAACACATCTTTACATCCGAGGCGACACATAAACGAAGCACTCATAACTGAAACAGTAGCACCGGTATCTACTTAAGCCACCACAGGTACGCCCTCCACTAGTACATTCACTTCGTTTCGTAACATCACTACAGGCAGGGGTATCCCTTCCGGCGGCAGCCATCCATCGACCTCACCTCCAATGGTCGCGCACACTAGTTTTCCGGCGGAGGTGAGGAGGAGCGGCGTAGGGGTGATGGAGAGCGACGAGTGCGGAAAGCTGGAGGCGGTGTCACACTTCTATGCGATGCCGGAAACGATTCCGCATTTGTATAGGCCATGGGTTGCCGGAATCAGGCGGGTAGGATGGGTACCGAGAAGGAACTGGTTGGTAATCCGGCCGTGGAGGATAAGTAGACGAACCGTAACGGGATGGCTGTCGTCAGAGGGGACAAAATCACGAGATGCGACCGGGCTGACCGCAGCAGTAACACGCAGGAGAGAGACCAGCAAGCTGCGCCGGAAAGTAGTCATCATACGAAGGACTGGGCCGAAAGTTCTCGTCGTATGTGGCCGGCGTAGGCTGATAAAAGCGGGACCGGTGCTCCGGGGGCGATCGCGGTATGTTTCCCGACCGCAGCCCTCTGGGTACCCGGTGCACCTCAAAGTTCACGGCGTTAACGGCGGCTGACGGAGGACGGTGCGTGGGATGATACACAGGAGGGAGAGGTGAGCAATTCCGCGTGAGTTCCAGCGACCCGATCAACTCTTCGCGAATGATCTGGCAGATTGTGGAAGCGAGATCACATGACGATGGTGTGTCTACAGCTGCCACCTTCGTCACCTCGGTCAAACGTCCAAATGTCGGTGTGATGCGACGCATTTTGAATGTCTCAAACTTACGGCAGTGCTGGATGACGTCAGGCAAGGACCCGAGACTTTCTTTTGTGATAAGCAAATTATAGACGTTTTCGGTGAACCCTTTAACTAAATGGCCAACTTTGTCCTCTTCTGTCATGGCAGGAGAGACGACCTTGCATACTTTCACGATTTCCTCGATGTACTTCGTACATGTTTCACCGCGAAGCTGAGCCCTTTGCGGAAGCGCTTGTTCAGCCAGCATCTTTTTTTGCAACTGAGTTGCCGAAGCACTTCTTGAGCTCCTCTACAAACCGGTGCTATGTCGTGAAAGATTCCTCGTGGTTGTCGTACCTCCTTAGGGCCTTGTCGGTCAGGGAAAACACGACATTGGCAAGCCGGGCGGAGGACTTTCACTTGTTGTAGCGACTCACGCGTAGGTAGTGGGTGCGCCATTCATCCACGTCATCACTGGTAGAGCCCGCGAACGGCCGTGGATCCCAGTAATGCTGCCACGAACTGCTGGGCACAGACCTCGGAGCGTCGCCGTCCAGGGACATCACGGGCACAGAATGCGGCAGACCAGCAATCCGACAGCTCCAGCGATGGTGAAGCAGGAGATCCGTCTTCGGGAAACCTGTACACTCGGCACCTTCCACCAAGATGTTACGACCGCGGGTTCATTCAGACCACAACGGGCGACTGAAACCAGCACGCTTTCCGAGCACGACACGCATCCAATTCCTTCTCCTCATCTTCTGCGTAGTCGGGGAGACCGAACAAAGAGACTAGGCATCGCCTCTTCATGGGCGTCACAATATATATACCTGGCAACCTTCCTGCCGTGTCAGGCAGCCGCTAATTTTATCATAAAAGCCTGCTCGGCAACATCAAGATGGGTCTCAACCAAAATCCAACCGATGGCAGTACCTACCATAGAAGGTCAATGGCGCATCACCTGACCTATGCATCACTGCGCCAGGATTGGTAAGAAGACTCACAGTGATATATTGATGTACGGAATGAACAATTCCGCATATATAGACATTACTCCATTATCACTACTCGAACAACTGCCATCCGTAAAGTTTGCATCTTAACCCCGGAACCGAATGAAAAACCGAATTGCTAGTGCACCTAATTCGCATCTGGCCTAATTACGCAAATCAACCGTCAGTTTTTCTGCACTCCGTGTTTGCCCTTTTCTTTTTATTTCTCGCTAATCATTATCCACGATCACATTACCGATCACGGTCATCGATTATAAGCCCATGCAATTACCGACCACATTACCGGTCACCAGCCACCAGTCCCAATTATCGATTACCAACTACCAATTATTATCTAGGTCACACTGTACGACACAATACGCCGCTACATACTCATACACACCATTTGTTTCAGTACTCGTAAGGACCGTAACGGATTCCTAATTAGCATATTTGTATTTGTCGATATTTGATTACAATAACACCAAAAAACATTGCAAACACGTTAACAAGCCATGCACACCAGAAAGCGTTCAAAAGCCCCTCCAACACGCTTGAACAAACCACCCTTCGTGGTGCATGCTTTGCGTGCCCACCTGGCGCACTGAGGGCCTGGGTTCGAAAGCGAATGGCGGCTATTTTGTTCAAATGATTTACATTTATATTCCGAATTTTCTGTAACCTTGGATTTTTTCCGACTGGCGCTGGACGACCGCCCGCCGCTGGTTTTCAGTAGAACAAGCTCCTTACGCTGTCGTGTGAAACAGAGGCAACCGTTGACCCTCATTCAGTTGCCAGGGCCTAGTTCAGCGGCCGCCGCATGAGTCTTTGAATATTCAAGCGCGACGATTGTTATCGGTAAAAAAAAATCTAGGTTGCACTTTTGCGTAGCTTGTACTGGCGATGAAACTTTTCGCTACCTCACGCGACCGCTGACATCTATGTGTTGCAGCTCCTTATGAAGGAGCAAAGTTACGAAAAGAGCAAGATTAAGCACAGCTCGTAAGCCAGTGATTACACCTGAACTTTCAATAAGATCGCTACGTAATAGGGCGCTCGAGCACATAGAAACGGAGTTGGCTTGAAATAGCTTATGATCTGGCCGCCTGTTCACGGGTTTCTATGTTACGATAAAATAAAGAGAGAGCATAAAGAAGCCCCATCTCATCTGGCTGAAAGCCAGAGAACTGTTCTCTAAATAACATTGCTGCCATTCCAAACTAAAATCATTTGTGGAAGAACATTTGCCTCAATTGCAGTGCCCTGAGCATAATAAACACCTAAGAAAAAAAACCGGCTTGACACTCACATAAAAAAAAATTATGAGACCATGTAACCGCGAAGTGATGTGCCGCGGACACCTATTATTCGATGGGCACTCCAACCAGATGGCGCGAACGTAACTCCTAATGGTCATGGTGGCTCTTGGAGACTTTGAAGAATGGTTAAATGGAGGACGCACGGTCGATGTTTCTTTGTCTCCATGTGGAAGCCACAGCACAACAAGAGAATTTCTCCTCACGTTCCACTGCGCAGAACGCAGAGAAAGTTTGAAGAGCGGGAAGCGTCTGCACGTCGTGATAGCCCAGCAGATGTTCACTTTCCCGTCGGGCGCCTCCGTGACTGGGATGCCAAAGATGGTGCGTCTTCGCTGGAAGAACAGCATGAAAATGGACGCATTGTTCTAGCTTACGTCAGACTCTACTCGGAAGCATACCAACATCACCGGCGAGAGATTATTTAGAGACTGTCCCACCGCAGCAAGCAGCAATTAAATGTTAGCATTTCAGCAATCCAGAATTAAAAAAAAACATTAAACAAACCTATATAATTGCAGACACTTTCTGTCTGCCCCCATTGTTGATGTTTTCTGGTAGTAGTGGGCGCTACTATCCTCCTAAATGGCCTGTCCAGAAACGCAGAAAAGAAATCGTACCGAGCAATTCTGGGCAAGCTCTTTTTTGTTTCAACGGTACGTTGTTTATGGACGCAATTTTTTCTTATATCGTAACATTACGCGATAACAATCAATACATCCGCAGTTCCCTCCTCGGCAAGCTTGCAGTTTCCTTCTTTTCTTTTAAAAGCACACCCTATTCCTTTTCTCTATTAGTAATAACTACTCGGTTCGAGCGAAGGACAAACTTTAAAAGCAAGGTTTCGCTATTCATCATAACATTAGACGATTGCCATCAATATTTTCTAAGAGAATCTTATATTATTTTCAAGCTGCCTCAAAATTATTGTCACCAACACACCCCACTAGTTTTATATGGCAGCATTAGCTACTTGGTGGAAGCGCAGGACAAACCTTAAGAGCAAGGTTTACGCATCTGGAGGTTAGAGCATCCGCATCAATTTGCTCACGGCAGTATCTTACTGCCTGCTGTTCTTCCCTGACGCTTACACGCGGTATGTAAGAAAGGTAGACTGCAATGGCAATGCGGCTTGAGTTTCTGTGGCGTTTGACAAGAACAGCCTATACTTGAGCTATAACATAGTGTAAATTTTTATGAGGGAACTAAATGGAAGTTTGAATGCATTTACTAATTGGTAAATCGTTTCCTAGGCATGATCTCTGATTGGTTTAGAAACCAGCAGAAATGTGATTTTCTGAAGAGACACAGGTTCATTTTGTTCTCTTACGGTTCTGTTTCACATCAGGGTATCTAGTAGAGACTATAGATCTTGTTGCATGCAGACTGTATTTACGCTTGTTATGTGAGGCCGCAGGGGCAGCTTCACTAATATATTGTAATATTTCACGATGCTACCCTGAGAAACACGCACAACCCGCAAGGTAAGCACAGGATAGAGCGCCATTTGCGCACGTAAAGTGCGAATGAGATTAATGAAATCTTGGCTTGAGTTCTATCGACAAGGATCGTTGAAGGGCCGTACAAGAGATGTTTCTTTTCGATTTCGTCAGATATAGCAGAGACGTAGGGCCTGCCCAGAGCAGTCAGTAAACTCTTTTCCCAAGAAAATTTTCATATCTTACCGTTCTGAGGGCACACATCATCTTCATGAGACTTCTTACACTCTTTAAAGGGCAAATAGCGAATAAACATTACCGTTATTTCCTTCCCATCTAGTTTTCTGGGGCAGCGGTTAATACTTTCGAACCACACGCTTCTCACTGTTCTTAAAAGTTGCCTCCATCCGCATGTCTGGCGGCGACCGCGCTTCTACTAGCATGTCTTTTCACTCTGATGGTTTTTTGTTGTTGGTTGGCGTTGTTCACAAGCTGTAATGGGGCGGGAATTTTCGCTACGACCACCTAAGCGTGCACCGCATAGGAGCAAAGGGTCCAATTCAATAAGTTTTCCTGATGGCTTGATCGCTGACGTATGGAAAGAAGCGGCTGGAATGCAGGCTCTTCTTGAGCACGAACGCTCTTCTGCTGACCTAGTCGTCCGTAACGCTGACCGGGTGTTTTCCACCTCAAAAAACGCCACATACGCAGGCAAAATCAACGCACTGCGTCGCCGCATACAAGTACCAAAAGGTAAATATACCAAAACTCTGTGCAAAATTGCAGGCACCAACAGTAGAATAAAATCGCATTGTAATACCAGGCAACGGCATCTTCTTGAAAGCCAACAAAGCATTTTTTTGCACATTGGGCTCCAGTGCTCATACTTAGTTTATTGTTATATAAGCCCAAATTATTAAACAAAACATCAATAATTTTTTATCGCTGTACAGCTGTGGCTTTTTGTGTGTCAGTAATTTATCGGACGTATATATGCAATAGCTGGCGAAATGTTGTCAATTGTGACGCCATATTCGGCACAGAGCAGATTTAAAAATTTCTAAGTTTGGGATTAAAGTACTTACAGTGCGGGCATAATTGATTCCAATACCCTCCATGGCAGCCTCTACCCAGCACGTGATTTCAGAATGCGGCAGCGAAAGCCGTTCAGGGATGCGATTAAATAGCAGAAAGTATACTGGGAAACTGAAATACATGCATACTGCCTACATTTAGGGTATCCATCCGCTGCAGATAGTGCAGAAAATGGACAGTGTTTGAGTTTCGTTTTTATTTTCCAATTATGTAGTTTGGTCGCTATCCTAGAAAAAAAACTGTAAGCACAAGGAAGCAACGTCAATAACAAGCGCTGACGCGAGAATGAAATGGAAAGCAAACTTTGCATCGAATGCGATAACATCACCGTAAGGCAAGCGGCTACGGCAAAACTGTGGCCGAACGAGAGAGCGGGCCTAATGTAATAATGAAGAGGGTAATGATGCTACTTTATTGTCGTTACGATCCTGGCCGCTGTAAAAAAACATGTCTGAAATTACGCAACATAGCGCATCATTTCAAACATCTGAGGACTCACATCTGTACCCAGAGATAGGGGCAAAATATTTATTTACACCACCCATGTAAGGTTTATTTCCCTGAGGACGAGCGAGTTAAGTCCCGAGGCCCGTGAGCAAGTGTTGCAGGCGGGTGGCCAAGGAAGAGGTCTTCGAGTCCAGGCGGGCAAGCCAGGCCTCCGACGCTTGTACGTTGCGGAAATGTAAGCGACGTTTCGGGGTGTTGTATATTCGGCATTTGAGTGTGTGAGGGCTGTGACTAGATTTGGCTAAAAACTCTCATACTACCTTTCCTCTCTCAACCTCATGGTCATTTCGCGAAATTCGCTCGTGGTCCGTAGCCCACACCTTGACTTCCTAAAAGAGTATCCACTTTTCCGCGTCCCCAACCACCATTTTCTAGTCACCTATTTCATATCGATGTAAGCCGACATTACCAAGTAATAAAAGAATATTACGACTCCTGAACGCGCTATTTGAGCAGAAAAATTAGAATTTATCGGTAGAAGCCTTCTTGGTTAGCCAAAATCTGACACAAATAGAAAAGGTAACGCTGAACCTGACCGCAGGTCCTGTTCCGTACTTTCCTTGAACTATTTCGGCGATGACTGCTTTCTTCGCACGTCTCCCGGCAGACCTCTCTTAGATGACCTGGTTCTGGGTGCCTTGCCAAAGGGATGGAAAGCCCTTCGTTCCATGCTGGTGCTTCTACGCTGCCTGCGCAGCCCAGGGCATCGACTCGCGGCTCCAATTAGCCGCCTTCATGATGTGATTGCATATTGTCACGAAGTGGTGACTAAAGTCCGAAGAGCAGAAAGGCTTCGAAAAAGGTGTCCAAACGAAACTCTTTATTTGCGCTGCCCATAATGGACCGAATCACTCGGCAGCGGCGTAGCAACAAGCGTGCTCTGCGGTCGTCGAACCGAATGCCCGCCTATCTCGGCCGTGCTCAATTTAAAGCTGATAGCGAACTTTCGATACAGCGTGCGAAGTGACTAGAACTTTCTGGAATGGTGTAGAATCAGCTCTGTCTGGATGCGACCAATCGAGTTGAATCTGGTCACGTCTTGCATCGCAAACAAAGTGATGAAGCGCCGTGCCGGCAGTTTTGAAGAAAGAACAAACAAACACTGCAAACATTGGCGGCAGTTTTTTCTCATCCCTCTTCTATCCACATCGTCACCAAGCATAACCTTCGTTCTTCTTTTCCTTTCCTTCTTCACCAGTGCAGAGCAGCTGGCCAGACAATGATTATTCAAGGCGACATTTGTGTCCTTCTCTTACCTTTTTTTTAATTTGGTTTATGGGGGTTTAACGTCCCAAAGCGACTCAGGCTATGAGAGACGCCGTAGTGAAGGGCTCCGGAAATTTCGACCACCTGGGGTTCTTTAACGTGCATTGACATCGCACAGTACACGGACCTCCAGAATTTCGCCTCCATCGAAATTCGACCGCCACGGCCAGGATCGAACCCGCGTCATTCGGGTCAGCAGCCGAGCGCCATATCCACTGAGCCACCACGGCGGGGCTTAACCTCTCTTTTCTCGGCATCTTAAGTATTAGAGCAGTTGGGTAACAAAAGTTAAAAACTGGGCAGCCTGGCTCCCTTGCTTTTTGTTCTGGACGGCTGTGTCATCTTGTCGACTAGAGGAGTAAGAGAGAAAAGAATTCACAGGGCAGTTATATTTGCCTAACGCGAAATTCAGTTAAAGCTGTTTGCTGTGGTAAACGTAAAATTAGGAGGACGCTAAAGCTTCGCCTTTAGCTTTATTTATTTTTTACTTTTTTATTTATTTATTACAATAACCTCAGAGCCCGCAGGACATTATAGAGGGGGTGGGTGAAAAAAGAAAAAAAAAACATACATACAAAAAGTACAAGCAAAAGGCGAAAAAACAGCAAAAATCATGATGGCGATGCTTGTTCGATGACAGCCTTGCTGATAAGTGGCTTGATGGATGCCGCGTCTTCAGTGCATGCGATATGGGGTGGAAGGTGGTTCCACTCAGTGCTAGTCTTCAGTAAGATAGAATTAATAAGCACATTCGTTTTACAGGTTGGGATGGCAACGTTATGCGGATGTTGATGTAATGTTACATATGATGGTATAGAAGAAAAAAATTCCAGTTTTAGTGTCTCGTTATGAAAGTAAAAGCTCTGGAAAAGACTGAGGCGTGAAATATTTCTACGAACTGCGAGATTAGTCAGACCAAGTTTAGATCTCACTAAAGAAACACTAGCCGTGCGAGAATATTTGGAAATGATGAAGCGAGAATACCGATTGTGAACAGATTCTATAACATCGATTAAGGTGAGTTGTGCGGGGTACCATATTGACTATGCGTATTCTAGCTTTGGCCGTCTTAGTGTTTGATATAACAGTAACTTCAAATGGGATGGAGCCTGAGAGAAGCTTCTGCGTATGTAACCAAGGGCACGGTTTGCATTGTTAATAATGAATTTCATGTTCATGCGCCAGGATAAGTTGCTAGTGATGTGAACACCCAGGTATTTATAAGATGAAACGTTCTCTAATGAAACTCCACTAATCTTGTGATCGAGCGTTTTAGAAGGATTACATTGGCGGCAGATGGACATAATTTTTCACTTTGATTACTTGAGAACCATAGATCATCTCTTACACCAATATAAGACGTTATCAAGGTCGGACTGAAGGAGAGAACTGTCGTAAACGTTATGTATCGCACGAAAAATTACACAGTCATTAGCAAAAAGCTTAATAATTGGTTTTTTGGGGAAAGGAAATGGCGCAGTATCTGTCTCATATATCTTTGGACACCTGAACCGCGCCGTAAGGGAAGGGATAAAGGATGGAGTGAAAGAAGAAAGGAAGAAGAGGTGCCGTAGTGAAGTGCTCCGGAATAATTTCGACCACCTGGGGATCTTTAACGTGCACTGACATCGCACAGCACACGGGCGCCTTAGCGTTTTTCCTCCATAAAAACGCAGCCGCCGCGGTCGGGTTCGAACCCGGGAACTCCGGATCAGAAGTCGAGCGCCGTAACCACTGAGCCACCGCGGCGGGTTAGCAAAAAGCTTAAGGGTAGAGTTAATTCCAATCGGAAGGTCATTGGTATTGTCACCGAAAGCCGGCAGAAAGGGCAGAAGGACACACCTGGACTAGCCAGGCAGACATACTCAGAGAACGAACGCACGAGCCGGGGAAGACAAGGAAGACCAGGGTTTGCTGTCCCACCGCATGGCGGCGCCAGTAAATGGCTAACCGAAAAGGGGGTGGAACAGGGGCATTCATTCATAAAAGTAAGAATTTTCAAAGGGTTAAACTGGGATGCAAGGAGCATTTATGGCTTAAAAGCAAAGTGGCAGGGGTGCAAACACTCCTTGGATTTGTATACCTGTGGACAGGAGCTAATGCCAAAGAAGAAAACAGGAAAATGTTTGAATGTATTGCAAGCAACATTGATGAGCTAGGAGGACAGGGCGAGATAATTATATTGGGCGACATGAACGCACATATAGAAGACCTGGATGGGTACACAGATTCGACAGGAAGCATGCTGCAGGACATGTGTGACAGGCATGATTTAGCTGTATGCAACAGTACCGGGAAGTGTAAAGGGCTCATAACATGGGAGGCAGGGAGACCGCACTCGACGATAGATTATGCCCTAATGTCACAGAGGATGTATAATAGATTAGGGGTAATGAGCATAGATGAAATGGTTCCAGAAGTCTAGGCAGTGACCACAAGCGTATCAAGTTGAGTTTCAGAAGAGAAACCAATGTAGGACTGAAGCGAGATGAACAACCAGAGGGGAATTTTTACTAAGAAAAGAAATTTGGAAGCAGCAGCCAAACAAATTGAGAAAGTGATTCTTGAGGATAGTGAAACCGAATGACATATACCAAATTAACTCGATTACTGGAGCTAGAGCTAGCTAAGGTGCGAGTAAAGCTAAAAGGAAAAAGAAGGAAACCCAAGAGTTGGTGAATGAGGAGGTCAAGAGGGCGATAATGAAACGTCAGGAAGCGTCCAGGGAACACAGATATTCCAAGAAGATGGGGGAACCAGAAGTTGAAGTAGACAGAAAATGGGATACCATCATACAATGTAGATGAGAAGCATCCTATTTGATTAATGAAAAAATTAGAAGAAAGGGTGCCCAATGCACGTCAAACGTAAATAAAAAGGATAGAAAAGCAGCTAAAAAATTCCGGAAGCATCTAAATGCAATGAGTAATAGGACTAGGCTAGAACAAAGGTTTATTGTTACAGATCAGAGTATTCGACTAAAAGGGGATGAAGCGATAAAACACGTAGGAACAAGGATGCCAGAAAAATTTAAATAAATAAATGTTGCACATAATTTATCGGAAGAGGATAGACCGGCCACTGCAATAGCTTCACTTGAGCAAAGAGAGTGCGAAAGGGCAGAGAAGAAGGTTCTTAGTGGCACATCAACAGGACCAGATGGTATTCCGATTATGTTAATAAAGAATCCAGGACCAAAATCCAAGCAAGCATCAATACGAGTAGTGAATAAAATGATAGTGGATGGGAAAGTCCCCGATGAATGGCGATTAAGTAGCATGAACGTGATATATAAGGGAAAGTGGGACAAAGGGGACTTAACTACCGTCCCATAACAATGACATGTGTGGTTTACAAGGTGGTGATGCAGACTATAAAGGACAGATTTTAGGCTTGGATAGAGATCGAGGGGGTGCTAGGGGAGCTACAAAATGGGTTCCGGAAACAAAGGAGGTTGGAGGACAATCTGTTTTCATTGACACAGTGTATAGAGATTACTGAATAGGAACACGGGCGCCTATGGCTAGCATTCCTGGATATTAAGGGAGCCTAATAAACGTTATTCAAGAGTATCTGTGGGACATACTGGGCACATTGGATGTAGAAGATGGGGTGATCAATCTTTTGAAAGATATATATAAAGCTACCAGAGTGCTTATAAAAGAGGAAAAAATGTATTAGAGCTCTCTAGAAAAGCAGCGCTGAACAGACGAGGACAGAGACGAGGCGACAAGGACGGGCGCTGTAGAGATACAGAGCCTGTAGAGATACAGTGGAGGCTTAAGAAAGGATGTCCTCTGTCTCCTTTGTTGTTGATGTTGTACCTGCAAGGGTTGGAGACCAAGCTAGAGAGGAGCGGACTAGGCTTCAACGTTTCTTTTTTCAAGCAAGGAGAATTGATTAAACAGTCATTACCGGGACTAATATACGCCGATGATATAGCGCTAATGGCTGATAACAAGGAAGATTTACAGAAGTTGGTAGACATATGTGGTATAGAGGGAGATACATTAGGTTTCAAGTTCAGTAAGCACAAATCTGCAGTCATCATATTTAATGATGATGTCGGCGTGCATAGAATACAGGAGTTCACGCTAGGAGTAGTGGATGAGTACAAGTATCTTGGGGTGTGGATAAATAACGGTTCTGAGTATGTGACGGAACATGAAAAATATGTAATGAATAAAGCTAGTAGGAATGCAGCTGTCATTAAAAATAGGGCAATGTACAATAGGTATGGAGTGGTAAGAGTGATGTGAAATGAATGATGGTTCCTAGCCTATCAGCAGTGCGGTCCTGTGCATGAGCCCAGATGTTAAAGCAAGGTTAGAAGTGAAACAACGCGGCGTAGAGAGGCTAGCCTTGGGAATACACGGCAATACACCAAATCATGGGGTACAGGGTGATATGGGATGTGCGTCGTTCGAGAGCAGAGAAGCTAGCAGTAAGATAGCATTTGAGGAGCGATTGAGAAAAAATGGGGAAAAGCAGTGGGCTAGGAAAGTTTTCAGATAACTGTATATAAGGAATGTTGATATGAAAAGGAGAAGACGATCTAGAAAATTGACAAGCAAATATCTGGACAGCTGTAGGGGGCAAATTAGCAATTATCGGTTAAGAAAAAGGTTAAAGAAACAGAGAGAGCTCTCTGGAAAGCAGGGATGCTGACGAATCAGTACTGGGAACATACAGGATTTTTAAGCAGCAAATTGCCCAAGAAAATATCTATGATAATTGTAGGAGAGGCTATTTGTTGTTTGAGACCAGAACGGGAGTTTTGCGGACTAAGACATATAGAGTCAGGTACCACGAGATAGACATGTTGTGCGTTGCGTGCGGAGAGGAGGAGGAAACGGCTGAACACTTGATACTTTTCTGTAAAGGGCTTCAACCTACAGTTGAAAACAGCGGGGCCGATTTATGCAAGGCATTGGGGTTTAAGGACAGTGAAGGGAAAGTAGATTTCAAGCGGGTAGAAGCAACCAAGCGAAGGTTATCTGATTGGTGGCTAAAATCAAGAGAAGAGTAAAATTTCTTAAGTCATGGCTAGGTGGCTTGAGCCACCGCCTGATTTAAAGGGTTCAGCCGTATCCATCCATCCATCCATCCATCCATCCATCCATCCATCCATCCATCCATCCATCCATCCATCCATCCATCCATCCATCCATCCATCCATCCATCCATCCATCCATCCATCCATCCATCCATCCATCCATCCATCCATCCATCCATCCATCCATCCATCCATCCATCCATCCATCCATCCATCCATCCATCCATCCATCCATCCATCCATCCATCCATCCATCCATCCATCCATCCATCCATCCATCCATCCATCCATCCATCCATCCATCCATCCATCCATCCATCCATCCATCCATCCATCCATCCATCCATCCATCCATCCATCCATCCATCCATCCATCCATCCATCCATCCATCCATCCATCCATCCATCCATCCATCCATCCATCCATCCATCCATCCATCCATCCATCCATCCATCCATCCATCCATCCATCCATCCATCCATCCATCCATCCATCCATCCATCCATCCATCCATCCATCCGTCCAAGTTTGTGAAGACAAGCGATAGATTCCGATGGACGAATTTAGGAGCGCGTTTTTGGGTTTGTATCAAGATGTATCTGAGTCGGTGCGGGTTGTGCCAAATGAAGAGCCGGCTGGACTGCTCTAACTGAATGGCCTTATTTCGCCCACGGTGTCGGTGTCCGATGAGTAAACATAACATTTATTTCCGTATGAAGTTTTTTATACCGTACTGAAAATTTGTTGCTGCTTTGAGTACCAAAATCGAAAAGCTTTTTTCTCACATTTCTTGTCGCTTTTCAGAAATCTTCACTCACGGTTACCTTGGAAGCTTTTAACTTGTTGTTTTAGGCAACAATAGTGTCACTAAGTTTAAATGACACAAATGTAACAATTGTAATGGGACCGACAGGCGCAGCGCAGCGAAGAAGCGGACGAGTTCAAGCGGGACAACGAAGAAGCAGACGACGTGCAGCTGGGTTTTTCGAACGACGCCTGTGAGTGTGCCCGTCGTGTCGCCGGTCAACCAAGACCAGCCGACCTGTGCTTCAAATAAATGCCTTGACACTTGGTGGAGGTGCCTCGGTTCCCGTCCCGGTCCTCATCCTGGAACTTCGAAGTGGAACGCTCCTCCTCTCCGCCACCATGCCTGAAGGTCCGAGTGAACCATCGCAGCCCATCCCTGCCACCGTACTCTGTCACGGGGTGCAGCGCCAGCGTGACCCTTCTCCATTTAGTGGCACCGATGACCAAGACGTCGACGATTGGCTGGCCTCCTATGAGCGCATCAGCACTTACAATCGGTGGGACGATTCCGTGAAACTTAGCAACGTCCTCTTCTATCTAACGGACGTTGCCAACCTATGGTTTCGCAACCATGAGGCCGATCTTCCCACCTGGTCGTCCTTTAAAACGAGCTTCGCCGACGTTTTCGGCCGCCCCGCCATCCGGAAGCTTCGCGCCGAGCAACGTCTTCGTGCTCGATCTCAGCTCCCTTCCAACACGTTCACAAGCTACATAGAGGACATCGTTGACCTGTGCAAGCGTGTCAACCCCTCCATGTCCGAAGGGGATAAAGTCAACCACATACTTAATGGCATAGCCGATGACACGTTCCAGATGCTGCTGGCGAAGAACCCCACCTCCGTCGCTACCGTCATCCAGCTGTGCCAAAGCTTCGACGAACTCCGCAAGCAACGCGCATCTACGCGGCAGTCCGACGCGCCTCCGGGGGGTCTTGCTGGCTTGGCCCTTGGTGGCTCGTCTGCTGAGCAGTCCCTGTTCAAGCAGCAGGTTAAAGACTTCATCCGCGAAGAGATCGCTCGCCAGCTTTCTCTGCTGCATCACATTCCCGACCCCGTCTGCCCTCCGCACGACCTGGCGCCATCTCTCATGCCCACTATCCGTCGTGCTATTCAGGCGCAGGTCGCTGCAGTTCTGCCATCTAGTCCCCCACCTCCTCCTGTGGCAGCGCCGCTCACCTATGCTGAAGCAGTCACCGGTACACGGCGCTCGCCCACCTCTGCCGCCTACCCTAGCAGCCCGGCGTTTTATGCTCCACCGCCGTCTATACCCCCGCCGCAGGTCCCGGTTCGTCGACCCCGCCGAAACCCTACGAACCCCAGGCGTACCGAGGACAATCGACCGATATGCTATTCCTGCGGTCTTCCGGGCCATGTCGCACGCTTTTGCCGTCAGCGATCTCCTCGTTCTGGCGATTTCATGCGCAATTTCCGCTACGATTCCGGGCCGCCCTTGCCTAATGTCTCTTCTGCCTCCTCTACACATCGCTCCCAGTACCCTACTCGCCGCTCGCCTTCCCCTCGTCGACGCTCCATTTCTCCGATGCTCCGCCGCCCGGACCCTCTCCCAGAGGAAAACTGACTGCCGCAGTTCAGGAGGCAAGAACTGCGTGTTTTGCCTCCGTGTTCTCCTGCTAACGTGATTGAGGTGTCTGTTGAAGGCGTCCCCGTTCTCGCGCTCGTCGACACGGGTGCTGCAGTGTCAGTAATTAGTGATGCTCTTCGCCGCAAACTTCGTAAGGTGACAACGCCGCTGTCTGACTTTTCACTACGTACGGCCACCTCTCAGCGCATCCACCCCATCGCAGCCTGCACGGTCCGCGTTTCTGTCAACGACGTCGCCTATACCATCGAGTTTGTTGTGCTGACCGCCTGCTTTTACGATGTCATCCTCGGCTGCGATTTCCTCTCGACCCACCGTGCAGTGATTGATTGTGCCCGTGCGGAACTTGAGCTTTCTCCCCTGTGTGATGTTGCGTTGTGTGACCTACCTGTGCGCTCCGCTAAGCTTCTTGTAGCTGCCGACACCGACATACCTCCCTCCTCTTCAGCCCTCGTTCCGCTCCGCCCCGACTCTTTCCTCAGCGGCCCTGTTCTTTTCACACCTACCGCAGCAGCCACTCGCCATCAGCGCCTCCTCATTCCATTCGCCGTTGTCTCGATTTCCGATGGCCACTGCGCCATCTATGTCACCAACCCATTTTCTTGCCCGTCGTTTGTTCTTCGCGGCGAATGCCTCGGCTCTATTGAAGAACTGGACCCTGCTCTTGCTTCCGAGTTCTCCGATACCCGTGCCTGCTCCCCAGTTACTGCCTTAGCCTGTTGTGCGACAGCGCACGATCCGATTTCCATCGACGTCTTTCGTCGTAACATCGCTCCCGACCTTCCGTCCGCTTACCGTGACCAAATCTTGGAACTTCTCTGCCGCTTCCGCAACTCTTTCGACCTTTCCCAGCCCTCCTTGGGGCACGCATTGGCCGTCTCTCACACAATTGACATTGGTACCCACGCTCCCTTGCGTCAGCGACCGTACCGAGTCTCGCCGAGCGAGCGCCGCGTCATCCGTGACAATGTTGACGACATGCTTCGGCGCGGCATAATACAGCCTTCTCACAGCCCTTGGGCCTCTCCTGTTGTCTTGGTGACGAAAAAAGATGGCTCCATCAGGTTCTGTATGGACTACCGCCGTCTCAACAAGATCACACGCAAGGATGTTTATCCTCTACCCCGAATCGACGACGCACTGGATTGCTTGCAGGGAGCTGAGTATTTTTCATCCCTCGACTTACGCTCCGGCTACTGGCAGGTCCCGATGGCAGCGAACGACAGGCCGAAAACCGCTTTCGTCACCCCAGACGGCTTGTATGAGTTCAATGTGATGCCATTCGGCCTCTGCAATGCTCCAGCCACATTCGAAAGGATGATGGACACTATTCTCAGTGGCCTCAAATAGGAAACTTGTCTGTGTTACCTAGATGACATTGTCGTTTTTTCCAAAGATTTTCCTTCCCATCTGCACCGCCTTCAGCGCGTACTCACTAGCCTTACTGACGCCGGCCTCCAACTAAACTTGAAAAAATGTCACTTCGGTGCAACGCAGCTCACAATATTAGGCCATGTCATCTCTAAAGACGGCGTTCTTCCTGACCCTGCCAAACTTCGCGCCGTCGCTGACTTCCCCAAACCAACCACCTTAAAAGAACTTCGCAGTTTTATAGGCTTATGCTCATATTTTTGTCGCTTAATCCGAAATTTCGCCAGTATCATCGCCCCTTTAACGCAGCTTCTTGCCGGCAGCCCGAACCTTTCGTCTTGGTCCCCCGCCTGCGATACCGCGTTCAGCACTTTACGCCGCCTGCTGGTCTCTCCCCCCATCCTTCGCCATTTTGATCCCGCTTGTCCGACAGAAGTTCACACTGACGCGAGCGGTGTGGGCTTGGGCGCAGTTCTTGCCCAGCGAAAGCCTGGGTATCCGGAATATGTCGTCGCTTACGCCAGCCGCGCCCTCACCAAGGCGGAATCAAACTATTCTGTCACAGAAAACGAATGTCTCGCCATCATTTGGGCAATTGCCAAGTTCCGCCCTTACATTTACGGCCAGCCCTTCTATGTCGTCACAGACCACCACCCCCTATGCTGGCTATCCTCCCTCAAAGATCCTTCTGGCCGACTCGCCCGCTGGGCTTTACGTCTCCAGGAGTTTGATATACACGTCATTTATCGCTCCGGCCGCAAGCACTCGGACGCCGACGCCCTTTTCTCGTTCACCATTCCCATGCGAGTCAACCTCTGCCCTCGTCTGTGCCTACGAATTCTCTTCGTTCAACATCCCTGATATGCTCTCCGAACAACTGAAGGATCCTTGGATCACCTCGCTGCTAAACTTCCTGAACACTCCCTCGCCGCATCCTTCGACCCGGACCCTTCGCCGCCAAGCCCACCACTTCGCCGTTCGTGATGGCCTCTTATACCGCCGTAATTACCTCCCCGACGGCCGGAAGTGGCTGTTGGTCATCCCTCGACACCTCCGTGCTACAATCTGTGCATCTTTTCACGCCGCTCCACAATGTGGCCACGCCGGTGTACTGAAAACATATGCTCGCCTTCGTCAGCGATTCTACTGGCGAGGTATGTACCGCTACATACGTCAGGACATTCGGTCATGCACCGCCTGCCAACGTCGCAAGAAACCTCCCCACCCCACTCCGCCGCCGCTCCTTTGCAGCCGTTACCTTGCCCTGGCCGTCCCTTTGACCGCGTCGGCATTGATCTTTATGGCCCGCTTCCAACTACTTCGGCTAATAATCGGTGGATCATCGTTGCCGTTGACCATCTCACCCGTTACGTCGAAACGTCGGCTCTCAAATCTGCTACCGCAAACGATGTCGCTCACTTCATTCTACACAGTCTTGTTCTTCGTCACGGCGCCCCGAAAGAACTTGTAAGTGACCGCGGCTGTGTTTTTCTCTCGGACGCCGTCGAGGCCCTGCTCAAGCAATGCCAAATCGTTCATCGCTACACCAGCGCCTATCATCCCCAGACCAACGGCATGACTGAGCGGTTCAACCGCACTCTGAGTGACATGCTCGCCATGTACGATGACACCGCCCACTCCAACTGGGATCAAGTGCTCCCGTTCGTCACGTACGCGTATAACACAGCTACTCAGACAACAACGGAGTTTTCTCCTTTCTTCCTCTTATATGGCCGGGAGCCTACATCCACCATGGACACCATCCTTCCTTATCACCTTGACCCTTCCGAGACCACCTTACTCTCCGAAGCTCTCCTGTATGCCGAAGAATGCCGGCAACTTGCCCGCTCTTTCACCACACAGCAACAATGGGATCAGAAGCACCGTCGGGATTCCCCGGACCCTCCAGCGTCATACCCATCTGGCGCCCTTGTTTGGCTCTGGGTGCCTTCCTCCACTCCCGGCCTCGCCACGAAACTACGTTCTCGCTTTCACGGACCTTACCGGGTTGTCCACCAAACTTCTCCGGTGAGTTATATCGTTGAGCCGCTCGTTCCCTCTTCGGACCACCGTCGCCGGGGGCGCGAAACTGTGCACGTTGAGCGCCTCAAGCCTTACTATGACCCGCCCATCCTCTCCTCTCCGTAAGTCGCCAGGATGGCTCCTTTTTCGGAGGGAGAGTAATTGTAATGGGACCGACAGGCGCAGCGCAGCGAAGAAGCGGACGAGTTCAAGCAGGACAACGAAGAAGCAGACGAAGTGCAGCTGGGTTTTTCGAACGACGCCTGTGAGTGTGCCCGTCGTGTCGCCGGTCAACCAAGACCAACCGACCTGTGCTTCAAATAAACGCCTTGACACAATAATTAAGCGATATTTGTTGGAGACAAAGCGGCCTAGTCTATGGGTTTGAGATATGCGTTCGTCGCTCTTATCCAAACCGAAGTTAAACGCGGTATTCAGAACGGAGCAGATTTTTTTCTTCGGATTCGGCCCATGTCTCTTGACAACTATGGTTCATACTATAGAATATTAAGTTCCCTCGGCGTGAACGAGCTTCAAACTCGTTCAGTCTTCGATCAAGTGCTACAACATGAGCAACACTTTCGACCTGCGGCGCCTAAGATGTGCGAATACTGTTTTCCACTGAAGTATGACGACCATCAATATGTGCAATCTGCAGCTCCATTGAATTTTGGGACGCCTTAACTTAAGTGCGGCCATTTCTTCGCCGTGCCTAGAATCCATTTTATTATGTAAAGATTTTATTAATGAGACTTATTCACTGTATTGCTAGGAAGACTCCTCCATTGACGGTCCAGGATTCAAATCAACGTCACCGGATAGTATTAAGAACTTGTTGACGTGAACGCAATCACAAGTCAAAGAGGGCAAGAATTTTGGGCATGGAAGTATTAGGAAAACAAATATCGTCAGATTTTTGCAAAAGGGGCTCAGGAGAAGAACCCACCTGCACAGAGAAACGAAATGACGTTTGATGCATGTTCGGTGTAGCCGTACTTCCATGCCCACTAAGAGGATTCCAGGGGCACCGACTTCTTAAAAGATAATCCATCAGTCGATGCCGATGTCTTGTCCACGGTGGGTTGCAGTAAGTAGTTTTCAAAAAAGGGGGCCGTTCCCTCGCAGCAAAGCGGTCCGGCTGGCAGTGAGTCGAAAAGCTGGAGGCTGCCATCCGGCGTCAGCAACCTTGGACGCCACTGCGCAGACGTGGTGACGAGACGACAATTCCACGGAGCAAGCAGGATCAAGATCTGCACCAAGAAACAAAATGGCGTTTGATGCATGTTCGCTGTTGCCGTACTTCCATGCCCACTAAGAGGATTCCACGGGCACCGACTTCTTAAGAGATGATGCATCAGTCGATGCCGATGTCTTATCCAAGGTGCGTTGCAGTAAGTAGTCTTCAAAAAAGGGGGCCGTTCCCTCGCAGCAAAGCAGTCTGGCTGGCGGTGAGTCGAAAAGCTGAAGGCTGTCATCCGGCGTCAGCAATGAACGCAACGGCGCAGTCGAGGCGCCGAGACGATGATTCCACGGCGCAAGCAGGATCAAGGTCTGCACTAAGAAACGAAATGGCGTTTGATGCATGTTCGCTGTTGCCGTACTTTCATGCCCACTAAGAGGATTCCACGGGCACCGAGTTCTTAAGAGATGATGCATCAGTCGATGCCGATGTCTTGTCCAAGGTGGGTTGCAGTAAGTAGTCTTCAAAAAAGCGGGCCGTTCCCTCACAGAAAAGCGGTCCGGCTGGCGGTGAGTCGAAATGCTGGAGGCTGCCATCCAGCGTCAGCAGCAATGAACGCAACCGCGCAGTCGTGGTGCCGAGACGATGATTCCACGGCGCAAGCAGGATCGAGGTCTGCACCAAGAAACGAAATGGCGTTTGATGCATGTTCGTTGTTGCCGTACTTCCATGCCCACTTAGAGGATTCCAGGGGCGCCGAATTCTTAAGTGGTGTGCCGGAGGTGATGCATCAGTCAATACCGATGCCTCATCCAAGGTGCGTTGCAGTAAGTAGTCTTCAAAAGGGGGCCATTCCCTCGCAGCAAAGCGGTCCAGCTGGGAGTGAGCTGAAAAGCTGGAGGCTGTCATCCGGCGTCAGCAGCAACGGACGCAACTGCGCAGTCGTGGCGCCGAGACGATTATTCCACGGCGCAAGCAGGATCAAGATCTGCACGAAGAAACGAAACGGCGTTTGATGCATGTTCGCTGTTGCCATACTTCCATGCCCACTAAGAGGATTCCAGGGGCGCCGACTTCTTAAGTGGTGTGCCGGAGATGATGCATCAGTCAATAGCGATGCCTTATCCAAGGTGCGTTGCAGTAAGTAGTCTTCAAAAAAGGGGGCCGTTCCCTCGCAGCAAAGCGGTCTGGCTGGCGGTAAGTCAAAAAGCTGGAGGCTGCCATCCGGCGTCAGCAGCAATGGACTCAACTGCGCAGTCGTGGCGCCGAGACGATGATTCCACGGCGCAAGCAGGATCAAGATTTGCACCATGAAACGAATTGGCGTTTGATGCATGTTCGCTGTTGCCGTACTTCCATGTCCACTAAGAGGATTCCAGGGGCGCCGAATTCTTAAGTGGTGTGCCGGAGATGATGCATCAGTCAATACCAATGCCTCATCCAAGGTGAGTTGCAGTAAGTAATTAGTCTTCAAAAAAGGGGGCCCTTTCCTCGCAGCAAAGTGGTCTGGCTGGCGGTGAGTTGAAAAACTGAAGGTTGTCATCCGGTGTCAGCAGCAGTGGAGGTAACTGCGCAGTTGTGGAGACGAGACGATGATTCCACGGGGCAAGTAGGATCAAGTTCTGCACCAAGAAACGAAATGGCGTTTGATGCATGTTCGCTGTTGCTGTACTTCCATGCCCGAAAAACCGTGATTTTTCCGACTGTCGCTCGACGACCGGTGACGCCGGCTTTTGAGCAGAGCGATTTCCTTACGCTGTCCCGCAATATGGGTTATTGATTATAATTTATCTACTTCTCTTACCAAGTGCGCATGATATGCGTGCGCTGTCACTGATGTCGTCACTGGGTCGGACCACTCAGTGTAGTTCGTTGCCATGGTGCCTTGCAGTGATGGCAGTACATGGAAACCAATAAGAGTGGAGCGTTGAAGTGCAGCTACTGCATGCTTTCCCATTAGGACGTGACCTGCTGCGCTGCAGCTGCTCCGTTGCCATGTCATTCGGCTTTGACGCTATGGGTCCTTGTGTGTTCGGTGTCCTTCACTAATTATGATTTGGAAGACGCGATCGAATAAAGTGTTCCTAGATGTGATGACGGTTCGTGCGCGGAGCTATCACATCCTGCTTAAGTGGCCCCGGGCCACGTAGGCGACTTGTGTCGCGGTGTTCATAGCAGCTCGGCTATGTACACCGTCACATGACTGGTCATACGTCTAGTTGAACACGTGGCGTCGTAAAGCCACTTCACAGTCGGTGTAAAGTGGCTGCTGCCGCCGGAGTCGATTTCAAGCAAACGACTGAGAACAGAGGAAATTGTGGCAAAAACAGGAAAGGAGCGCAGTCGCACCCGGTCAAACCTTTGTTGAAGCCATCGACATCAGGTTTAAGCGGTGTAGGGAATTTGCAAGGAGCTGCCGAAGGCTAGTTTAAATGATTACCCTGCGGCGTCTCGTAAATATTTGCATAATAGTAAAAGCTTTTCAGAACTCGCACCTAGCAGAGCAACTAATAGACCAACTTCATACAGCTTATTAGTGGGTCCGGAGACACAATGCGATGTTATGCCGCATAGCGTAAGATACAAAACGGGAAAAAAGAGCCAAAGTGAGAGACACAGATTAGAGCTGAACACGAAGGGAAGATTTATTTATTAGAGCCAGCAGTATAAATCTAGCGGGTGGGAAATGACGTGGGTTCACAATATACAAGGACGAAAGAACCGAAAAAATAAACGCGTGGGACGAAACCCAACAAGAGTGGCACAAATGGAACAGCAGGCGGAAAGCGACCACGTTCCGAGCAGAACGCAATTAGTGTCTGTGAGCAAAGATGCGGGGAAGGCTGAAGGCCAAGAAGAGCAGGATGAAAAATGATGGTAAGGGAAGGTTTGCTGGTATTAGTATTGAGGAAAAGGTGTGAAATAAATTCTCAGGGGAGGCGAAAGATACCCGCGGAAAATCGTAGCCACTCTCTCTCGAGTTGAGGCATCGTACGGGCACGCCGAAAGGGCGAAGTGTACACAGGAATGGGTGTGCGCATTTGAACACGTACGATACTGGCAAAGAACCAAAGAAGACGGGCTGGCGTTGGCTTTTAACTGCGGTTTGTTAATGCGGCTGTTATATCAGTGAAGACCACACAAAGAAATTAATTTTGCCAGTGAGAGCGAAAGAATTTTATTGAGAGGAAAGGACAGGTCGGCCGGCAATAATGTGAGCCTGGCCTGTTATTCCACTCTCGGGAAGGACGATTGAGAAAAGAGACAGCAATAGACGCCCTCGTTTCTGGTTGATGTTTTGAAGCTAAAATAGGCACCTAACATTAAAATATTAAGTCGCTAGAAAACATGAAAACAAGATTACAGTATAGAAGAAATTACCGCAAATAAAACACCAACATTGCGAATGCTGATGACGTTAGAAGCAAAAGAAGGGGCCAATCATATGTGGTTGTGAAGATGCGTTTTTTTTTCAACATTGTAACTCCCTTGCTTCATCGCATTTGGGCGTTAAGCGGAGTAATCAATGATTAAAGAAATAAAGAAAATGACGCAGAAAAAATTAAATGCACAAGAAAGGTTGGCAAAATTAAACTTAACTGCAATTACGTTTGTTTTTAGTCGCTGGAATCATAGCTGACTTCCCTTTTAATTTTTATAGCCTTTCACGCAAGCATTTTCTATATTCGTAAAAAAAGCTTAAGCCTACGCTGTTACTTAATTTCTGCATTTTTGTCTGTTTTCTTACTACTGCTTTCAGAAGATTCGTATTACTTTTTTTGCGCGAATGCGACATCTGACATTTGTGTGGCCGATAGAGCATCTGCAGAAGGTGGTCACATGAGGAATAAAGACCAATTTCACGTCACCTCTGCCGAAAGATATTTTACGTCTTCTACCATGTCACTTTTTTGCAATTGTCGATTGCTCATGACATACACCAACAGGCCAAAATAAAAATTTGCCCACTGCAGTGTGTGCTGCATGGCTCTCGCTCGTATATCTGAGTTTCCCGACAGAAGCCGTATATTTCATTTAGCGCACTGCTTTACTACATGAGTACGAATCACGAGATTTGATTTGGAGAGCCTAAGTTCAATGGAGTGCACCTTATACGCGGTGCAGCAATTTGCTGTAGCACGTCAAAATTAAGCAGGTCAAAATCGCCGTTTCTTGACTGTTTTCATTTTAGAGGTGCATATATTCTATTTGTCTCCTTCCATGTTTTCATCTGCAGAGAACGCCTTCCGAAATACAAAAGTAAGAGGTGACCCATTAATGAAGCCTACTTGACTGTTTAAACCGAGCCATGAGCCTGTCGCCCTGCGCACAGTGGCTTAAAGTAATGCTGTGGTCTTAACTATCCTTCCTAGAAGCTGCAGCTGCAAGTTCCTTGTTGTCATTAGGGTTCTTCTCACTGAATCAAGAATTAATTCACTGCGCCACTTGAGGCCCCTGCCTGATGACAGTATTTGATGTCGCTGCGTCACGCGAAATGAGCAAGTGGCTCTGTTTGATGTGCCAGTGTGTTCCGACTGAATCATCAGTAAGCGTGAGCCGGAGCAAGCGCGCATTGCTCGGACGGTCGTTTGGAGGTGCATCCGCGCTCTGCTGGTCATTGGCACGTTTCGCGGCGCAAATTGGCTCTGCCGAGCACTGGCGCTGATCGTTGAGCGTGTGATCCAAATGGCATGGAGCGCCGGTTGGTAATTTCTCCCGAGTAACGCAGTTGCGTAGGCTTGCATTCACTCGGAAACGAAAGTTTGCAGCAGCTTGTTAATGCCGCAGCTGTTACTATGATGACGCACGCACTAACTGCTTGTACGCGTTGATATCTACAGCTGTTGTTCGTTGACGCATGGCACAGCCTGCTTCGCTCCTGAAAGTATTAAAACACGAGAAGAGTTCTACTGAACTCGTATGAACTTTCCAGAAGCCTTAATTGCACAACCTGTTTTTTCAGTTTTACTGACGCTTTTAAAAGCTTAAACTTCAATGCTAAAGGTCAGTGGGCCGCACTTGTACGTAATATTTGTTTAAAGTTTATGATGATATGATGATGATTACGTGACTTTAATGGCACGAGGTCGACTTGGCTAAAGCCTGTCATAGCTAGCGTGGCTGTTCTCCACAAAGTCGTTCAGGGACGTACTTTCTCCCGCGTTTCACCCCCGAGTAGCCGAGCACCAGAATGGAGTAGAGCGTGCATCCATTGCAAAAACCGTTGGCCACTCGGTGACGCTGGGCTCCGTACGCCTCACCTCTCGCATAATAGGTGGTGGCTCAAACAATTAGAGCCCCGCTGCGGGCAGTCTTCTCAGAACTGGATAGCTCCTGGCTGCGCGATTAGAGAAGTGTAAGCTTTGCGTAACGCACACGTTGAAGTTCTAACACGTTGCTTTCTTAGCGAAATGGAGGTCCAAGAAGTGATTATGGCTTTAAGTGCTAGTCTCGTGACATATTCTCCACGACGTGCGTCCGCAAACACGGACACTATAATAATAATAATAATAATAATAATAATAATAATAATAATAATAATAATAATAATAATAATAATAATAATAATAATAATAATAATAATAATTGGTTTTTTGGGGAAAGGAAATGGCGCAGTATCTGTCTCATATATCGTTGGACACCTGAAGCGCGCCGTTAAGGGAAGGGATAAAGGAGAGAGTGAAAGAAGAAAGAGGCACCGTAGTGGAGGGCTCCGGAATAATTTCGACCACCTGGGGATTTTTAACGTGCACTGACATCGCGCAGCACACGGGCAGCCGCCGCGGTCGGGTTCGAACACGGGAACTCCGGATCAGTAGCCGAGCGCCCTAACCACTGAGCCACCGCGGCGCGTACGGACACGATGGCGAACTCACAATGCAGCCAAAAGGTTGCGATGCAGTCCTGACAACAGATTTCAAAACCCACCAAGCATAAGACGGGCCACCTTAGACACAGGACAGCGCTCTTCGTTGCTTTGACTTTAGTGCACGGCAACGGCTGATATGCAGCTCAGTGCAGGCTGTTCTGCTATCCTGAGAGCGAATCCTCTAAGGTTTCTTTTATATCGTTGAAATTGGTTCTTTTTCCCTTGCACGAAAATAGCTCACGTATTTAATGTAGCCGCTCTAATCGGAGACAACAACTAGGTGGAGCATTTTAGAGCGCTCATTTAAACGGAATGCTCCAAAATAAAAGCAGGCATGGGAGCCGCCGTTTTTCTGAAGTGCATACGTGCCTTCTTACTTCGCTTTGTCTAGAGATCGCCGTTCTTCAGTGCCTATATAGAGGCTACCATGTGCAAAGGGAGTAAAACGATAGAACACAAGCACAAAAAAGAGCCCCGATTTATCTGGTTAAACTAAATGCTACTAAAGTGCGCTGGCACGTTTGCAGTGGCTTAGCTTTGTTCATCTTTTTTAATTTCTATAAGCCTCCAAATTTCGAGTCTCACCGAAATTCCCTTGCAGTAGTTCATCTATTTTCCTTTTGCGATAAGCCGCCTGAGCTCCTTGTTGCGATTCGAGTCGCCGTTGCTTCTGGGTGGCGGTATATGAAGCCAATTGTACACGCCTGTCATCGGGCCGTTCCTTCATCGATTTCATCAATCGCTTCTTCTTTCGCGCTGTTAACACTTAGCGTTTCTCGCTATTCATCTGTTTACGCAATCTCTTTAGCAAGGTTGTACTGTCTCCGCCGCTCTGCTTTAGCTTACCGCCTTGCTAAATCCACTGTACAAGGTGACTCATTTGAACGCTCGCTTCTTTTGCGTTGCTGCGCAGGTCGCCGTGTACGTCGTTCGGCGTCGAAAGCAGTCGTAGGCCGGCTTCTTCAGTTATTTACCACTATCTACATCACATGTTCCTCCGGCTATTTGCTGTTGTTGTTGGTGCCTCAAAATCGATGGCACTCAGGCGACGTAATCCTTTGCCTTCATCTTCTTCTTCCTATTCTACATTGCATCTTTCGCCCTCCTTTTACTGGCTGAAGCTGCCCCGATGGTCTTCCGAGCTTACACGAGTTACCACGAGGCATCTTCCGCAGACAGGACGGGTTTCTCCTAGCGAGGCATCTAGTGCTTGACCTTTAAAAAAGAACATCCATACAAATTACTAACGAAGTCAAGCATGCAGTAAACGTCTTTCGGCGAGGAATTATAATTACTCATATATAGGCTGTGTTATCCACTGTTTTCTTCCTTTTTTCAAGCCACACTGCTCGCTCATAGGCGGTGAAAGATACCCGTAACCGTGCACTAACTTCCGTAAATGGATGTTTACGGCGAGTGTACCTCCGAAGGCTGCACTGACGCGTTTATTTGCAGCTTCTTTCTGCCGCATTCCAAGTCCCCAGGTGGGGACGGCTATTATCTTCTTGTCCTAATTTATAGGTGGGCCTGAAAGCATTTAAGAGGGGCCGGAGCGTACAAATAAAAAAGTGGAAAAAATTGATTTTTTTTAGACTTATTGAATACGCTTGTAGGCTGTCCCGATGTTTTACCGATAAAATTGACCTGGAGTACTTTAAAAATGAATTGTTTGTTCAGCCGCGGAGGCTGTGAATTGCAAGAAAACGCTCAGAAATTGGGCGTTTTTCTCCGTTACGGTTTTCTGGTTTGATGACAACTTTGCTAGTTGATTTCTTCACGGCTTTTTTATCTTTCTTGACCCTCCTTTTGTTGCACTTCTAAAACGACTGTCACATCAATACAGTTCTTTTCCTTTGAATTTATGAGCCTTAAATTTCTCGCATTAAACTTTCTTCTAACTCTAGATATGTTAACGAACTCTGCTTTGCAGAGGTTAAGAACCAAAATTTGTGCTTAGCTAAAGAAAATTATAAGAATGTGTTCAATTAGCTTTCTCCCACACTTTCTTACCTATTAGGCCTTTTCACAAGATTTTGAGAAAAATACACATTATTAAACAATTATCTGGAAATATAGCAGCTAAATTTTGTGACAGTGATCGTAAAGGTGAATTCACTAAAAATTTTCTGACGCCAAGTCCCCCCTCAAGGACAGAGGATGGGATGGGGTACGATGAGCAGGCTGGACCGGGGTATTGATGCTGTATTTTTGAGCGAGGCGCGGGCGCGATATTAATATGAAAGGCTAATGGATACAAATCCGAGCAATACGCTAGTTAGCATTTACCTTGTGAAGCGTTTGGCGCAGCAGTCATACTCATCCCGGCATTGAAAGCATACTAGGCTTAGATCTATTCCCGTGCAGCGGACAACTGCATCCTCTACAACTGCACCTATCTTAAGCGCATTCAAAGGCATAATTTTTTTCTGGCATTCAAGAGTTGACACGGTCAATACAGTGCTCTTTCAATACTGTGCTTTTCAATGCCGTCATTACCGCACTCTTATGAGGAATTTATTTTTCGCGGTAGTGAAATCGACAAAAGCGTCTGCATGTAAGTTAGTGCATGTGGACACATGTGTTGTGTCTGTCTTTCTCTGTCCCTTTGTCCCGTTTTGCGCTACTCTCACTTTCCATGGACACATCCATTTCCAATTGGAGAAAAACTTCGGTGGTGAATTTTTCCAACCCAATTACCTAATGCATTTGTGTCACTCTACATATCGCTTTCATGACGGATATCTGTCTGTTTTTGCAGGTAGTACGGCTTTTATAAAAGTAGTAGAACAATTTGCTTCCACAGTGACGCGGCTTATACATTGTTCAGGCTAACTGGCAGGCTGATGGGTGTTAGAACGGCAAATACACCGCTGAAATGGGGATGGGTATTAGAGCTAACGTAATCACTGATCCCTTTTCTTTGTGTCCCTTCTGTTGAAAGACGTGTAGCTTTTGTCCTAAGTATTAAATGCAAGTGGTTTGCTCCAGGGTCGCCTTGTGTGCTTTGTTAGACATCGCCAGCGCTCCAGCATTGTTGAAAGTTAGAAGAGGTGTCACCATCTCCCATGCGGAACTTTTGACTTTTAGAGACTATACAAGAACTCCAGCAAATGTCTTAGAAGCATGTTGACTAACGACGATGTCTCCACGTATGCCACCATCGGCTAACCGGTTTTTAAGAACACGTTTTCCAGGAAGCATGACACGTATACAGCATTTTATTGCGAAAGCATTTCTTCTCTCGTGAGTGGCTTGGACAAGACATGTCGCCAGAACGTGTCCGCACGAACTCTCAGTCATCCATTAGAGGAGTAATTAACCCAAAATTGTTTATTAAATAATTAATCAATTAGTGCGAATCAACGATTAATTCACCAGAATGATTAATCAAGTTCGTAATTATTCAATTTAGAGAAATAATTAACCAATTCAATTAGTACATAACTCCACATTCATGGGCAATTGAGCCTAATTGATGAACTACGTAAGCATTGAATTATCCACCAATGGATTAATTAATTTGTACTTTGGTGTGCTTACCAGACGCTCTAGCAACGGGACACATGTCGAAGTCAAAGCAAAAGTCAAAGCAAAGCCGAAGTCAAAGCAAAAACACGACTTAAAAACGGCTAAGGCATAAACAAACGAGCACGCAGCAAGACAGTCGCCAGCAGTAAGGAAAATGCTTTCGCGTTACTGCGTCTAAGCAGACATGAGTGCACCCTTAGAATTTTTTAAAAGTATAATCGGAGCGAAGTAAGCATGGAGGCTGCTGGAAAAAATACTAAATTAGACCACAGCGTAATTTTATCTGAGACATGCGTCTAAAAAAAAAAGCTTATGGAGTCGCTCTGTATGACACTGAAAAGTTAAAGTGTGCTTTGATATTTACGAACGTACTCCGTTGTTTGCATGCCAATGCCTTTTCTCACTTTAGGCGTAGTTGAGGAGAGTAAAGTGTGTTTTGTTTCAAGGCAAAATATACTCTCAGGCGCGGAACTTTTTCTGTAGATTTTTCTTCTCCCGGTAGTATGGCCTGCCTAAAGTTGTGACTACGGTTTAGGTATGCAGATTTCGCTACGACGGCGGGTTTCAGATTCGGCGCCCAACGAAGTGCCGAAGCTCAGCGTTTCCATAGCAATCAAGCTCCGCTTCATGGTGGGCTCGGCTCATGTTGCACTACACACGCTCTCCAGTTGCCGACAGGCAGGGCTTTCGAGCTCCGACAAAGTTCGTTTACTATTTGCTTTCTCCGACTTCTGCTTGCTTAACGCCTAACTGGAATTCAGAAAGATGTATAGTTGTTTTATGAATGCAGAAAATAAATTGGTAGTTTATTCACGCATAGCCGTTCTATTGGGCCACTCGGCTCGAATGCTGTCGCACTTAAAGCTATGCTGCCGTCGCGTACCCTTGAATGCACTCTTTTCTCAGAAAAAAAAAACATGAAATCTAAGAAGGAAACGCTGATCGATATGTGGCCACCGCAGACGCGCGCTGTGTTTGTATGCAAGCGGAGCTGCGGGTGCTTTGTTTCAGAACAGCAGAAGCCCGCATAATGCTAGCTCTGAAGTTCTGAAGTCGATTGCCTTGAAAAGCTATTTGTAATGCGTATGAAAAAGCCGCATTGTCCGGAACTCAGCGTGTTGAAAAAAGTTAACCGCAAATTCTCTAAATGACTTGTCTGCAGAGCAAACGCACGTCCTCCGACTACACGTTTTGTTGGACTAGAGCGATCACTTTTTATCAACAATTTTGGCTAACCTAATCATATCATTCAACTATATCAACCATAAGAGCGTAATTCCTTTCCCACCCATACTTTTACTTCCACAGACCGTACGATGTTCTTCAGGCCACCAGTCCGTATCGCGTGCAAATGCCACTGCGCAGTTTTGACCGTTTCTGATGAGCTTTGTATTCGAAATCGGTTATAATTAAAACCACATCTTTCAGGGAGCGTGTAATAATTAGATAAAATTAGAACCGTTACTATCGCACAAATTTACTCTTAGCTCAGGAAACTTGAGACGAGGGGACAATTTGTACGAGGGTATAATGTTTCGCCAATCAGTAGACACTTTGAGTTGGGCGTACGCAGTAAGCTTGCGTACGCATCTCTTACTGCGTTGCGTACGCTCAAGAATAGTGTAAACATGACAATTTTAGTTGGCCGTCCCAAAGCGTCCCCCAAGCGCACGTGTAAACAGTAGCGCCATCTAGTTACAAGACGTCAAAGCACATCAACGCTGGGTTGCAGAAATTTTCATCCGTAATTTCTGGTAACGAAGGCGGTTGCATTGTGAGTCTTCTTTGTTCCAAGAAGAAAAACTTTGCAAATAGAAGAAAATGCAAAAATCCCGTCGAAGAATGTAGCGGCGACATGTATTGATTCCAAAGCGGGCGAGCTGAGCGCCGCCATCTTGTCAACGCATCCAGTAACGTGCCCGTAGCGCGAGAACGCAAGGACACAATACGTAGGCAAGCGGCCCAGCGGTACGGAACGTTCTGCGCATGCGCACTCGCGACTAGAGAAGGGCATCCTTACGAGGTGAGGGGAAGGAACGGCGGTTGAAAGTTCGTGAGGACGAGGGTGAGGGAGGAAAGACATGGAGAGGTGAGGGCGAGGGAGGGAAGACATGATGTGGTGAGGGTGAGGGAGGGCAGAATTCACTATTCGAGGGCGATGTCTCAAACCGTACTCCGGGCTAACGCTTTTGCCTGTCCACCCGTTATGAATTCCCATGTTAAAGCGCTACTTCTTAGGGTGAAGATCCCGGGGAAGATGTAGTTTCTGCACTCTGGAGGTACGCGAGGTGAAGCCGAAACGAGGATGCAGCACACGTTCTCCGTCGCCGTGATGTACTACAGCGCCTAAAAAAAGCGCTCTTCTAGCTCAATAACCTTATTTTTTAATTGTGTAATGTATTCGGTGAAACACCCTGTATAATACTGGCGATAACAAGAGGTCACTGGCCGGGCCGTGCGGGGGGCTGCCAGTCCAACGGGAACCATGGTTCCGCAGTCAGCATTTTCATTATCAGCCACGAGTCTGTCGGATGAAATTATACCTAGTAGGGCTGTTCAATGCCCAAGTTCTAGGCCTTCTTTGCCGGAACGAAGTCAGATTTCAGCTCAGTAAACTTTCTCAGAATTGGATGCAGCGCAAAAAATGCTTTTGCGAAATTCCACTGTCAAATCAAAGCCTGTTGGCGGCGTTGATGTGGAATTTTTTATTCACGCTGTTAGTAGTTAAGTACAGTCATAACTTCTTTCTATATGCTATTTTTCCGTAGAACTGCGGTAAAGGAAAGCGTTGCCGCAATGTGGTGGGCAAGGGCGACCCCTGTAGTCTTACCATGAAATTAAGGCAGCACCTTAACAACCTTGGTCTGATTCATCGCTCGCTCCGCCTTGCATTGTACGATGTGCTAAAAATGAAAAAGGTGTACTGCTCTCCAAATAACATCAACATCTCTTGGTTTATTTCTGTCCCTGGCGAGACCTGTGACCCCGTAATCGCAAGCCTGATTTTATGAACCAAATTTTTAGCAGACATGGTAGGCAATTGACACTCAGCGTTTGAGTAAGGCGTAGACGTGCGAGCAAAGAAATCACGGCCGAGTTCGCTGGGATGAACTATAAATTATCGTGCGATAGCGTCGTTAGTCCTGTTTCGCGTGGTTTGACTTGACTTTCTATGCTGTTGCTTGGCCTGGACATTATTACTTTGCTTTATATGTCATATGATGTAAGTTTTCGTGTTATTGAATCATTTTAGATTTGTATTGCGGTAGAATAAAATAGGTCATTATTTACATTCACAGATACCTGGGAGTCCTGATTCCGCTCCCTGTGCAGAGAGAGGTACAGCGGTTAATCTACACGCCATTGCCCTGCGATGACAGGTGCTGCCATCGGTGGGGCTTGTGAGACCTATGTGGTTCCTGGGGAATCTCTCGCGACTAATCATTAAATTGAACTGCCACGGTGGGAAGTTTATTCACAATCCGATGGGCAGCTTGTGATGACATCACAACGTCACGTAACCAACGTGGCCCTCGTGCTAGAAACAGCCTTCGAACAGACCGACAACCACTTTTCGGCGGATTTGAAGCAATAGAGCACTAACATGGCAGCCACAGGAATCTTTCAGTCCCGACTCCGGGAGTTACTAATTACTGTTACTCAGCCCAATGCTGCACTTTAGCGAGCCGTTTGATTTTGAAGGACCCTCAATAATGTTTTATTTTAAGCGACCGCATAAGGGCCTCACTGCCGCGGAAAGCCGGCACCGCACCGGCGGAACACACTAAAGAAATAAAAAAATTTAAAGCATGGGAGTGGATCCGAACTCGCGGCGGCACTAAAAAATCAGTTCCGGTGGCCGCTACTTAACACCACTGCGTCATCACCATAGCTTTTCTTTAAGAATGACATTTACAAGATTGAACAGATATTCTACATACAATAACTAAATTATTTTCAAAGCTTTTACGATACGCCACGAAACAGATCGCAAAAAGGCAGCAACAGAGCCGTAGACGCGAGGTATAGGCTCAGCGCGTAACCAAGAAGGATTGTCAATCCGGTTTTAATTCGGTCGGGTCATACATTTCCCTTATTTGAACAATCAGTTGAAAGAAATCCTAACTTCCTGCCTGTACGAACTGCCAAGCTCTCGTGCTGTGCTTTCAATGTCGTCGTCTTCATCACGCAGCCGCGTTCACGAAATTTGTTTTTTTAAGTGAGATTTATTGCCCCAAGGCATCAGTGATGGGTGAAGATGTGATGAATGATGTAGTAGAGGTTAAATGAATGGAAAAAGGTTAGCTGATTTGATGAAGTCCAGTAGAGAACGATGGTGCGGTCCCTGCGTCCAGGCAATGTATGAAGAAGGCTTGCTTGGTGAAAAGACCTGCTACCATCAGGTGCCGGGTCCTTGTAGGCTTGAGAGCTGGGCAGTCCCACAGTAAATGATGAATGTCGGCCTCAATGTCCTCGCGTTTACATATCGGACACCCTGGCCGAGGAAACAATTCTCGGTACTGAGTCATGAGATTTGTTGTTGAAAGTGCCAGTCTCTCACACTGTAGTTTGAAAGCGCGGTCTTCATCATCTTCCAGCCGTGCGCGGGGAAGCGTCATCAGACGAGCACATAGCAAACCTCACGAAACGACGGGAGATTAGAAGCAGTGAAATTCAGATGACTATGTGCAATCGAAATATCGTCGGGTATTTGTAATTAAGCAAACTACAAAATTTCCTTCTTTTGAGTCTATTCTGTGCTTAGCACTTATTGTTATTATCGTGGTAAACGGTACTGAATTGTTTTCTAAATATTCTTGGCGTACATTAGTTTTCGTGCGCAGACACAACTAGGGGCTGACTGATTTTAGCAGTCCATTTTAGCACAGTACGCATGGCAGCAGAAAACGAGGCAGCATGCTAAGCAATCCTTTTTGCATTGCCATCCAGATAGTGATTCCAAATCTGCACATTGCTGCAGGAGTGAAGATCGCTTTCTAGTGCTGCTACCATGCCCACGGTGCGTTCAGCGTTTCCTTTGTTCCGTGATCGCATTATCAAAAGACCTGTTTTTTTTCTGATGGTATTGAAACAAATCCTGGCCCAGTTTAAAAATAAATGCTATCGTAACTGCTCGAAGGCCAGAGCAAGATTAATTCAACAATGGGGGAGAATGGTGAGTTGGGCGAGTTGGATGTAGTTCATTTTGGCGGTAAATTCAGCGCGGAGGGACGAAGGACACATAAAGGGTACAAAACAAGCGCTGCCTCGCAACTAAGTTTTATTAAAAAGGAACACAAATATATACATACAGAAAAACGGTATAGGTGCGATAGGCACGTAGTACAAAGGTAGCGTAGAAGGCAATATCACCTCCTAAGTTCAAAAACCAAATACACTGCGCAACAGATAAAACTTAGTTGCGAGTCAGCGCTTGTTTTGTCACCTTCCTGTGTACTTCGTCCCTCCACGCTGAATTTACCGCCAAAATGAACAATAATAGGGGGCCTGCAGGCGTCTCATAACATAACTGAGAATAAACTTTGCAGTTTAACTTAGCGAATTGATGGCGCTGTGAAACAGTTGTCGGGCCTTAATGTCTTGTCCACGAAGGTAAAAGACATGAAATCGGCAATATCGGAACTTCAGTGGCAGCTTAGTACAGTTAGGAACCAGATAGACGGTTTAAAAAACGAAGGCAGGAGAAATAACCTGATCATTTACGGAATAAAAGAGCTTAGCGAGGAGACTAGCGAGGAACCGGGAAAGGAAGGTGTAGATGGTGTTTTTTTCTGGAACATGGTTTGACAGTGAGGGGTGTCGAAAGGTGCCACAGGGTGGGTAAAAAAGAAATAAACAAGCCGCGATCAGTCGTTTTGAAACTCATCGACTTCTGTGAAAAAATTTCAATATTACGATCATGCTCTTAACTCAAAAGCACCAAAAAAGCTCAAAATAATTAGCTGAGGACTTTTCTTAACGCGTTAGGAAAATACGGAAACAGCAGTGGACAACCTTCGAAGAAGAGGGGAAAGAGGGCGCCAAGATTTAAAACTAATTAATCTAAGCTAAGCGTTAATAGCGTACTGTATGGTTGGGAGGAAACAAGAGCTCGTCAGGCTTAGAAAGAAATCATACAAGAAACTCCAGACCCTGAAAATAATAAATGTTAATTGCAGAAGTGTCATAAACACGTCAGCTGTGTTGGAGGTTCTTTTGCTTTTGCACTACCCTGAAATAGAGGTTTTGACAAAAACTTGGCTTAACAATACAATGTTTGACAGTGAGTTCGTTACCACTGGTAAAAGTTCGTACGGAAAGGATCGTGATGTACAGAGGTGGAGACGTCATCATTCGGTTTAAATCATCCCTGTGAATTTTACCAACGCCTGAGGTACCCAATGTAGAGCGCATTCTTTGCACAACGTACTATGGAAACGTTATTAGATACATTATTGGAGCAAGGTTAAGGCTTCCCCGCTATACCGTTTCCATATTATAGAAACTGAAAAAAATATTTGTGCACGAATGTTAAACCCGATAATCGTATTATACTGTCAGAATAATTTAATTTTTCTGAAGTTGACTGGTCAATTTTTTTTCAGTTAAAAAGCACGACCCGCAAGGTGAATCTACGTTGGGCATTGCATTTAGCTTCGAATTATTGCAGATTGTAGAAGAAAATACCATATTTCAGTTCGATTCTAAATCACTGCTCGACCTCTTTTTTTGTTAGCGGATCAATTACGGCCGAAACAAATAGCCAGATTGTAGATAGAGCATCGGACTACAAATCTGTACCGCTCACTACTGCAGACGCTGCTTTACATAAGAAGCCTAAACATTCATCCTATAGAAACTTTTCTCGAGCTTTAATCGAGATACATTATATGTATCTCGAATCTTTGATCACTAATGAATTCACTTGGGCTAAGCACATTGAAAACATAATGACTAATGTTAAGTGCAAGTTGTTCTGCCCGAGGAAAGCTTTGAGACTTCCTACTCCTTCTATGCGACTAATCGCATACAAAAATGTAATTCTGCCCGTACTAGACTATGGGTACGTTGTTTGGGACACTTTCACTCAAACTTACACTAATAAGATAGAAATGGTGCCATGAAAAGCAACTCGCTTCAATTAAAATAGATTTGGATGTACGTATGTGACAGAACTGTTAACCAAAGCGGACTTGCCCCCATTAACACAAAGAAACAGTGTGTCACGACTAAAAGTCTGCTTTGAATTCATTAACGGCCACCATAAGGCATCTCACGAGGATAATTTCTTCTTCATCTGGTTACTTCACAAGGCAAAGACATAGCCGCAGAGTAACGCCATTTATCACGCGTAATAACCGTTTTAATTATTCTTTCCACAACAGTAGTTGAAGGGAATCTCCTAACCAATGACCACGTTTCGAAATCATATGTCGACATTTGTTTCCAGTATTGTTTAAAAATCTGTTGTTTACGCTTATTTTCCAGAAAATTGAAGCTACTTTATTCTACTTTGTTCTTTTGTTCATTGCCGGTGTTATTACGTTGTGTTTACTTATCTGTATCCCACTCTGCTAAGATCTCCAGTGGGCATTTCAGTATAAGCAAAATAAATATAGATAACAATTAAATGTTATAAGTGCAGAGCACATGTATGCATGCAGTGTGTGCTAGAAGTAAAGGCGAGTGATATTTTACTGTCTCGGTTTTGTGTCACATATTAGCTCAAAAAGCTCAAATACACGTATGCGCACACACACAAAAGTATAAGCATCTAGCCCCCGTTTACCAGAGCCCTGGGGGCTTGTCTTGTATGTTTATTACTCAGTAATATCGTCAGAAGTTGCAGACTAGAAAATACAAGACGAATTTTAAAATGACTGTCAGTGAGGGTGAGCGAGGGCTGACGATGTGAGGGTGAGGGTGAGAGAGGGCCAGCAAATTTTTCGAAGTGAGGGTGCGGGCGAGAGAGGGCGGGATAACTTTTCAAAGTGAGGGCGAGAGTGAGGGAGGGTTATGAACTGAAAAGCGAGGGTAAGGGAGGAACATAAAAATGAGGGCATTTGCCCACCTCGGCTCGCGACCCGCAACGCTCCTGCGTACATAAGCCCGCTCCGTAGGGCCCAACTAAATATGTCTATTAACGCGTTATGAAAAAGGGTTAGCGCGGTAATTGGGTGAGAGATTCGATGTATATTCAGCTGAAAATTGGTGCTTATTGTCCGCCTCATTGTATGTCTTGCGTTTCCGCTGTAAATGTTTTCAAGTAGGGACTGGTTTATCTTTCGAAAAAACTGGTCTTATTGAAGTTCACCTTTCAATGTTGCATATAAGAGAGAATCATCGGCCATTCGTGAAAGGAAAACCTCAAATTGACCGGAAGATTTTTCGCACAAACAAGAGCATAAAAGTTCGGTGGTGCTTCGAAATTCTGTTTATTGACAAGAAAGCCGTTCAAAATTGGTCTGCGTAGCGTACAAGTAGAGAGCACTAAAAAGAGGATTGTTTGTCTTTTCGACTGCCACCGTATACTCCTGGGCAGGACCATTCACGCGGTATCCCCCTCCCCTTTTTTTAATCCAGAACTTGTCACTTGATTACGACAACTCATACATCACCTCCAGAGCTTAACAGACAAGAACTGTGACGCTGTCTTTTTTTTTTTGCGCAGCAAACATATTCTTGTCAATGCACGAGCAGAGGCAGGGTAATGTTTCCGAGGCTGAAAATACCAATAGCGCTTTGTACCTACTAAAGGGGTTGTTGAAGTTGTCTGGAACTTTTTGCGCATGCTTCAATTCAAGTTTGGGGACACATTCTTTAAACAATTACGAGCTACTTCGTGCGCTTTGGGCTTTGTATTGAAGATTCTTAGGAGCTTTGTTTAGTACCGAGAAGTGGTGCTTTTGTAGACAAAAGTTTTTTTCTGGTATTCATCTCTCCTGCGTGAAGGAAAAACAAAATTTTCAGAGTTGCGAACACTGTGATTTTGAGAAGAGGCACTTTTTTCTTTAATTGAGTGTCAAGCATTCTACAGCAGTAATTCTTCTGGTACCCTGGCGTAACGTACTCTACCCCATGCAAAGAAAACCATCACCTTGCGCCACTTGCGGCAAAGCTATCCATGCCGACTTCCTTATCTAATCTGCTCTCCCAACATTGTGGCCCCTTCCTACTTTTCCTTTCCTGTGGAATCCCTTCCGTTAAACTATGAAAGCTTGGAGACCTTCCTTCTCTGCACTTCATCTCATGTATAACTAACGGAAGGTAGTTAAGTAATTAACAATTCATCTTACTGACTCAACTTCTTTCTCTGAAAGTTTATTAATTGCTCCCTTCTTTGTTCTCCGTTCCATTTCAAGCGTTTTCGCTAGTATTCTGATAGGCTTATGATGATGCCGCAGGTGCTCGCATGTAGAAAAGTATTAGGCGCCTGAGTTCATTATATCGTTGTAGTATAGTGAAAAGCTGATTTTCCGAATATGTCCCTGAGCGTACAGCGAGAACTGAGCGACAGGCACCAGCTATGACACTTAGCTTGATACGGAAGAACGGTCAGACCTTTAAGATTAAGATACAGCGCTGCGTCTCGTACGTCATAGCATTGGATGCGTAATCATGGTCACCACTTAGCTTACTTATTAACCCGGATTTTTTTTATTGAATTTTGCTCCCATCAGGCTACCTGATTTTGGCAGGGGCTAAAATGATATACAAAATTGTCTGTAAAGTTCCGATATTGAGTCAATTTAAAAAGATGCGTTTAACAGTGAAATCATTTCTGAACCACCCCTTCGAAATAGTCGCTCTTGCAGTCTATACACGGCTTTCAACGCTTCATGAGGTCTTGGAAACAGTTGGAAAACGTTTGTTCTGGCAGGGCTGTCAGCTACTTTGTCGTTACGCCTTGAATGGCCTCCATGCTCCATATCCAGTGACCTTTAAGGCCTCTGTTCACACGAGTAAACAGGAAAAAATCACATGGGGAGAGGTCAGGCGAGTATGGTGGATAGAGAAGTACAGTAATGCGGCGCTTGGCGAGAAATTTTGTCACGCTGAGAGCAGTGTGCGGATTTGCGTTATCGTGGAGAAGGCTCTATTGTCCAGATGCCCCTAAGTCAGGGCGACGGCGTCGCAGTGCATCACGCATGTGTTGGAGCACGCGGATGTAAAACTCCTGATTCACCGTCTGCCCTTGTGGGACGAACTCGCGGTGTATGACACCTCTGGCATCAAAAAAAACTAACAGCATCGTCTTTGTTTCGGTCTTCTGTCGCCGCACCTTTCTCGACGCAGTAGAGCTTGTGGACAGCCATTTTGCGCTTTGCCTCTATGTTTGAGTATAGTAATAAAAACACCATGTTTAGTCTTCCGCAATGATGCTGTCGACGAATGCAGCACACTTCTCTGTCTCGGAGAGCAAAACAGCGCTAACTGATGCCCGCGCGCCTTTCTGGTCCTGTGTAAGAGAGCGCGGCACAAGTCTGGCATTCAGCTTTCGTTTCCGCAAGTTCTCACGCAAAATTGGGTGGCATGTTGTCTTACTAATGTCGAGAACATCTAATAGCATGCGAACTGTAATGGTGCGGTCTTGCTGTACGATTTCCCTGATCCGAGCCCCGCTGTTTTCATTCCGTGAGCTTGAAGGGCGCCTCTGCCTTGTGTCGTCTTCCACCGACGTTCTCCCCGAAACGAGCCTCTTGTGCCACTCGAAAACATGCGCCCGCGATATTGGCTCTTTGCCGTAATCGTCACGAAGGAGCTTATACGTCCTTGCGACCGCCTTGCCAAGCTTCCACAGAATTTTATGTTCCCACGCTGTTCGAGGTGGACATCCATCTCTCCACATTCACTAACGGCAGAATGCGCAGACGACTAGTTACAACGTAATTTTCTACATGTAGTGCCATCTAGCGGTTGCCACTATTAACATAAATATCTCAGGTTAGCCCGAAAAGGTGGCCCTACACATACGCACCAACATTTGTTTTGGTGAATCAATTCTAGAGAAGAAAATAAATAAGTTTTGAAACTTTACGGACAAAGGTTGTACCTTGCGGAGCTGGTGGAAAGGTACGCAATATCAGTAAAAAATTAAACGCGAACAAAAGAACCGAAATGAGATCACAAAAACAACATTATGTTCTGTCCTGGAGGATAAATAAAAGCGCTGTTTATTAATAAGTCTAAAGACAGTTATCGCGTCTTTGGAGCGAAATTAAGCCAGAGCATTGCTTCTCACCACTAAGACTGTCTCGTTCTGCCATTCAGCAATAAACTACGTCATTCTCGATTAATTTGTTGCTGACGTTGAATCGGCCCACTAATCTAAGGAAATGTTTTTCTTTAGAAGAGGGTATCGCACGCTGAACGATAAACACTATTCCATTAGTGCGTTACCCAGCTAGCAGACGACGCGCAAAGGCGGCATCCCGTCTGCGCGCCCGATTGTCTCAGCAGTATTTCGTTTCGTGTCATTGTCGACAGTCGGCACCTCGATGAAGCTATTACTTGGGTGAGGAGAAAGCGTGCACAAACCTGCGTCGGCGATCAAAGGGGCGCGGAGGGAGAGAGTACAGTGCAAAGCTGAGCGCTTGTGGCACGCGCGACGGTCGCGTATCAAAATTGCGTTTGCCGAATGCATTGCGGAGCGTCATAGTCTGGGCTCCTGTCTATCTGGCTCCGTGAAGTGGTCTTTATAGAGATAATTGCATTTTGAACGGTACCAAGCTATGATACTGCAGGTTATGCAATTGAGACTAGAAAGAATGAACATAAATTGAGAATTTATTAGTGAAACGAACAACCCGTCTCAGTTTTTTCTTTAAAAGTTCAATAAATGAACCGTCATACATAAATTTAGTAGAATAACGAATGGTCAATGTTCGTCCCTATTTTCAAAGTTCTCTTACATGACAGGGTATCAAAGCATTTGCTAAGAGCGTGTAAAGACTGACCTCCATGAAACCCCGCCGTCGCCTTACTGAGGGGCGGGCAACACACAGTACTGGACACGGACAGATAATCTGTACAATGAGAGTGCGAATATGGAAAAAATTCCAATACAGAATAAAACACGTTCTAAAATTTCACCCGCAAGACGCGGGTTCGATCCCAGCCGCGGCGGTCGAATTTCTATGCACACAAAATTCTAGGGGCGCATGTGCTGTGCGATGTCAGTGCATGTTAAAGAACCCCAGGTGGTCGAAATTTCTGGAGCCCTTCACTACGGCGTCCCTCATAGTCTGAGTTGCTTTGGGACGTTGAGCCCCCTAAAACCAAGTCAAAACCAAACCATTCTAAAAATTTCGAATAATTTCCGAATGATTGGCTTGAAGTTGGAATTCTGCACGCAGTAGTTTTTTTTTCGACGACTGTTTCAAAAACGGGTCCTGCACTTCAACAAAGACAAAACAGCGCACCACATTGACGAGCGAAGAGACGAGACAGCGCTAACTTGCAAGTGATAGCGTCTCGACGCGGACTATTCTTGGTGCGGCGTTCATGATGTTGATACCTACGGCCTTAGAGACTTGAAAACGCGACAGGTCTCAGATAGTGATAGCAAACCTAACCTTCATGCCTGATTCGTAGCACGTAGCTTAAAATTTCCTCCGTCTCTTCAACTGAGATTTGTCTCACGCTCAACGATATATAATATTCGATTAGTGCGTTTCCCGGTTATCAGACAACGCGCAAAGGCCGCATCCCGTCTTCTCTACCGCCAGAGCAGAGTAAAGTAGTTTAGCAGTGATGGCGTAGAGGTAGAGAATCCGCCTCGCGTGCAAGAGGGCCGGGGTTTGAATCCCGGGGCAGAGCAATTCTCCACCGGATATGAAAAAAAAAACTCCGCGTGTCGATGGAATTGCACAACCAGGCCTGGTGTGCGGCCGGAGCTCCGTGACCCGAACCGACAATGCACTCCCTCACCAGAACAGGATTTGGCCACCGTGGTGTAGTACTTCGCCACAACCTTCTTTGATCAAACCAATTAACCCTCGACCCTCAGTCCCCAGCGGCTGCGGAGCAACTCAAAAAGGCGGTGGTCAGACCTGTGACTTAGCGGAGGGTGCTAAGAATCTCTGGCTCCGGACAGGCCGCCACTGGAATCTGAACCTGTCAACTTGCAACGCTAGAACCTTATCTGGTCCTTATGGGTAACGGAGTGGATTCGAAGAGCAGGCAAGGGTAGCAGGAGGCGGCAGAATTTTTAGGTGGGCGGATGAGATTAAGAAGTTCGCAGGCATAGGGTGGGCACAGCTGGCAAAAGACCGTGTTAATAATTGGAGAGACATGGCAGAGGCCTTTGCCCTGCAGTGAATCTAGTCAGGTTGATGGTTATGATGATGATGCTGTTCGCTCTTATCAGTTGCAAGAGGTAATTTTCGTGTGCTTATGACATGACGGTCACTGAGTTAACTTACTTCGTGCTGCGTGTTTCTAGACCAGGTCAGTGCTGTGTCTTTCGATAGCTACAGATTCAAGTACGCTAGTCGTAGCGCCGCCGTTAGCGCTGCGCTATTTCGCATAGATATTAGCTTTGTTCACTTACTCCAACAAGTAGCGAGTGTTCACAGAAATATCCGACTCTTATCCGATTCGGTTTCGAAAAAGTTTTTTTCATACCCGTACCCTTAGGAGCTCTACGGCTCCCGGTCTCAGTTTCTGGTTCATTGCTTTGTAATGTCTTAAGGGAATTGCCGGCTAGTGTAGTAATTTGGACTTAAACTGGATATTATCATTCGACCATGAGCTGCTTTAGGCGCATATACTGACGACCGAATTATTTTCTGCATTGAGATGGACCTTGCGTGCCCTGTCGATGACGAAATTTTGCCACATGCATATTTATTCTCATTATTTAGCCGTTTCCGACTGATACAAGCTATTAACAATCTCGACACTGCTTGTGTGTTTGTACGAGTGCTACTCTCGCTGTATTTGCTGCTTTTGGGAGGCGACCATTAGCCCACAATAAAAATTTCCTGGAAATGTCGCTTGAAGATTCCTGGGTTTGAAGCTGGCAGACCAGAGGGCCAGTTAATCTTGCGCCCTGGTAAATCAGGCAGAGTTTTGCATCAGGGAAGAGTCCAAAAAAAAGTTTGAATATCTAATGTGCAAGTGCAGCTTCGGCATAAGATCATCATGGCACAAGGTACGAATATTTCTCTTCATAGATCGTGGGGCCAAATACCCACTTCTTCAGCATTTAGCCCAACATAAGCCGAGAATCAGACCAGGGGAAAGATTGAGTCATTGTATCCCCGCTGTGTACCCGGCGGTGCTGGGGATTGAACCCCGCATGCGAGGGCTTTCTTCACACTTTCCTGCATTCCACGGACTAAGTGAAGGAAACAGTATGAAAAGGGTGGACAGGGCGACAACATAAGAGAAAAGGCAGGGTTCTACGTTTCCACATGGAGCATAGAATTAGAGAGCCCCGCTGCAGTGCCACATACCAGATATCATTTGAACATTGTATTCGTATCTAGCGCCATGCAATGGTTTTTTAAAAAAAAAAGTGAACGCAAACCTGCCGTTTTTTTTCCTTAGAATAAACCCAAGCGCCCCGCAAGGCGTTGAATATGCATGTGGGGGGGGGGGGGGGAGGTCGAGATTTTAAGGAATACACATCATGATGTTATACAAAGTAGAACACGATCAGTACAAAACAAAACTAAAAGAGCACGCAAATTCTGTGCAAAAACAAGGCAAATACAGCCCCAAGAATGGAAATCAGTACACAAGAATCTTAGGCTAACAATCAATGAATGTCACAACAGCATCATAGGCCGCTGCTATATTACAGAAAGGACGATAACTAACAAGGGTAGCAGGTAAATCTTTTATTCCAAACCACTAAGGCAGTTTTCTGATATTTTATTTTTGCGCGTGCAAGTTTCTCGAAACTTAAAGGGTCTGGTGCGTTTCTGGCATGCAACACAAAGAATGTTTTATTGACGCACTACTCTTCTATGCTGATGTTCCTGCTGCGCTCAAAAATTTACAAGTAACGGAAGGGTACAAATGTTCCCGTACCATCGCCGATGCCTTGACTGATGGGCAAGCAGTAAGCGTCCTGAAATTGCCTGTGGCATTGACCGAGAATGCTGCAGACGATGGTAAGAAGCTGCCTACTTTCAGATGCATGTGAAATGTTCAAAATATGCAAAGTCTGTGCCTTCAAACGTACAGACTGTGAAGGAGCATTTATTGATCTCAGAATTTATTTATCTCAGTGAATTATCATTTATTGATCTCAAATAAGATAATGGCCAAAAGAAAGGGACAAAAAGATGATATTGATCTCAAATAAAATAATGGCCAGAAGAAAGGAAAAAAAGAATAATATGAAGCTGAAACAGGTACCAAGTTGACCAATCGCAGGCTCCTATGAGAAGTGTTTGTTTTGTCGTGCGGCGCAGATAAATCTACGAAGAACCTTTTTTTTTTGTGCATGTCCCGCATAGTGATACTTTCTCGTGCGTTGCGTAGACGACGAAGCCAAGAAGCAGACCGTAGAGGCAGAAGAAGCTGGTCAGTTACCTTGGTATCGGCCACCTTGGTAGTTATTTTTCCAATGTTATTTTTATTCTTACTACTATCATTATCATTTAACCACTCGGATATAAACATCAGTCTCGATCTCCTACGTGCGTTATGCGTTTCCCGTTTCATTTCGCAAGTAATTTCCGTTTACTTCTTCCTTCCTCAGCGTTCATTTTATTTTCGTCCAGGAAATATTTATCTGATAAACTCTCTGTCCCCCTAATTCTTTGCCAATCCCCCTATGTGGGCATGTGTCATTGTATGAGGGTAACAACAACAACAACAACAACAAGCTGGTGAGCCTCGCCGTTCTTAGTTCTCTCTCTCCATCACTGGACGTTGTAAAAATTAACGAGGGACACTTGAGGAACCTACGAGTAATACATTAGCACTGACTTTCTTTTTCAGGTTTGGTTTATGGGCGTTTAACGTCCCAAGCGAATCACGCTGTGAGGGACGACTTAGTGAAGGGCTTTGGAAATTTCGACCACCTGGGGTTCTTTAACGTGCACTGACATCGCACAGTACACGGGCCTCTAGAGTTTTACCTCCCTTGAAATTCAACCGCCGCAGCCGGGATAGAACCCGCGTCTTTCGGGCCAGTAGCTGGGCTCCATAACCACTGAGCCACCGCGGCAGCTGCATTGCATTTCAACTCGACCGTTTCAATTATTTTCGAATTCTACTCTATTTCTTTTTAGTTGGTGAAGTTGTAAGTAATAGTAATGAATATTAATGATAAACGTTTTGTATTTTCCCGCTTTTCATGACGTCGCACCAATCAGAGACCCGTCAAGAATTTAACGATGCACTTTATGGGCGACACAGGATTTTCGTGTCGATGAGCCATGTAACGCTTTCGCATTAAGAAACGCCTCAGTGTGTGCTGATTACGAACAAAATTGCATCACTGGCTCCAGTGAAAGTGTATGGAGAACGCGAAAGAGGAACTGCATATTTTTTTTTACTTTAGGGCGCTTCTCTTAATTCACAAGCCCAGTGTGGCTGCCATGTCTCATGCACAGTGTAGCATCACAAGATATACTGCTCTGAACAAAAAGGAGTAGAAAGGGAGTGAGGTGTCCTCTAGCACGCTTGCTTTTATAAAAGGCAGTGCGCTAGAGGACATCCTATTTCTTTTTTACTCCCAGATAGGTGTATACATGTTCAGAATATAGTGGTTGGGCTATCGTAGCTACAGCCATTTTCTTGCAGTGTTTTACCTCTTTTTCTTGGCACCAGACTTTGCAGTTTGAATGCTATTGACTTGGCTGAAGTATGTTTTACTATTTAAATGTGCGCCGGCACAATTAGATTTGCTGAATGTGCGGTTGAGACTGCAAATTAACATTCTATAATGAAAATTTTGGACGAAACATAGCGGGCTCTGTGTACACCAGATGCAATGTGTTTGCCATGACAAAAGTTGTACGTCATTCAACAGGTGTTTCCAGAGTCTTTGCGTGCCTTTCAGAACAATCACGTTGGAATATATATATGAAAAAACAATTTTTGGCTGTACCTTAGCATAATACAGTATATCTCAAAGAAACATTGCAAAGATGTTCCCTGTCCTGTGACTCAGCTATGCCGACAGAGCATAAATGCTACAGAACAAATTCGTCGTGCAGCTGATGAAGGAATGTCAATGGAGAAATTGGAGGAATGAATACATTTGATTTTTAGATACCTCATACCGGCAAACATTGTCCAGTAATCATATAAGTTCTAATATACGAAAAACAGACTGCGATCCCCAGCAAAGCAATAAAAGTTTGTCAAGGAATAAATTTGCTTCGGGAATGTAGTGACCGCTGACCCGAACCACGAGAGTGAAATAACTAGGTTACTAAGAATGGGGTGGAGTGCATTTGGCGTTCACTCTCAGGCCATGAGCAACAAGTTATCAGTATCCCTGAACGGAAAGTACGTAACAACTTTATCTCACCTGTGTTCACATGTGGAGTAGAAATGTAGAGGCAAACGAAAAGGTTTAAACTTAAATTGAAGCCAAGGCAGCGAGCTATGTTAAGAAAATGAGAGGTGTAACGTGAAAAACAGTAACAGGACAGAGTTTGTCGCGAAACGAACCCCAGGTTATAATAGCATAGTCGAAATCAAGAAGACATAATGGACGTGGGCAAGGCATGTAACACAGAAGCAAGATAACCCACGGTCATTTACCGTTACGCAATCAATTCCAAGACAAAGCAAGCATATCATGAGAAGACAGAATTAGGTGGCCGGTTGAGATTAGGAAGTTTGTTGGCATACGGTGGCCGCAGCTGGCACAGAAAAAGGTATTGTTTTTAGATATATGGGAGAGGCATTTGTGATGTATTGGACGTACTTAGGCCGATCAAAACTATGATGAAAAAGCTCCTGTTCGAATGGTGGATACAATGCCGGCCATAGAATGGATGTAGGTTATTAGTGAACCAAGATGAGAGCGAAGATAGACACCAGTGAAAACAGTAGGTAGGGCAAGGAGTGTGTTGCATGCGAATTACTAGAGGCATTTTCATAAAACAACAAGGCTCCGCTTGCAGAGTGAAAGCTCAGCCCCACAAATTGCAAAATTTTTGGCACATATGCAGAATCCTGTTCTTTTCCCCTGTATCGATAAAAATAGTTTTTTTGAGTGCAGGACTGTCACATATATTAAGGAGTCTAAATTAAATTTTAAAGGAAAAAGGTGTGAAGAAGACGACGCAAATTAACCGAAGAATAAAGAAGAGGAAGAAGAAGCATTCGGTGAGGTGGAGAGAGATGATTGGTGGAGAAGAGAAGAAGACGACGACAAGGCTTACGTGGACTAACACCAAGGCTACAGAAGGGCGAGAGCGAGACATTGGGGTAACAGCAGAGAAGTGGAGGCTCCGGCAGGTCAGGGACACATCGGCTGGAAGAGAGCGACGCCGGCTACTGTTCCGGTGAGCTCGCGTTCTACGACATCGCATCGTGGACTCCTGCCGTGCCTCAGCCCGTTCCGGGGAGTCAACAGAGGACGCTACCACCTGTTACGGCTAGTGGTGTCTCCAACGCTGTTGCCACCCATCCGGGTGGTGTCCCCAACGTCAACAACGCCGGCATCACCTCCACGGGCGCTTGGACCGGGAGCTAGTACGACGCCGCCAGCAGCACCAGCCCAAGCACTCCGAACGCCGCCTCGACGCCGCCTACTGGATCCATACAACGCCACAGGCGCACCGAACCAACCGTGAGCACGAACGCCGACCACCAATAGTAGAACGCTAGAAGTAGACGCTGGTAGCAGTGTGCCCGGGTCGTGTGTATTTATAGCCTTTGTTTTGTGTGTTAGTTTTGTTAGTTTTGTGTTATAGTGTGTATGTCACGTAGGGTGTATTAAATGTGCGTTTGTGTGGGTACACCCATCGCCTAGGCCATTCTTTCGGTCCGAGTGTTCTCCGGAGAGATCCGTGACAAAGATAAGTGGCGAGCCTGCCAGGATACATTTCCTTTTTCTTTTTTGCTTTGTCTCGGATTTTTCCGACCTCTCGACGGCAGAAAATATGGGCTTGGCAAAAACGTTAGAGCTGGAGCTCAAGCTAGGGTTAAGCAAAGAAGAGGCGATGCGTCTCTGTGACGAGGAGAAAGAAGAGACAAAAAGGCAGAGAGGAAAGGGCGCAAGCACGCACAGACGCTCGTGAAGCAGAAGAACGCGAGGCGAAAAGAGCTCGCGAGGCAGTAGAGCGAGAAGAGAAAAGAGCTCGTGAAGCAGAACAGCACGAGGAGAAAAGAGCTCGCGAGGCAGAGAGAAGAGCTCGCGAGGCGGAAGAGCGAGAAGATAAAAGAGCTCGCAAGGCAGAAGAACAGGAGAAAAGAAGGATAGAACGGGAGGAGGAGTTTATTTTGTGGAAACAGGCGCATGTCGCTGGAGGATATGTGGAGATCACGGACAATGATCAGCGTTCCTTAGCGGGTTCAGAATCTCCTAGACCGGCCAGAGTTTGACCAAAGAAGCTGATGGCTCCTTTCGATGACAAAAGAGATGATCTGGACTCATATCTGCAACGATTCGAGCGGATTGCTTTGGGGCAAGGCTGGGAGCGCAGTGAATGGGCCACGGCATTAAGCATGTGTTTAGTCGGAGAGGCGCTGAATGTGTTTGGAAGGATGCCTGCTGCTGATTCCATGGACTAAGAGAAACTCAAAAAAGCACTCGTTCAAAGATTCAGGCTTACAGCAGAGGGTTTTCGTGAGAGATTTCGCACCGCGAAACCTGAGGATTCGGAAACCGCTAAGCAGTTTTCCTGCAGGCTGACCAACTATTTTGATCGGTGGCTTGATATGTGGAACACAGAAAAGAGTTTTGAAGGTGTTCGTGAGAAGCTGGTCACAGAGCAATTTTTAGTGTGTTGCAGCTCAAAGATGGCGCTATTCCTCGAGGCTCAAGGGTTAAGGAATTTGAGTAAGGCAAAAGAGGAAACCCAAATGACCCTAGAGACAGATGCGGCAAAACCAAGAGCATATGGCAGTGTATCTAAGGCGCCAGTAAGGTGTCTTCTCTGCGGCAAGGTGGGACACCGTGCATCTGACTGTCGAAATAGTAGTGCTGCCCAAAAAACACAGGTTGTGTGTGAAGGTTGTAAGAGGAGGGGTCATACTCTGGATGAGTGCCGAGACAGAATGCAGGACCGAGCTACATGCGTTGTTGACTCGAGGGTAGAACTTGTCACGCCACCCGAAGTTCCACAGCTGAAAGGAGAGCAAACGCCGCTGGAAAATGAGGCAGTGAGTGGAACACCCAAGTCGAAAGCAGCAATGCCAGTGGTGGTTGGGCAAATAGGGGACTGTCCTATATTTGTCTTAGAGACAGCGGAGCTAATACAGTCTTGGTTCGTAGAAGCTTGGTGAAGGACGAGGATCTTACAGGGCAAGCGTCGGCAGCTACTCTGGTAGAGAGCACAGTAAGGTACCTTCCTGAAGCCAGGATTCTAGTGTCCACGCCAGATTATACTGGGCAGGTAGTGGCAAAACGCGTAGACCGACCCATCTACGATCTCGTCTTGTTGAACATTACGGGTGCTACCGGTGTCGAAGACCCCGATCGCGAGTGGAGGATGCTCGACGTTGAAGAACATCCAAAAGAGGAAAGGCCCGCGACATCTCAGACGGGTGCAGTCAGCTTCTCGTCGGCAGTGGAGACAAGAGTTCAAGCGACAGGCCGAGCAACGCAGCGTCCGCTCTCCACTCCAGATACGATGTGCCTGAGCGTAACACCGGGCGAAATTGCAATTAGGCAAAAAGAAGACCCGAGCCTGAAGGCATGCTTCCAAAGAGTCGGGGAAAAGGTGAAAAGAAAGAAGAGTCGGACGTCATACGAGTATCTATTGGTAAATGGTCTTTTGCACAGCGAATGCATATTTAGTTCAGGAAGGCGGGTTCAACAGCTGGTGTTACCAAGAGATATGCGAGAGAGCGTGCTACGCTTAGGTCATGACGCCATTATGGCCGGACACCAGGGTGTTCAAAAAACGGTGTCTAGGATCACCGGGGAGTTCTTTTGGCCGGGTGTTCAGAGTGACGTTAAGCGCTTTGTTCGCTCATGTGATGTGTTTTAGCGCACAGTTCCGAAGGGAAGAGTTGGTCCCGTACATCTGGGCAAGAGGCCAGCAATTGACCTACCATTTCAAAGAGTGGCTATTGGCATTGGATAAAGAATTTGTTCTTCTCACTGGAGTACCAGACAGAGTATTGGGAACCGTACTTTTGCAAAAAGAGAATCAAACTGGTCTAGCTAGCTTGGGAATGTATCTTTTTGGTGTTGTTGATTTGTTGTTGTTGCGGTGTTAATGTATCTCTAGGATTTATCTTGTTGTTTTTGCTGTTCTTGGTGTTATGTGATTATACGAGGGCGTGTGTTGTGGACACTAATATGTTTATTAAGGACTCTGTACGGACAGGGGCAGTGGCGTCTTAGTGTTCTGAAAACGCAATTTGGTGTGCTGTGTTAGTGATGTGCGTTTGATGTGAGCTGGACCTCTGCGGTGTGTTGTGTGCTGGGTCCAGAATCGCCACTGAAGATAGTCGGTTGGCTGGATGGCTTGAAGATGAGGATGACGTGAGCAGTTTTTGATGGAAAAACTCTTGAGAGAGGGAGTCCTTATCACATATATTAAGGAGCCTAAATTAAATTTTAATGAAAAAGGTGTGAAGAAGACGCAAATTAACCGAAGAATAAAGAAGAGGAAGAAGAAGCATTCGTTGAGGTGGAGAGAGATGATTGGTGGAGAAGAGAAGAAGACGACGACAAGGCTTACGTGGACTAACATCGAGGCTATAAAAGGGCGAGTGAGAGCGAGGCATTGGGGGGAACAGCAGAGAAGCGGGGGCTCCGGTAGGTCAGGGACACATCAACTGGAAGAGAGCGACGCCGGCTACTGCTCCGGTGAGCTCGCGTTCTACGACATCGCATCTTGGACTACCTGCCGTGCCTGAGCCCGTTCCGGGGAGTCAACAGAGAACGCTACCACCTGTTACGGCCAGGGGTGTCTCCAACGCTGTTGCCACCCATCCGGGTGGTGCCCCCAACGTCAACAACGTCGGCATCACCTCCACGGGCGCTTGGACCGGGAGCTTGTACGACGCCGCCCGCAGCGCCAGCCCAAGCACGCCGAACGCCGCCTCGACGCCGCCTACTGGATCCATACAACGCCGCAGCCGCACCGAATCAACCGTGCGCACGAACGCCGGCCACCAATAGTAGAACGCTAGTAGCAGACGCTGAAAGCAGTGTGCCCGGGTCGTGTGTTTTATAGCCTTTGTGTTGTGTGTTAGTTTTGTTAGTTTTGTGTTCTAGTGTGTATGTCACGTAGGGTGTATTAAATATGCATTTGTGTGGGTATACCCGTCGCCTAGTCCATTCTTTCGGTCCGAGTGTTCTCCGGGGAGATCCGTGACAAGGACCTGACCTGTGAGTTGTCTCTCTCTGGCCTTAATTTGCTCCATTAATTTTCTTTTAAAGCGACACTAAGGACAAATTAGATTTGGCCTGTACTAAATGATTACCTCAGTCTAATTGACAAACACGCTATTTTCAGCGACAGGGATTTCATAAGCTATAAATCATTAAAAAAAAAGCACAGGTATCAGCCTGTTTCGCAAGAAAACTTTTGCGCTTCGGGGCAATTTTCTCGAGCAGATCTCAGAGGCTGTAATCACGGTGTATTGTTTTTACATCAACCTAGCTGCTATGACTGCAGTGGCGAGAATATTTTATGTGCCATTAATTTTGTTTGATGTAAAAGGGTGTTCTTCCGGAAAATCACATACGTACCCTGAAAGTGGCCCAGAATTAATTTTTACTGCGAGCATGAAACGCAGTTTTTCTGGATGTTGCCTTGAATTACATAAACCAGCTAATCTAGATGCTGTTTTTAATGGCGCTACATACATCACCGCAGGAACTTTCCCGCCATACTTTGCTACATAAAACTTGCCTTGGGCGCTTCATAAGAAAAAAATAATAGTTTTGCGCACGAGTCTGCAGTTGGTGTTTCCTCTTTCTTTTTTCTACAGCGCAAAGGAACCATAATCGTTCCTACTGCAAGTTTCAGCGTGCCAGAAAACTCTGCTTAGAGTTTTCGCCAATATGTTTCTGAGCAAACTTTGAGCAACACACGCGACGCAAATCAGCATCACACGTCTACTGAGTGTTTCAGTCAAGCTTCTCAACGCTTGATGTGTTACCAGGTTTGTCGAATAGGCGAAGGAAAAGTAGCGTGACGCACCACCGGCAAAGCGCAGAGAAAGAAAGCAATCTAACCGCAGGCGCCGGACAGCCGAGCACGCCACGGTGTAATCGCGCGGGAGAAACATACGAACTATGCTCAAGCGTAGCTGAGCACGAACACACGTGTCACGCGGTAACAGAGGAGCGCCGTCGTGCACGCCATCAGGAGAGAGCATACGCCCACACTGCTTACTATGCGCGTTTCGTTCTGTGGCCACTGTTTTCAAAGAACACCCACAGGTAGACCGAAGCCTGGTTGGCCTGTTGTAACTCGGTAGAAACGAGTGGAAGACATTCCCCTTAGCTGGAAGATTTTGTGGTGACAAACTGCATAGAAGTCAGACACTAGGTCTGTGAGGAATGGGCTGTCCAATTCTGAGTGATGGTCGCTTGGATTTTATTAAGGGATGCCACACATCATAGAGGAACCATCCTTGTAATATTAAGTTAGGCTACCTCAGTTATCTGGTTTTTTCGAAATTCTGTGCATCCCGAAAAGGCTGAGTACTGCTGAGCTTAGCTTTGAACTCGCTTAAGATCACATGATCCTGGTAACCTCAATATCACTTTAGAGTGCGCTTTTTATATAGCAAGGGGGAACGGGTTCTGTCGCAGGACATCCGTCTTTCATTCTGCAATACTAATATAGCGCTAGTGCTTTCAGCCTGCCGCAGAGCTGTGGACATCACGCTAAAATTGCCTCTGCACAGTACGACTTTTAGCTGGACGTGGCAGACTGGCGCGGAAGTAATAAACTCAAAGGTCGCCGCTAATACCACGCTCCGTTCTCTTACTGTGCGCGGCCTTCATACTTCTTTGAGCTCTAGCGATGGAGGAGGATATCCAAAATAATTTAATCAACAAGAGGGCACGGGAGCGTGTCCAACACCTGCTCTTATAGCTGCCAACTAGACATTTCGATTCGCGTGGTGCCTCAAACGCGGCGATGATTTGCTTTAATTCTTCACGTAGTTCGCTCAGTAGAATTCTGCGATAGCGCTCTTACCCAGTCAAGATTCCGCATTCTCGACCAAAGGCGCACCCTGTCCCTTTGTGTCCATATTCTAATGCGTGGACGACGCGCCCGCCATACTAAAAGAACACAGGCGTGGCAGTGACCTTGTGGATATTTATACACTCTGAAAGCGTATAACTGCACGCTATTATGTGTTCGTTGTGCTGAATGTCTGCGAGTAAAATGAAATGATTCAAACAAAGAATAAAGAAGCGAACAAATATTTCAGACGTCTAATAAAAAATCTGAACGAGAGGATAGGGTGCAAATGAAAAACATTGGCTCTGAGTTAGCTCTAGTTCAACCTGGCAGGTAGCCAGAGCTACAGGCCAAGACTACGCTTAGGCTCCGCTTTGGTTAAGCGATGCAATGAAGTGGCTGTTTGGGCTGGTTGTTGAGTGATCACGGTTAAAGAATGCAGCGCGAAAAGACAAGGACAAACGAAGAAGTGTACAGGACTGGCTCTGTCCTGTCCACTTCTTCGTTTGTCCTTGTCTTTTCGCCAGTCCTGTTCACTTCATTGTTTGTCCTTGTCTTCTCGCGCGGAACTCTTTCGCGCGGAACTCTTTAACCATAAGCGATATAATGCCACTGAAGATTTACTTGGATAATATCTGTCTATGCTTGTTTCGTTCCAACGCTGAAGTCTGCCTTCCTTCAAAGACACCAAACTCGCCACGTCGTCTTCTACCATCGCGAATTCACTGTCGGAGGCTACGCGAGCTCGACTAGCCCCGTAGTCATTACGACACTCATCGAGACGTTTGACACGCTCTTCTTTGGTCTCTTCGGCACGCTGTCTCGTCCTTGTTTCGTTCCGACGCCGAAGTCTGGCTTCTTTCAGCCTTTCTTCATAACGGCGTAAGCACAAGGCAGCATTTCTTCGGCGCCGCACCAGCGTGTGTACTACTGGCGTGGCCGGAGGTGAAAATTCGGCGCTTGGAGCGAGGCGACGAAGGGAGACGAAGATATCCGGCGATACCAGATCCCACCTTCGGCGCCAGAAATACCTCGTAGGTCGGAATTGGTAGAGCCAAAAGCCGCGGCCCGTTTCTACGAAGGCGTCAGCGCCTTTTCTGTACTCTTGCTATTGTCTCCCTTGCCCCCACATAAGGTTCCTTCGCCGCTGAATGGGATGATTAGCTCCGGACAGGGGATAATTGGCAGGCTTTACCAACGATGTCTCCCCAACCTCGTCTGGAGACGCCAGTCGTATGCCCTCATGGGGTCGGTTGCCCTCTCCTGCGGGCTCCGAGCGACGACGCCGGTAGACAAAACGCTGATGCGAAGCCGAACAAACGCTGCGGCTCGCCACCAGCTACGCCAAACCATTTGTATAAAGACCAGAATCCAGAGCCGCTCTCGGGCGCAGCCATTTTCCGCCGACTGGCGCGCCCCGGTGCGGGCGTTTCTTTGGGGACTGCGGGGCTGCGGCAGCTCCGCGGCCGCGCCTGCATATATCCGCGATTTACTTCCCTTCGGGCGTTACAAAAACGTTGTCCAGCATACTTCCACAACGTGGTTGTGTTGCAGGAGGTCTTTTCTTTATCAAAGGGATAAATCTGTTGCGTTTATCTTGACATATAGTTCGGCATTCACTTTAATTGTGCCGGCGATTAACACGCGCTCGCGCTTATATCGCTGCCGTCTTGGTGCTCCATCACAGACAAAACTTTTTTCGTCAGTATCAAGCATTATGTGCACAGCCAGCATGCAATTTCAATTCCAATGCGCTCTTAATCTTGCCTTCCGGCCATAAAGCACCCTCCACAAATAGGGCTTTCTTTTTCCCAGCTACGTGGTGCGCCGGTCACAACAAATTATCGTTTTGAGAACAACTGAGTCACGGGACTAACAGAAAACATATTGTCATAATTTATGCTGTCTGGCACACAAAAACGTATTCTCGCTTAATTTATCCAAGATTGAATCAATATTAGCTGAGAGGCCAGCTTTCACGAATTCTGCGGACCGAAGTCGTGTTTATTTTCTTTAGAAGCACTCGGCGCGTGAGACAGTGTCGCGTAGTCGTTTGGCCACGTGTCATAGAATGTAATAAAATCGTGTATATATTGCTGTGATTCACGTAGGTACCAACAGCAGAGAGATACTACGGTCAGCCTTTTACCTCGTGGACCCCTCTGAGATACATACGTAAATAGAAACTTAAATTGTTAGCGTTCTCGCTTACATCCCCATGCACGAAATGCGTTTAACGGGAACAATAACCAGCTCAGCGCACAGATGTCTAAGACGTACTGGCGATTGAAAATCGCTTCACTTGGGCAACCTTCAATCAGCAGCTGGCCGATCCGTTTACCGCTTGCACATCACTGGACCATCCAGTCAAATCAATAAATATACATTCTGATGCATAAAATTATCATAGGTGGTAGCGTACGTAAAAAACGGCAACATGCGAGACGCCAGCGCATAAATGTGCTTGTAAGTACTAGTTTTCAATCCACACCGTACCTGGTCTTCTACCTCCGCATATGTGAGTAACAATATGTAACAGTGTGTAACAGTGTATGTCAGATAACCGTAGAACGGCCTGAGAAAATGTGAGCAATGATGCGCAGCACACACCCACATACGATAGGTGATAGAGCGCATCAGCGACGGAAGCGAAGTACACGTAAACACGCATTCTACGCGCCGCCGGCGCGACCCGCCCGCAGTCCAACGGGCCACGCGCGCCGACAGATGGCGACTGGCGTCGAGAATAGGAGCGCTCCCGCAGGCTGCGTGCGAGGGTAAAAGAATCTGGTCTATACACACTGCGACAGCCCCTCTGCCTCTACTACGCATGCGCACAACTGGCGTGGAGAGCAGCGTCTCCTCCACGGCAAGTGCAACGGCGTAGTGAAGACATGCCAGATGGCGCGCCGACTGGTGCGACCAGGACAGAGCTGCAACCACGGCGAAAGTGCGACCATGCTGAAGAGGAGAAACGGCTAGAGTAATGTCGCACTCGCTGCGAAAATAAGCAGTGGCTTAGCTCGGCTATGCCAGGATATACGTACCGTGAGCTACGCTGAGCCATCATCATCATCATCGTCACCCTGACTACACCCACTGCAGGGCAAAGGCCTCTCCTATGTCTCTCTAATTAACCCAATCTTTTGCCAGCTGCGCCCACCCAATGCCTGCAAACTTCCAAATCTCATCCGCCCACCTAACCATCTGCCGTCCCCTGCTACGCTTGCCTTCTATTGGAATCTACTCCATTACACTTAAGGGCCAGCGGTTATCTTGCCTTCGCAGTACATGCCCTGCCCATGCCCATTCTTCTTCTTGATTTCGACTAGGATGTCATTAACACTCGTTTGTTCCCTCATTCACTTAGCCCGCTTCCGGTCTCTTAACGTTTCACCTATGATTTTCCATTCCATGGCTCGCTGTGTTGTCCTTAACTTAAGCTGAACCCTTGTCGTAAGCCTCCACGTTTCTGCCTTGCAGGTGAGCACCGGTAAGATACAGCCCTTGTACACTCTTTTCTTGAGAGATATTGGCAACCTGCTATTCATGATCTGAGAGAACCTGCCTGCGCTCCACCCCATTCTTACTCTTCTGGTTATTTCTATCTCATGGTCCGAATCAGCTGTCACTACCTGCTCTAAGTAGACGAATTCTATTGCCACTTCCAGCACCTCATTGCCAATTGTGAACTGATGTTCCATTGCTAGACTTTTGAAAATTACTTTGGTGTTCTGAATTTTAATTTTTAAACCCACCGTACCACTATGTCTAACTCATTCATCATGATTTGCTGTTCATCTCCTGATCCGCTGGGCATCAACTGCCGCTGAGCAGCAATTTTGCTCTCCTCCATGGCTATACCACACTGGCAAAAACGCCGCTATATGTATACCCCCACTGATACCTCTGCGCATGCGCACAAAATGAGAGGCGCTATCAAGCGACTCCGGCGCAGCGTCAACCCTGGCTACTGCCCAACGGAGGCGCACAGCTGGGCATGCGCCGGCGCCATTGCGTCTGCTGCGGTTTTGATGCCACTCCTCTTGAATGCGGAGACCGGTGAGGCGCGCGCGGTGGCGGCGGCGGCTCCGGCGCGCCAGCTGCCGCGCCGTGTTTCGTCACTGCTTCTAGCGCATGCGCAGCACAGCTCTCCAGGAGCGACGCGAATCTGCTCAACGTCGGCCAGTGTAGCTCACGCTACAAAAAAAAAAAAAGGTTCGAAGCTGCGTGCAGAAGTGCGATACCTTGGGGTCAGTAACCTACTTTTCATAAGCTTTCGCTATGTTTTTATGTACATTTTGTACACTTCCCCTTAAAAAGTGGCTTTTATTTAGCGCGAAAACGCAGGAAGAAAAATAGCCGGTGAAGGTGCCATCCATTTCACCCCTTCGGGACTGTGTGCGCGCGGTGTACGTTACATTGACGCCTCTCATACCTGTCGGTAGGAAACGCGCCCAAGCCACGGGCGAGCGGCCGGGCAGAAAGAGGAAGAAATGGACAACGCTAGGGAAGATTTATGTTGGCGACATCCCGGCGGGTGGTCGTGAACTGGGTCATAGAGCGGGCCTTGACGAGAAACTGCAGGCGAAGGTATTGACCCAAGCTTCGAAAACGGTGCGAATTTCGGGCAGCACACCCTCTCGGGAGTCACGTTCTTCGAGCCACCTATGACCTTTGGCGCTTTTATTTTTCTTTAATGCCTTACTTGAAGAACTAGGTTATGTGGGAAGGTGAAAGCGGATATTTCTGCAGTATAAATGATTCCTAATGGGCTGCATGGAATGTGAAACTTCATAGCTCCAAAATGACCAGGCATAATGCCATTCTTCAGAACTTGGAATCTAGTACAGGCTACCGTAACCTGGGTGTATACGTGTATTTTGGGGCGCGCTCTTCTGCACCCGAATTGCGCGCTGCTTCAGCCCAACGGAGTGAGTGGGCAACAGCGAAAAAAGAAAAATGCAAATATTATTTTTAAATTGCAGGCTACTTGAAGCCTCAACTTGTTACCTTCAACTTCACATATTACTACACTTTTCAACAATAGCAAATTGCATTGCGTAAAGCAAAAAAGTTTTAAAAACTTGAATTTCCTGATTCTGTGTGCGTCGCCTGAACGACAGAGTTTGGTAGAGTTGATGGGATTCTTACATATATGGCATATAAAACTATGTATGATAGTTTCATTTCCGGCATACGTTTTACCTCCAACTTGTTTTTTTTTCTAAACCACGATAAATTTACCACTATGGGAAGCCTGCCATGAAAGACCATTTTTTTGTATTTTGGAAATGGGCTCTTGAAGCAGATTAAAGTCTAGCGAATAACTAAAGGCGAACGCTAGTACGATCTTGCACGTACTTGGAAGAAGAAATTGCTATTTCGGGAACAGCACTCCAGAAACATGCACCCCATTTCACAGGGAACTTTTTTTAGCCTTTATTCAAGTCCTTCGCATTTCACTGGACTGATTCACGCCTATAGTTCTGCCGCCCCGGTGGCTCAGTGGTTATGGCGCTCGGCTGCTGACCCGAAAGACGCGGGTTCGATCCTGGCCGCGGCGGTCGAATTTCGATGGAGACGCAATTCTAGAGGCCGGTGTGCTGTGCGATGTCAGTGAACGTTAAAGAACACCAGGTGGTCGAAATTTCCGGAGTCCTTCACTAAGGCGTCTCTGATAGCCTGAGTTGCTTTGGGACGTTAAACCCTTAAAAACCATGAACCATAAATCATAAACATATAGTTCTACACATAAAAAAAATGGCTGTGGTTTACCTCTAGTTAAACTTGGAGTGACGCGATAGCTACAGCTGGCCGAATGGAACTCGTTCAGTCGAATTGCAAAGTCAGTCTTTCGCTGCTTCGTGCTGCTGTTTGTTCCTTCTTCATCTTCGTACCTGGACGTGGATTCACTCTCCTCATCTCCACTCACCCCCCCCTTACCCCCCCCCCCCCCCACCCCACACACACACTGGGTTTCGCCGGCGCACCGCCACGGGGCCGCCACGCTGAAGGCTACAAAAACAGTTTAGTCGCTGGAGCGCAGTTTGTGTAATTTTACATGCTCAGTAGAAAATATGTTGAAACGTTTCCATAAAAGGGATTCCGAATTGAGTGATTCCCACTATAAATTCATAGGTGCAGAAGAATGCGGTGGGGGTAGTTCGTACGATATTCTTTAAACATGAATGCTGTGCAAAACATGGTACTGAGAAGAAAAGCACAAAGGTGACAGCTAGATTGCATTGCATTTGGCTTTATACTTGAGGAACACCACGGCAATCAAGATGATGATGATGATGATGCATTTTTTATGGCACCAGGGCAGCTGTGGCCTAATGGCGCCATGGCACAACGTAGTTTCGCTACACAAGGTGGTGTCAAACACCCCTTCCAAGCACTTCAGCCCTGAGAAGCCGACCACTAAGCTTCGTGAAAGATTGTATCCATTGCATCACCGGTGAGTCCCCGGAGGAATGGGAAATCGAACTCCCAGTTTTCCAGCCTGTTAAGCGGATGCTGAAACCAATAGGTCAGCCGAAATGCTATCAAATGTGTTAACCTACGCGCAACATATTGTCCCGAGGTGGTGACTGCAGTTCGGAGAGCAGAAAGAAGCTGAAAATTGTATCTAAACAAAGCTCTTTATTTCGGCTGACTTGCGCCCGCAGTGGACTGCATCATTCGTAGGCGGCGCAGCAACAAGCGTGTTCGGCGGTCTTCGAACAAATTTCCGCCGCTCTCGGCCGTCCTCAATTTAAAGCTGATACCGAACTTTCGAGATATAGCGTGCGAAGTTACAAGAACATTCTGGAACGATGCAGAATCAGCTCTGCCTGGATGCGATCAGTCGAGACTAATCTGGTCGCGTCTTGCATGCACAAAATGATAAACGGCGCAGCGGAACCTTTGAAGAATGAACAGACAAAACTGCAAATGTTCGCGGCATTTCTCCCTTCTGAATGGAGCATCGGCCCGATGCTTTAAAATATAAGGCGACGAGAAACAAAACACAGTGTGCAAAATAAACACCGAATGTTAAAACACAGCGTCCTTAATTTTTAACGTGCTTAATAGGGCTTTAGTCAGACGATATGGACCACTTCTGGTCGTACACGGCGTCGCTGGGACGCAGTCATTTCGTCAGGGAGTACTTCTTTGTCCAGTTCATCTTGCCGACGAAGAACCTTGTACGAGCAGAAATAACGGCGCAAAAGCTTTTTACTTAATCCGCGGCGGTGAATGGGCGTCCAAACCCAGACTCTGTCTCCTGGCTTGTATTCCGCGTTGCGTCTTCGTAGTTTGCAGCGTCTGGCGCCGGTACGGATCAGTGATCGGGCAAGTCTTCGGGCTTCTGCGCGTTGAAGGTAGGCGGCGATGTCGACTTTGTCACCTTCGGTAACGTTGGGTAGCGTGGCGTCTAGCGTGGTCGTTGGCTCCCTGCCATGGACGGGCCTAAAATTAGTCATCTTGGGGCAGTGGCGTAGCCGGGAACTTTGTTCGCGGGAGGGGGGGAGACTCATGTTGCAGCGCAGCCTCCGCATAGAATATGTGGAGCAATCTAACTCAACAATTATAACAGCATTGCCATTGGCAATAACACTGTGTATTAGATAACGCTACACCCTGTCTAGGCAAGTGAAATATGTATTGTTTAAAATGAAAAAATGTATTCGTATTTTTTTTCAAAATCGTGGCGGACATGATTACAAACATAAAACTGAGCAGGGGGCAAGAAACAGGAGAGAAGCAAATAGGACGAGTTCATCCTGTTTACTTCTCTTCTATGTCTTGTACCCTGCTCAGTTTTATGTCTTGTAATCATGTCATACCAACTATCCCGTTATCGTTCACTCGTGGCAGACTTAACTGATACCAATGCTTCCATGTTTTTGCGTATTTAATAAGTAAAGAAAATATCACACGAAGTCTAGAGCTATATCTGTCCGGAACCTGCAAAGCAGTGCATGCCGCTGATATGAAAGACGTAAAGGCCATGAAATTAGCAAGTAGAGGACCAATATTTTAATGAATGTTTGTGGTTGAAAAACCTTTACATTTTTGAACATATGCAACGGCTAGGGAAAAATCTCAATGACGCTGTCATCTGTTGTCATGTACCGATCTTGTATTGCGAGTAATTTCATCAAAATCTTAGTCGCAACAGCGAGCCATCGATAGGACCTTGAAAGTTTGTGCCAGGTGCATAGGCGTTGCCACGAAATCCAAACCGAGTTAGCAATGTTCGCGCCAAAACGTCTTTCCTAGTATGAAAAATGCAGCGTAAGTGACCAAATCCAGAATGACTTCCGGCGCCGGTGGTTGTTTTGGTAAGCAGCGATGCGTGACAGTTAAAAAAAATTTCAGGGGGGGGGGGAGGGCTGAAGCTCTATAAGCCCCCCCCCCCCCCCCCCTTTGGCTACGGCCCATTCTTGGTGGTCTCGTGCACTGCGGTGTTGTAGGCGAAAGGAGGATGACGTCCCAGGTGTTATGTTCGGCATCGGCATACATGGAGAGTATATCTGCGATGATTTTGTTCAGGTGCTAGTCAGTCCGTTGGTCTGCGGGTGGTATGCTGTTGTCCTCCGGTGGCTGGTTTGGCTGCAGCAGGATGGCTTGCGTCCGCTCAGCCGTGAATGCTTTTCCTCTGTCCGTGATGAGCACATCGGGGGCGCCACGTGGCATAAGAACACACTCTACGAAAAATTTGGCAACTTCTGCTGCAGTTCCTTTCGGTTGGGCTTTTGCCTTGACTTAGGGGGTCAGGTAGTCGGTGGCTACGATGATTCACTTATTTCCAGATGTTGACTTCGGGAAACGGTTAAGCAAGTCCATGCCGATCTGCTGAAAGGGCTTTGAGTGGGTTTCAATGGGGTCCAGAAATCTTCATCGTCGGGTGGGAAAGGTATTTCGTCGCTGACACTCTCGACAGGTTTTCAACTAATGTGCGACATCGGCAGACAGTCGGGGCAGTAATACCTGTCTTGAATTCGGCGGAGGGTGCGAGAAAACCCGAGATGTCCCGCGGCCGGCTCATCGTGCAAAACCTGAAGAACTTCGCGCAGACTTGCAGCTACAACAAGCAAGTAGGCTGTTTCGTTCGCTGCGGAGGTCTTCTGCACGAGGACATCATTCTGTACACAGAACGAAAACCTTCCCTTGAACGAGGCAGGAGGTAAGAAAGCTTGCCTTCCAAGTACTTGATGAGGCGTTTTAGGTAGGGGTACGAGCGTTGCTGCTGTGCAAAAGAATTGGAGCTATCAGATGGGCTCCAGGCAGGAATCCGCATCGTCGAATAGCGGCGATGCATCTGCTGGGGCTCGTGACAGGCAGCCGGCGTCAGAGTGTTTCCGTCAGGCCTTGCAAACGACGGTGTCGTCAAACTCCTGGAGGCGCAGGCTCCACCGAGCGAGGCGGCCGGAGGGGACCTTCAAACTGGCTAGCCAGCACAGTGCGTTGTGACAGCTGACCACCTTTAACGGTCGTCCGTACCTGTAGGGGCGGAATTTAGACGTTGCCCACATGATGGCAAGGCACTCCTTCTCAGTTGTCGAATAGTTAACCTCGGCCTTGGACAGGGACGGCTAGCGTATGCGATTTCTTTCTCCAGTCCGTTTCCTGAACGAGGACGGCACCTAGGCCCACGCTTCTTGCGTCCGTAGGAATTTTCAGTCTTGGCGTTTTCATCAAAGTGCGCGAGGACCTTAAAGATAGTAAACAAGGCTGAAGTTTCTTGAAGGCTTCCAGTTGTGGCTCTACCCATTTAAATAGAACGCCTTCTTTTGTGAGGTGGGTCAGAGGCTCGGAAACGCGCGAAAAGTTATTAACAAAGTGTCAATATTACGCGCGCAGTCCGACGAACCTGTGCACAGCTTTATTATCGGCCGGCAGTGGAAACTGTTCAGTAGCAGCTGTTTTGTGCTGGTCTGGGCGTGCCCCCTCCTTTCTAGCGATGTGGCCTAGAATAAAAATCTCTGAATACGCAAAGTGGGACTTCTTTGCTTTCAAGGTTAGACCGTAGGACTTGATTTCGTCTAGTACTTCTGGGAGCCTTTTTAAGGAGCTCTTCAAAGTTCGAGGCGAAAACAGGGACGTCATTGAAATATACCAGACAAATTTGCCACTTCAGGCCCGCCTGCACTTTATCCATTACTCGCTGAAACGTCGCTGGTGTGGAATAGAGACCAAATGGCGTCACCTTGAACTCGACAAGGGCACCCGGAGTGATGAATGCGGTCTTGTAGCGATCTCCATCATTGACCTCAATTTGCCAGTAGCTGCTCTTGAGGTCAATCGATGAGAAATACTTGGCGCTGCAGAGCCGGTACCGTGTGTCGTCGAAGCGGGGGAGGGGGTAGACGTCCTTCTTCGTTATTTTGTTTATGTACTTCATTAGAACAACAGGTGCCGCCCAGGGACTCTTCGATGGCTGAATGACGTCGTCGCGAAGCATTTCTTCCACTTTGTCCCGAATAACTTGTCTTCCTCGTGGCGACACACGCTAGGGGCTCTGGCGTAGAGATCGGGCGTGCTGGTCGGTCATAATGCGATGCTTGGCAATCGGCGTTTATAGGACCTTCGTCGATGACTAGAAGCCCTCGCTATAGCTTCGAAACAGATTGTAGATCTGGTCTTGTCTTTTGCGGGGCAGGGCTGGGATTATGTTGAAAGTGGGAGAATTCTCTTGGTCAGGCGAATCTTCTGCGGATGTATCGGAGAGGGCGAAGAACTCTCGTACGTCGGATATATCTTCGAAGAAAGCAATCGTCGTTCCTCTCGTAATGTGCCGGTATTCTTCGCTGAAGTTAGTTCAGCAGTACTTCGGCTTGGCCATTGCGGAAATGTGCGATGCCTCTTGCGATACTGATTCATCGGTCTAGAAGCTACAGCATGTTCCCCTTGATGATGGCTTTAGTGTTATTGGCTTTCGCGGCGCCTACGGTCACGATGACTATTGAACGGGGTGGGACGCGCACTTCTTCCTCCGGGACACTCAGGGCAACTTGATCTTTCAGAGTTCTCATCGAAGCGATGGCCTCGTCGTCGAAAACGTGATCAACTTGGATCGCAGGTTGATGATCACCTCATGCTCATTAAGGAAATCTATGCCAAAGATCACTTTGCGGGAACACAGTCGTAGCACAATGAAGGTCGTAAGATAGGCATGTCCTTTGAGAGTCACTCGCGCAGTGCATCTTCCTGATAGCGTACTAAGGTAGCCCTCTGCGGTGCGAATTTGTGGGCCGTCCGAAGCTTTTTTGACTGCCTTCAGCTGCGCAGCAAATGTTCCATTGATCACCGAGTAATCGGCTCCTGTGTCGACTAGAACAGTTACTTTCCGGCCGTCGATAATCACTTCTAAGTCGGATGTCCTGGCTCGCGTTGCACGTCGTCCTGGTCGCCGGGTCACGGCTTCGTCGGTTATGGGAATCTTAGGTAGAGCGCGTCGTCGAAGCTATTCACGTTAGTGGCGTCGATTTGAAAGCGGTTCGCCTCGTGGCCGTGTCTGTGATTGTATGCGGCGTCGGCGTGTTGGGGGCGGAGTCTTTGTGCGGCATGGTCGATGGAGGATCTTTGGTGTTTCGCTCGTGAGTAACCTCATCTCAAGGGGTTGCCGTCTTTAGTTTTCCCTACGTGGGCTGGGAGACCTTCCTCGTACCGCGGCTGCGTAGTTTCGGTGTGGCGACGCAAAGCGCGAGGCTGACAGTGATGGTGAGCGCGAAAAGCGGTTTGGCGCGTACTCCTTTCGACGCAGGTATTCGTCGATCTCTTGCGGGCGTTGGCCGAAGCGCTGCCGTGGGGCGTCAATGACAAATCTGCGAAGGCCGATACGTCGGTACGGGCAGTGACGCAGAATACGGCAGGCCTCACCGCAGTGGAAGCACAACGTTCGGTGGTCGAAAATCCTCCAGGCGTCGCATTTCCTGGGGCTTGAGCGTCGTTCGTAGGATGGGCGGGGAGGGTGGGGGGGGGGGGAGGCGCGGCGTTATGGAACGAGTGATTGACCTCAGAGAGAACGTAAGAGGCTTCGTTTTGGCTGAGGAGCGCGTACTGCAGCTGCGTAGGTCATGGCCGCTGGGGTGCCAAGTACCTGTTGCTCTTCTTCCCGTGCCACAAGCATAATATGCTTGAGGCTGTGCGGAGGATGGCAGCAGTCGTCGTAGCTCCTCGCGGACAGTTCCTCGGATAAATTCCCGCAAGCTGTTGCTAGTGGTGGTCTTCGTTTCCGGACGAATTGCACAGACATAAGCAGGGTGGTTGTACTGCCGAGTCCGTACGTCGAGGGTCTTCTCGATGGGGCGGGCTTGTTGCATGAGTTCTTAGGCGGTTTTTGGCGGTTGGCAGACGAGGCAGCTGAAGCGTTGTACTTTTACGCATCGCATTAAAAAATGAACTTTCTTTTGCTCGATAATCTCGGGATCGGCGCGGCGAAAGAGACGCTTCGTCTCTTCAACGTAACCGTGGACGGGCTCGTATGGAAGCTGGGTTCTGGACTTGGGGAGTCGTTCGGCTCTTTCCTTCCTCACAGCACTAGTGAATACCTTCAAAAGTTCCGTCTTCAATAGCTCCCATCTCGTTAGGGACTACGAAAAAAAACACACTAACAAAACGGAAACTAGTTGTCGTTTTGTTACCGTCCAGCGCGTTATTCACACCAAATCTACAATCAACTAGCCCACATTGCTGCCTTGCTTAGCGTTAGTGAGTTAATTCCCATGTACGCGGAATCGGTCATTCTCTACATTCATATATTGCAGGGAGTCCCTATAACACTCCTGTGCAGTGGTGCAGCGGATAAGCGGTGCGCCACTGCCCCGGCAGGTGGCGGTTTCACGCAGTCGTCGTAGAGTTACTCATACGTAGGTCTGCCAAATTGTCGCAGAAAGCATTTAAGAAAGCTACACGGCAAAGCCGCACTTCGCGTTTTCAGGAGAAACTATACGGCGCAACTCGGACATGGGAATCATTGAGCGCATACCTTCGGCAACACCAATCTCCATGTTTAACTTTTGACAGTGCTGATTTTTATAATTATAGCTCGTAAAAGCCTCGGAAAACTTGTGTCCCTCTGCCCCCGAGCAGTTTTCTGGCGCACAAGCAGGCAATCGTCCCTAACAACTGTGCTTCTGTACGTAAAGTAAGCAGTCACAAAAACTAGCATTGTACACTGTCGTAAATGGTGTGGCATGGCATATTTTGTTATTAGTTTTACCTACACTCCATTTAAGAAGTGGTTCTTCGTTGAGTGGAAGCTACGAGCGCGAGACGACAGCTTCGAGATGGGTCAGGCTGAATCGCCAGCGCTTGCGACCAGCACACTAGTGGGAGCCGTCGCCTCTGTTCGTAAGTTCTGCTCCGTTGCGAACCACTTTTTAGATGCTGTATAGTTATTCGAAAATGCACAGTGGAATGCCTTAAAGAACATTGGCCCCATTCCGCCTCGCAATGCGTCCTTTGAATTTTTGCACCTGAGTTCGCTGCTTTGAAGAACACGCGGTAACAATAATCACGCCAACCAACAGCTAATATCAATGAGCAAAAAACCAGCAGCACGCGACTCACAACGAAGTGAAAGGGCCGCATTGTTGTAAATTTCATCCACCTCTGTAAAATAACGAAGCACTAAAGTGCCGGGAATTGCCCCTCGAGTTGGGTTCGCCGCGGCATATGGATGCTTTAGTGACACGTGACTGAATTTGGCCAATTGAGACGAGCGGCGGTGCGATGTAAACAAACGCGAAACTCTAGGCAGCTATACAGTAAGGTGAAGCCACCGTGGGACTTGCCAGGCCCAGGCTTCTCTTCCCGAGCAACGTCTAGCGATCACTCATTCAATCACCTGTCACCTGCCACGGCGGGCAAGTTATGACGACGTCACAAAGTCACGTGACCTATGTAGGAAGCGCCGCCTTCCATCTGCGTGCTGCACCGCTCCTGGCTGCCAGGCCTCAAACGGTCGCCGACGCCGGACAATTTTTTCCAGCACGCGGTACTAATGCTCTCGCGTTAACGCGCGAAAACATGTGAATCAAGTGAATTTCAAAGGTGAACAATAGCGCTTCCGAGCCATCAGCGGAACTCCCTGTTTACCAAGAGCGATCTTTCACAACGGTATTTCCATAGCAGACACTCCTTAGGCTGTGTAGTTCTCTGATCGGAACGCGCTCTCATGTCGAACGGCTTATATATAATTAAGCGGGTCTATTTGCCTCGCTCGCCTACACCCGTCTCTCATGCAGGTACGTACCCGTGCGATGGGGCCGCATTCAGGCTTGTTTATCGTGAGATTCTCCGACTGTGTAGGCGAAGCCACTCTTCTAGCCCGAATGAATTCCCTGAGAAGAGGAATCATCGTAAAGTTTTTATTGCCAGCTAATGCAGCTAAATGATTATTTTCCAAGCGACAGAAGTTTGTGGGAGTTGGTGTTGGAGGCAAGAACACCCACTGTCATGCGCGATGCACTGTAAGCACCACCGCCTGTGGGCCCTGTAGTTGGCGCTCTCAATGGCGGCGGCGAAAGGGTGTCACCATTATTGACCGCAGCATCGCTCAGGGAGCAGGAAATGTGGGTAGCATTTTTCAATGGGATAACACTACAGCTGTAACGCCAAAACCCTGCCGATGTCTGCTGTCGCGATTCGCTGACTGATCGAGAGTGGCCTCGCCATCTTTCAACGCCGTCACCACCTTCCCTGAGGGCCAGCCTGATTGGTCGATAGGTCACGTGGCCTTGTATCGTCATCACAACCTCCCCACTGTGGCAGGTGGTAGATAAATTAAAGCATGGTCGAATGAGACCGCGTGACGTTCTAACGTCATCAGAATTTGCCGACGTGCCTGCCTCAGTGGTTCCTGTGCTCGGCTGCTGACACTGAAGACGTGGGCTCGATCCCGGCAGCGGTGGTCACATTCCGATGAAGGCGATGTGCTAGAGGCTCGTGTACTGCGAGATGTCAGTGTGGGTTAAAGAATCACAAAATGTCTATATTATCCGGAGGCCTCAACTACGGCGTCCCACATAGCCTGAGTAGATTTAGTACGTCAAAAACTATAAACCAAAACCAATTTGCCCACTGGGTTGCCAGCAACCGTATTTCTATACAGGACCCTCAGAAAAAATGTCAGCCCATCGCATCCCGTCACCTGCCACTAAACAGATGGAAGTCTGCACATGTTGGTTCGTTTTCGTTTCTACATCCCGTTTCATGTCTTATTCGCGCAGTCATCTCATTAATTATTAATTCCTGCCTGCTCGGCTTGTTGCGGCAGTAGCATCCTTGCCTGTAGTAGGTGTGCAGCACCCGAGCAAGCGTCCGTGTGGAACGAAAAATTTCACACGTAACACATCAATTGTAAGTGCTGTTCAGAAAGCATTCCATTACAAGCGCAGCAACGGGACATGCCGTAAATTGAAACGGGAAAAACAGAAAATGCATAAACAAGTATGGTAGCCGCGGCAGTACTAGGCTCTTGATAAAATTAAGTGACCAACCTGGAGAAGTACCGAATGAGTGCTTCAGACGGGGTGTGCCACATGAGCTGCCGCTGCTGCCAAATGCTAGCGAAAAACTCCCACAGCAGAGGCAGCCGATACGGGGCCGATGTGTCGCCATTGTCCCTCGGAATTAATTATTTCCAGAAATAATTAATTAACCTCTTATTTATTAATTTATACAGCGAATTCAGAATGAATAAAATAATTAACCTATTTATTTATTCATTTATTCATACTGCTAATCCCATTGCGGGTTGTACCAGGACGGCAGAGTTAAGGTAACAAGAACGTGGTCTACTATTAACGAAAACATTCAACTAGTCAACATTTTTATAAAGCACAACACATTCTAAAACGCGAATACAGCAAACATATAATGTTAGCAATGAAATAGTACTTGACACGAGGCTATTGTCTGTAGCATTATGCAAAGAATAACAGAATTTAAAAATGATGCGACATTCTAGAGTATACACGCAAGTAAACAAGTAATATTATGAACTCAGATTGCAACGCCATTAACGTAGTATATGTAGTTGCTTTTGTAAAACAGAATTGATGAAATAAAATGTTTCTACGGTAGAAAAACTACATAACCATGTGCATTATAATATAACAGAAGCAATGGGCAGTTTATAACGCCACATAATTTAAACAGCAATACTAAGTTTTGTCTGTCATGAGCTATTAGTAATAAGTAGACTAAGGTTGTTCCGTTCTCTAATTGCTAGCGGGAAAAATTACTATTTGAAGCAGTCAGTACACTCAATTTCTCCACTAGCAATTAGAAAATCGAAAAGAAAAACAAGTATTTCAAGCAGTCAGTTGACCCGCTGTGGTGGCTTAATGTTTAAGGCGCACTGCTACTGAGCCGGAGTTCACGGGTTCGAACCCGGCCGTGGCGGCCGCGTTTCGTTGGGGCGAAACGCAAAAGGCGCCCATGTGCTGTGCGATCTCAGTGCACGTTAAATATCCCCAGGTGGTCGAAATTAGTAGGGAACCCTCCACTACGGCACTTCTTTCTTTCTTTCTTTCTTTCTTTCTTTCTTTCTTTCTTTCTTTCTTTCTTTCTTTCTTTCTCTCTTTCTTTCTTTCTTTCTTTCTTTCTTCTCTCACTCCTTCCTTCCTCCCTTCCCGTACGGCGTGGTTCAGGTGTCCACCAAGACGAGAGGCTGATACTGCGCCATTTCCTTTCCTCACAAACCATTTTTCCAAGCAGTAAGTATAAAAATGATGCTCACTTAAAGCATGCGCATGCTTATGACGCGTTGATCTTGCTTCGGAAAGAAAAATATAATTAGCAGTGTCCAGTTTCATATGTGAATTAAGTTGTTGAAACGTTAGTTCCAACCGCGCGAGTTTCACACGTACGCAATTATTTGATTCCTTCGGCTCTGATTACTCGGTAGGCGAATTAGTTATGTAGCATTTGTTAAATATACATCTGACTACTTTTCTCTGAACTGCTTCAGGTTTCGTTATATCCTGATTAGTATAATGAAAGCAAACGACGTTACTTGTTTTTCAGCAGCGCAGGGGACAAAGGATGAGACAAGTGCACCGACACGGCGCTGAACTTACAACTGGTTTTTATTGCGGCGATTTCTACCTCTTAAATACAGTGGCAACAACCAGTCTCAAATTAAAAAGCCAGATACAAAAATCACAGATTGGTGATAATGACAATTCCTGAGCACAGGTCTACAGTGACACAAGACCAGCTGAGCACGTTTTTCTATTCTCATCAAGAAAACGTAGTTGTTTTTCTGACAGAACTATTGAGGCAACGCTTGCGTATTCAACTTTGAATCTATGAATTTCATGGCCTTCAATGATTTCACGAGTGATTTTTGTTCAATTATCTTGCAGCACTCGGCACTGACAGAAAATCTGATAACACGGCGCTTTCTTGTACTTTTTCTTTCCTCTGTGCATTCTCTGCAATGAATGCCAAGGTGACGGGATGCGGTGCCGCTCACGTTGTTGTGTTCCCGCAGCCGGTCGTTGAGGCAACGACCAGTTTGTCCCATGTAGTGCTTGCCACATGAAAGCAGAAACCTGTACACAACATTGCTGCTACATGGTACAAAACCTTTTTGGTGTTTCTTATTGGAGCCTACCATCCTTGCATTGCTTCTGTTTACAATGTGGCAGAGTTTGGAGAGCTTATCGAGCACGGAGAAAACAACGTTTACATTAGCACGCGCGCCCACCCTTTTGAGGTTATGTGAAATGCGGTGTAGATAAGGAATAATCACACACTTTCTTTTTTCTTCCTTCTGCCTTTCAGTGGAATCTCCGCGGCCTGAATTAATGATTTCTCTTAACAAGTTCTCTGATACAGCAATCAGAAGATCGGAAGGGTATCCTGTTGTCTGTAAGCGCACCACCGGATTTTGATAGCTGTCTTGCATCACATGATGTTATGATTTTTCTAGGTCATTTCTTAAATACAACTATGTGATGCCGCGCTTCACAAGCTTAGAATGTGAAGAAGCGAAAGGCGTGAGAGGCTTCTGGCATCGTGGCCCGTAACGGCAGCACATATGGCTATTGCTGAGGCACATGGCAAGATCTAAAAAAGGTTACCTTCCCTCAGAAGGCGTTTCATGCGTCAAAACAAGTGGGTCAGGACAGGTGTGAAAATCGATAAAAGTGTAGAGAACGAGGCCTCTGCGTCAATATCTGCACGTGTCATCAAAACTAAAAACTCATCTAAGAATCTAAAAACAGGAGTGCACGCTTTCGTTTAGTTGACTGTAAAGGAGCCTGTCATGGTGCGCGAGATAAATGTCACTTAGTATCGCACCTATACATGAACCAATGCATACGCCATTTGTCTGAAGCTAAACAGATTAATTCCAGGTGGAAAATGTGGAGTCAAGGTAAAAAGTAAGAAGTTCCAAGAAGTTTCTATTGCTGATCCCTGCAGAATTCTGGAAAGCTACCGCACCAAAGGAATCAATGCATTTTTCAACGCATGCGAGAAGTTTCTTTTGCGGAAGAGAATAATATAAATCTTTAATATCGATAGAGCAGGCCGAAAAGCCTTTCCTAGGGGTTCCTTGCAAGAAGTCGATTGATTGGTTAGAACTCTTCCCCTGAAAAGGGTCGTCAATGGTTAAGAGTTTCAGGTTGTCTTGCAAGAATAACGCGACAGACTTTGGCCATGTGCCATCCTCGATGACTATTGCTCGAAGCGGGAAATCTAGCTTGGCCGTTTTTGCTGTGAAGAATATTTTTAAGCAGGCCCCCTTGCATTTCTCTATACACTTGGCTAGGGTTTCGAAATTCATTTCTGCACATATTTTCTGTGCTCGGGCCTTCACTTTGCTTAGTACGACACCGCTTCTCTTCTGCAAAGTTGAACTAATAGCATTTTCTGCTGTTGATAAGTAGAGCTATTTCGTCATAACTGCAGAACCTCCTTCTTTGTGAGCCTGTAATAGGACCAGCGAGTTGTTCTTCAAAATGGAAACGGTGAATTTGTTTGGAATCCTACACCTGGTAAGTTTACACTTTCTCAAAATGTCCACTCCGTCTGAAACACATCGGTCCACTTTAAGAGCGGCTGCTAGGCTGGAAACTTGTCTCACCATCGTAAGAAATTCCGGCGGCGATCGCCTGGGTTCCACGGTAAACTTTGGTCCTTGCCTAAGGGCGTCTTTTACTTCTTCCGGCAAGGACACTTCTCCATAAGTGTGGACCAGACTGAAGCTTTCCTGATGCGTCTTCTTAGTGATGGCTCGCAGCTGCGGCAGCGTGCACTGCCATAAGAATTCTGCGGGAACACAACAACAACGTGAGCGGCACCGCATCCCGTCACCTTGGCATTCATTGCAGGGACTGCACAGAGGAAAGAAAAAAGAACAAGAAAGCGCCGTGTTATCCAATTTTCAGTCCGTGCCGACTGCTGTCAGATAATCGAACAAAAATCACTCGTGAAATCAATGAATCCCACGAAATTCATAGATTCAAAGTTGAATGCGTAAGCGTTGCCTCAATAGTTCTGTCTCAAAAATAACTGCGTTTTCTTGATGAGAATAGAAAAAAACGAGCGCAGCTGGTCTTGTGCAACTGAAGCCCTGTGCTAAGGAATGTTCATTATCGGCAATCCGTAATTTTTGTATCTGTCTTTATCATTTGAGTATGGTTGCCACTGTATTTAAGGACTGGAAATCGTCTCAATAAAACCCAGTTGTAAGTTCAGCGCCGTGTCTGTGCATTTGCCTCTTCCTTTGTCCCCTGCGCTGCTGAAAAACAATGTCACACCAACTTGCCCAAGCTTCTACAGTATAAACGACCTTAGGGTATTCGCGAAGAGATGTAAATAAAACACTGTAGTCTAAAAGCTTAGCTTGAAAAGGGGTTATTCTGAGGTGTCGGCTAACAAAAAACAGTGGTTCTAGAGCGGTCAAGGTGAATTCCTCCGATCATTCTTCCCATGATCATTTATGGAGGATGATCGCCGAGTCGCAAGTCCCAATTTTGCAACACGCTCATCCACGATGAGGAGATGAGGATCTTCGCCTGAGCACGAAGCCGGCTACTGGACTCAGGGTTCCGACCCTGGTTCGTACCCTTGATGACCGTTCTTCCAGGCTTGACGGCCTTGTTAGGGCGAAGATCCAGTCTGAGCGACTTCAGGTTTCAGATGGTTGAGGTGAATGCCAGGAATGAAAGGGCAGATCCCGCGTCGCGTGACCCGGGGCGTTAAGTATGAAACCGCAGTCTCGGGAATGCCGCACGCCACCAGTCCACGAGCCGCAGAGACGCATACGCGGAGGAAACGGTAGCAACATACACTGGAAAAGCACAGGAGTGCGTCAGACGAGGTCTGTCAGGTCACACGAGTTGCTGCTGCAACCCTTGTTCACCTAGGCGGCTTATATAGTCTTGAAAATTTGTCGCAGCTTACTGGAGTCGGTCGGGTTGAGATTACCGCTGGTCCAATTCAGGGTGCGGGCTTCTTTGCGAATACATTTGGTGTCAGGTT